>NC_091474.1:11877160-12477160 GCF_036971445.1 Narcine bancroftii | reverse complement strand
TCTAGCAATGAAGGCCAACATTCCTTTGCCTTCTTGATGACCTGCTGCACCTCCAAACCAACCTTTTGCGATTCATGCCCAAGCGCTCCCAAGTCCTTCTGCATGGCGGCATGCTGCAATCACTTGCCATTGAAATAATATTCTGATCTTCCATTTTTCCTTCCAAAGTGGTTAGCCTCACATTTGGCAACATTTTATTCCATCTAACAGACCCTTGTCCACTCACTTTATCTATATCTCTCTGCAGACTCTTTGTGTCCTCTGCATAATTTGTTTTGCCACTCAATTTAATGTCATCAGCAAACTTAGATACGACACTCGGTCCCCTCTTCCATATTGTTTATGTACATCGTGAGCAGACCCTGTGGTACCTCGCTCACCACTGATTGCCAACCAGAAAAGCCCTCCTGCAACTCTCTGCTTTCTATTGGTTAACCAATCTTCTAACCATGCCCATCACCCCCAACTCCATGTCCCTGTTTTGTGTAATTCTTTTATGCGGCACCTTATCGAACGGCTTATGAAATCCAGGTAAACAATATCCACCTGCTCCCCTCTATCTACCGCGCTCGTTATATCCTCAAAGAACTCCAGTAAATTTGGCAAACAGGACCTGCCTTTGCTGCATCTGCCTGGTGGATCCATTTCACTCCAGATGCCTTCTTTAATGATAGCTTCAAGCATTTTCTCAACTCCAGATGTTAAACTAACTGGACTATAAATAAAACCTTAAAACAGCACAGAAAACAGGCCATCCGGCCCCTCTTGTCTGTGCCGACCATCATCGCCCTGGTCCCACTGACCTGCTCCCATTCTATAACCGTCCAGGCCTCTCCCATCCATGTACCTATCTAATTTACTCTTAAAACACATGATCAAGCCCACATTTACCACATCAGATGGCAGCTCATTCCACACTCCCACCACTCTCTGAGTGAAGAACTTCCCCCTAATGTTCCCCCTAAACCTTTCCCCCTTCAGTTTAAAATTATGACCTCTCGTATTTATAGTCCCCTGCCTTTTGCCTACATCCTTTTTTTGAATAGTGGTTTGACAGTCCCCATCTTTCAATCCATCAGGTCCTGTCCACAGTTCAGAGAATTTGGGAAAATTATCACCAAACCCTCGACTACAACTTCTGCTATGTATTTCAGAACCCTGGGATGCATTCCATTATGACCAGGGGATTTATCTATTTTTTAGACCCTCATTTTCTGAGTATGACCCTTTTAGTGATAGCTATTAAATCCAGGTCCTCACTTCCCATCACATCCATATCATCTTTCTTTGGCATGTTCAGCGTGTATCCCCTTGAATACTGACACAAAATGGCTATTCAAAGCCTCTTTATTACCTTCATTACCCAATATAAATTCCCCCTTCTCATCTTCCCCTTTAGTCCTCAGTGCAAAACACGCAGACACACAGCCAGACATGATACACATACAGACTAACTATACGTATGCAAGACAAGTATTCATATATACAAATAAATAAATATTGTTTCATGAACATGAGAGTCTAAGATGTCTGTGAGCAGTTCCTTCACCATTTTCACAACCTGTGGGTAGAAGTTGGTCCTCAGCCTGGTGGTGCTGGCTCTGATACTCTTGTATCTCTTTCCCAATGAGAGCAGCTGAAAGGTGCTGTGTGTTGAACGTGCCAAAGACATGGATGTGATGGGAGGTGAGGACCTGGATTTAACAGCTATCACTAAAGAGTTCATACTCAGAATGATTTTGCACACCCTCTTCAGACAATGATCCCAGTAGATCATGTCAATGTGGGAGAGGGAGACTCCAGTAATCCTCTCTGCTAATCTTATGGTGCTCTGGATTGACCTCCAATCCATTTCTCTTGGGTAACTGTGCCACACTGTGATGCAGCTGGCCAGGACACTTTTGACAGAGCTCCTGTAGAAGGTTGACATAGTGGTGGTCTTGCTTGCTTCAGTCTTCTCAGGAAATGAGAAGTTGAGTCTCCACGACCGGTCACTAGTTAAGTGACCTCGAAGGAACATGGTTCTCTCCACTCCAGAGTTGTTGATGTGTAGTGGAGGGTGGTCATTCCTGGTCCTCCTGAAGTCCATGATCACCTCCTTCATCTTTTGCTATAAAAACAGGAATGTTAGTTTATGTTTATAACTGGCATGATGTAAAATGAACTGATGCACAAGTAGTAAGGGTCAAATCGCCTCATTTTATATTTCCATCCATACATCCAATTCCTTATCAATGTCACTTCCTTCTCCATGAGTAACACCTGATTCTCTAACCCTAACTCATCTCAGCTTATCTGGTGCTGAATTCTCATTTTCCTATTTGCTGTCTTTAAACGAAACAATTACAATGCTCTAATGGCCAGCCTTCAAAGTACAACCATATGAAGAAATCTAAGCAACTCAATTTTAAAATATTCTTATCTGTTTACATCTCTTCCATGGCCCTTCCTCCCCTTCCCCCCCCTCCCCCCCAACAAACTTTCCTCAGCCCTAAATCCTCCCGGATTTATGCATTCCCTCACTTCTGATCTCTTGGTCATCTCCCATTTCAACAACTTAAATATTAGCGGCTGCATCTTCAGCTGACTCGAGCCTAAGTTTTAAAATTCTTTCCTGAGACTTTTCCCACAATTCTTTTTCTTGATCCTCCTTATGGCCCTCCTTAAAAGAAACTCCCAGCTGCCCCAATATCTTCTTAAATAGTTCTTTGCTTCTGAAAAGTGCTTCAATCATTCAATCATTTTTTTTGTACCAAGGGCAAAATATAAATGAGAATTGTGGTTATTGTTATAAATCATGATTCACAGAGCTGATTTATTAGTAAATATTTCTTGATCCAACTCCTCCTGCTATTTTTAAATGTTGGCCTTCAACCTCAGATTCTGAATGAAAGAATAACTGATTTATTCATCTCACGTTGAGGAAGAAACCGTCCATTCTGTCTTGCTTGCTTTTTGTTGTTCCCCACACCTACATTCTGGGCTTTGAATTGGTTCAGTAAATTACTTATTTATTGACAGTTTCAAAAAAAAAGGCCCATCTGTCCCTTTACAGGACAACTTGGGATGAGAAATGCGTGTCAAGTTTGCCAATAATGCTTGTAACCCAATGAGGAATGATCAGAGGTAATTACCTGTGGCGAAACCCTCTGGAGTTTATTTTTCTTTTTCTTGCATGCACCTGTGCTTTTTGCTTCTTTCTCTGTTCCTTTGTCCCATTCCTTTTCAAACTGTCTCATTTGTAGCATCTTCCAGCACAAAGAAGAGACTTCACACAGATTTTCCACAGATGCTGGCTGAAGTCTGATTTGTCAGTTCTTTGACAAAATATATTCCTGAATATAAACAAAATCTGACCAGTGTGTATTTTAATCACGTTCCTCTAACCTGCCTAATGATAATAATGACTGATGAAAGAGGAACCAAGAAGAAGAATGTTGAAATGTAAAGCCTTTCTGCTCCTTGGGATGAAGTTCTCACATGACAAGCTCTCATATGACTATTGTTGAAACATCTTTTCATTAAAAAAAAACAAATGTAGCTTTCATTCCCCAACTGAGGGCTGTAGAAAAGAGCTCCAAATGTCTAGTATTGGATAAAAACTGTTGCCTCATCAAGGCCCTCTGCTGCTTAGAAACTACAAAATACTGACGATTGGAATTTCTTCCATGATTCCAGCAGAGTTCCTTTTCCCAAAAGGCCATCGAGGAAACTTGGTTCAAGGCCTGAATCTTGTCTCTAATTATTCTGTGTGGTTCCACTGAAATTATTGCCATGGAATTTTAATCCATGGTTTTACCTCTCTCTCCCTTAAACCATCTCCACATGCTTCACAATTTCACAACCCAAATGTAGAGTCATAGAATTTTACAGCATGGAAACAGGCCTTTTGGTCCAATTTGTACATGTCTACCTAAGATAATCCTATTTGCTTGCTTTTGGTCCAAATTCCATTAAACCTTTCCTTTCAATGTACCTGTCTATCCGCATTTTAAATGTAATTGTATCCACCTCTATGATTTCCTCTGGTAGTTTTTTTCCATACACCTCCCACCACTTGTATGAATAAATTAATACATGGTCCTTTTTGCATCTTTCTCTTCATAGCTTAACTCTTTGGACTCGGGCTATGTTTCATAATATAATACACGTACTCTAGTCTGGGTCCATGAGAAAACTACAGTACGAACCAGTCCTCGAAAACCGGGACATGGAGTCGATGTGCTTGTTGGTAGACCCTGTGCTCCCAATGATCTTGTACATCGCCATAAGTCAAGTCAAGTTTATTATCATCTGATTGCACAAGAACAACCCGATAAAACCAGTTCTCAGTGCAAAACATGCAGACATACAGACAAACAATACATATGCAGGACAAGTATTCATATATACAAGTAAATAAAGAAATATTGTTTTGTGAATGAGAGAGTCTCAGATGTTTCGTGTGAGCAGTTTCCTTTGGTCACTGTCAGTGGGAGGAAGCTATTTCTCAGCCTACTGGTGCTGCCTGTGATACTCCTGTTTTTCTTTCACCATCCCCTCCCAGGCTCCCACACTCCAAGATTTTTAAAAAATTCCCAGTCTTTCCAGCATCTCCTTAAAGCTCAAGCTCTCCAAACCTGAAGCAAAGTAATGAGATCTGGCTTACTTTCCGATCGATCCACTATGCACTTTTGCCTCCACTGAGCCATCTGGAACACCTCTGATATTTTAAGATTATTGGCAAGGTCAGAAATCTTGTGGCTCTCTCATGGGTCTCTGGCAATCCAAAGTCCTGCAACACACAAACTGCAATAATAACAGTAGGATACAGGCACTCGTCCACACTCGCATGCGCCGATCCAAATGACAGCAAGGAAAGCTTTGAAATGAACCAAAGAACCAGGACAATTATTTATTATCCAGCATTTTCTGGGTTTCCGTTTCACATCTGCAGATTTGAACTTTTAAAACTTTTTTTAAAACTTTCTATGACTTGAACCTTCCAAAAATTATGAAAACAAATGGAATCTTTGATGACCAAGTTACAACTACAGCAATCACTATGTGGCAAATTAAACATAACCAACCATAAATACAACAAACGAACCTCATTGTAAAACACACAACCACTGAGCAGGAACAGAAGCCAAGAGATCCAACAATATGAAGAGCGCTTTTCAGTAACACACTGGTCAACTTTGGCATATTATACAATCTGCATCATACAAAACTAAAGACGTCAATGAGTTTAGCACAAAATGTATTCGACCTAGCAACATAAAATACGGTCACTAAAAAAGCAATGAGTAAAGCAGAAACAATTTTTTTGAGTTATGGCATTTTATTTTTGGTAATAAAATTAGAGGGTCATGGGTGTGAGGTAGGAAAATTGGTTTGTTGTGGAGCAGATTTGCATAGGTCAGCACAACATTGTGGGCTAATGGGTCTGTCCTACGCTGCAATAGTCCACATTCTATAGTCGATTGCAACTTGCACACTGCAAAGAGCAATGCTTTCCTGCAGGCAAAAACAGATCTATGGATCGCATTAAGATGGTGTTTTACTGATAACATTCATCAGCACAGATCTTCATCCAAAGGTTGTGAGGCAAACATAGACTGAAAGAAATAACAGATAGCCTTCTAGCTCAAATTTCATGTCAACCTCAGTCTTCACTTAGTATTCCAGAAAAAAAAATATCCATTCTGGTACAACTTCCAACTAAGACCATGGACACCTTCCTCCCCTTTGAAAGGTGGATCATTCTGCCGAGGATTAAATTCCTTGCCTTATGAATTAAAGTTGAATTTTGCTGAGAAGTAAAGAAGTGAGAATGTCAAATAGAACCCTTTTAGTTGGCCATGGAGAGATCAAATCATCTGTTATTGGGTTTCATTTTTTTTTAATTATGTCATCCAATTCAGCTTCTTGGGGCCAGAATTTCTCCTTAGACTGGGAAGAGATATGAAGATCCAGTTGTCCTGGGGCTAATGACCTGCTACAGGCCCAGGATAAATTAATAATGCCAAGACCAAGAACATATTCAGAAATATTGAATCCATGAGTTCCAAATGGAAAAGTCCTTTGGGAAATTTCAAAAGCATTTTTTGCTGGTGTAACTTGTTCATAACAGTAGTATTTCATGACCTGAATAGCCAGTCATCTGCAGAATCATCACTGGATGGTTAAACATGATTACTGAATTTCATTAGCTAATAGAAAATCCTACATGCAAAAAAAAAACACATCTTTACCCATTGCTTTTATTTCTAATTCCTTTGCTTGTGAAAACTCATACGGAGAATTCAGATTTATTCTCAGAGTAGATACATGACATCACGTCTAATCCTAAGATTTTTTTTTGAAGCCAAGAATTACCACTTATTGGTAGTGCAAAAATAAAGAACTGAAAACATATAATGAATGTAAAAAAAAAACTGCAATACAGGGAGAATTTAAAAAAATCAATAAGGTGCACAAGTAAGAGTCCTTAAATGAGATCCTGATTGTGTTGTTGAGGTGTCTGATGATGGAAGGGTAGCAGCTGTTCCTGAACCTGGAGGTGTGAGTCTTGTGGGACCTATACTTCTTTGCTGATGGCAGCAGCGAGAACAGAGCATGTCCTAGGTGGTGTGGATCCCTGATGATTGCTGCTGCTCTCCAACAGCAGCATTCCCTGGAGTTGATCTCAATTGGGGAGGGTTTTGCCTGTGATGTCCTGGGTTGTGTCCACTACCTTTTGGAGGGCTTTACACTCAGGGCTATTGGTGTCCCCATACCAGACCATGATGCAGCTGGTCAGCACACTTTTCACCTCAGACCTGTAGAAATTTGCCAGGGTTTCTAGTGACGTACCAAACCTCCGCAAACTCCTGAGGATGTAGAGACAATGACGTGTTTTCTTCACGATGCCATTAGTGTGTTGAGTCCAGGAAATATCGTCTATTTTTCTTGCCAATACCGAATATGAATAGTGAGCCATAAAGAAATTATAACCACATATTTAAATTGGAATCACACCATCTTTAAAAATAGTATGGCATGGACTGAAGATCAAGCAAGTTTTTCATGGATGTTGAGATCATCTTTTCAAATTTCATCTCCTAAACTTTTGTCAAGCTTTAATATTCAAACAGATACATTCTGGTCCTATTTGCTTATCATGTCGGATTCTACGTGCAGAGAAAAGAAAGACTTGCAGTAGCAAGTCCCTCAGAAGCATTTCAAAGGAATTCATATGCTGTATCATAAATTACTTTTGAAATACTGTAAATAATGCTGCGCAGAGCAAATACTTTTTTGCACATCAAAGCCTAATGCTCCTCTTTTTCTACTCTTGTCCTTTTCTTTCGATTACTCTGATGTCCTTGACCCATTTCCCTGCGTCTTTGATATGTAGTCAAGCTCTTTACATTGCATCCTTGACAACAAAATATTCCGCTGCTTATTTGCAATGACTAGAATTACTGGATGCAATACACAAAATGTGCTGGAGCAGGTCAACATCAATAGGGTAAGCAAATTTTCAGGCCTGGTCCCTTCATCAGTAATGTTTTTTAGCAACGTTGGAAAAATCTGTGGAAAATTCAACATTAATTAACATAATTCCTGTTTACACTGCACCCCTCAAGTTCCTGCGCGTGTTAGTCCTGGTGCTTTTACGTGGAGCAATGTGGCCTGAGTCATCAGCTGGACGTCAAATTCATGAGGTGAGTTTTGCGGTGCGATTTAGACAGCAGGCTTCCCCCAAAGTAGTAGGGGTCCTGCAGAATAAATCACGGTGCACAGGAACTGACGAAAAATTCCTGCACTTTCCTTTTTGGACTGCCCTCGTAATGGGAAATTTCATTGATTGTGCCGTTACATGCCTGCAGTTTAAAAACCCTAAATAGGATCTACTGAGTTTCTCCAGCATGTTGGTGTATTGCACTCGACCCCAGCATCTGCAGACTTCCTTGTTTAACTAGAATTACTGGATGTTCTTTTCAATTTCCCATCCATCCTTAGTAATATGGAGTTTACAATCCAAGGTTTTGTTTTGGTTTAAACGTTGGTAAAAGCTGAATAAGACAAACATCAGCGTGTAAATTGTTCAGGATTTGCAGATAGATGATCGCAAAATCATTTGCATTTCTTTATCATTATGCCATAGCACGAACATTTTTATTTATTTATTATTGTTCATCATGGAAATAACAAAGTTGTCTTCAGTGATTCGATGCTTCTACATGTTCTCCCAGTTCATGGCTCTAAATGAGTATTAATGTTTTTCTAAGGAAACTATGAAATGTTTACTATTTGTAATTTTCTTAGTTATTTACTAATTTAATATTTTTTTTCAATGAAGCACTTATTCATAATATTCTCCCTGCTACCTTAATCACGTGTTCCAGTCTATATTATATATTTATTGTTAATTCAATATTTTTAGTCCAGCAGCATTGTTGCGCCAGTCACCGCGGCATTAGCATCATTTCTGGACATCTAAAATCTAATTGAACTGGCCCCCAGTGTCAGTGAAGGGAAGCACTTCCTTGATTCTACGATGTAGAAATTTACCCTTCCATACAATGCGGAGGAGGCCCTAATAACTTGACATCGCGTGAATTGGCAAAGCGTGCACGTGTGGCTGAATCTAAATGCACAGACATCAACTGCGCCATCAAATTCACGTCACTGGCGTTGCTAGTTCACGTTGGGTCAGGATCCTGTGTTTGCATGAGATTGGAGCAGGAGCGTGGGTTCTTTCCACCAAAAAAAAGTTGGCATTTTTTTTTGCCAATACGAATGACCAGGTCATCGACTTGAGACGGTCATTGTGTTTTCAGACTTCAGAAATACTGAGTATTTTCAGCATTTTTTGATCTTTTCATTTTGGAAACAAATACTCTAGTTTGACCTGCTTCACTCCTACCTGCTCTTCCCATGGGATCTGACTCTCTAAGTTACTGAATGGCAAGAAAATGAGGCTGGGGAGAGAGAAAGAATAAAGGCCACATTGGGTTTTAATTTTGTCATTTCAGAAACACTTGAAGGGTGTGACTTAGATGGTTCTTTATCCATTCCAAGACCGAGTCCAAGTCACGTCTGTTTCATTGATGGGCTTTCTCGTGACCAACGGTGGGAATTTCTCACACAAAGAACGAGTAGACAAGGTTCAGGCGAAAGATCTTCCCCCTTTCTCGCTGACAAGCCACATGCCCTGCTTTTTGTTCATCGTTCTTCCATGCTCGTCTGGCTGGAGATTAAGATAGAAATGGAGTCGATTGAGAATTATTTTAAAAGCACAAAGGCTGTTGTTAAAAAATCTCGGCAGAGTGATTTTTTTGTTGGCCTTTGAGGCTTCCGAGCAGCAATTCCAGGGAAGGACGGCTGATGCAAGGGGGCAGCAGGACGGCTCTTGGTGGCGATGATGCGTCACTGGATCAGGAGCTGGGGCGGAGTATTGTGTTATTTCCTCGGAGCCGAGGGGTGCATCAGACCGGCAGCGCGTTGCTCCGTGAAAAGCAGGGGGGGGGGGGGGGGGGTTGCTGGAAATATTCCAAAAATACAAAGAGACGGCAGTCGCCGGGGCTTGGCGTTGCCTGGACGGGCAGCCCGGGTCCAGGCGGCGAGGGGATGAGCGCCGCGGCTCAGACCAGGACGGCTCGTTTGCTGCACGGAATTGCCCTGCTCGAGAAGTGGAGGGGCGAAGGATGGAGGCGGTGAACGGGACTCCAGACATGCGCCGCCAGCAGCCGGCGGAGAAGAAAAAGCTGCACCGGGCGCCGTCTCCAGCCCGACCCAAGGCGCTGATCCGCGGCTGGTCGGTGGCGAAATCCAAGGGTGGCCCGGGGGGTCTCAAGCCGGGGCTCGGCCAGTGCCGCCTGTCCCGGCACGGCGCCGGCCTCAAGGACGTCAAAGCGCCGGCGGCGGGAGGAGGATCCCGGGCCGCCAAGGGGGAGTCGAGAGGCAAGAAGCCGGAGCGGGGCGGCGGCGGCTCCGGTCAAGGCGTCGCTGCCGGGAAGAGGAAGAACTCGCGGGCCGGCGACGGGCAGCGAGCCCCGGCCAAGCCGTCGGCCGCCACCGACAGCAGCTCGGAGCTGTCAGACTGCCCTTCCGAGCCGCTGTCCGAGGACAACAAGCCGCCGTCGGCCGACACCAGCGACAGCGAGTCGGCGCGGGGAGCCGGCGGCTCCGAAGCCCCTCTCGCCCGGCGGGGGGGTGCCCGCTCGCCGCCGCCGCCGCCGCCAGACGACCGGAGCTGGCCCGGGGAGGATGGCTCGCTGGCTTCGGCCAGCGGCCAGTCGGACGGACCGTGCGGCACCAAGTCGCCCGACAGCCGGCTCCAGGTCAGCAACTCGCTGGGATTTTCGGATTTCAGCGAAGAATTCGTTGACAGCCTCCAGGAGGAATTCGTGAAGGAGATGGATGAGCTGCGATCTGAAAACGATTACCTGAAGGTGCGCAATTTCAGCCGCGGGGACGGCGGGTGGGGGCACAGCCGCTTCTGCTGGCTCTCAGCCCACCTGTCTTCAGCTCCAGGAGCTGCCTCTCTCATGTCCATGATGGGGTGGCGTCCCCGATCTGATGGTCCGACCTCATCCTCCCCCCTCCTGACTGCTCCTTCAGGAAATTCCTTTGTCGAAGGAGATCCCCCCCCCCCCCCCCTGAAAAAGTTTCAGCTTCTCCATCATCAACTTTTGAGAGAGAACATTGTTTTATCCTCTGAAGTTTTGCACGGGTCTTGCAGACTGGGAGGTGACCCTGGGCACCTTACACTGGGGCAGTTTGTTCAGTGAGAGATTGTCCTTGCAAACGGTTCTCTTGGAAGCAACTGGCTACCTGTGGAGGCCGTGAGATGAGATTTGGTTGGTGCTCGATCGATATGTATCAAATGTAATGACACATTTCCTTGACTGTTGAAATATCAGCCTCACTTTTTCTTAAAAATGAGGCTTCCACCTGCTCTTCAAATGACTAGATCTGTTGTAGAAGGTTGTCTTCTTGCCTCTTGAGAAATATGTCTGGTGTCCATCCCAGACAGTTGGGCGCATCGGTGCTGAGGGAGGGGTTCTCCACCAAGGGGGCTGTGTTCAGAGGAGTCTGGATCCTGAAGCTAAATGCATTGTTTGAAGAAGAGTGGTGTAGTTCTGAAACGAAACCCACACAAAAGCAAACTTGCCATTGAGTTATTGTCAGAAATTGCTGTGTGCAGATTGGCGCCTTGGTTTCTGACATGAAAGCTTTTTCTGACATTAAACTTCAGATGTATCCCAAGGTTGTAAAATACACTAAACAATAAATACTAGGTTCCCCCCACCACCAATCCACGATAATCCTAAACTCTCTTATAGAGTCATTATGACTCTCACAGGAAGAGGGAGGTGACCGCATTGCAGTCGTGTGTGCTGCCCCACCGCGAAATCCACGGTACTCTTACAGGTTCTGCGCCATGTACCTCCACGAGGTCCTGCTGGAAACACCCACCATAATGATAATGCTGACGGGTGGCAAAAACCATTTCCCTCGAAGTCCTACGTGACACAAGTCGAGCCGGAGGGTGACAACAAGCCCAAAGACAGCTTCGACAGATCACGTTTAGCTTTCAATCCAGGCACGGTGACTTAGGTGGCCAGGGTCTGCACAACATTGCTAGAGAAGTTCCGCAGCAATCCATCCCCAGAGGAGCACCGGGGACAAGAAAAACTGCCATCTCTCAGTGGCAGAGATTCAGAGCGACTAAGGGCCACAACCCGTGGAGATCCGGGAACAAAAACTCCAGCCGTTGTTGAGTCCCCACGATATAAATGGTACTCCAACAGTATTTACGTTGATCGAATCCAAGTCTAGCTGACCCACCTAGTCGTGGAAGTCTTTTTGGCAGGTTAGATCATAGCCTGCCCATTGACCGGATGTGGTTCCTAGTAGAAGGGGTCCATTTGGCAACGTGGACGTAACACGTTAAACTATGAAAAATGCACTACGTAGCATTTCCAACTAGCCTACTTTATTATCAAATCCTGTTCATCCATTGCTCTACTGTTTGCTGGTTGACATTAAACCAGAAATGCCAATTTAGAATCTTTTTATATTTGAGTTCAATTTCCTGACAACTTCACCTCATCTAAATTCATCGAGAGTGATAATTGTCAAAGGCATTTCTATTCTGCCAATTCTGGTCTCTTGTCCAACCCAGACACTGGAACATTTCCTCTCCTATGTTTTGATACATGTGGCAGCCTCCTTTACACAGCTTTTGGTAAACTATCCAACATCTTTCCTCGTGGCTTGGTGTATTTTGTCTAGGAACATTACCATGAATCTCCTCATGATTTCTACCATGTTTAAAAATGAATAGTCTTGCGTGGCATAGTTAGAATTGTCAAAAGTAAGTGCTAGAACTTTGGAATTAGCTACAAGTAACAGAAAATATCAATAGTACTGCACCGTTGGTTCTTCATTTAATTCAACCTGTTTTTACTAAGCATCGGTTAAACTTTGTGCAGTCAAAATACCAGTCTAGTCAGTATCTGCTGAGAGAAGAGAGGAAAAAGCTTGACCTTTCAAGTTTATTAGAGTTAGACACGCACAGGACATCTGTACATATAGTCAGGACTGTGGAGAAAAAAGAACAAATGAAGCTCTATATCACGCAGGAGAGATTAAAAGACGATTGGGATGCTGCTGTGATGGAACAAATAAAGAAAACTTGGAAATGAATAGAGCAGAGTCATTATCAAGAAGTGTTGAGTCCAGAAAAATGTATATAGCCTAATTAAGAGATTGACCATTCTTTTCCTCTAGCAGGTTGGAGGGTCAGCAATGGAGGGGCCTGGAAAATGGAAGGCAGATGTCGGAATTCTTAAAAAAAACTGGGAATGCTGGAAATGTACAGCAGGTCAGAAAATATCTGGTGAAAGAGGAAGAGCTAATGCTTTGGTCAGATACTCTTCATTAGAGGTCATGCTTCTGAACTAAATGCAGATGTTTCACAAAGTGGTCACTGGCCCAACATGTTATTTTGCCAGAGTAGCGAGATCATCTGGTAAGCCATGACCGTGTACTATCTGGAAGGAAGCTCTTTAGCCTGGAAGAAATATTTGTAGTACTAGGTAGAAAGGAGGATAAAAAGTAAAATCATTCCATCAACTACAATGGCACAGGAAGGTACCCAGTGAAGAGTAGAGATTGATCAAGGAGTGGCCAGGATGGATGTCACAGGTTGGAGCATCTCTCCAGAATGTGCAAAGGACGGTAAATGCTGGAGGTGCAAACACGATTGGAGTTTAGACATATGGTATGATAACAGGCCAACGAGTCCAATGTACACCCAATTAACCTACACCCCCGATATGTTTCGAATGGTGGGAGGAAACCGGAGCCCCCCCCCCCCCCCCCCCCCGGGGAACACCCATGCAGACACAGAAAGAATGTACAAACTCCTTACAGCGTGGGATTGAAACCCCAGTCCCGATTGCTGGCGCTATGCCACACCCAATGATCATTAACTGTGGAGCCTGGTGGGAGAGAAGCCAATAGAGACCCTACCCTCGAGGGGGATGGAAGAGTTAATAAAGTGCAAGAAAGTAGCAATGGTTATTTTGGTCATCAGTTGAGGAAAGCATATAGCTTTGAAATTTGAGATGCCAACATTTCACGAGCAAGATTTTCCAATATTTTTACCTGCTCAAAAGTAATTAGCCTCATGTTAACAACTGAAAGGATCCAAATAGAAAAGCACTTTATGTAATTATTTTCTTAGCCCATAACCATATCATATGACCCATTGCAGGCATAAGCAGGGGAGGGCCAGTATTCCTGAACTAGCATGCTCAGTAAAAGAAGTTTAAAATTGCTTTAATTTTCTTTCATATTATGTATCAGCATCATTCTCAAATTATTTGTTTCATGCCACACATTTAAAAATAACTAAATTATTCAGGAGTCTCACTGAGTTGTGTGTCATTCTGAGTTATCGAAGTACTCAATTTTAAGACATGTATAATTATAAAAGAAAGCATATACCAAAAATATGTCTAAAATAAAATTGGGTTAATTGTATCATTAAAAAAAATCTGAAGAAAGGCTTTGCAGTCAATGCAAGGCTTCCAGCAAATATTTCCCCTCTTCCCCCCCACCCCATAACTTCACACCCCACATTAGGGTAGAAGGCTTCAGGGTAAAGGCACACACCAACAGGCTTAAAGTCCATTTCTTCCCCTCAGTTATCAGGCTCTTGAATGAGCCCCACAACAGTGCTTGGTGCAAATTGATCCCTTCATTGAAATCCTCTGCTCTCTGTAAATTGTACTCTTTACGCAACTGCATAAATATTAGAGACAGCCTGCTGGCCTGCTCACAGAAGAACCCTTCTCACTGTACCACGTATAATGTGACAAATACATGTTATTCCAACTTTAACTGTTACTAGAGAGCCACAGCATGACAGAGCAAAGTGACTGATATTTTCAGGAAAATATAGATCAACACTCTGCAGATGTATTGACACCACTGTTGTACTGTCAGATAAAATTCCTTGATGTTTTGCAAAAGTACCTTGTATGGTTCTTGCTGGAGACAAGTTTACATTGAAAAGCCTTCATACTGGAGGCACAAAGGTAATTCTGTAGGAAAAAATTTGAGAATAAAGAATCCCTGTCTTTGCAGCTTCTGTGACTGCTGCGTGGTAACATCCCATCTGCAACCAGTTGATCTCAACACATTTGCATCGTCGGTCTCAAATGTGCTTGGGTGAGAGATTTTAAAAAATTCACTTCAGATAATTGGAAAGATAGAAAAGTGGATTTTTCAGTTATAGTTTCTGTGCATGGAATGGTATCGAGAGTGATCATTATTGCAATTTGCGCTCTTGGATCATTGTTTTAACCCTGCATACATACATTTTCCTTTTGCTGCTTTTTTTAAAATGGGATACATTATCTTTATTTCGTTTGCATTGCCTTGTATCATTCCCCCCTCCACCCCCCCCCCCCCACCACCAATGAACTTATTTATCCAGCATTATAAACATTATATTGTAACTATTAAATCAAGGTGGCAGAATCTATATGAATTTTTTTCTCTCTGAACTCAGCATTCCAAAATAAGCCATTTGTAAAAATTCTGCAATGTTGCACAGTAATGTCAATGAGCTGCATTTAACATGTAAAGCTGCAATCCCGTCTCTAAGAGTTGCAAAGTTTGGACTAATAAGCATTTTGCTTTCTACAAAACAACTTTTTTTTCCATCTAGCATTGAATTGAAACATTAAAAAAGCATAATTTATTTCAAAACTGAATTCGAGGCAAGGTAGATTTGCAGGTCATCTGAGCTGACAACCAGTAGTTACAGATGTAACTACTGCCTTACTTCCCTTTTCCCCAGTGTGGATGCACTGATGAACACAGTAAGTACCAATGAGTTGGCTCGTGCATTAGTTTCCCTGCTTGTCAAGATTTTATTATTTTGTTGTAATGGAGTAAATTATTTTCATTTTGTACAACTGCCTTTGTGTGTCTACCCTGTCCCCAGTGGGAGGTCATTGGGCAGTCTGTATCCTTAATTTCTCCATCTGTGAGTCAAGGGTGGTTTTGGCTAATTATGCAGTGTCAAGGCTTTTCTGCTCTTCTCCCCTCCCCACCTCATTCCCTGAGAGGCAAGTGGACCCTGAATGAGTGACTGGGATATTTTGTTTCAGTATGGTATTTGGATGGGTGGGAATGTACAAAGTGGCAAGAGGTGTTTGGGAAGGGAAAGTTTTTGAGAGGTAGCAGGGTCTGAGTGGAAAGTCCGCAGTTGGGATCCTGGTCCACTATAAATGCTAAATTTTGGTCTCATGATCCATTTATTACTATCCAATTGTCCAAGGGCAACCCATCAAAATGATGTTTTTTTCAGTCCTCAATACAAAAATGTGCAAACACACAACCAGGCATAATACACAGACAAATACATATGCAGTATATGTGCAGTGTGTGTGTTAGATACACACACACACACACACACACACACTATTAGTTCATAAATAGTAGAATCTCAAAGGGTTAGTATGAGGGGTTCATTCAGTTGTTGATGAAGGGCCCAATCCCGAATCATTGGTGATGTACCTTTATCTTTGCTATATGAAGTACACTGTTTGACCTGCTGAGTTTCTCCAGCCTTGTGTTTTTACTTCAACCATGATGTCTGCAGACTTTGGTGTTTTACTTTTTTCATTCAGCAGTTCACTGCCCATGGGAAGAAGGTGTTTCTCAGCCTGGCGGCTCTGACTCTGATATCTTCAATGAAATAAACATCATGGCATTGTAAAGGGAGGTAAAGAATGCAGGGTTAAGTTTTTTTTGAAGTCTCCTTCCTTCAATGGCAATGCTTGTTGGTATTGCTTTGCTATGTTCTGATCTGGTTTGGGGATAGTTCCAAAGCTCCTCCTCAAACACTGATGACAAACAAGCAGTGCTAGATCACCACTTGAACTTGGTTGGTGGTGTGGCAAATTTGCCAAAGGTTAATGAGCAGGGTGGGTGAGTTGTAGAAGATGTCCTTTCAGTCAATCCGTTCTATTTTATGCCAGGAGAAAGGGAATTGAAGGTGAGCTCTTTAGTTTGATCGAACAAGAGTTACCACGTTTCAGCCCTATCCTCTGCCATGTTACATAATCCCTGGGTCCTGACAAACCAACTCACAAACCAAACTTTGTTTACAATTGTTTGCATTTCTTGTTTCTTGGTTTTTCCTTGTTTAGATTCACTGAGAATCTTAACACAGTAGAATCCCTGTTAGCCAAAATTCAAGCAACCGGCAAAAAAAATTGCGGAGAATAAATAGGTAAAAAATACAGAAGTTTAAAATTGGAGCCCCCTAGTGGTTGGTTCAACAATCATGCAACACACTGCAGTCTCAAGCAACCAGACAATTCATTTATCCGGCATCTACCAGTCATTCTCAGTGAATCTAAACACCCCATAGGTGCCGGATACCAGGGGTTTTACTGTACTGATGTACCATCAGTGGCTAATCTGACATTTAAAAGCGTCTTATTTATTCCTTCACTATCTTTGTACGTACTCAAGTCATTTTATGGCCATCAACAATTATTTGTTAGTCTCTGGATGTGAAGAAAGGAAAGTGATTGCAAATTGTCCAGAGCAAAGCTTCTTTAAGAAGCAGGGTGATAATGACCAGATAATCTGTTTTAGAGATGCTGATTGTGGGATAGATATATTTCAGGACATGAGGAATAGCCTCTGCTATGTAAAATAGTGCTATGGGATCTATTCAGTTCAGCTGAAAAGGCAATTAAACATCTCTGCCAAGAAGTACATTTGTGGCTCATTTCAGTACAGCAGCCTTCACCTTGATACTCAACATTTTTGGGGTGAGCTTGAATTTACTTCTGATCCAGGCAAGATTGTCATCAATTAAAGCGTGGCTGACAGCAATAAGACTTATTATTAGACATGGCATGACATAAATTATTTTTTGGGATGGATTTTTCACTTACTTAGATCACATCGGGCTAAGTTTTGCTGAAAGGGTAAATCCATGTGAATGATGCATGATATTCACAATATGCAAATCAGAGAGCAACTTGTAATGGAAAAGAGATACCCCAAGGATTATGAATTGTAATGGGTTGCTACAAATTTTATGCTGTAGTGCTGTTGGCCTCATTAAGAAAGCATTGTGCACAAAAATTGCCCGTTAAATTCACCACAGGATGTCTTCTAATAATGAAAAGAGTATAATTTTAGGAATGTAGAAATTAGTTATGACTGTCAATTTAGCTTTGCTTCTACGCGCAAACTTCTAAATGTGGGACTGGGTTTAGTTGTGAATCATTCTCTCTTCAACATTGGAGAAGATTGCTGAATGAATTGAAGTGGTCTAACAGAAAGCTCCTTACCATTTATTTAGGAAAATTAAAGATGAGTACGAGGTGCAGTTTACAGCATTGCTGCCCTTTGACAATTGAAAAAAAGAGAATGGTGACCTTGTGACAAATTAACTCGCAAGGGTGCAGGGTGACTTTTAAAAACAGATGTCAATCACTATTGGATGCTTGTGAAATAGACTGCAATTTTTAAGGTAATTTTTCCTCCTGACATTTGCACTTCATAAAAGCAATGTTTAATTTCCTTACAACTGAAGAATACATCTTGCAGCCAAGTTTAGGATGGCCCTTGTCAATTAACCCCACACTTGGCATTGAAATTCCACCCTGCAGGAAGTGGGACGTTCGAGGTCATTTGCCTCATTCTGCCTGCCTGTGCACAAAGCCCAAATGAATGTGCAGCTGGTAACACCAGGCAGCAAGAAAACCGACACTCGAGTCTGTTTGCGCAATGTCGACAACTGAATTGCTGCCACTTGGAAGATTTCATTGCCTTGTGCTTTGTTGTTCCCGGGAATTCAGTTCAAAAACCCTAAAATTCTCGAGCACGAGGTGTGATTTCCTTTCATTAGTTTTGATTAATTTTTTTCCAATAAATTGTGTTGTCTTCTAGTAAAATCGAAAGCGTGGTGAATTGTTTTCCAAAAATAAACTTAATTCACAATAAATTATTTACAAAAAGCAAAACTGTTTGAAGTCTTTTCACATCCTTAATGTCATTTCCATCAATGTACATTGTTACATTTATTCTCTATTTAGCACCACTGTGGCACCTTGTTGCTCTCCCCACCGCTGTTGTTTGAGGGGCTTCCCCTCAGTCCCAGCTCCTCAATGCCCAGTAACGGAAGGACTCTAGACTGTGATCCTTCCCCACAGTGCCCTCGCGTTGGCTGTGCCAAGCCTCAGTGCATCCCCCAGCACGTACTGCAGCCTGGAATGTGCCAGTCGGCAGCATTCCCTCACTGACATCTGCATGGGCTGAAAGACCGGCGAGTTTCAGGCAGACCAAAGGGCATCTTTCGTGGCATTGATGATCTTCCAGCAGCTTTGATGTCTTTCTCTGCATGTATCCCTGGGAACAGCCTTTAAATCAGAGAGTCCTCTGTCACAGGGGATGAACTGTGACATGCCCCCTTGCATCTTCTCCACACACCCTTTGCAATTCTGCAAAGAGGTGTGCGACTCTCTCCACTCCACCGCAGTCGTAACGTGCATTGTGGGTGATACCTCTGTTGTACAGCTGGGAAAATTGCAGGAGGCAGTGACGTCTGTTCTCGTGCAGTCCCACTTCTCAGTGGGATTTCATAAATGCCATTTTCTTATTTTAGTGATGCTTGTTCCTGAAAAGCTCCCCTTGCACAATCACTTAATTGCCTTTCAAGCAGCCATAACATTTCAAGGTTATGAGCATGAGTTTTAAATCTGGCTAATGTTGTTATTCATCTTTGCATCCAATCTGAGAGATTTGCCATGGCCAACCAGTAGATGAATAGTTCTGAATGTTTTTCATGTAAATATACATTTTGTGTATTGTTCAATCAATATTTTCCCAGAGAAGCCAATGTCTTTGTTTACATCATTGTGGTGGGGTGTACCCTTGTTGGGTGAGTGTTCAGTATAGCAGCCAGAGTTCTAGACCAATGATCCAAAAAGAATTTCCAGTCTCCTCAAGACAGCTGGGCAATTTAAATTCAAGGAACCAAAAAAAATTGGAATTGTAGATAGCTGCAGCGATGAACCGAGAATTTTGTTGTGTAAAAATGCATCTGGTTCAATTAAGTCTTTTGGGGAGGAAAATCTGTCACCCTTGCTATTTGTGATCTATGTGTGATTCCAAGTTCACCAATTATGGTGATTGATTAATTTCCTCCACAGTTCAGGGGGAATTAGAAAAGGACCACAAAATCTGGTGTTTCTGGTGACATCCACAATCTCTGAATGAATAAATAACAAAAAATTATTGCTGAGAACTTAACGGAATAATGGAGAAGGAAGCTGAGTGTGGTACGATATCACATCAGTTTCTAATTCACTCCCCTCATGTGACTGAATGTTGTGGGGAATAAAAACATGAGAAACTTGAGTTAAATGTCAAGATCTGTAAAATAATAATTACATCTTCCACTTGTATAGCTCAAATAATTGAACATCTGGATCAGTTTCTCTATTGTTCCGTGCAGCTTTAACTGTTGAATGGCTGTTAGTACACTTAATGTTAAAACAAAATAAAAACACAAAGCTGGGGTAACTCAGTAGGTCAAACAGTGTACTTCATATCATAAAGATACACAACCAATGTTTCAAGCTTGAGCCCTTCATCAAGGTATGAGCAAAATGTAAGCAGGTGCCTGAACAAAATGATGGGGAGAGGGAGGGAGGAAGAGGGGTTGGGAGAGGAGCACAGTCCCAAAGGCAGGAGGCTACCAGTGGATGAGGGAGGGAGGGCACACCCGTACATGTAATGTTGTTTATTTCATTTCCATTTATAAATGGGCTGGAAGTTAAAATAATCAGAATTTTCAATACCTTTTTGAGGATTGAAACATCTGAACATTATTGCACTGCAGTGGATTCACGTTATATGGGTCATTACAGAATGTGTTTTCCTTTCATTTCCTACCTTGTTTCTTGATTTTTAAAACAAAATTTACTGATGTTTCCTGATGTTAGGATGAAATTGAAGAACTTCGAGCTGAGATGTTGGAAATGAGAGACATCTATTTGGAAGAAGACGTGTATCAGCTGCAGGAACTGCGTCAAGAACTCGACAGAGCAAACAAGACTTGTCGGATCCTTCAATACAGATTGCGAAAGACTGAGCGAAGAAGTCTCCGAGCAGCTCAGACGGGTCACGTTGATGGAGAACTAATCCGAAGTTTGGAACAGGATGTAAAGGTACTTATTATAAATATTGAGCAATTTTCCCAGAAACTTAATGGGACTACATGAACATCTTTGTATATTTTTTTTGTATGGTATAAATATAATTTTTTTAAAATTTTCCCATTTGTTTTCCTGTCTAATGTTTGTTAATTTTGTGGCACGATGAATTTGGTCAGGAAGCTTCCTGATGACAACTGAACTTGCAAGGAAGTTTACTGAGTGTGAATGCTAACACTGTGCAATGAAGTGTTGAATAGCATTTTCAAAAATCCTGTTCTGTTAACCATAATGAGAGTATATTACTTGCTTGACCAGCAGCTGGCAAGTGGAAACAATTGCTTGGAAACTAAATTTTAGAGTTGAAAATAGTAAGAAAATTCATAGTTAAATTGATTCCGTGATTGTCTCCACTTAATATAAATGTGAAAAATTAGTTGAACAGCTCTTCAATGGGCTTTAAAATTAATTAAGAAGAAAGCACTCTGTACTTTGGAAAGCAGTGGCTGTGAGATATCTGGAGTCAAGACCTGTACAAATTAGAGACGAGTTTTGGTTACTAGTATCTAAATACCCCATCCAGCCTGTGAAGGTTAAAACCTTGTGTTTTTGATTTTTGTTAATTTTATGACTATCCCTTTAAGGATAAATTGCTTTTGTAATGTTACCATAGTTACTATGACGACATGTTGTAGTGTCTGGGCTAACGGGGAGCTTATGTTCAGTCTTCGAAGAACCATAGAGGAGGCGTAAGCATCAAAATACTTTCTTTGAATTCATCTTCTTATCGTCTTATATTAAACATCATTTCATTGTAATCATCTTAATTTTGATTTAACTGTTTAAAGAAGAAGAATATCATTATCAATATACAGAATGCTTTATTGACTCAAGTTATGAAACTCTTGATGCGAAGTTACGCAAAATGTTTATATCAACTAATTAAAGGCTACACAGCCTGTAAAATGCCCCAAATTTTTAAAAATAAAATAATTGATGAAAGCTGTTTTAGTCCAGTGGAATTCTGCACAACTAGTCATTAAGTTCCACAGAACTTCAGGTGTTTTGTAATAAAATATAAAGATGTGAAAATTGTATGAGAGTCACATGTTGGTCATCAGACAGCTGGGGAGTTGGTTCTCACTAGACCACTTGGAGTTCCGAATGAGTTGCTTAATGATTTGTAAGGTTTTCAGGCACAAAAACCACAACAATCTATGTCATCACCAACTGGGGGCTTGAGCTTTTAGCAGGAACTACTCATCTTGTAGTCCATCGAAATCAGCTTCAAACTCAGCATTCGTGAGCAGTTTTCAGAAACTGGATATCTACACGGTACCTTCCCACAGTTAGTATTTCCTTAACAGACAGCACAGTTTTTGAGACATTCCCATTTACTTGATGAATTTTTCACCAACTGCTCCAGCCATGTCTTCCCCCTCAAGACATCCTGGAGCTGATTCTCCAATCCTTAGCATATCCACTGTGAAGTTTTGTTCTTGGCCTCATTTTTTATTTTTTTATTTTTCACACCATAAACCACACTGACCAAGATACATACATTTTCCTTTTCAAATATATACAGTGTCATTTTCTCCCCCCCACCCCATCCCACCCTCCCTACATCCAAAGTACAAAAATCTAAGACACATTAAACCAGTCAAACAATGTTGTCATTCAATAAAAATAAACAAGAAATTCCACTGAGTCAATTATTTTCCTTCTCCTTTCGTTAATTTAGGTGGTAGATGTCCCCGGTAGGTTTTCTCTATTATCTTTCATGTATGGCTCCCATATTTGTTCAAATATTTCAATATTAATTATTTCTTAAATTATATGTTATTTTTTCGAATGGAATACATTTATTCATTTCTACATACCATTGTTATATTCTCAAATTATCTTCCAATTTCCAGGTTGACATAATACATTTTTTTGCTACGGCTAGAGCTATCTTAACAAATCTTTTTTGTGCACCATCCAAATCAAGTCCAAATTCTTTATTTTTTATGTTACTTAGGAGGAAGATCTCTGGGTTTTTTGGTACATTGTTTTCTGTAATTTTATTTAATATCTGGTTTAGATCTTCCCAAACTTTTTCTACTTTCTCACATGTCCAGATTGCATGAATTTATCCCATTTCTTTTTTACAACGAAAACATCTGTCAGATACTGTTGGGTCCCATTTATTTAACTTTTGAGGTGTAATGTATAGCCTGTGTATCCAGTTATATTGTATCATACGTAACCTCGTATTTATTGTATTTCTCATCGTTCCAGAGCATAACTTCTCCCATGTTTCCTCCTTTATCTTTATATTTAAATCTTGTTCCCATTTTTGTTTAGTTTTACCATTTGTTTCCTCATTCTCCTTTTCTTGCAGTTTAATATACATATTTGTGATAAATCTTTTGATTGTCATTGTGTCTGTAATCACATATTCAAAGTTACTTCCCTCTGGTAACCTCAGACTGCTTCCTAATTTGTCCTTCAAGTAGGATCTCAATTGGTAATATGCCAACACTGTATCTTGAGATAGACAACAGACTCGCCAAGGCAAATAGCGCCTTTGGAAGACTACACAAAAGAGTCTGGAAAAACAACCAACTGAAAAACCTCACAAAGATAAGCGTATACAGAGCCGTTGTCATACCCACACTCCTGTTCGGCTCCGAATCATGGGTCCTCTACCGGCACCACCTACGGCTCCTAGAACGCTTCCACCAGCGTTGTCTCCGCTCCATCCTCAACATCCATTGGAGCGCTTACACCCCTAACGTCGAAGTACTCGAGATGGCAGAGGTCGACAGCATCGAGTCCACACTGCTGAAGATCCAGCCGCGCTGGATGGGTCACGTCTCCAGAATGGAGGACCATCGCCTTCCCAAGATCGTGTTATATGGTGAGCTCTCCACTGGCCACCGTGACAGAGGTGCACCAAAGAAAAGGTACAAGGACTGCCTAAAGAAATCTCTTGGTGCCTGCCACATTGACCACCGCCAGTGGGCTGATAACGCCTCAAACCGTGCATCTTGGCGCCTCACAGTTTGGCGGGCAGCAACCTCCTTTGAAGAAGACCGCAGAGCCCACCACACTGACAAAAGGCAAAGGAGGAAAAACCCAACACCCAACCCCAAGCAACCAATTTTCCCTTGCAACCGCTGCAATCGTGTCTGCCTGTCCCGCATCGGACTTGTCAGCAACAAACGAGCCTGCAGCTGACGTGGACTTTTTACCCCCTCCATAAATCTTCATCCGTGAAGCCAAGCCAAAGATCTTGAGTTATATTATATTTATCCTTCATTTGTTCAAAGGATAATAATCTATTTCCTGAAAAACAATTTTCTATTCTTTTGATCCCTTTTTTCTCCCATTCTCTAAAGGAAAGGTTATCTATTGTAAAAGGGAGTAACTGATTTTCCGTCATTATTAGTTTTGGTAATTTGTTTTATTCCTTTCTACATGAATCTTCTTCCAAATATTGAGCAGATGATGTAATACTGGAGAACTCCTACGTTGTACCAATTTTTCATCCCATTTATATAATATGTGTTCAGGTATCTTTTCCCCTATTTTATCTAGTTCTAATCTGGTCCAATCTGGCTTTTCCCTTGTTTGATAAAAATCTGATAGGTATCTTAATTGTGCGGCTCTATAATAATTTTTAAAGTTTGGCAGTTGTAAGCCTCCTTGTTTATACCATTCTGTTAATTTATCTAGTGCTATCCTCGGTTTCCCCCCTTTCCATAAAAATTTCCTTATTATTTTCTTTAACTCCTTGAAGAATTTCTCTGTCAAGTGTATTGGCAATGCCTGAAATAGGTATAATATCCTTGGGAAAATGTTCATTTTAATACTTCCTATTAGTGTTAGTGGTAAATCTTTCCAATGCTCTAAATCGCCCTGTAATTTTTTTCATTAATGGATAATAATTGAGTTTATATAGATGGCCGAGATTTTTTTTAATTTGTATACCAAGGTATCTTATTGCTTGCTTTTGCCATCTGAATGGTGATTCCTTCTTAAATTTTGAGAAATCCGCATTATTCATTGGCATTGCTTCACTTTTATTTACATTAATCTTGTAACCCGACACTTCTCCATATTCCTTCAATTTCTTATATAATTCTTTTATTGATAGTTCTGGTTCTGTTAAGTATTCTATAACATCGTCCGCAAATAAACTGATTTTATATTCCTTGTCTTTTATTTTTATCCCTTTTATATTATTTTCTGTTCTTATCAATTCTGCTAGTGGTTCTATAGCTAACGCGAACAATAAGGGTGATAGTGGGCATCCCTGCCTTGTTGATCTGCCTAAATTAAATTGCTTTGATATATATCCATTTACTGTCACTTTCGCCAATGGCCCCTTATATAATGCTTTAATCCAATTAATATACTTCTCTGGTAAACTGAATTTTTGCAATACTTTGAATAAATAATTCCATTCTACTCTGTCAAAGGCCTTCTCTGCGTCTAAAGCAACTGCTACTGTTGGTGCTTTACTCCCTTCTACTGCATGAATTAAGTTAATAAATTTACAAATATTGTCTGTTGTCCGTCTTTTTTTAATAAATCCAATTTGGTCTAGATTTACCATTTTAGGAACATAATCTGCTAATCCGTTTGCTAATAGTTTAGCTATTATCTTATAATCTGTGTTAAGTAATGATATTGGTCTATATGACGCTGGTGCAAGTGGATCTTTCCCTTGCTTTGGTATTACTGTAATTATTGCTGTTTTACATGAATCTGGTAAGCTTTGTGTTTTGTCAATCTGGTTAATTACTTCCAGGATGGAGGGAATTAATAAATCTTTCAATGTTTTAGAGAATTCTATTGGGAATCCATCTTCTCCTGGTGTTTTATTATTTGGTAGTTTTTTTTAAATTATCTCTTGTTTTTCTACTATTTCAAATGGTTCTGTTAATTTATTTTGTTCCTCTATTTGTTCTTGGCCTCATTCACGTTGCACATGGAAGGGCATCTCTTGAGTGAAAGGAGCTCCACTGGGTCATGAAGGAGAATTATTTGATTGTGTAAAATCAAATGCTTTGAAAACTCCCAATATTTTTTCAAACATGTTGTCTTTGAAAGATTCAGAATGGCCTTTGTAGCTTCAATGAGATGTATTCAGGTTAGAAATTCTACTTGATAATAGTGAATACTGGTAACAATCTCAGAATACTACCCCTCCACCATCACACTTCTCAACACCAGACTCATTTAAGGACTCATACTTTTGCACTTTATTGATTTTTTCTCTCTCTCTCTTTGTATTGCAGTCAGTTTGTTGACATTTCTTTACACGTGTACATTGAGTGCAGTTTTTTTTTGCACTACCATGAAATGGTAATTCTGCCTTCCCATAGAAAAAAAGAATCTCAGGGTTGTATGTGATGTCATGTATGTACATTAGCAATAAATCTGAAACATCCAGAACGGCCTTTATCCTTCTGAGTGCTTCAGTGAGATGTATTCAGGATAGAACTTCTACCTGTTAATAGTGACTAACAGTTGTTGCAGATTTCTTCCAGTTTGTACTTCTAAATTCCCTATTGTGCTGTGCTGATCCTTTTGTTATTTGCGAGTACTATGGCTGTTCTTGTTCTGTACGTCAAGATGGCCCAGTTAAACCAGATTGGATTCTCAGGCAAATGTAAAAAGTCGTCACTTTAGGTTTGAAGACCTTCCAGTGGTCTAGAATGATTCATTCAGTTCACTCACAAATTTAAAAGTGAAAAAAAAATGAGCTCAAAGCATTCAAGCAGGATAATTCAGATGTTTAACATATTGCTTTAACTTGAAGCATGAATGGTTGCTGTGGCATAGTTATGCCTGATCACTATAGGACTGCTAGATTCCTAGAGTCCTTTAGTTATCCTGAACAGACAACTGAGAAATCCATCAGGCCATTTGTTTATGTTAATGAAGACCAAAATATAAAAGGGTTCTTTCCAAAGGCAATCTTGGTGATTGAGGCAGACTTGGATTCATCAAGAACTGCCAACAAAATGTAAATGGTGAAATTCACCAATTACCTCTTCCAGTATAGGCAAGGGGTAATTGTCTTGCACTACTTCTCTGACCCTGCCGAAATTCGACCTCTCATATCCTTTATGGGCGATTACCAGGAAAGTTTCAGTCAGCAAGAGTTAGGGCTCCAAGTTGTTTATTTCCCATTTGGCAGGCTGCAATGTCTCATGCCACCTGGCACCAGCAATGCACAAATGCCTAGAGGACTGCATTGTATTCCTGCTCTTGGTATGCATCGATAGAAGTGTTCAACATTGGGAGCACTCCAGTCCATCAAGGGTATTCATGGCCACTGGCTTTTGAAGCAACTGCAGTAAAATACATGTTTTGCAGAATTCAAGCAACTGGAAAAAAAAATTCCAGAAAATAAATAGGTAGAAAATGCAAAAGTTTAAAATTGGCTCCTCGCGGTTTATTTGCCGATCATGCATCATACAATCTCAGGCAACGGGCAAATTCACTTATCTGGCATCTACCAATCCCGATAGGTGCAGTACAGTACGTTTCCAATTATCCGAAAACCACTTTAC
The DNA here is from genome assembly GCF_036971445.1 of Narcine bancroftii. Classification (NCBI taxonomy): domain Eukaryota; kingdom Metazoa; phylum Chordata; class Chondrichthyes; order Torpediniformes; family Narcinidae; genus Narcine; species Narcine bancroftii. The sequence continues at coordinate 12,449,856 of NC_091474.1, read as the reverse complement.
CGAAATTCTCAGTTATCCGCAAAAATCAGCGACATGATGTCACGAGTTGAAAAAAATTGATTTTATTTTAACCCACTGTGCCCAAGCAGGACTCTGATGTGCTGTTAGCGCCATTTTGAATCCCTTTTGAATGTTGCTGCATTCATCTTATTTTTGTAAGCAGCGATCACACTTTTTGGTAAGAATTAAACTTTATTTTGTGCTTGAAAAACATTGCCTTGTTCTTTGTTGTTGTTTAACTGCTGATGCAAGTATTATGCTGATGCTACTGGGCTGGGATCGGGGAGGAGATCTTGGCTCCTGGGCAGGTTTGGAGACGGCGGTGGGAGGTGTCGGGTTCAGCGACGGCAGATAGAAGTATTCTGCTTCTTAAACTGGGGTGCTTAAAGCCATTTCTCAGATATCCGGAAAACGCAGTTAACTGACACACGTCTGGTCCCAAGCGTTTCAGATAATTGGAAACATACTATATTTACAAATTCTCCTTGCATATGGAAAGATAATGACGACAGCTACCTCACAATTTAAAGTGATTTCTTTCATCCTTTGGATTGGTCAAGGTACCAAGAAATGCTGATAATGTTGCTTCTCATCTTTAACTATATTAATTTTTTTAAGGTCATGTTGTATATTTGCACATTTACACTGGAGAAAACGAAAGCAAGATTTAAAGAGACCAGAAATGAAGATTGAGGGACACATGAATTTTCTATTATCTACTCTGTGGTATTCACTGAACCTTGCCATTTTAATGTGGTTTTGTGAAGATAAAGCAATACTAAGTGAGTGGTAGTCCGCCAAGGAATAATTATTAAAAATGATGTATACTAGTTATACCTGTTAGCAATGTGAATAATAAATATATTTCTTCTTGCAATTGATCATTACTGTACATCATTCTCGCTGATTCAAATTTCTTTCAAATATAACTAATTAAATTAGAGTTTTCTTTCCATTACATTGACATTGTTGCTGAAAATAATTTCGATTTGTGGTGGTTGTAATTGAAGTAAGAATGAGTTAACTAGTTTGAATATGTGTGTAACTATCATTTAAACTAACATCAGACCAAAATCTTTCCCTTCAGTATTGTTATTGCTTTTCTTTAATGACTCTGATGGTGTTCGTTTGAGAAAAACCTTCAGGAAGTTTTGTTTAAACGAAAGTTATTGTTTTCTTTCAAAGTAAGATTCATACATAGTTAACACAATGACTACAATCCAGAGTTCCAACATCGAGCAGTCCCATTATTCAACCATGAATGCATCTTCCACTATATTTTGTTGTGATCTCTGTGGTGAGAGCAAGTTGTGTAAAATGAATTTCCCATAGTTATGAAAATTACTCTGAACAGACTTCATACCACCATCGAAGACAATAGTGAAGACTCATCATTTCCTCACCAAGTCTGAATATTGCAAATGAATACAATTGGAGGACTTTCTGGCAACTGCACCTTTTTGAGACAATTATTAGCCTTCAATGGGAACCCGTGTTATAGAGAAGTGACTGCCATGAGTAATAACAAAACTCAGGACTGCAATAAATTGTTGCTTTAAAAAAATCTACAATCAGAATTTATTGGTCTTAACGAAAATAGTTTTAAGTAAATTTAGTTTCTAAAGGACTAAAATCCATATTATTATCCAAGGGGGCAGGTTGTGGATTGACAGTTAAACGTGAAATTTATAACAGAAACTGGAGAAATCGATGTTAATGCCATCTGGATTGACAGTTAACTAGCTATCTTGGAAAGCACATTTAACGGCCATTTTTCCCTCATTTCCATTTAAAAGGTCAAAAGAGCACACTATTAGATCCAACGGTCCATATTAAAATCAGTAAGATGTATTTGTGCAGAGGCAAGGAAAAGAAGATAAATATAATCATTAGTTTGATATTTGCTTTCCAAGCAATGTTCCAAGAAATTTTAAACCTTGATTTTTTTTTAAAAAAGAAAGCAATAATGCCCCCTGTAAATTATCAATTGGATTTCTTTATGAAACCTTGATCATGCAGTGTTGGAAACTGATGACACCACATTTGTAATATGTAGTACAGTAAAACTCCTGTTATTTGGAATTCTAGCAACTGGCAAAAAAAAGTGGAAAATAAATAGGTAAAAAATACGGAAGTATAAAATTGGCATGCCTCGCCGTCAATCCACCAATCACGCAACATGTGTCCTTGGGCAACTGGAAAATTCCCATATCAGTCTATCAATCCCCATAGATGCTGGATACCAGGGGTTTTACTATATTTGGATCTCAGGACTGCATTAAAACTTGGGAAAGTTCCATGATTTAAATTCAAAGTTTCAGCCATGATTCTGACAACTCCATTTGTGTGGGTTGAAATCCATAACATTTTAGAGCTCAATTTGGTTGTTATAATGGTAATGCATGTGGATGATCAGGCATGGGAAGTGAGCCATTCAGCTATTTGTTTCAATTTTTACTGAGATGTGGTCATTGCACTAATTACCCATTCCAGAGTGCCCTTGAAAAGGTAATAATTATCTGCCACTTTGTATTGCTGTTTAAATCTGGGCTTTGAAGGCCCCCCCCCTCCCCCTCTTCATGCTATTAGAAAGATAGTTCTAGGATATGACCCAATAGCAATGGAGTTGCAATATTTTTCCATGTGGGGATGATTATGTCACTTGGACCTGCATCTACATTTGCTTGCCTCTCAAGTCCAAGGCAGTAAAGAATGCAAGTTTAGAAGGTTGTGTTGAAGAAGTTTTGGCAGGTGCCTTGTAGTTTGTACTCTGTGCATAGTTTACCAATGTTAGCGTAAATTAATGTTCAGACTGTCAGGTGAGATGCCCGCCCCTTGGCTAACTTTGTTCTTGATGACTTTGAGTTTTGGAGGTTAACTCTTCCAGGCAAATTGAGAATATTCCATGAGAATCATGTCTTTCAACCTGTAGATGGTGGAAGGGATTTGGGAAATCAATGGGTTGAGTATCTTGACACAAAATGCTCAGCTTTGTAACAATTTATCTACATTCTGGTATTTGGCTATCCTCCAGGATATTGGAGGAAATTTGAGAATAATAATCAGATTTATTGTCAGATTACATACATTGCATTCACATATAGCCCTGAGATTCCCTTTTCCTGTTTTTGCAGCAGAATTATCACAAATTAGTAGTGCAGTTGTACACAGCGTGAACATGTAAACAATCAAAAGAACTATAAACAGGTAACAAATGTAAACAAACTGTGTGATACAGCGCACAAGTAAGAGCCCTTTAATGAGTCCCTGATTGTTGGTGAGGAGTCTAATGGTAGAGGTTCCTGAACCTGATGGCACCTAGACCTTTTTCCTGATGGCAGGAATGAGAATGAAGCATGTGCTGAGTGGTGTGGGCCTTGATGATTGCTGCTGCCCTCCCACTCAATGGTAGATGCACTCAATGGTGGCAAGGGTTTTGCCTGTAATGTCTTGGGCTGTGTCCACTTCCTTCTGGAGAGCTTTATATTCGGGGGTATTGGTGTTCTCATTACCAGACTGTAATGCAGCGAGTCAGCACTTTCCACAACACATCTTTAGAAGTTTGCCAGGATTTCTGATGCTTTTGAATACTAATGCTGTTGAATATCCAGGAGCAGTTGTTTATCTCTCTCTTGAAAGTGATATTGGCTATCAGTGTTATCAACAACCAAGCCTTAAAAGTTTTACAGGCATAGTTTGTTTCAATATCTGAAGAGACGAGAGTTAGCACCATCAATGAAACTTGCCACTCTACCTTCTAATGCAAGATATTATCATTGATGAAGCTTTTGAAGGTTGTTGGGCCTAGGACAGTGACATGAATAACTGGGCAACTATGTCTTGGTGCGGACAATTAAACTAATTTTCCTTTGTCCCTTGTGTCATTCCAGTCAGTGGAGAGTTTCCCCCTGATTTCAATAATTACTCCATCCAGAACTCAATAAGCCAACTGGTGGGCACCTCAACTTGCATTCTCAACAGGCTTTGGCTCCACCATTGTTAATGATATGGGTTGATGTAACATTTTGGGTTTGCTGTCAAGTTGGTATTTGACAACTAGTCTCTCCTGCCCATTGGCAAAGGTCATAATGGCTGTCCTGGAACATCTTGGCAAGAGTTGCAGTTGGTTCTGGAATACACTGTAGTCATAGAATAGGGAGATGCAATGCAAAAGACCATGCCAACCATCAGACCCCATTTTTACATGAATTCTACCCTAACCTACTGGAGGTCGGAGGAAGCTTGAGCACCCTGAGGACATCCAAGACAGACAGCACCGGAGGTCAGGATTTAACCCAGGTTGCTGAGGCTGTGGGGAAGTAACAGTGGGATTTGGTCTTGCTTTCTTCAGTGTTTCTTAACATCATCGAGTAAATGAGGTGGTTCAAAGTCTAGCTTCTGTGATAGTGGGATGTTGGAAGCAGACTGAGGTGGATCATCTACTTGCCACTTCTGGCTGAAGATAGAAGCAGACATTTCATTCAGCCTTGACTTTTTTGTACTGCAATGTCTCATTTATCAATAATATTCAGGATGCTTCCTGTCAGTTCAGTTATCTACCTTCATTCACAACTGCAAGGCTTTGATGTCACCCATTGGCTATGATATTGCTCAGCCATGTTTAGTACATGCTACTTTCACTTTAGCAGTCATATAGGTCTATGTTGTGACTTCATTAGATTTACTCTAGTTTGTCTGAAGAAACTGTCATATCTGTCTTATTAAATGTAGTGGGGAAAAAAATCAAAATGTGACTTTCTCTTCACAGCATTATTTTAGCTCTGCAATTGAGAAGTGGCTGATCTATTAAATGCAACTTCCTGTCAATTTGCCTCGTTAGAAGTATTACATCTATAGTTTTGATCATTCAGATTGAAATGGAACAGCCAAAGTCTCGCAGATTTGCCTTTTTGGGAAATAGCCCCTACTGGGTTTGAATTTATTCCTAACTTCAAAAACATTAGCACTCTAGTCCCTTTGAAACCTGCTTGTATTTTACTGGTTTGTTTATTTGCCTGTATAGATGACTTTTTTATATGCCACATTCTAGCTTCCTGCTTTAATAATACTGGACTTTTCTGAACCTTTCTATTCCCTACCCCCATCTCTAACAGTTGCAACTGGAAGGTTATGGTTGTTCAATCTGGATGCCTCTGTGACAGCTGTATTTATGTTCCACGGATGATTAAGTTGAAATATGTCATGCCTTCGCTCTCTGCAGATGCATTTCTTTTGACTGCAGAACGTTCATTCCATTATAACTGACCGGTATAATGAGTAAAATGTGTATTTGGATGGCACAAAGGTTTAGCTAATGACCCCTGAATGGTGCAAGAGTTAAATTGGCGATGTGTTTCCTGATCCATCTTGCCTGATGCAAGAACATGAAAGATCTGAATAGCACAATCTTGGCTCCCTTTTCACCCGCATTCTCACACCATTTTGTCCGGTGATGCGGTTGGAAAGTTGTTTTTTTTTAACCTACACAGATTCCACGAGACCTCACTATTTCATTGAAATCAGATTTTTCAATACACACCCTTGTCATATTTTAATGCAACTTCCCACCTTTCAAACAATAAATGGGACATTGTTTAACATTTTTTTGACAGTTGAATAAAAAAATCCTTTTGGATCGAATAGTTGTAGTCTGTGTGTGAAATTCAAAATGCCTGCCCTAGCTGCGCCAAACGAAATTCAGTTAGGGTTCAAAGAAAATTTATGCCTAATTGCTTTGCAGTAGACAAGTGGGGCATTATTAAATAAAAAGGCAGCTTGTCAGTGCATGTATTGAGTACTGTACTCTCTGTGTACAGGTTTCAAAAGACGTGTCTGTAAGGCTTCACAATGAACTGGAAGCGATTGAGAAGAAAAGAATTAAGCTGGAAGGAGAAAACGAAGATCTTCGGCAGAAACTAATTGAAATGGACATTTCCAAGCAGGTGTTGCAGAGTGAAATGGACAAAATGAAAGAGGTAATGCTGCTCTTTGTTTATATGCTATTTTGACTTGATAGGTCTGAAGGGCAGGTTTTATTTCACTTGCTACAAATTTTGGGCCTTGCTCATTGGGAGCATCTTTGAAAATTCATAGCGGTATTTTCCATCATCTTGACTCCATCTGGTGAAGCACCCCCCCAGCCAAGAGTGATTTTTGACAAGTTCATTTTGCATTAAAAAGTAATTGGTAGAATTAGATACATGTGATTGCAATCCAAATAAGTATGAGATAAAAAGAGTAAAAAATTATTGCTAACAATTAAGGATGTGGAGGGGAAATTATGGTAAAGCACAACCACCAATCACAGTTTCTGCAGACTCTTGTGTTTTACTTCTCATAAACTCCAACATGACTTTTAGGGCCAAATGGCTTGTTTTTGAATATGTAGAGTACGTCCGATTATCTGGGGAAAAAAAATTAAATTTCAGATAAATGAAGATATCTGAAACAAATCAGAAATCCTCATTTATCTGAAATGTTTTTAGAGCCAAACTGATCGGGGACGTTGGAGTGCGGGCTGGAGGCGGCCAGCATTTATTTTGGTGAGAATTAAACATTAATTTAATGTTTAAGAAGCATTCCTTGGTTTTTGTTTTGATTGTTTAAATGCTGTTACAAGTTATTTGCTGTTGCTACTGGGCTGTTTTTAAAAACATGGCCAGTTCCCTTCAGAAAAAAAAGTTTATCCGAAATAGGCCTGGCCCCAACCATTTTGGATAATCGGAGTTGTACTGTAATACTACGTTTTAAAAAGTACAGATGTTTAAAATGCACCAAAGACTGATATCTCCCATTGTTGGTTGAAACTGTTCCATGATCCAGTGGAAAATAAAATCTCAAAGCCTCCACCCATAGATAGCAAAATTGCATGGACTGCTAGTTCGGTTGGAGAAACCAGAGGGAAAACTGGTGATTATACTTGAATTGTTCACAATAAAATTATTAAATCAAGTGGTTTTAATCATATATTGAATGTTAATTTGTGAAAATACTATTATCATCTGGACCAGTGATAAGATTAGGTCAATAAGTGACGACTTATCAGTTTTCAGCTCTCGAGTTGTAATGCTAAACGGAAATGTACATGATTTACTAAAGAGAAATATTCCAAGAAAATTTTTCATTCAGCAAAATTTGCAAATGAAAAAAGCTGGATGCAGTGCATTTTAGGTAATTTGCTGTGGTGTATCCCAATGGGCAGAGGATGTCACACTTTTTGTAAATCAAAGGCACACATGCTGAAAAGTTAATATTACAATAAGATAACTTTGCTGGATTAATTTAAAGTTAATTGTTTGATAGGACATGGACTGAGCTGGCAAAGCCTGATGTTTATTTACTCATCTTAATTGTCTTGAATTGTAGCTTGTTTGGCAATACCTTAGGATAGCTTTGTGAGTAAATGATTAACTATGTCTCTTGAGTCGTTCTTCAGCCAGACAGGGAAATGACAAATATTCTTCCTTTTAGAGCTTGGATGATCTATTTATTTTAATGATTTCATTGTAACTGGGTTTCACTTCCCTCTGCAACTGGATCCTTCCTCATCAGAAGACCACAGTTGGGGTGGATTGGTAACGTCCCTTCCTCACTGACAATCCATGCAGGCGCACCTCAACGACGCTAGCACACTTCTCTACTCTCTCTACACCCATGTCCGTGTGGCTAAGCACAATTTAAATGCCATCTACAAATTTGCTGATGAGACTACGGTTGATGGCAGAATCACATGGCATGAGGAAGTGTACAGGAGTGAGATAGATCAGCTGGTTGAGTGGTGTTGCAACAACAACCTAGCACTCAACGTTAGCAAAACTGAGGAATTGATTGTGGACTTCAGGAAAGGGAAAGTTCAAATTCTTTGGTGACATCATCTCTGAGGATCTGTCCTGGGGTCATCATGTCGATGCAGTTATGAAAAAGCTCACCAGTGGCTTTATTTTGTTTGGAGTTTTCAGGAGATTTATGTCACTGAAGGCTCTAGCAAATTTCTACCATTGTACCGTGGAGAGCATCCTGGAGGGTGCAAATCCACAGGACATGAAAAGGCTACAGAGTGTTGTAAACTCAGCCAGCGCCATCATGGGCATTAGTCTTCACTCCATTAATGCCACCTTTAAGAGTCGGTGTCTCAAGAAAGTAGCTTGTATCATCAAGGATCCTCACCACCCAGGCCATGCCCTTTTCTCATTTCTACCTTCAGGAAAGAGGTACAGGAGCCCAAAGAAACACACTCAAAATTACAAAAACAGCTTCTCCAACCTGCTCCCCCCCACCATCAGATTTCTGAACAGACAATGAACGCTACCTCACCTTTTCTTTGCACTAATTATTTATTATTTTAAATATCGTATGTACAGAATTGTAATTAGCACCTGTTATGCACAACACTGCGCAGCAAAACAACAAATTCCGTGACACATGTTCATGACAATAAATCTGATTTTGATTCATAAGTTCCTGCTGAATGTAAAATTAGAACTCATGGCTCAATAATTATTTTAGGGTTGTGGATTACTGGTACTGGTCCAGTATTTTAGCATTCCCAAATATATGACATGGATAGTATGGTTTGCCCTGTTTTTCTCTCCCTTGATGAAACCCACTAAATAAAACAAAAATTGAATAATCTTTAGTAAAACTTTCATATTCATTTTTTATTTACCACTTTGGCACATGAAAGGTCAAGGGCTTTAAGTCATATTTTAAATCAAAGCATATGAAGATGAGTAGAAAATAAATAAATTGAGATTTCAATGATTTTATCAATAGCTGTGAAAGATCCAAGGAATGTTGCATCTTCCAACAACAAATTTGGAACTTTTTCTCTCCTGCGGTTAGGAGGCTCTGCTACACCTAGTGTTCCTAGGTGATCTGATCTCAGAAGCTAAGCAGGCTCAGGACTAGTCAGTACTTGGAGGGGAGACCAGCTGGGAACACCGGGTGCTGTGGGTTTCTGTGAGGGGCACTGGACAAAGTGGCGACTCTGTCCATCTTATGGTAGACAAAAGTTAAAGAATTTTGTGTATGTTACATTCTAAATGTAGTATTATATGACAATAATGGAACATTTACCTTTACTATTCAAACACACAAGAAGTAAAAAATGTGTGGACGCTGTTGTTGAAGTAAAAACAAAAAGTGCTGGAGAAGCTCAGTGGGTCCAACAGTGTCCTTTATGTAGCAAAGGTAAAGATACAGAACTGATGACATTTCTGGCTTGAGCCCTTCATCAAGGTATGAGAGAGTGGTAGGAGGCTCTCGTATATTGATGAAGGGGTCAAGCCCGAAATGTCATCAGTTCTGTATCTTTACCTTTGCTACATAAAGGACACTGTATGACCCACTGAGCTTCTCCAGCACTTTGTGTTTTTCTTCAAACACTCTCAAGATTCCTTTATTGTCAAGTACATAAATACACAAAATATGTCAACTTTTGCTGATGGTAAAGGTGTACAGAGCAGCAGCACTAGCTCAGTGCCCCCACCAATAAGAGAAAGAGAAACAAAAGAGAGTCCCTTAAGAGACACCAAGTGCCCATTGATGTGCCTTCCACATTGTCTCCAGCCACATGGCCTCCTAGTTCCGTACCTCCGATACGATTATACTGTTCAGCAGTGAACTAGAACTCTTAGTTCTGTACCTACAATACAATTATCCTGTTTATTCCTGTGATGAACCTGAGCTCCCCATTCCAAAACTCCAATATGATCAGTAAGCTGCTCACAGCCAAGGCCCTTTGAGAGCTCTTCCTGCCATCAATATCCTCATCATTCTTGATACCTGGTTCTCACAGGCAAGTCATCAGGCAGCCCACAGCCTGGTGTGTGTCCACTGGTCCCCTTGTTGCTGGCCAGCTGCTGTGGTTACCTTCCCTGTTGGGTCATCTCTTCGGGTTCTTCACTGCATGTGAAGAAGCTCGTCCCCTGGAGCTCGCAACTTTTGTGGTCTGCTGCCAGGCATGGGCAATGCCATCTTGGGCGTGGGTCTCTGTGGATCCACAGTTAAAATGTGGAGAGACCTGTTGAAATGATGACCAAGCAGTGGGACCCTGCAAGCAGCACGAAATCTCTGCTCCTCAGTCTCCCAGGTACGTACTAGTAACAGCACTGGCATTACAACAGCTCCAGCAGGGCCGCTATTTGCTTTCTCCCTCCCTGTTTCAAAAATCTAATCAGAAATCTTCTATTTAGAGAAGATTCAATGCTCTATATCCAATTTGAATGTAAAATTTCAAACACTGTATGGATCCTTTTTGAATTACTTTCAAAATCTTTGGTATTAATGCAGATGTGTTGGCTAATAGGGTGATTTATTACTGCGACAGGGATTTTTTTTTTCTTTGCCAAACGGCTTCAGTTTTGGTAGTGGGATTAGATTGTCTTTATAAAAAATTATTACTGTAATATGATTTGTTTGATTAAGAATGCAGGGTACTGTGGATGAAATAGTATTATCTGAGTATAGAGCAGTCGTTCTCAACCTTTTTCTTTCCACTCAAGATACTATAAGTAATCCCTGTGCCATAAGTGCTCTTGAGATTAGTAAGGGATTACTTAACGTGGTATGTGAGTGGAAAGGGAAGGTTGAGAATCACTGCTCTAGACCCAATTTTTACTGAAATATTTTGCTTGAGAAAAATTGTCATTGGCCCATTTCCTTTGGAGTTATGAAACTGTGCACATAACGAGTCAATGAGGTACGATTAAAACAATGGTTTTCAAACTTTTTCTTTCCACCCACAGACCACCTTAAGCAATCCCTTACTAATCACAGAGCACCTATGTAATAGGGATATGTGAGTGGAAAGAAAAAGGTTGAGAATCACTGGTCGAGAGAATTCTGTACTTTTGGTTTTTTTTTAATTTTTAATATGTATTCTTGTATGGAATTTAATATGACCTTTTATGTGGAATTTCAATAAAAATATCAAAAAAGGGAAAAGAAATCTTCTATCTCCAGTAAATGGTAGAAAAAAACAAAAAGTTGGAAAATACTGGTTCTAATCCATTTGCAGCAAATATTAGTTTTCTTTCTGGCCATTTTAAAAATGTGGATAATGAATCTAATGCTGTTGATTTTTAGTTGCAAGTGTTGTTTTAATTCCCATTCATTTATCTTACATCTTACAGGGTGATTATTTGCAATAGAATTTACTCTTGTATGTCATACAATTAATCTTCTCATTAAGCTATTGCTGTTTTCACCTGTGTATCCTCACTGATCATTATTATCAGCTTGAATTAGTGTCTTTATGGCAGCAATGAATCATGCTCCTTGTGTACAAGAAAACTAAACATTGCAAATATCCTTAAAGTATGCATGTGATGCAGCTTTTCAATAAAAATGTATCAAAGTCTTCGGACACGGATGCCTCTGTAAGAATCCAGTTCCATCCACAACTTTGCCTCTCAGCCTTATAAACAACAAATAATTTTGTATTACTGTATTAAACCATTGCAAGGTTCTTCTGCCAGTGGAATTTTCATTGATCAATATTACCCATCAAAGGTTATTGGTCTCAACAATTTCCTGTCATCAAAAATTTTGTTCAAAATATAAGGTCCACTCTTCGGGTGAATTTCAGTGAACATGGCTACACAGTGGGAATCCATGCAGCCACCAGCAGTGTGTTCTGGAGCCTTTTTTGGGGATTAAGTACAGCAGTCCTGTTCCTTCAGGATTGTTCCAGGAGTGAAATTGCCCCATTTTGCAGGCCAGCCTCATTCCAGTTTGTTGAAATGAATCGAGTGACATTTGCAGGACTGAGCTTTCTCTACTCTGATTGTTCACAGGGTCACAATTTTTTATGTAGGCTAGCAGCTGTTGAAATATGCTCCAGGCTGATGGATTTAACTTTTTTTCCAATTCTTTGGCTTGGCTTCGCGGACGAAGATTTATGGAGGGGGTAAAAAGTCCACGTCAGCTGCAGGATCGTTTGTGGCTGACAAGTCCGATGCGGGACAGGCAGACACGATTGCAGCGGAAAATTGGTTGGTTGGGGTTGGGTGTTGGGTTTTTCCTCCTTTGCCTTTTGTCAGTGAGGTGGGCTCTGCGGTCTTCTTCAAAGGAGGTTGCTGCCCGCCAAACTGTGAGGCGCCAAGATGCACGGTTTGAGGCGTTATCAGCCCACTGGCGGTGGTCAATGTGGCAGGCACCAAGAGATTTCTTTAGGCAGTCCTTGTACCTTTTCTTTGGTGCACCTCTGTCACGGTGGCCAGTGGAGAGCTCGCCATATAACACGATCTTGGGAAGGCGATGGTCCTCCATTCTGGAGACGTGACCCACCCAGCGCAGCTGGATCTTCAGCAGCGTGGACTCGATGCTGTCGACCTCTGCCATCTCGAGTACTTCGACGTTAGGGATGAAAGCGCTCCAATGGATGTTGAGGATGGAGCGGAGACAACGCTGGTGGAAGCGTTCTAGGAGCCGTAGGTGGTGCCATGATTCGGAGCCGAACAGGAGTGTGGGTATGTATTTGTGTATTTAATATGCTTCTAAAGTGATGCTCATATTTGCAAACTTGTTGCTGTATAAAGAATTGGGGACCCTTATTGCGATTAATTTCATAGGTTTGAACTCAACCTGCCAGAGAAAATGCATTCCTCGTTGACAAGATTTGGCAGAGTTTCCAATATGTGCCACCATTATGTTAGCACAAAACAATGCTGCCCAGTCCCTCACCTGTCCCATTCACCTCTTGGCTCAGTGTTCATTGACCTACATTGGTTCAGGATTTAACAATATCTCAGATTTGCAAATCCTTCTAGACTGAGGAGCTAGGCCGTCTCCTTGAATTCCTGCAGCCCTACTGTCCTCCAAGATGCCCTTCCAGCTCCAATACTGACGTCCTGTCCATCGCTGATTTCCTTTGTGCTATTATTGCAGCCTAAACTGCAAACTCTAGAACTCTCTCCAACACCTCTCTTAAAAAATCAGCAAATCAATGAAGTATAAGTCTTCATGAATAAATTAGCTCTTCAGAAATTGTACCTGATATTTGACTTGCCATTCTCCAAGCAGAATTTTTTTCTCTATGAACAGAAGCTGTACATAGCTTCTGTAACGGGTGGGCACAGTTAATGTTAGCGGTTAGCACATAGCTGTAACAGTTGCAGCAATCTAAATTCGAATCCAGCGCACTCTGTAAGGAGTTTCTACATTCTCCCCATGTCTGCGTGGATTTCCTCCAGGTGCTCCAGTTTCCTCCCACTCTTCAAAACTTATGGGATTGTAGGTCAACTGGGTGGGGCTTGTGGGTTGAAGGGGCTGTTACTGTGCTTTATGTCTAAATTAAAGCTGAGTTTACAATTTAAAGTCAAGGACAACCACCTCCACTCTCTGCATTACTTAGGAAGGCTTACATTGGAAACTCTGCCAATCTTGACAACAAGGAATGTATTTTCTATGGCTGGTGGTGTGGCAAGACTGAGAAATTAATTCCTAAAAATAGTCTCCAATTCTTTATACAGCAAGGTTTGAAATTTAGAAATTTGGTATTTAATTTTAAAGTTGTGAAACAATTTTTACCTCCAAACAAAAATCTTCATTTCACTAGCAGTGGGTCTGCTACCCTCTTGGATCCATCACCCAACCACATGGGTGTGACAGCTGCTGTTTGGTGTTTCACTCTCGAGAGTCTTGCGTGAAAGGTTGTGCTTCCGTTGTGAGTTATTTGTAGCTAATGTGCTGCAAAACTCTTAAATTTCCAAATAACACTTTTCGTAATGAGAAGGTAGCTTTCTCCTTGTGCAAGATGTGATCTCGGTGTCCTTGCAGTTTTTTTTTTGTTGTTGAGTAAATACTTGAGGGCGATTCTTTCAGGCAATATTGCAATGTTGTATTCTTGGCGATGTCCATCCTCAGATAAGAAACAAGACCACAGGTCCCCATGCCAATTGAAAATGGAGGGAAAATAAAATTTTGTGCAATTGCTGGTTTGCATAATTTTCTTTTCCAATTTCACTCATCTGTGTCCCCCTCTAGTTCCTGCCTCAACACCCCCTTGCTTATTCCAAGACCTCTTTCTCTCTCTTTCTCTCATCTTTATTTTCTGTTTAAATTTCTCCTCTCTACCTTCCTCTTTTGTACTCGTTATTTATAGTGCAATCTCTTTAATCATTTACGGGATCTGGGCAGCAACATTGGCCAAACCAGCTTAAGAATTAAAAATATGTCATCTAGACCATTGAGCATGTTCCACCTTTCAATCTGATCTTGCCTGATATGGCTGTGGACTCTGCTTCACCTACCTGCCTTTTTTCCTTCACCCTTAATTCCCCTACTTTGTAAAAATCAATTTAATTATGTCATGGGCACAGAATTCCACAGATTCACTTCAATCTGCGAAAAGCATTCACTACTTGTTTTTTGAGTAGATGGTGGTAAGCCACTTCGTGAACAACTGCAGTCCTTCAAGTGAAAGTGTTACATGATTGTGTTAATTTGAGAATTTTGAGACCTGGATCAGTGACATAAAATTAACAGCATTTTTCCAAGCCTGGGTGGGATATGGTTTGAAGACAAACTTGTGCCTGGTCACCTTTTCATGTTCCTGCTGCCCTTGCTGGCACTAAAGCTCATTGGTTTGGGACATCCTGTGACTAGTACCGACAGAATGTTTTGCAAGCACAATGTTGGAGAGATTGAATGCTTAAGGTATGGATTGGATGCCAGTGGAACGGGCTGCTTTATGCTGGATGGTGTTCTATTTCTCATGCATTATTGGAGCTGCATGCATTCAGGCAAAGTCCTCTCTCTATCTCTTCTCTGTCACCTCAACTCCTTTCTTCCAAAGCACGTTCATGACATTACAGACAACCCTGAGATTTTTTCCTGCAAGCCAGGCAGAATTTCTACTTGTTGGTAATGCAAAAAAACTGCTCAAACAAAAGATGCAGATCCATAGAGAGAAATGTAAATTAAGAAAGAAATATCAACAAACTGTGCAATACCCAAAAAAATTTCACTCCTCTTCTTTCACTACTTAAATAAGAACATACACAACAAATTATTATCTGCAGTCTCATTGTCTGTTGATGTTTGTGGATTCCTGGCACACCTCTGTTTACGTTCACATCTACAATGTGAATACCGAATACAAACATTGTGAGCTGTCATCAATCTCCATGTTCAGTGAGACTCTAAACATACTCTTGGTAAGTTTGTAGCCAAATATTGTGTTTCAACTGGGAATTTTGTAAATATTAGCAAAATTGCCAATTTTGGAGCCTTTTTTTCCCAAATCCTTTATAATTTATCATTCAGCGACGCAGACAAGACAAAAATGATCTGGTCCTCTTGGATGTCAAGTCCCAAAGGCATGATTTTCTGAATACCTGATAGCATACATTTTTTAAAATATATATTTATTTAAAGCATGGGAATGTCAATTGCTGAAGTATTTTGTTGGTACTGAATGTGTATAATCTTTTTTATTGGTTTTTATAAGAAACACTATGAAAAAAAGAGAATGAAACTGAAAGTACAATATCACATGTTTATATATCAAGATAAAACTTCAAACAGTATTAACTTGGTCTCCCCTCCACTGCACTGGATGAAAATAAATTCTTTTTAAAAAAAACATCAAATATATATAAGAAAAAACCCCACCCAACCTACTCTAATTTAAAAAAAACAACAAAAAACAGCCGAGCAGCTTATCCTGAGGATTGCATATATTTTGTAGTTTTTGGTTTCTATCGTAAATCAAAGAAGACTCTATCTCATCTGGAAGAGTAAATACATCAGATCACATCAGAAACATTTACATCATATTAAAATAAGACATAAAAGGTCACCACGTACCTTCAAATTTCATCGATGAATCAAATGCATGATATCTAATTTTTTTCTAAGCTTAGACAACACGTAATCGGAATGCATTACTTTTTCTACTTTGGTCCTACACAAGAACTTGAGCTAATTGTACATTTGCTGCCACCCCTACACTTCATCAATGACCCCATTATTACAATGCAATACAATCACAGCATCTACTGACTTTCCTATTTCACCCCATTATTGCAATATTGTGCTTATATTTTTCAGGCCTGTCTTTACACACATAAGATTGAGGATTATCCTGAACAGAGATCCATTCAGTTGTTGCATGCTTTTAAGCCATGTTTGAAATTCTTGGATATTATATTTGCACTGTAAGCTTTATTCCCATAATGTTTCTTAATTGTTGCATGTGGTGCTCTCCCTTCTAAGCCACCCTACACTCCATATGACCTGCTTCCTACCTACTGTCCGCATCCTCAAACCTCTGGACCCCAGCATGAGCATCACCTGCTTCTTTTTTTTCCTATTCATTTGGACATGTCCCCTTGTGTCCAAGTCATCAAAGCTGGTAGCCAAATCCCCACCCACCATCAATGTTGCTTTTGGCCACTTAACAGCAGAAAATAATCCAAAACAACACTGCTGTCTGCTTTTTCTTTCTCCACCCCTTCCCTTTTACAACAATGTTTAATTTCTGGTCAGGGAGGTTTGTGGAAGTTCAGCCAATCCAGTGACTTTGGGAGTTCAGAGAAGTGTGAGAATGACTTGTATCTACATCCTGCCACCTTGATGATACACACAGGTACTGTGGCATCATGTATTAAACAGGGTTGACAGGGTTGCCCATGTTTGAATGGAAAAAGTATTGAAATAGTAATTCATGAAGAGTGCTTGTATTTGGACAACAGCATGCCCAAGTTAAACTAAAACTCTGTGTTTGCACATGATACCTAGCCCTTTATTCCCTCTGTATTTATGTGTATGTCTATGACCTATCTGCTTTCACCACTACCATTGACAGGCCATTCTAGGCAGCTCCATTTCCTATATATAGATTTTTTTAAATCCTTCCCCTCATAAATGCATGTCATCTAGCAGGTGACATTTTTACGCAAGGAAAACTGTTTTGACTGTCCACCCTATCACTACCGTTCATCATCTTATAAACATTTTATCCGGTCATCTTGCCACTTCTGAAGGTCCAGAGGATTGTTTGTGTAATCTCTCTTTAAAACTTGTACCCTCTAATCCTAGTAAATCTCCTCTGAATGCTTTCCAAAACCTTCACATCTTTGTATGCAAGTCACTTCATTAGTCATTATCTATGATTTTTAGTACTGTTTTATTCAGCCCTGGGCAATCCTGTCAAAGCAAACATTTCCTGTTTAATACACTTGTTGGTACCTTTACCAGGTCTCATTGATGTGCTTATGTTTTGGTTGATTGGCTTGAATCCAACCTCTCTCCAGCATTTTCTTTTAAACCTTTGTAATGTTTGGCTAGCCTAACAAGGCTTGTTGCTGGAGTCAGACCTGATTTCAAAAGATATATAATTAGAATCCTTGGGCTTTTATTTAAAAAAAAGCACTTTATCTAGGCTCGTTGCTGTTATCCAATGAAAGGAGCTCGGCAAGTGGAATGTTAAAAATGAAATAAGAGATCTTTTTCCAATTACATATTTTGTCCTGGTGATCTTTCCCCTATTGGTGGTCTCCACCAATAAAGCAGTGTTGTTTTGGATTGTATCCTGCCATCCAATTCTAATGACATTCTCCAGATAATGTTTTAGTATTATCATTAAGGTGGAAAATAAGATTTTTTATTCACACAAGAGAATGTTTATAATGTTCACCACTTTTTAAAATGTTATATAGCCTTCATCTGAGCAACAGTGTTAAACTGGCAACAAGAGGAGTTTTTTGTGAGAGGAAATGACCATTTCAGTCTGAAGGAAACCGCCTGTATTTAATATACAGGCTGCAAATCAATGGAACTTCCTCAAATTTTCCAGCCCAATGCCCATTCTGGCTTGTTTCTCTATTTTAACAAAGCTTGCTTGATTAACATAACTTCCTGACTCAATTCAGAGCAATTTTGATAATCTTAACCGAACCTTTTGAGATTTCCTCAAAAAGCTTTCACAAACCTCATCTCATTTACATCTTTTTGAGACCCCCTTTTACATAAAAAAGATTTATTTTCCTACTTCACTGATAAAAACTTGGTGAAGTCTTAACATTTGAGCAGTGGAAACTTTTGACCGTGGTCTTTCAGAAGGGCATATTGTTGGCTCATGCAATGAGCAGCTCAGCAAAAGCCAGCAACTTGTGCATAGGAGAAGATGAAATCTTGATTTTTTAAAATTGATATCTTTTGTACTTGTTGATCTCTTTAAAAGACCATTCTAAAATTATTGATTGCTCAGCTTGTTTATTGTGTCAGTCCATGCATTGGTTGTAGTAATCTGGTGAAATTTAAATGCTTTTTGGAATGTGCAGTGATATTTTAAGAATTCATCTTCCATTGGGTTATTATTCATAAGGCCACAGAGGTTAAGTCTATTGGTGTTTCCTCAAACCCCACTCTATGGCTCTCGTGGATGTACAGAGTAGCTTGTTAGCCCCTTACAGGTAAGCTGGTGTGGTACCTATTGCCAGTGGCAGGAAGGTTTGTATCTCGGCTATGGAAAACACCCATTTCTCTGCCACAAATATGAAAAAAGAGTGATATACATGAAACCCAATGAATAATTTTCAGCTTTCATCAAAAATAGTTTCAAACATAACAGGAATATTTTGTTTTGTCACCAGAATCAGATTCAGAATTTGGTTTGTTGTCATGAATGTGTCACAAAACCAGGGAATTGGCTTGAAGTGTTTAATTGCATAACTGAGAAACCCGGAGTTGAACTGTTGGGGAAATTAATGAGAAATGTTCCAAATAATAAAATACTCTATGTTAGAGACCATCTACTGTGAACTATCTGTTTATTGTGCCATAATGTGCTGTTCCTCAAATGCCATCCCCGCAACCTGGTCTCTCTTTTTTTTAAAACGTATAAATTTTGGGACATACTCTTAAAGTAAAGCAAGTTGATGGAGAAAAAGAACCCAAGAATGCTTGATTTGAATCCTGGATTGTTCAGCTGCCATTTTTTGGACTGAGTTTGAATTTTGATGACACAAATAAAGACAATATAGGATTCCGGAAATGGGAGAATGCTTCATTTGCTAGTTGGCATCTTTTGACTAAAACCTCACTGAGTACCAGTAAGGGGCTTGCTCTTTAAAGGAATAACATACACAGAGATACCATCTGACCACGTAGTTGTTGTGAATATTTTTGAAACGAGATAACAGATTTAGCTCAGCTATCTTGTGCAATTTTTTTTGTTGTTGAAATTTTGGCAATGGTTGATTTTGGAGAATAAGTCCGTCATTCAGTGCTGCACGTGTTTGTTTGCATTTTCCCATCGACTGACATGGTTCCTATATGTACATCTTGATGACTAAGCAAGTAAGTTTCAGTTTTAAGTTAAAGCCTGCATTATTTTATCATCAGTCAGGAATGCGTGGAGAAAATCAGGCGATTTTTCTGGGATCTGAGCCAGGATGACATATCAAAGATGTTGCTAGGAGATGAAATCCTCATTTAACATGTGGCAAAATGCAACTGAATTGTGATTTCTTTTTAAAATTGTTCAAAATTTTCATCCTGCATTTCTGAGGGAACAAAGGCTTTTGTGGCTTTTAAAATCTCAAGTGTACTTTTTAGTTGCCATTGGAACTTTAAAACGACACCAACAAATGTGATAGCTTGGTGATACCTCGCCCTCTGACTTCCAATGCCAGCCACCTCTCCCCTCTGACCCCTGCCTGCCAAGCCCACCCTCCGTCTTCCCAAGCCCTTAACCCCCTCAGGCTTCCCCCTCTCTCATGGCCATCTTCCCTCTTGTGCCCTCCCATATCCACCTATGACCTCATGTTGATTTAAAATTGGTTGACTGAGAGGAAACTGGGAGTGGGAATGAATGGGATTTCAAGTGTTGACAGGTGGTGATTTTTGTGGTACTACAAGGATCAGTGAATACACGCTCCAGATACTCAGTATACACATGTTTGATTTGGAAGAGGAGTTGATTATATTTTGCTGATGTCACAAAACTGCATGGGATTATGAGTTGTGGGGTGGTCTCAGAAGACAAATACACATAATACTTGCAAGATGCAGTGTAAAAAGAATAATTGTAAATCTATCCAGTTTGAAAGGAAATAAAAAGGCATGTATTATTTAAATAGTTAGGGTCTGTGAAATGTTAATGCACAAAATACCTTGTTTATATCAATCTCTGAAAGCAAGCAGTTAAGGCGTATGTTGGCTGTCATTGTGGGAAGTTTTGAGAACAGGAACAAAGATGTTTTGCTACAGATTATACATGGAGCAGTGTACAGTTTTGGTCACCTTATCTAAGTTAGGGTAAATCACCATTGAGGGGTACACCAGCTTGTTCTTGCAATGGTGAGACTTCCATAAGAAGAAAATTTCAAAAGAACCGGGTGAGTTCAACAAAATCTGTTAAATTTTCTTTTTTTTTCCTTTGGCTTGGCTTCGCGGACGAAGATTTATGGAGGGGTGTGTCCATGTCTGCTGCAGGCTCGTTGGTGACTGACAAGTCCGATGCGGGACAGGCAGGCACGGTTGCAGCGGTTGCAAGGGAAAATTGGTGGGTTGGGGTTGGGTGTTGGGTTTTTCCTCCTTTGTCTTTTGTCAGTGAGGTGGGCTCTGCGGTCTTCTTCAAAGGAGGTTGCTGCCCGCCGAACTGTGAGGCGCCAGGATGTTAAATTTTAAAGAAGCAGGAGTCATGGTCCTTGTTGAGTCAATAGAATTTTGTGAGCCAAATGACCAACCATCAAGATTTCAGAACTGTAGGAAAGAAAGTTATTAGAATTTTACAGTGCAGCTCTTTTTTTTTTGAAATAAGCATATTATTTTTGGATGTAAAATCACTTCCTTGCAAAATTTAGAATTGTGGAGGCTTGTGCTTCAGACACGGACTTTTTCTAAGTACTAAAACAGATGGTACCATTCAAAGTCACGATGTGGATTTCAGTGGGAGCTGACAATTTAGATCAATTTATGATCTTCTAGATCAAAGATTGTGGTTGATCCAAGGTTGAGTGCACCTTGCTTGACCCACACATCAGTTGTAATCTTTGCATTTGGTGTATGCTTACCCCATGGCTACTCAGAAAACTAAATAAATAACCAGAAATAAATGGCAGTGATGCTCTCTCTACTTGAACATGATGAGCAAATACATACCCTTTGATGGGAAATGTTCAGTAATCATATTGTGTGAGTTGTATCTGGCTGCCATCCCCGTGATCTTGCCTGTCAGGTGATTTTGTGTGTGTTTTTTAAATGATTATTTAACAAAAGTAGAGAACTGGGTTTGTAGAAATTGAGCAAATATCCACAGGCTAGTTTTTTCTAACCTTGTCAAATGAAAGGGGTTTTGATTAAATGTTTTTTTTCTTTTTTTGGTTGATCACTTTATTTTAAATATAACTACGGTTGAGGGGTTTTGCTAAATTTGAATTTATTATGTCCTTTCTTTATTATGACTGTGCTTTGGAATTCATTTGTCTGATTATGCTTGCAGATTTTCTTTTGATTTTTTTTTAAATGTGGCACATACCATAATTGAACTGTTCAAATTTATTGTTAATGAAATCAATAAAAATATTTCAAAAATTAAGTGAGCAGTGGCCCACTGGCTTGGTGGCATTTGGAGCCTTTTTCATCCTCTGAAGTTAAGAAACTACAAATGTGATAAAACATCCTTTCAATTTTCTTTCCAGAGTTCTCTGAAGAAAAGAAATAGTCGTGTCAACTCAAAACAAGAAAAGAAACCTTTACCACAGGTACAAAGTCAGTTTAGTTTTGGGGAAGAAAATTGTGTTTTACAAATTGTCTCAATTGCATTCAGCCAGTGTGAAATCTTGACAGACAAAGTAGGTGGGATAGTAGCAAGGATCTCTATGTGTGTGTACGAGCTAGTTTTTGGTGATCACTGAATTTATCTGTTAAAATGCATGTATAGAAGTAATGCCACATCTTTAATGGCAGTGTAATATTTCATGAAGTTCCCTATCATGTCCTTCTAGTAAAGTGACCGTTTTCAAACTGAAATCGACAGATGAGATTAAGTGTGGCACTCATGTCCATATGTGGAAATAATTTTGTGCATACCACATTGCAAAGGTTTTCACTGACAGCATTACAGCTGTTGCTGGAGTTCAGAATTGTTGGAAGCTGGTCAGATAGCTTTGAGGGTACATTGTCTGGACAAGCTGCTTGAAACCCTCTTGAAAATACAACCATGGCCCTTTGCCAACAGTTCTGTTTGAAAAGATTCTCAAATCACCTCATTACAGAACAGCTTTGGTTGCAATGCAAGAATTCTACACATTTGAAAGATTATGGCTTCCACTATTGCAAGGGAGCAATTTCACACATTTGAAAGCCGTGCAGTATTTGAAATGGGCAGTCTGTGCAGTGCTTTTATCCTCCTTTATTAGATTTATCAGGTTAAGACAAGCTTATCTTCTTTGGATTAGTCATCTGTTGCTTCCATACATAACAATATAGATTTTGTTTTCAAATCCTTTTCAGTAATATTGTAATTTAGGCTTTTCATTAATACCTTTCGTGTTTTTTTATATTTGAGGATGACGTGTGTCGTCTTTCTTTCCCTATTCTATTTCTCTTGGATACCCAGTTAGCTGGTTGGAAGCCTATGCAGGAGATGGCGAGCAACAGTGTCTGAGGAGTAATCCACTCTATGAATCCTCCTCCTGTCTCCCAGCTGTCAGTCAAAAGATAACTGTCCTGCATCTATTTCTTCATGATTGAAAACTCATTTAGGATGGCAGTGATGCACGTTATTTTGCAATATGTTGTTGCCCTTGTGTGCATCAACTAGTTTGGCAATTAAAAAAAATGAAAGATATGACTGCATGTTGTGAATGACTAAGCTTTATTTAATGGTCCTTGTGAATCTGTTAATTTATATCATTCTGCATAATTTGAAATAGGAGGATAGTGCCGACCTTAAGTGCCAGCTCCATTTTGCTAAAGAAGAAGCTGCTGCGATGTGTAAAAAGCTGACCAAATTAGTAAAGGAGAATGAAAGCATGAGAGAAGAGCTGGTGAAGTACAGCTCTCTCTATGGCGACTTGGACAATGCAGTGTCTGTGGGTGATATCGGGGAGTCTCCTCATGTCCGAGAAGCTGAGCTAAAACTGCATCTAAAACTGGTGGAGGAGGAGGCCAACATTTTGAGCCGAAGAACAGTCGAACTGGAGGTGGAAAACCGTGGACTTAAAGCTGAAATGGATGAGCTGAAAGGTCATTGTGAGAAAGAGCCCTTGGGCCAGGATGTGAGGCTGGGAATCACCAGCACAAGTTACGGCGAGTTTGGGGAGAATGTTGGCGAGCTGAGGCGTCAACTTCAGTTCGTTGAAGAGGAGGCGGAACTCCTGAGAAGATCCTTGATTGAGTTGGAAGACCAAAATAAGCACCTCATGAATGAACTTAATCGATACAAGAGCGAGTGTAATCAGGATTCAGCATGGTCAGATAGTTGTCCATCATTGAACGAGCCTTCCCAAGAAGAACTCATGGCAGCAAAGCTCCAAATCAGTGACCTCAACAGCAAAGTCAAGAAGCTCGAATATGAGAATCGTGTACTTGTTTCAAACCTTCAGCGTTATGACTTGGCTTCCTACCAATGCCAAAAGTGCTGCAAAGAGTTTGATACAGAGGTTAGTGACTCTTTAGATATCTCTTCATCACAGTCCAGAAGAGAAGTACCAGTAGGTGGAGAAAATGAATTGAAGGAAGCTCAAGAGAGAACCTCTGGAAGTGGAAGCAGCAGAATTACTGATAATGATGACATCACTGGCCGATTGTTAGGAACAAAAGATCTTGAAATTTTGTTCAACATTAAAGATCAGGCTGAACTCGTTAGTGAAGTGATTGATCTATTAATTTCAGACACAAGTGGCTTTGGTTCTGATGCCATCTCATGTTCAACAATTGATTTACCAACGCAGTCCTTCAAGGAAAGCAGTGAGGAAACTACAAATGTCAATTATCCTACTTTAATGGGCAGCATTAACTCAAAGCTTCTTGGCTTAAAGTCCGAGCTGGTATCTGTCACTGAGAAAATTGATCGGCTCTGTGAAAACATCAGAGAAGAAAGTAGGAGTTTGTCCCCTTTACTCCATCTGACAGAATCGGCGAGTTTCTTGTCCACTTTGACTTCAATGTCTCAGGACTTGCCCATGGATTCTGTAGGAAAAGAATTTTCGCCAGATGTAAAGGTAATATTTTCCTTTGTTCTTAATCCCTGTGGCAACATCCTGGTTTGTCATGGATTCTGACTGTAGTGATAAAATAAATAGTTTTCTAACACTATTCCTTAATTTAAATTTTGGTGACATTAACAGAAAATGTTAACTCGTTGCATGTAACAAACACTTTGTGTCAGCATAGAGCTTTGTCCCAATGAAGTGTGCATGGTACAAGACGATGCACGTAAATGAAAAGAAGATATCTACATTTCTAGTGGCCTGCCAGGAATTGTCGGTAACATCTGTTTTAATAACTGGTTGCAGAAATAACATTTGAGGTACCCTGCTACTATTGCTAAATGAAGTATTGTTTGTGGATTAGATCTTTTAGACAGTCATTTCTTTTAGTTACCAGCAGTTTGATTTCAAATGGATTGATCTCAGTACTCTGAAACCTGTTGCTGTAAACTTCAGTGTAAGTTTCTTGATCGTCGAATGTGCTTGTGTCATTTTACAAATTTGTGCTCATGCTATGGACTTCTGCAAAGCATACTGATTTAGAATTTGGGCACATTGGTCTCTGCAACCAAATTCCCAATCAATGCTCTCAGTATATGCAAAGTTCTATGAGTAGATCTCGGAATTGCAAAATGACCTTGTGTTTGTGCATCAGAGCCTGAATTCTCATGATGTACATTGTGTTTATTTCATACCTATGTACATCCCCCATTTAAGTTTATGTTTTTCTTAAATTGGGCCCTGAAGCTTCCCTGTCAGCCCAGATCTTGAAAAACAGACCACGCATAATGGTCAACAGGGTTAGGACTCATGTTTCAACCAGTCCTGCACTTTTAAGAACAAATATTTAGATTCAACTATTGGTATTTTCAAATTATTCCTCAATACTGCACAATTAAAATGGACTTCCTACATTGATCATTTGATTAAAAATATATATTTGATCAATGAATCAAAATGCTCTTGGTTATTGGAAATAAATGCAATATTTTTTCTTATTAAGAATGTTGAGGTTCAGCTACAAAATTATACATTATTTACAGTTAGTTGTAATATGAACTAATTCTGTTGAAGCAAAGATTTAATTTTGGGAAATTCTGCGCTGGTCAATTTAGGAGAAGGAAAAGTTTTCATAATTAACAATCTAGGACATTAATGAAAATTAGACATTCTACTCCCTGGATATGAAATGATTAACTTGAACAGAAGTCATTTAAGAGGCACTTCTGCCGTACTTAAAAGGCAATATCCAGCTTCCAGCGCAGTGAAAGTACGGTGTCTCAGTTCTTCAGATTTAATAAATCAGTGAAGGCCCGGGATGCTGCCTGTTTTGCAAGTGAACACTTTCATTCTTAACCATATAACCATATAACCACTTACAGCACAGAACAGGCCAGTTCGGCCCTACTAGTCCATGCCGTAGCAAATCCCCACCCTCCTTGTCCCACTGACCAGCACCCGGTCCATACCCCTCTAGTCCCCTCCTATCCATGTCACGATCCAGTCTTTCCTTAAATGTAACCAATGATCCCGCCTCGACCACGTCTGCCGGAAGCTCATTCCACATCCCCACCACCCTCTGCGTAAAGAAATTTCCCCTCATGTTCCCCTTATAATTTTCCCCCTTCAATCTTAAACCATGTCCTCTAGTTTGAATCTCCCCCTTTCTTAATTGAAAAAGCCTATCCACATTTACCCTGTCTGTCCCTTTTAAAGTCTTAAACACCTCTATCAAGTCCCCTCTCAATCTTCTACGCTCCAGAGAAAAAAGCCCCAGTCTGCACAACCTTTCCCTGTAACTCAGACCCTGAAATCCTGTCAACATTCTCGTGAACCTTCTCTGCACTATCTCTATTTTGTTTATATCAGGTCCCGGCTTGATCTAGCTTCCCAAAATACATCACACCACATTTGTCTTGGGTCTTTGTAAGAGCCCAATCACACCAGTTCAAGCTTTTGATCACGCTGAGGTGGCTAATGCATGGGCAGACTCAGTCTGGATTGTGATTTTCCCTCAGCCTAGCAACCGAAACATTTATAGTCATGAGCTGCATTTGAGTGTGAGCCATTAGGTAACGTCATTCAGGGCAAATGGCACTCTTGAAATTGTTTCACAGCAAACCGCCAATGTCTTCAGGTGAGCAATGAAGATTTTTGATAGGAAATTTGAATAATGTTTTTGCTTTTGGTGAAAACAGCCTAAAATCAGTCCTTAGAAATAATTGTTGGAAGTTGGCAATCCTCCTGCATTCAATAGGTGACTGAAATGTACACTGGCACACTAAGAATTTGTCAATTTCATTGTTTTATCATTACATTATCTTCTTGATAATCTATTTCATTGAACTACGGTGAAAACATTGGCAGATACCAGTTGATATTTTATGAAAGATTCACGTTACTTTTTAACATAGCAGAATTCAAATCTGATTTTGCCTTATGAGCATCAATTTAAAATGCCATCGTGTTATTTTTGTCACTGAATTCAAAAGTTTGAATCGTTCAGATTTGAACACACTTGATTTCTGTGGCTGCTGCATGACCCGCTGAGTTTCTCCAGCACTTTTGTGTATTGCACTGTGCATTTAATATTGTTTAATAATCTGTGGTATTGACCTTTTCAAAGGCCTTCTGAAGGTTGAAATGCACCATGTCATCGGTTGATCCTTCCCTCCTCTGCAAGTTACAAACCTAGGAGATTCCAACTGATTTGTCAAATGGGATTTCATTTTAATAAATTCAAGTTTTAATAAGCCCAATCTTATTTTCCATGTACCCTTCCATACTTTCTTGATAGATTCCAGCATTTTCCCCGCTTCTAAGACAGACGCAAACAAAACTTGCCGTGGAATGCACTGTAAATTAGATTTTTTTCTCTTTTTATCTGACGATCAGACAAGTAGTTGGACAAGTAGGGTAAGCTGGATATTGACCTTCCTTGTTAATCAGTCAGTTGCTTTTGTAGTTTAGCCCTGACTTGGAATCTTGTGTCGATAGAGAGAATGTTTCTTTAGAAGTGCATGCACACTTTTGACTTGAGTCAGAGCTCCTTTTGCCTGCCATGTTGCTGGTTTAATCCCTGCATCATTCACTGCATGAGCACCATAACTGGTGTTTGCACACTTTTTCTTCTCTTTTCTCTTTTTTCAAACAAATCAGCCCATAATTTTACTCATTGTCTTTTTCATTTTATTTACAACACTTTCATGTGCCACTGTAATAAAGATGTTTTTCCTTTTCATACTTTTCTTTGTCTTGTAGTTTTTTAATGTTTACTATACCCAGTTTTTGTTTCTTTGTTCCTTCCCTCTCCTTTGTTTTGTTTTCATTAACTTGCCCATGCATGCAGCAACCTGAATATAGGGATCAAGTGGACTGGCAGCAAGACAGGAGCCAAACCCCAGAGATCTGTGCAACCAACTCCAAGGAATACCGGGAAAGTGCCAAGGGTTACAACATCTACAGCCATGAAGAAAGTGACTCCTATGCTACGGAGGTAAATTTATAATCTCACTTATGGTTGACGTTGAAATGTACCAGCCAGTAATGGAAAATATGGTAGTATTTATTTTTCAAACATCTGCTATCCTTATTGCAAACATAAAAAAGTAAATCTCCCCAGGTGAGGAGCAATTTTTTTTTATTATAAGGAATATTATTGTATATTATTCTTCTCAAAACGTAGGCATGTGTTTTGAGGTTTAAAAGATCTAATTCTCTGGAAATAAATGATACATTTCTACACTAATTACCGGCATTTAGTTTTTCTTTTTTTCTTGGCATACTCTATGAAAGATAGAAATGCAAGGAATCTCTTTCATCATTCATTGGTGCTTTGTGTACCACTGCCCCACAATATGCTAATTTGTTATATTGCTGATGGTCTGCTATTATGGACCCTCACAGGTATGTGCTTTGCTGTTCTTTAAGAAGGCTATCCACTTGATCTTTGTGCTCCTGGGCCATATCTGACCGAGACAGTACCTGAGTGCAACTGATCTTGGACTAAGTGACTTGTTCTGACATCTCTAATTGTTCCATTGAGTTATACACCATACTCTACAATATTTGATAACTTGAAACCAATAAGTTCAAATATCCCCGATCAAGAATTCATTCCATTATGATTCTGGTGGCAGCATAATTTTTTATTGTGTAACTCTTTTTGGTTCATCACAAGTCTCAATTACACAATAAAGATTTAGATTTATTGTCAGAGTACATACATGGCATCACATAAAACCCTGAGATTCTTTTTCCTGTGGGTGAGGCAGAATTACCACTTATTACTAGTGTAAAAAAAAAACTATACTCAATGTACACACATCAACAAATAAAGAAAAGTAAACAAACTGCAATAGAGAGATAGGGAAAAATATCAATAAAGTGCAAGAGTCCTTTGTAACAGCACTGATTCACCACAGCTTACAAAAAATATAAAGAATACACTCACTCGTTTCTTTCAGCTCACCATGAAGTCGACTTTCTTTTATTATTCACTAGAATCAACATTGCATTCTTTAACTCTCCAAACACCACCCAGCTAAACTCCTGTGACCTTCTCAGTGACTCACTACCACATGGGTGATCCTGACACTCTCACTCTTCTCCTGCATCTGAGAGTCAGCACCCGCATACTGACATTTAACAAACCCGCACATGCGCGCTATTACTCCCGCGCATAGCATCGCTCCCAACGAAGGTAAGTACGTATCCGTGACACCTTAAATAAGTCCGTGATTGAGTATGTTGTTGGGGAATCTGATGGTAGGGGGTTAGCAGTTGTTCCTAAACTTGGTGAGAGTCTTGTAGCACCTATACTTTCCTGATGGTAGTAGTGAGAACAGAGCATGTGGTGTGGATCCCTGATGATTGCTGCCGCTCTCTGACGGCATTGTTCCCCGTAGGTGTTCTCGATGGAGGGGAGAGTTTTGCCTGTGATGTCCTGGGCTGTGTCCACTACCTTTTGCAGGGCTTTATGCTCAGGGATTTGGGTGTCTCCATATCAGACTGTGATGCATCCCGGTCAGCACACTTTCCACCACACATCTGTTGAAATTTGCCAGGGTTTCCGATGTCATTCAGAAACATGATCATCCACAATGCATCTGCAGTTTTCCTCTTTCCAAAAAAAAAGGGTAATGTTGTAGATCTTAAAATTAAGCTTTTATCTCTGAAACCAAGTTCACAGCTAGAGGTTCTGCACAGCATCTGCCAATTAATGTCATGTGTGTCCTTTTTTCCATGAATCATTGAGACACTGTCTAACCAAGTGGATGTGATCTGTCATACAAGCATTTTGGCAAATTCCCTTTCATGTTGATGCTACTTTTCCACAAGGGCAGCAACATATTTTGTTATTTGTTATAAACATTTTGCACCATTAATTGGCTGATGGCTTGGAATGAACTGAAAGATAATTGTCTTGAGCAGATTTGATGTCTATCCCTAATTTTGTAGGGGATGATAATGACGAGCTTTCTCCAGAACCCATTCCTGTGATAGGTGGTAAAAGATTGTGAACTGTAGATATTAGCATAAGTAACACTCAACAACAAAGATTTTGCTTCCTGAACACTTTTCATGGATTTTGGGCAGCTGATCACAAAAATCACCTTAAACTTTTTGTATCACATACTTTTTTTAATATAAGATACAACCTATTTTTGTGATTTCATGTCTACTAGTATATTGCCCACAAAACAAGCTGTTTTGGTCAGTCCAAACATTCCTGTGCATGCACCCAGTGTAGGTGTTATGCAAATGTTGTCTTAGGCC
Source organism: Narcine bancroftii (assembly GCF_036971445.1). NCBI lineage: Eukaryota > Metazoa > Chordata > Chondrichthyes > Torpediniformes > Narcinidae > Narcine > Narcine bancroftii. The sequence goes on along the minus strand of NC_091474.1, from coordinate 12,419,914 downwards.
TGGGCGTGCTGAGTCAGGAAAAATGCAGAGAATTATAAAACCAGCTCATGTATACAGAACACCAAATTACATCCAGCTGATTGAAAACACGCTTCAAGACTAAAAAAGCATGAAGTGCAACGTGTCATTGAAAATTCATTTTCTGCATTTGCACTTGGACGTCTTCCCTGCTGATCTTGGTGCAGTCAATCTCGAACAGGTTGAAAAGTTTCACCAGGACATTGCGACCATGGAAAAGTGGTATCGTGGCAACTGGAATCTATCAATGCTGCCGACTATTTGTTGGACACTGACATGATAGGCATCAGATGCTGAGTACAGACATAAATCAGTGGCAAAATATTTTTGGGTCAGTCGAACGAACATAATGTTTGGGTATCATTATGCAACTAAACATGCTGAATTCAATAAAAGTTAATTTAACGTTTCCCCAGCTTTGTATCTGATACAGAGAATCTGAAATTATCTTTGTGTTCAGCTTGAAGTTGTCTATCATAATCCCCAATTTATTTATCAGAAGCAAACTTTTTGAAAAATTTGTTGTCCAGTGTAATGAAGGAATCATGGCAGACACCAGTTGGAAGTAATTTGAGTATTATGGAGTTTCCACAATATATCTGTTCTAGTGTTTTTCTATAAGATAAAAGATAACGTGACCGTAAACTTGGCAGGTTGCTTCACTTCATATGTAAACAACACATACCCCAATGCACCAAGTCGATATTTTGTTCTTGATACTGTCAAGATGCAAACTATGTTGCAACTGGATGACTGGGAGTATTGAATTGCACTTCTGGTGTAATCAGACCTGTTCTCATCTGTCCTCAAATCCTCATTTCGCTCCACTAACAGATGGTATCAGGAAAGGAAAGGATAAAGGTTTGAATTATTACCACAGAATAGCAGTTCCAAAAAATGAGTGAAATAAAAGATTAGCTCCTTGTGAATTCTTCCCTAAAGCAAAAACTGCATAAAGATGAACACTTGAAGCAAAAATTCAAAGTGAAATTGCAGCACAAAATGCACCAGTATTTCTTACGAATGAAGATTTTTTGTTTAGCCATTGCAGACCACTTTTACAAAAGAAACGCTGGAAAATCGCACTTTAAATCTGATTGTAATTTAATTTTTGAGAATTGCAAATAAAAATCATGACTATTTTGTCCCATCTGGAATGTGGTTCAATCAGGAAAGAAAGTTGAACCTGTCACACCACGTACCACATGAGTGTTCCCAACTGGTATGAGTGATGATGCTTACCAGCCAATTACAGCTTTCTTTATTCTGGTGTTCCATTTTCATTAGTTTTAATTGTATCATTTATTTTTTTTAAATAAATTTATGCATATTCTCATGGTTTTGAATGTTGATGCCAAAACACAGATTTTGGTTAAAATGGCTTAATATCTGTAGGAATTCAAACAGACCAGGTAAAAATTTAAAGAGTAACCCACATTTTTCCAAGATTTGTTAAGATTTTTAATGCAGTTCAAAATTACTGCTCTCTATTAGAACAGAGATGCTGATTTCAATATCATCTTTTTCCATTGAAAGCTTCGGAGAAAAGAAGTTTTCATTTCAAATACCATCCAGCAGCTTGCAACAATGCACTGTTTGTTGATTTCGTTTGTGTACAGCTGGTAGATAAGGTTCTCACCACGCATTCAACCTTGTCACCCCAATGACCTGGCTGGTTTTGGTTTCTAACATTGCTGTTGACCCCTACGTCACTCAAAGCAATGCAAGTGCAATTTCTATGATCTTTTGCAGAGAATTGTTTGCATGTATTTTGCTTTTCATTCTTCTGCATCACACTGAATGTTCACATTCCAAATTTTACATCCGCATGAGCCTTGGTTTTCAGCTGGTCATTATTTTAATGTAGAAGTCCAGCACAGTAACAAGCCCCTCCAACTCACGTTGCCTAAATTCATCCATCTGAACAATTAACCTTCGAATCCTGTGTGACTTTGGAACATGGGAGGAAACCAGAGCACCGGGTGAACATACAAACTTATTATAGACGGTGCCAGATTGAAACCCGAGTCACTGGTCCCGTGTAACAGCATTGCACAAGCTATTATACTAATGATGGCACCCTCAGCAGAAGCAACAAAATTAATTTTCATCATCCCAGAATTTCAAATGCAGTCGCTATGACAGTGAAGTGGCAATGTGAGATCAAGAACCATCTTTTAAAAACAAATCCTGGGTAGTCCTCCTCTCACTTCCTCAATTTCTTATATATCCAGGTCAAGGAGCTGCAGCTTGATTTATCTGAAGCTAAGGAAACTATCCGAGGACTGCAGGAACAGCTTGTTCAGGAAAGGGAGCTTCGGAATGAGGACATAGAAAGGTTTCAGCAGAAAATGTCACAGGTCAGTTTCAGAAAACGTTAAACTGCAAATGATGGAAATTTTGGTTTGTAAAGTTAAATATGTTACAGACAGTGAAGAAATTTTTTTTAATTACAACATTTCAAATTCCAAAGGAGTTGGGTCATTCATTTGAATTAATTCCCGCACCTGGAAATACGTAGAAATTGTCATAGCCGTTCTAAATCATTGAAATGTCAGCAATTCAATGAGCAAATCCACAAACTGAGTGCTTTCCTTTTTTTTCCCTAATCCAAGCACATGAGAAACTTTATGTCAACCACTGTACGAAATAGACATGATACAAGTGGAAAGTCCAATTACAGTAAAACCCATGTTATCTGGAAATTCAAGCAACCAGCAAAATAAATTGCAGAAAATAAATAGATAAAAAATACAAATGTTTAAAATTGGTGCGCCTCACCGTTAGTTCACCAGTCAAGCAATACGCAATCTCTAGCAACCTGAAAATTCACTTATTCTGCATCCACCAGTTCCCATCGGTACCAGTTACCAGGGGTTTTACTGTACCTGCTATTTCCTATTTGAGATATATATTTTCCTATTTGGATTTCTGCGGTCTGCCAATGTGAGCTCTTTCTGTCTGTTTTAGTCCCTCTGTCATTGTGTGCTCTATCTGTCTGTTTTAGTCCCTTTCTCTTCCACCTGAGGGAAGCTAAAGAATGATGGTTAGAGGAAATACCGTCATTTCTCCAGGATTCATTCATTTTTATACACCATGGGCTGGTAGAACCTTGTTGCTATAAAAGCAAGGGTTAAAGTTTGGTTAAGACAATGAAAGCCACTGTTTCGTCTTCTTCAGAAAATGAAGTCAGGAACGTTACAGAGCCCTGATGTCAGTAGCATTTTCCAGCAAATGGAGCCTGAGACACAGATGGCCAGTAAGGGAATGTGGAGAATCCTTCTGTTGGAAGCAAAATCCGGGAGCAGTCAGGAGATGTTTGCATCAGTTCAGATCTGTTGACAGTAAGCATATTGTTTAGGAAGGGAAACTGGGCTGTAGTGTAGGAAAGCTTGACCTCGTAAGATGAAAAGAGATTATTCTGGACTAAAAATCATATTGAAAAGTAATGTCATTTGACTCATCTTTACTGAGAAATGTATTCTGTCCATCAAATCAAGTTGCTGTTGAGTATGTTTCTTGTTTCCAGTGGCTTGTCCACAGATCTGTTCCAAACACCAGATAAAAGTGTACATAGGCATATCTAGGGTATGGAAGCCAGGGCTCGTGCTCTGGGCACCACTTGCCTGGAAATTATTCACCCCCTCACCCTGCCCCAAGCCTGTTTCAACCAATACCTTTGTTTGATTTATTTCAAACTTTTCAGATCAGCAAGAGAATAATTGGCGTTAGTACTTTTACTATAACCGTCGAGGAGAAGGTTCAGTGTTGGGAGCTCAGCACCAAACTCTGAACCCTTCCCTCGTCCTCCCTTGGAGCTCCCGACGCCCGACTCCAAATGCTCCCCTGTCCCCTGTTGGAGCCAGGGCTGAGGAGGATGTGCTATGAAGGATGAGTTTGAGTGGGGCTTCAGCACCTTCCTGCGTATCTCCCACTGGATGCTCGGTGCCGAGAGTCACCTGTTCACCATAGGTAAAAGAGGGTGCCCATGGGGACACTAACAGTCACGCAACACCTTTAACTATGCCTGCTCTGGCCTGGGGAATGCCACTCACTGCTTTCATTCAGCGAATGCTGGCCTTTGAAGTAGGCAGACTTTTTTTTAAATGAAATGCGTTTTTGAAGGTGTAGATTATTTTCCAAAATCTCAATATATCCAATGCAATGTTGGTTATGACTATTTTAGGGTTATACAGCAGCAAGAACAGGCAGGGAAGGCAAAGTGGATGGCATGGCAGGGGTGAAGGGTAAAAGTAAGTTTTACTGGGGAGAGGCGCAATTTCAGTGCTTGCCATAGGTGCTATATTCCCTAGATAGACCACTGAAAGCATATCCATGCTCCTTTTCCCTTTCAACATGTCTTACTTAATACCTCATCTAGTTTCTGTTCCATTCAGTATTCTGCAAAACGCTCATCAAATGATCCGAGTTTTACTAAGATCAAAATATTACAGTTGTTGGAAATGTACAATAAAAATATTCATGTCACACAGCAGCTATTGCAGAGAACAGACCTGAGATGCCAGGTTACAAACCTCTCCTCAGAACCCAGTTCTGGAGGAAAATATAGCACCTGATTTCTGAAAATTTAATTTCTGTTCGAATCACAGTTAAAGTGCTATTCCTGAATACAGTAAGGCTGGGCTCGCTCCTGAATGCTTTACAGATGGACTCCTGCATAGTCCCACAGCTTTACATTGCTTCATAATAGTCCACTTAAAAAGAATGGATGAGGGATTTAAAAAGCTATTAAAATATTTTATTCATTAGTTTGCCAGTCTTATGCAGTCAAATCTCTAAGGAGATTTATATGAATAATATTATGTTTTGAAATAATGTACCTCTAATAAGTCACCCACATCACTGTCCTCCATCTTCCCACATTGCCAGAATCTCAGGAACCATTTCATTAATGTAGGCATCTTTTGCTCACATTCTAACTATTCTACAGTTACAGGGGCCTTTGGCAGAGCTTTGCTACTCTGTTATGAGCAGCTAAAGTTGGGTCTCTATTGATTTGGAGTCTAGAAAAGTGGGAGGTCATCTTATTGAAACGTACAAGATCCTAAATGAGCATGACAAGATAAGACAAGTAGGTGAGTCTCACTCAAGGTTGCGTAACAAAATGAAGGGGGCATCATTTAAAACGCATGCATAGGGGTTTCTTTTGTGGGTCTTTGGAATTCCTTCCCCAGAGGGTTGTATTCAGAGAGAATGTAGGGACATTTTTGAAAGATCAGAGAAATGAGGTCCCAATTTCTAAGGGAAACTGGCACAGAAGAGGAACTGAGGCCTGGGCAAATCAGGAATTAATATCTTGAATGACGAGGCAGGCTCGTCGGCCCATTCCGGTTTATGTTATATTTGGATTCATAGAGCACAGTGGCATTGTGGTTAGGTTACGGAATGGGTTGAAAGCCCCCAACCTGGCTGCTTGAGTGTTTAAATTCAAATGGATGAAGCTGAAAGAATTTAAAAGGTGGTGTCAATATTCATAGCTGCAGATTACTGCTTTTTTTTCCAAGTTCAAGTTAATTATCTCCTGACCTCGCAACAAAAAACTGTTCCTCCAGACCACGGTGCATGCACATTCACACATAATAATCACATACATAAAGATAATTTGAAGTAAATATATACAAATATTTTGGGATGATTCACTCAGTTGCAGGTTCATCAATCTCACAGCCTGCGGAAAGAAGCAATTTTCCAGCCTGGGAGATCTGATTTTGATGCTCCTGTACCTCCTCCTTGATGGTAGTGGGTCAAATATATTGTGTGCTGGATGGAAATTCTTTGAGCCCGATTTAGGCAATGGTTCTGGAAAATTTATACATTTTCTTTGGGAGGAAAAAAAGTTGATCCTTCTCAACCTGACGTACTTGAATGTCAGCAATGCGGTTGACTTTCAGCTGACCTCTGAAACAGTCCAGCAACCTCGTTGATTAAGGATGGACAATAAAAGTGCGCGTCCCATGAATGAAAGAACTTCACAGCTCAAGACTGTCGAATTCAACAGTATGGAATCATTGAAATTTACAACATAAGGAAAACCATTCAGTCCATACTTTTTCTTTCCAAGAAAGAGATGTGGGCTGATCTCTGTTCGATGCAGATCCAAAATGTGGAATGGGCAAGATAAATATGATTTTTGTTTCTTTTTGAACTTCAGTGAGATATTTGGATCACAGCAACCATGGCAAAACAATGAATTACTGTTAGGAAACACCTTGAACGTTTCTTTCACAATTGATCTGATTATAGCATTTTTTTCACTGATTCCTTCCACAGCTTAAGGAGGAGCAACAAAAAGTACTCGTGCGAAGAGATTTTGAGCTGCAAAGCCTGAATTTACAGACTAAACTTGAGCAAAAATTCTGGAGCCAGGAGAAAAATTTGTTTGTAAAGGAAGCTGATCAATTCAAGCAAAACCTCTTCTTGCTGTACATGAAGCTGAAATGGTTCCTGAAACACTGGAAGTGTGGCAAGAACATGGATAATGATGGGGATGATTTGCTAGAGGTGCATTATTTGAAATCATAAAAACGACTAATAATCTTTTCCAAAATCTCAAAGGAACAGTGCAGTATTCATCCTGTAAAATGCATGCAGTTAACACAAATTTAACTCTATAACCATATACAGTTATTTTAGTGAATTCATCCAATTTTCAGGGGGATGGATGCACAAATTAAACCTTAGTGAATTACTGGAATGACGTTTTGAGTTCATAGTCCGTAGGTAGCAAATGGAACAAACAAAAAGAAGTCAAAGAAACTGTGTTCCCATCAGGGAACCTTTCTCACAGAAAAAAAAACACATCAAAAATCCTGAGTGCATAAAGAACAGATTTCTAATCAAAATGGGTTAATAATTTGGTTAATTAAAATTCATGATTAATTTTGAGAAGAGAATTTTCCCACTAACGAGCAGAAAGTCAGACTGTTGTCCACTTTTTCAGTTATATGCTCCATTCATTTTAAAGTTGTTAGTTTAGTTGTTAGCTATAGTGGAGGATTAACTGCCATTGTCAATGTGTCAGTGCATTCTGCTGTGTGATTCATGTGCTTTGTTGCCCTTCCGTTGACCAATCACTGTGCTTCAATGTGTTTGGCAGGTTAACAGCGTGAAAGATTTATATTTGCTTATTGAAGAAGAGGAACTGTCCCCTCGCCAAGTGGACAATAAGACCGTGATAACAGATGATCAATCTCAGAAAACTTTGGAGGAAGCTTTGACTCTTCCAATGGAAAAATCTGTCCTTGCATTACGTCCAAAGCAGGTAAGAGTCAATGATCACAAAACAATTTTATTTTTGCTATAAAGCACATTATAACCAAATTTATGTGCTAAAGCTTCAATTAAATTTTAAATTTAGACTCGCAGCGTGATAACAGGCCCTGTGGCCCAACAATACACCAATTAACCTACAAACCCCCATATGTTTTCGGAGGGTGGGAGGAAACCGCAGCACGCAGAGGAAACCCACGCTGACGCGGAGATCTTTCAAATTCCTTAAGGACAGCGCCAGATTGTACCCAGGTCACTGGTGCTATAATAATATTCTTTCTATTAAATACAGGATTCATTCAATTCTAAATTCAAGTGAGTTTGCCTTGTAGAGCATTGTTTGCTCCAAGGAAGATGTACATAACAGCAAGGATGTTTAATTTATTTACTAGGAATAATGCTTTGTATTTTTCAGTCAAATGAATACAATAGAGTTGTCGGAGACATTAAACTGATTTTAAAGGACCTGTGCACAGAATTAAAAGAGGAAAGGAGGAGAACAAATGAGCTTCAGCTACAATTTGCAAATGCCAAATCAGCCTGGGAAATAGAAAAGGTGGAACTCAAAAGTCGTTTTGCACAGGTAAGCAGAAATTGAGAACACACTTCCAGAAACTTGTTGTTTTGGGAGCAAACACAATCATTGCTTGAACTCAATTTCAACAGACTCAAAATGCCTCCATTCTATTTTTATGTTATGCAAATAACATTAGGGAACATTTGTACTTGCATTTAATTTAAATCCATGCATCGTGAATAAGGCTAGAACAGGAAATCAGCATAATGGGAAAGATCAAGTGTCTTTCCTGATTGAGCAAAAGTTCAATCAGAAATACAATTCTGAATGTCAAGTATGTTTGCAATTGATAGTTGTGAGAAAGGAGTCTTTAATTCATGAGTTGGGATGGGAAGAAGAGACTTGATCAGCTTGAAAACAACCATAATACATGCACTTTGATCCTATGCACTTTGGAGGTTCATGGTCTCATGATGTTATTCAACAAAAACTTTTCCAAATTTAATCACCTTATAATTACTCACATGGATCTGAATTGAGACAGATGAAATGTAACTGATTCTTTCACATGCTTTTATGGTTAAGACTGCATTTCATGCAGCAATGTGTGTTAAAATGACAACTGTGTGACGGGTTCTTTCCGGAAGAACTGAGGGGGGGATGACACTGTGCAGTTGGAGTACATCAGCCAAATTTCTAAGCCACTTCTGGAGTTCTTCAAGTCCAGGACATTTTTAGCTCTTTATATCCTTAAAGAGCTACTTAGATTGTCCACGTTGAAAGAAGTTGTCCAAATGATGGCATTGACAGCTTTATTTATGATACCAAATTATCAGTTGTGTGCCAAAGATGTCTGGTCGATGTCCAGGGTCACTACATTGTTAATGATCAATGTGATACTCTTTGAGCCTCGTAACAGAGTAAAAATGGAAAACGTGCTGTGTAAGAGTTGGATAATGTTGTGTGCACAGCCAGTAGATTAGCCTGTCTGCCTTTATCTTGATCTTAGAAAATTACCCTCTGGATGTTCCCATTTAGTACTTTACACTTGACCAATTTTAATTATAATTGGAAAAGAGACTGAACTCAAATTTGGGAATAATACTCCAAAGTACTGGCAGATAGGATTACAAATAATGTTTGAATCTCGAGGTTTCAGAGCAGAAATAAATCTCTAGTCACAGGGAAGCGATTTGTATTTATTTGACTCTTTTATATGAAAATGCTGGTTGATCATAAAATTGGGTGTAATTCTCACTTACATCATTTCTTAATCCCAAAGTGCAACCTGCACAAGGATCTGATTTGCTCTTTTTCCAGACAATGAACGTGCAAGAAGCATTATTCTCAGTGGATAGGACATGCTGTTTTGCTCAAAGCAGTTGTTTCCACTTTGATAAATGAGCTGCAAGGCATCTTTTTAAAAATATCTCCTATTTGCTATCCATCATTTTTTTCCTTTTTATTTTCAAAGCAAGCATTACTTGGCCACTCTTTCACAAGGGTGGTTGGATTCAAACAGGTGTCCTCAAAATTATTACTTCAATAAGACAAAGAACACACCTTATTTTTGTTCTCTAATTGTATATTTTAGGGTTATAGTTCAACTCTGAATCAGTGTTTCAGATTTTTGAAGTGTGCATTTAAATTCATCATTTGCTGACTCTCGACAGATATCTCTAGTTAGAAATCACTTGGTGATTTTAGTGGATGAATATATAATACACTTATACAACATTCTACTTTTCTCTAGGTCAGCACTGACTTTAATCATTCTTAAATGTACAGATGACACCAGTGTTAAAATAGCAAACAAACAAATGTGGCCTTGTGCTATTAAATGCTGTTCAGGAGCGTTGCCAGCGGTTATTTCTGGAAGGAATTTCTGAATCTGCAATGTGATTCATCATATGCAGAGAGCATTCCAAAGTACTTCAGAGCAAGGAATTCCTGCTTGAGGACACTTTAGAATGTAGGGAAAATATATAAATCTGAGCATTAAAAGATCTGTGTAATTAAATAATGCTAAATTAATCCAAATGAATATTAATGTATTTTTAGGAAGTTGATGAATATTTAACGAACAACCACATCGTAATGTTAAATCGATAATAATTGACAGTAATACGACTCTTTTAGAACGCAAATATAATCAGTGCAATATAAGAATGGCATAATACTGATTCAATGACTTTGCTATGCTACCTTCAATTAGATTTATTGTTAGAGATTTAGAAATGTTTAAATTTTTGCTCGGCAGTTGGTTGAAAGCACAAGCCAATACTGAGTGTTGGGGTAGGCTGCAATTTTAGTGGACAGTGCATGTCCTTGGGCAGTCAGGTTAAAGGATGGTGAAATAAACTACCAAAAGCTGCACCGGCGGTTTCGATTAGAATGGTTGAATTCAATGACAAGTCAAATTTGGGATGAGAAATAAAGATAAGGAAATATAGTAATAGATTCAGAGAGGAAAAAAGGAATTTAAAAAATCTATCTCCAAACTTATAATTAGTTTACAGTCCAAGATAGATTAATTAGGAATAATTAATATTTATTCACATTACAAAGAAGGTGTTTAGTTTATGTCTACCATTGAATTGTAGCAAATTCACGTTATTCAGGTATTTTTGAGGCAGTAAAATGATTTTCTAATTTTGTTAAAGGCAAGTTATTTTACAGTTATAAAAGTGAAATCTTGTCCCACTTTTCTCAGATCATCATAATTTTACTGAAGCTGAATGCAACCAACACAAAAATGAGAGGAGAATTGAAATAATGCCAGATTAATGATACAAGAAGACCCCCAGTTACAGAACTGTTCCTGAGGGCTATCTTTTTTCTGTTTTCTCCTGTCATCTATCAGCTTCACATAAACTTGCCTTAATTCTTTCATCTCATTGAATAATCACCCCAATACTACCCATAATTAAGCTAATGGAATATATACATATCCAGTCATTAATGAAAAACATGAAGCATTATCATCTTGAAAATGCGTCAAAAACATGGGATAATTTGCATAAAGTCAGATTTTCGTAAGTCATTTCATTCTTAACCCAGAGATCCCTGTGCTAATAATGTCATGGTTATGAAATGCTGTGATTTTAATGCAAGTTTAAATTGAAAACTTGGGAATAATGCTCCACAGTACCTGCAGATATGATTCCAAATAATAGTTGTTTGAATCTTGAGATTTCAAAATGGAAATAAATCTCTAATCATGGAGCGAATTCTCTATCTATTGAAACTATTAAGTGAAATGATGGTTTTTTTTCTGGAATTACTGCCCATGGAATCATCTCCCTCATTCATTTTCCTACTAATAGCTGCACTGATTTACAGAATGTTGACTGGTGCATCTAAACCATATTATTATGATGGTTTAGTTCACAAGATCACAGCTTCCTTCATTCAGCTGACCCAAAAGCACAGCTGCATGCAAGGGCAGTTCTGGGAATGGAAAGGCTCTGATTCAGATGGAAATTTATACGCTATGTATTGTCTGGCAAACATTGTGAGAAATCTATCCTAAGAGACAGATTTTTTTTTTGCAGAAATGCAATCTATTTGGGAATTTTCAGCCAGAAGTTGGGTAGAAATTTATAAAAAAGAAAAAAAAAATAGTTGTACATGATCAGAATTTGCCTCTGCTTCTCTTTCCATTAGCAGTGTCCATTCAGCAAACATCTGTGCTGGAAGCACTAACTAATAATCCACTGCTTTCCACTGCATGGAGTGCTGCAGGGCATCTAATAGCACTTACAGGTTACCTAGTCTTAACCCTGCAGTTTTAACTTGTAGTTTTTCTTTGTGTGGCAATCTTCTGTACAAACTGCTAACAGCACAACAGAGCAAACACGACAGAATCTGGCACCAGAATGAACAGATCAAGTAACTAAGTCATTTCTTTATTAATCCCATTGAAAGACTGTGAAATTAACAGAACAAGAATTCAGAAGGAAAGTAGAACAGATGCATTCACTGTCACATCTGGAAGAGAAACATTTAAATTAAAAGAGCAAGGAAAGAGAAAATAAAAGCCCTTCATTCCTAAACTCTCCGAATTTATTAAACCCAGAATGAATTGCTATAGTGGTAACATGATAATGACTGCACAAATCACCACTGTCTGTACAATTAAAAGGGGATTTACACATAGATAAGCAATACGTATCTTTCTGCAGTGTATAGATTTTCCATACTGTACAAATACAGCAAGTTCAGATCATTGTATCGTGTTTCACTGAGTAGACGAGCAGAAACGTTTAATAATCTGAAGATCTTCCCACAGTTGCAGCACCCATCCCATTTGGTTCAAACTAGTAATGAGTCCCATTCATGTCAGTGATGGATGACACCAGAATCTGGCCTCGGAATCCACATTGTAATAGCACTGAAGGTAAAATACAATTATCAGAAGGAGAAGGGAAAGTATTGGTTGACTAACTATTGGAATTATTTAAGGAAGTGACAAGCAGGCTGGATACGGCAGATGTAGTGGATGATATGTATTTGGATTTTCAGAAGGCCTTTGACAAGTCACTGGCCATGATAAGAGCCTGTGGTATAACAGGAATTATCCCGGTGTGGGTGGAGCACTGGCTGATTGGCAGGAAGTAGAGAGTTGGAATACAAGGCTGCCAGTTGCTAGGGGTGTTCCACAAGGGTCGGTACTGGGGCCACTTCTTTTTGTGTTGTATGTTAATAATTTGGATTATGGAATAACTTGTGGCCAAGTTTGCAGATGATACAAAAGTGGGTGGAGGAGCAGGTAGTGTGGAGGAAACATGGAGGCTGCAGATGGTCTTAGACAGATTAGGAGAATAAGCAGAGAAGTGGCAAATTAAATATAATGCCGTGAAGTGTATTGTAGAACAAATAAATGGGCAGACTATTTTTTTTAAATGGGGAGAAAATTAAAAATAGCCAGAGGCAAAGGGACCTGGGAGTCCTTGTGCAGGATAGCCTGAAGGTAAACTTAAATGTTGAGATGGTGGCGAAGAAGGCAAATGCAATGTTGGCATTCATTTCTGGGAATGGAAAGGCTCTGATTCAGATGGAAATTTATACGCCATGTATTGTCTGGCAAACATTGTGAGAAATCTATCCTAAGAGACAGATTAGAATATAAGAGGAGGGATGTGATACTGAGGATTTATAAGGCACTAGTGAGATCTCTCTTGGAGTATTGTGAGCAATTTTGGGCTCCTCATTTAAGAAAAGATCTGGTGACATTGAAGAGGGTTCAAAAGAGTTTCAGAAGCATGATTTCAGGAATGAAAGGATATCATCTGAGGAGCGTTGGTCAACTCGTGGCCTGTAGTCATTGGAATTTAACAAAATGAGGGGCTAACATTTTGAATGTTCAAAGGCATGGACAGAGTAGATGCAGAAAGCTTGTTTCCAAAAGTGGGAGAGTCGAGAACAAGAGGGCACAACTTCAGGATGAAAGAGCGTCTGCTTAGAACAGAAATACTAGGAAGTTTTTCAACCAGAGGGTAGGAAATCTATGGAATTTGTTGCCATAGCCGGTTGTGGAGGCCAGGTCATTTGGATGTATTTAAGACAGAGATTGATAGGTTCTTGATTAACCAGGGCATCAAAGGTTATGATGAAAAGTCTGGGCAGTGGGGCAATGGAAAAATTATTATGATTAAATGGGGGGACAGACTCCATGGGTTGAACAGCCTATTTCTTCTGTTTTGTGGTCTTATGGTTATGGCCTAATTTCACTTTCTGCTAACTTGGCAACCAAGTGAGATACATCTGTATCAATGGGAAAACAATTCCATTTGTTTTGTATCTAATTGAGCTTCAGTGATACTGCATTTGTGTTATTTTAGAGCAAATATATATGTTTGGATCATATTACAACTGACTTTTTAATTAGGTTTGCATTAGCTGCAAGATTATACACTATTGGCACTGCCTCTTCTCTGCTTAGGTTCAGTCAAAACTCTTTGCAATTATTTAGATATTTTGTGGGGGATGTTGGCATTGCTGGCAACACCAGTGTTTATTCTAATTCCTTAACTGTTCTTGGTAAACTGCTGCTTTGAATCACTGCAACCTTGTGAAGGTACTCCCACAATGCTGATGGGAAGGATGTTCTAAGGTTTAGACCCAGCCACACCCACTTGGAGGGGAAATTGCAAGTGGTGATGTTCCTTTGTACTTACTGCCTTAGTGCTATTGGTGTAGACAACGGTTGTAATAAAAATATACTTAATATACTGCAGGCAATTTGCACTAATATGGGTTTGAATGGTTAGGGTGATGGAGGAAATACCATGAACAGGACTGTCCTGACAGGCATTGTTTCCTCCTGCTTTTGCCTCATCAAATTTATCTCCTCATATCTTGACTCCATCTTCAACCAGCACCCCACCCCCCTCCAATTCCTTGTCCAGTCCCCTCCCATTTACATCTGAGATATCTCCCACATGCCTCATCAATTTGACAATGTCCAATTCCCTGGTCCTACCACCTCATATTCTTCATGGATGTCCAGTGACTATACACCTCCCATCTTCCATCAGGAAGATTTCAAAGTCCTTCATTTCTCCTAAAACAAAGCTCTTACCAGTTTCCCTCCTCCAACATTTATCTGCCTGGCAGAACTTGTTCTCACCCTGAGTAATTTCTCTTTTGACATGGTGTCACCTTTAATTTGAATTAAATGAACAAAGGGTACTCGCATGGGTTTCTGCCTTCTTATTGTAAAGAAATAATTGTTTGGAACCTACCAAGCACTAAACCCCACTCTCCTCTATTACATCAGTGACTGCATTGGAGCTGCTCCTCCACTTATGCAGAAATCTCTGCCCTGCTCTGAAATGCACTTGGACCATTTCTGACCTTTCTTTCCCCATTCCAGATCCCTCTTAACTCTCTTTCAGGAAATTAGCTATATATTGACATTTACCTCAAACCCATTGACTCTCACAGTCGCCTCGACTATCCCTCCTCCCACCCACTCTCCTGTGAGGATGCCATCCACTTTCTCCACGACTGTCTTCCAGTTAAAGCCTTGCATTTCCAGGAATTTTGAATTTCTTCCTTTTTTAAGCCATGAGGCTTCCCTTCTACTGTGATCTATAGAGCCATCTCCCGCATTTTCTCCATCTCTCTTATCCCCTCCATCCAAATAAAACAAGTTTAGGGCTCCTGTTGGTCCTCCCGTTTTAACTCACCAGCATCTGCATTCAGCAAATTGTCCTCCATTATTTCCCTCCTGGTATAACTGGGCACCCAACTCCCACCATCACCTCCCATCCCTTTCTTTCTGCAGGGATTGCTCCTTCCATGATTCCCTTGCCCAATCATTCCTCCCTACCAACCTCTCCGTGATCTCTAGTATTGCACCTAGCAACTGCAAGAGGTGCAACACTTGAACTTTTTCCTCCTCCCTCACCACCTTCCAGGATCATGAGGAGCCCTTCTTGGTGAAGTAAAGATTCACATGCATCTCCTCCAATGTCATCAATTGCATTCAGAGCTCCTCTACATCAGGTTCAAGTCCTGATTACACAAATCTAAGTCAACACTCTGAAGCAGTATTTAAGATGGCCTGTCCAAGTTATTATCTTTTAGATGAGAGCTTAAATCGAGACTATAATAATTTTCTGATGGTCTTGACAAACCCTGTCTCACTGAGGAGTTATCTCCAATGTATCGAACACAATTCAATATATATCAGTAAAATGAACTTGACTACTCATTGCCACGCTTCTTCATGAGTAAGTTATTGTTATAAGCAAATCAACTGTCATGTCTCCTAAAACGTTATTTTCCAAGCTCTGTCATGGGAAGAGATTACAAGGAAGGCTAGAGGAAAAAAAAAATCAAGAATGTGTTCAAAGCCTTGTCCGCTGACTTTTGGAAATCCCTGACCCACGATCACTGAAATGGAGGAGGAGTGTTCAGGGTGATATTTAAGAACCTTGAGTCTATGCACTAAGAGCACAAAGAAGTCTGTGTCACCAGACCACTCACAGAATGATCACAATCTGTTCTTTCAGTGCACACAAAACAGAGGAGAAGTAAATCTGTTTTCGATCCTGAGGGACTTCTAAGAAGATAATCATGGTGACCACACATCAAATATATTTCATTGCATGAAAAGAATTTTGAGCTGCCCTGAGGTCATGGAAAATGCAAGTCTGTCTGCTCTTTAGGTTGTCGTTCTGGAGTTTGGGGTTAAGAGTCAGAACTATTTCATTTTTTGGATGACATCATTGGGTATATTTAGTGTAATAAAGCCTGAGTCAGAAGAAAACATGTGTCACCCAAGACTTGTTCATGGTGAGAAATGAACAAAGCATGTGGTCTCTTGAGGATATCTTCTCTGAGATAAGAAATGAGAAAATACTAAAGCAGCATGAGACATGGAATGGCAATGCATTCCTTTTCAGTTAATTTTGGGTTTGTGGCATTTGATGGAGAAAATTCTTCTGGCATCTGTGCTTTACTGCATAGGTTAAGAACCATTTCTCCTCCCATTTGTGGCAGAGACATGTAGAGATTCAGTCAGGTGAATGAGCAGACACCTCCGTTTCATTCTGAAAATGTTGATGGTGGATATCAGTTATTCTCCATTATCTCTTTTGTGTAGTTATTAATTTTGGCCTTACTTTAAATTTGCATTAGTTAAGGTAATATTCTGAAGTCAGGTGCTATCCCATTGCCAGTGGATCATTGAATTAGTTCATTTATCACGGGCCCCTCTTTCAAATACAGGGACTCTTGCACTGCAGGGTTTCCTCGGGGGCACGGTAACCAGAAATCCAATACTGCAATAGACTTTTTTTAATCAGAGAAGCTGGGACTGTCATCATGTCATTACAGCTCCTTGCCCCCCCCCCCCCCCAAGTCGCTGCTAATCATTAAGTGCACACTTACGCTAATGCTTTTTTGTTCTCTCCATGTTCCCATCAACTCTCCACTGGATTCTACATGATTTACAGTGGCCAATTAACCTACCATTCCACACAGCTATTGGATCTGGGAGGAAACCAGAGCACCCAAACAAAAGCCATGCAGATGACAGATTGTTTAAATTGGGGTAATCAAGGCAGGAAGAACTGGAGCAATAGCAATGTCACGATGTCTCTCGTTAAATGTGATTCCAGCTTTCTAGCGGGAAGTTCTGGAGGTAATTCCCCAGTTCCTGATGGAATGTAGATATAATCAGACAAGAGGGAATCATCTGCATTCCAGATAATGTTTCTATTTTAGAAAATTAACAGATAAATATATTACAAAAGTAATTATAAAAAGTAAAGTGAGGAATGTTTTTATGTAATTGCCTCTGGAACTCACCATTTCTTTAAAAAATCAAATTACATGAACCAAATCTTTTGCGTATCATTGCATTATTAAGAATTGGAACACAAGGCTTAAAAAATGCTTAATTGTTAGGGATTCAGAATAAGGAACTGAATATTTAACTGTCCCAAAACAGCTGGAAGGTAGGGCTGGAAAACTGGCTTCGGAGAAAACTCCCAGTGACCTGAAGACTGCCTTGAAATGGGAGAGGGAAGAGCATCAGCAGCTACTTGCAGAGTCCTACAGTGCAGTCATGGATCTAACACAGCAGCTTCAAATCAGTGAAAAGAACTGGAGTCAAGAGAAATTAGAGTTACTGGATCGATTTAACAATGAAAGGAGCCACAGTGAGCAGCGTCTGAAGGAAATGCAACATAAGATCAATCAGGTAAGTACAAAAGAACTCCATCTATACAAAATGTATTGCCTTCAAGGTATCTGTAGTATCTCTTTCAGAATGAAACTGAGGTTGCAGTGCTGTAGCTCCCAAAATGTATGGGATTGGGGAGGGGGGGGGGGGGGGTGTTGCTGGCTGTGAAATCAACATCACGAAAGAATCGAGATCCCTGTATTTTGACAGGTTTCTCCAACTTCCCATTTTTCCTGCCGAGCTAAGGTCCCTGTTTGTTGTAGAAGCCAGGTTGTTAGCTGAGATGTATTCACCTGAGGACAGTAGGAGTGCACAAAGTTTAGAAGAGGAATCTGGGTCACCAAGGAAGGTTTTTGAACAACCATCTTGATCACTTCTCTGCCACAATGGAGCATGATGGAATTGGCCAGGATCAGCTGAACAATCTGTCCTCAAAGTTGGGGCATTTCTGACTGTGGAACCAGAGAAAAATATCTGCGTGTCCTATACCCCACATTAGGTGCCACTTCACTGATAGTGCAGACATCAGCAAATCTCCACGATTTGTCCAGGATATAAATCATAATTGTTATTCTGGGCTCATTTAAATGATTTCAAATAGTTCCTTTATTTTCACATGATTAATGACAAAGTGGGGATACATTGGTTAACTTTTATTTGTATCTTCACGTTATTTCAAAGCATCTTGGGCAAAATTGATCTTTGCTCATGAGTATTCAAGTTGTATGAGAAATAACTTGGTTCAACTCACCTCTATGTAATGAAAATGTCAGGACAATAAAACAGGATGAATGTAGGATTGATATAAATGGGTGATTGATGATTGGCATAGACCTCCTGGCCAAAAGGACCTGTTCCCATGCTTGCGCTCTCTGGCTCCATGACTTGCAAGATCTGAATTTTTGAGGGAAATACCATCAGGAGCTAGTCAATCACCACACATTTAGGACAGGCCCCTGACTGAATCCTGCTGTGACCAACCACTGCACACTCAGAGACAGACTAAAAGAATCAGAAATATTTTAGGCAGGAATTCTCTTATCTCTCAAGTTTTGCCTCAAATGAAGTTTTTTATCTGTTCTCTTCCTGTATGGTCCAATTGAAGGTGATCAGCCATTGTGGAATTAAATCCAAAACTTTGCTTGATGACATCAGAACTCAGTCATTTGAACAATGTCACAGTCCAACAGTAACATCAAGCTACTGCAGCAAAAGTTTAACTGAAAGTAGCATTTGTCTTCCATTGAGGTTAATGCCTCCACGTTGTCCTTCTCCAAGGTCCAGTTTTTTTTTTAATTTGTAATTCAGTTGTACAAGTATTCCCTCTGAGTTGATGATTTATATTAATGCCTTAAGCAAAACATATTTAGCTTTATTTACATTCTCTTGAGGAAAATAACAATTTCCCTACACTTTTTTTTCTTTCACCATTCAAATGCATCATGAAACTTGTTTAGTGCTGTAGAGGTAGAATTTATATGAAAACATCCATTTAAAACAGTCCAGTGAGCAAAACAAGTTGGGATAGTGATTTGACAAATATTTTGATTTTTCAATTGCAACCAGTTTCCACAAAATTTGTCATGTTCCTTACAGACATAAATCCTCTATGTAAGTATCACCAGAATCTTAATTTAACTTTTGACAGTAAAAAAATGAATATTCACTAATTTTTAGTAATGATCGGCCAGAAATTGTGTGATAGGGTCAACAAATTTTCTGATTTTAGATTTGAATTTAGTTTTTGATGTATTCAGACGACTGTTATGGGTGAACTTTGGAAATTTGTGCTCCTGACAGTGAATCGTACAAAAGTAGCAGAAGCTAGAAAAGAATTCTGGTCTACAAGATTTTGTCTCTTAGAATTAATGAAATTCAATAAAATCACTCCCTAGGAAGAAGCTCTCTAGCGCGATGCAGTCCAAAGACTGTATGTTATAAACAATCTCATTTAACATTCTCTACACTGTTTTAAATCACTAAACTCTATTTTCTTGGTTTTCGTGAGACAAGAAATACTAAACAATTATCTTGTTGCTTAATGACTTTTAAGATACCATTAAATTCATTAATATAATGTTGAGGTAAATACAGATATATTCTGTACATTGGTTAAGAAAAGATATGGCTCGAGAGCAGAATATAAGTGTGCTGTTCAATTCCAGGTGTTCTCCTTGGATACCTTGCATAGGAACATTGTTGGTAGCATATGGAGGATCTACACATTAACCTCAGCAGTAGATGCATTGTTCACTCGGCAAGATCCTACTGCAAGGTCGTGATAAGATAGATTTTGCATGTCTGAGACTAATGACAAAGCCAGCATCTTGTATCAAGCTAAAAGCTCAACCCTAGCGCACATCACAAAATGAACTGATCTCATTCCACTTTCAACAACGTGCAGCAGACTCATTCATAATTATTTAATGTAAAAAGAACCATGGTGACTCTCATTCATCTTGCTGTTGGTTGTTGACGGGAGCGGTGTCATTGAATCTGTGCAGAAAATCAGCCTTATTTGCCCATTCTAATTTCCCTGAACAGATATTTGAGCACACGGGAAGCGTACATGTCATTAAGACTTATTGCATTTTACCACAGCATAAGCAAAACCTTCATGTGGAAATGTTAAGTGTCATATTTTGATAGGAAGACATGTGAATTGATACAGTGCAGCGCAGGTGAAAACAGGGATGAGCCTGTTGTTCCTGGCTATTGGAATAATTTCCCCCAGCTCGCTCCGCCTCCCACCCCCCCTCCCCCCCCCCCACCCCCACTCCCCAGCCTTTCAGTTGCTCCATAAATTGGCATTTAGTCAGTCCTGGGATTTAAAAGCTCACCAGGGAGACAAAATCAAAAAGCCAACCATCAAAAAGCAGAGTTTTTAATCTGTTGCTTAGTTTCCTCAGGAGCTTGGTCCCATCTCAGCGTCAGCAGTTAAAAGGGAGACTGACCTTCAATTTATGATTCATTGAGCCTGTACATTGGACAGACACATCTGATCCTGTTATATTTCTTCCAGTGAAATGGAAACTCCTGTAAAATGGAACCAGAAAAATTGGGCTCCTGACCCTTCCTCATCTCTTGTCCTTTTTTTGTCAGGGAATTGAGCTTTGCCATCGTAGTCCTCTACAAATATCCATTTCCAAAATCATCAAATGTAATGGTGATAAATGAGAAATGCTAGGGTGAGTGCAATACAAAATGTGCTGGCAAAACTCAGCAGGTCACGCAGCATCTGGAGGAAATAAAGGGTAACCAATGTTTGAGCCCTGAGGACTTAGGCCTTAAATATTGGTTACCCTTTACTTCTTCTAGATTCTCCGTGAGCTGCTGAGTTTCTCCAGCACATTTATGAAATCCAATGGAGCTTTTATTTGGAGAATGGAAATGGTTTGAATCAGTGTCCAATGTTATAATGTAATAATGATGATGGGAACAATGTTAGATGCAGTGCTGGAGAATTTTATCTTGATTGAAAAAATATCATACTCTGCAATTAATGGTTCACTTTGAATCTTGAGATATGTAAAAATTTAACTTTCATTGCAGATTATTAATTACAGAGAAAAAAAATGACTTGTTTAAGATTTAAAGAGGACTTAATCCATCTCCTCCCAACCAAAATAATTGATTTCACTGAATTCCTGCAGTTCACAAGACAGCATGTCACGGATCTTCCTTCCTTTATGAATCAGATTCTTAAAAATAAGGCTATGGTCGAAAATTTCCTCTGCACGGATTTAGACAATATTTGAAAATTACACAGCACTTGAGGGAAATCCACTCAACTCTGCTGTATACAACTGCTACATTTAAATCCTCCTTGACCCCGAGGACTGCCTCAGAAGAATTGATGCATGCAGCGGAAGATCAACAACCTGCAGAGACCTTGTGGCATTGATACTTGGGTTTTTACTGTCATGCTAGCTCAGGGATCAGGTGGGTTTTCCAGACAATCTGCGATCTTCAGATATCGTCTGTGCAGTTTTGAAAAAAACTAAAATAGATGCACCACAGCCTGCAAGTAGCCATTTGATTATATCCAACTCCTCTGACTTCTTTATATTTTTCAGATGTTGCAACACAGAAACAACATAAAGGACACGTGTGATGAAGTGGAGGCAAAGGGAACTAATTTACAACGGTAAATATTTTAGATCAAAATATTAGATTGTAATTTTTTTTTTAAATGGCTTAAATTTTGGCTGGTTCATTCCCAAGCTTGATATTGACCATAGTCCAAATTAACTAACTTTTTACATACGATTTCTTTGAATTGAGCTGATCCTCATGGAAAAAAAAGATTCAGAATACGGGAGAGGAAGCAGATAGCCACAGAAGTACCACGTATGCTGGTGAATAAGATGACTCGTGTATAAAACAACTCCTGAATTTCCACCTAAAATGTAGATTTTGAGCTATACTCACTGTATAAGGGTAACCCACGCCTGGCACTAACTGCTGACCGGTGGAGAGATGCTGCTAGGCACACTTAGTATAGTAATTCACAATATTTTAAAAGTAAATTACCCAGTAAAGCTTTACATTTTATTAGCAATTTTTTTTTAAAAAAAGCCATCATTGACTCCTTTAACAGGAGCCTGTACAGATTTGATGGCAGTCGGACTGAGCAGATGGACTCCATGGAGAGCCCTGAGACTTCGCTGTTCAGGTATGGATTTTATACTTGGTGTATAAGATGGCCCTTGGCTTTGGGTGACATTTTTAAAGTTCAGGACCATCTTATACACTGGCATGTACAGTACATCATACTTCCCCTCTTGAATGATCTGAAAGTCAACTCTATTTATTCCCCAAGATCAGTTTCCCGTTGGAGCATGACAATCTTTGACTTGAAATGTTCAATTGCGAAGCACTCTCTTTAAGATCTCTTACAAGGAAATCCACTGACCCAATTGTAACATTTTTTTTTTTAAGATTGCGGCTATCCCAGAGGATTTTTTTTCTGGGCATCTTCCCGATAGAATTAATTTCTTGTTTTAATGTCTTCAGTTACATCAATATTTAACTTTTTGCAGGACTAAAAATAATTCCTCTTCGTGTAAATTGTATTGAATATAGAGGTGATGTAAGAGCCCTTAATATTTGATAGGACCATAGCAGATTCCCCTCTACTTTATTTTCTCCATCACCACCGGAGATTAGCATTACCTTCTGATTGTGCTATTCTCTGCATACACCTTGTCTTTTACAGCCCGTCTTTAGTGGCATGTTAATTCCACTCTTGCATGTGATATGAAGTTAATGGGGTTCCTTGTTATTTTCTTTACAGGAACAGTACAGCATGTGGTACATGTATTTCAGTTGTAAATCTTTGAATTACCCTGGTAACTTACCTTGCCAATTCAAAAGTAGGTTGGGACTGTAACTTGTTTCTTAACCCTTTCTTTTATTTTATACAGGGCCAAGTCAGTTTCTTCAATGTCTGAGTTTGAGAGTTTGTTGGATACATCTCCATATTTACCACCCACAACTAGTCCCTCGCCACAGAGCTTAAAAAATCTTGAGCTAAACAATAAGAATCGGAAACACGCAACTAATGATGGGGATTCCTTGTATGAGAAATCCGAGGACAAGCTAATCAAGCAATCCAAAACAGAAATTCCTGAAATTTCATCTTGGGACTTCACCATGGATGCAAACCTGGTAAATCCGCAACTCAACAAAAATCAAATGCAGAGGAGCTACACAGCCCCAGACAGAACTGGCATTCGGATTTACTACAGTCCACCTGTTGTGCGCAGAATGGATGGTTCCCTAGTTCAAAACAATGATGGAAAGATTATGATTGAACCAGGTTTCCTGTTCACCATGGCGACACCCAAAGAAACTGGCAATTCTGATCTCTGCTCAGAGAATGTGTGCAACAGGTGGTTTAATAACTTCTCTAAGTGCAAGGATTTGCTGAAGAAAGGCAATGGAGAGTGTCCTGGTTCCGTTCCTGCTGCACCTGGGTTTTCATCTGCCCTGCACGATCTGCAAATATCAGGTAACATGAGTGATGACATGAAGGAGGTAGCCAACTGTGTCAGAAATGTTATTTGCCCAAACCCACTGGAGAGGAAGGTTCACGATACAGCAAGCCAAACTCTTGGAGTTGTCAGTGTGGGGACTCAGACGACTCGGACTATTAGCATTGGGTTGCAGACAGAGACCCCCAGATCAATCTCCAGTAGTCTTCATCGATCCTGGGCATCAAGAGGCTCCTTGCTGATGCCAACCCAGAGTTCCCGTAGCAAACAACTTTCTTCATCTTTGGAAAAGGTGCCGACGAAGTTCGAACGTCCCTGCTGTTCACCAAAGTATGGCTCACCCAAGCTACAGCGAAGAAGCTCATCCAAGATAGATCATGCAAGGGAGCGAAGTCCATGGGCCATGTCTCATCGAGGACAGAACGAGTCAGCCTGGGCCAGATCCACAACAACCAGGGATAGTCCAGTGCTTAGTTCAATCAATGATGGGCTCTCCAGTTTGTTTAACGTTGTCGAGCACCCATCTGGAAGTGTTGACTCGGTATGGAAATCGAGCCAGCATGAAGCAAAAACAAAGGGGGACACATCAAGGTATGGGATTGTTCAGGAGTTTTTTAGGAATGTGTGTGGCAGATCCCAGAGTCCAGCAAATGGGGCTGACAAACCGATAAAAGTTCCACTATCTGATGAAAGTGTTAGAAAAACAGATGTGACCACTCCATCAGGCCATACGCAAGTAGAAAGTGTTTCTCGTACAGCTAACAAAAGGCTTCCAAAGCAAATAAACAAGGAGGACCAAAAACCACCAACACCCACTCCACCCCAGGGAGCTAAGGATCCAGATGCACGAGATGCTTGTACAGCATCTGGTCTGTTTGAGGTAATGTCTTATCAATTGTTCTGTCTCATTTAAAATGTTATTTCTTAAAGCTACTCTCCAACCACTAGTATGTCAACAGAACATTTTCATAAAAACACATTGTTGGAAAAACTCAGCAGGTCAAACAGTCTTTATATACCAAATATAAAGATTCATGTAAGGGTTAAAATGAATTGTAAGTTGCAAGCAGCGAGAATATTGTTACGAATTCCATATGTATGCCTCCATAGTAACAGCCTTTAAGCCAAGAGTTTTTGCATGTTTGAGATTATCTTGAATTTGCCTTTATACTGGATAGAACCAGAATAAAATGAAGATGGTCCGGATAAATTCTTTGACTGTTCTTTTGAAAGTATTAATATTTTATTGTTTTAAGTATAGTTTGTTTGTTTTAATAGTTCTAATAAATAGTGAAAAACTGAATGCTACTTTAAAACGGACTATTCATTTCAACAAGCCCAAAACATTGGTTTGACCTGCTGAGTTTCTCTAGCATTGTGTTTTTACTTCAACCATGGTGTCTGCAGGAATATTTTTGTTTCTATTTCACAATTTTTGAATGAGAAAATGATGATAAAATGTAATAGTCCTGTAATCCCCTTCAACTCTAGTGCATTTTATTTATAAATAACATTCTAATGGTCTGGAATATCTGTTAGTCTGGTACTAAAGTCCTGACTCTATAAAGTTGGTGGTTTTTACTGCATTTCAAGTGAGGATTTAAAGGGAATGTGTGGGGCAAGTTTTGTTTTGCAGAGTGAGAAGGGGAATAATGGAAGCAGACATTACAGTAGCTTTTAAACTTCTGGACAAAAAGGGGTAGGGGTGGGTGCTGATACATGTAGGCAGAAGAGAATTAGTTTAATTTGACATCTTGTTTGACACAGACATGGTGGACCACAGGACCTGTTCCTGTGCTATATTGCTCTATATTCATTATCAGTGTGAATAAAGGGATCCTATTCTGGTTGGCTACTGGTGTACCGCAGTGGTCAGTGGTGGGGCCACTTCTTTTTGCATTGTGTGTTAATGATTTGGATTGTGGAATAAGTGGCTTTATGGCTAAGTTTGCAGATGATAGGTGGAGGGCTAGGTAGGTGTAAGGAAACAGAGAAGCTGTAGAGAGATGGATGAGGAGAATGGGCAAAAAAGTGGCAAATAAGATACAATAATAAAATGTATGGTCATGCATTCTGGATAAAAGGACAGACTATTATTTGGATGGGAGGAAAATTCGGAAGTGCAAAGGGACTTGGGTTGATGGTGAAGAAGGCAAATGGTATATTGGCATTCATATCTAGAGGAATAGGATATAAGAGTAGGGATGTGATTTTGAGGCTCTATAAAGCACTGGTGAAGCACTTGGAGTACAGGGTACAGTTTTGGGTTCCTTATTTGAGAAAGGATGCACTGGCATTTTAAAGGGTTCAGAGAAGATTCACAAGAGTGATTCCTGGAATGAAGGGATTAACATATGATGGCTCTTGGAGTTCAGAAGAATGAGGGGTGACCTCCTGGTAGCATTTAGAATGTTGAAAGGCCTGAACAGAGTAGATGTGGCAAAATTATTTCCCATGGTAGGAAGACAAGAGGGCACCACCTCTAGATTAAAGGGCGGCCCATTTAAAATAGAGATCCAGAAGAATTTCTTTAGTCAGAGAATGGTAAATATTAGGAATTTGCTGCCACAGGTGGGTGTGGAGGTCAGGTCATTGGGTGTATTTGAGGCAGAGATTGATGGGTATCTGAATAGTCCGGGCATTAAAAGTTACAGGGAGAAGACAGGGGAGTGGGGCTGAGGGAGAATGGATCATCTCATGATGGAATGGCAAAGTGGACTCGACTAGCTTAATGGCCTAAACTGCTCCTTTATCTTGTCGTCCAGCAACAACATGTATATGGTTTGATACAGGCTGAATGTTGGAGCTGTTGTCACTGTGTTGTGACAATAAACTCCTGAACAATTTGCCAGCCTACTAGCACATTTTTTTTTCTGAAAACAAACTTGCTCTTTTTAATGGTGTTTCTCTGCTAGTTTAATGTAAGAAAGGGTACGTTTATTTTTCATGGGATGATGCCTCTGTATAGATGCAGACATTCCAATGCCTCAGATGTAGAAATATCTCTCAGCTTGTTAAAATGCTTATTGATGAACAGTATTTTATAAGCCTAGGTTTTGAGAGTTTATCCCTATTATGAACATGTTTGTTAGGTAAAATTTTTCATTGCTTAATCTTGAATCTCATTCATGTTCTCGTGCAGGAAGCATCATGTGACTGTACATCTCAGACACTCACGTCCTGCTTTCCATCCAGATCGTCAGCACGCCATTCATTATCCCAGTGTAAATCACGATGTTTACCTTCAGATCCAAATGCCTCGGATGAAAAATCAGGCTGAGTAGTGTATTATGCCACGTAGCTGGCCAGTGACATGTTTCTGTGTTCTGAAGTAATTGTTGCATTTTGCGCTAAATCTGACAGCCCAAATGAAATTTGAGATGCTTAGAAGCGACAATTCAGGTTATATTGTCAAATTCACTGTAGATTGCGAAATTTAAACTGTAGAGGAGAAGTAAACTATCGATTTTTTTTTTAAACACAAAAATCTGAGGGATCTGGGTTGCACTGATCAGGCAGTTGAATCCTTTATACAATGACACCTCATAGATGTCAGTACAGCAAATGTTGAATAAGTTAATGACCAGCAGTCTTTACTTTTGGCAAACACTCTCCCATCTGTATTGCTGTCATAGAGCTTTCATTGTGACCTATAAATACAAATGGAACAAGAGGTGATTAGAGCAGTAATCACTGTTGCACCATTACCCAAATACATTCAACCACATAAATATTAAGTGCTGATGAAGCATGTTCCAAACTATCCATTTTGAAATCTGGAGTTTCAATCTACCATTTGTTTCAGACATGAGTGCAATTTATTTTTTTTTGCATACAGAATATTGTAAACTACAAGATCACCTCTGGCATTGTAGTCACTGAGTCAGAGAATATAGAAGATTAATTGTTGGGGACAAGTAAGCAAGGGTGTTGTTGCAAGGGTCTCCTGTTACACCAGCTGTTTATAGAAGTCAGTATGAATGGATGTTGTGCAGTCAATATATTTTGGTGCTCAAAACATTACTACCCTATAGTGTATTTGTATGGTAATGGGTCATTTTAAATTTATTTATTTATTTATTTACAATGGTCATTTTAAACACATGGCACCCAATCAACCTACAACTCTGTACATTTTGGAGAGTCAGAGGAAACCCATGTAGATCACAAGGAGAATGTACAAACTCCTTACAGACAGCACCAGATTTGAACCCAGGTCACTGGCGCTGGAATAGCGTCACGCTGACCGCAACACTAACTGTGCTGAGTTTTCAGGAAATAGGCTTTTAATATTTAAAAGACAGGGTGCAGTAATAGTTCAAAAGAGAGCTCATAATGGAAAGAACTTGTTAATTGCAGGCTCCAATCATTGATCAGCTTTCCCACACATTAACTTTTAATTTTTAAGAGATTGGTGGGCAAACAGGAATGGATATTCATTATTGTTTCTGCAGATGTTCATTTAGTCTCCTGAGCCTGCAATATACATGTTCACTAAGAGCCAGAAAAGAGTTGAGGCTTGTATTGGGGAAAAAAAATACGGACAATGACTTAAGTCGGCGTCAAATGTTCAAATCAGGTCCCAAACGTCCAAAAACAACTGCAGACTGCAACCAAGAAAGCAAACATTTCAATTTAGGATTTAATTTATATTAGGAGCAGAGATTGTTCCACCCTTCACAGTAAGTTCTAATTCCTATCCTATTAGATTTGTTTCTTGAATTTTGTTATCTTGGATGAATTCTGTTCTGATTCTGAGGGATAGGGATGGTCACTAATTATAATTGCGTAAATCCTGGATTTTGCATTGTTTTTGAGAAAGGAAGAAATGCTTAACCTATAACCAAGCAATGCTCAAAAAGAAAAAGAAAGCTCACCCAAATCAGATGCCCTCCCACATGATGCATTGCACAGATTGTTGTGGCTTTACAGTGAAGGCTAGACCCAGCCTGACTGCTGAGAAGGAAGGACAGGGAGAGTGGGAGCTGCTTCATTTCCTGAATGTCTAACGATTGGGTATAACAGCAAAGGGATGTTCAGGAGTAACAATGTTGCTGCAATTCAGCTTTATAGCTAGTTATTGGGGGAAAAAGGGAATTGGAGATCTTTAATTACGCATTACACAGCCAGAGTCTTAAATGAAGTTAGAGTGGAATTCATAAAACCATTTTCATCTCTCTTATTTTTGTGGAATCAAATGCAATCTGTCCCACTCCAGCCCCAACACACCATCCCGTCACACCTCCTCCTGTCTCACTCTCATTTCAACTTTGGACAGTTAGCCCATTGTACCACCAGTGAGCTCCACTGTATGGGCCTGATAGAACAGTAGTCTGTTCATTTCAAAGAAATTTGTTGAAGTTTTGCCATTGCTTTCAGATCTGTTTCACAAGAGGACCCAAATCACCAGCTGCTTCTCATCTTCACTATATGAAAATGTATTTTGTGCATTTTTATTCTTTTCTCATCCACTCCACCTTTATCTGCCCACCATTTCTATTTTCTCTCTTAAACACCCTGGCCTCCATTCTTGTGTATCTCCTAGTCTGTGTCTGTTTCTTGTTTACCTCTTAATTTATATTCCAATATGACTTGACATCATTACTCATGTAATCTGGCTTCCCAGATGTCCCAGTCCTTTGGAAAGGCATTGATGTGCTGGAGTGGCAATTGTCTCATCTTTTGACTGGTGCCTCTGGTGTAAGTTACCAGTAGTTGCAGATTTTTGTATTTGAGGTCCAGAGATCAGTCACAAAGACACGTGGACATTCAAGTGTAGTGTAGGGAGGGAAGGGGGATATCAGACTAGCTTTCCACTATGGTTTGGGTTAAATTGTGGGAATATTGGTAAGACACTTGCCAGTATTTAGAGAGAGGGTGTGATCATAGAACAGCTATATCATCCAAACTGGAGGGGAATATAATTGGTCTTGAAATGAATGTTTGAGAGTTGGATCTTGGAGAGCTGCTTGTGCATCAGGGTGGAGCTCAGCCTGTACAACAGCTGTTAGTAGATGAAATATTCAGAAGTAGATTAGTTGCACATTAGATTTGGGGGTGGATGGGGAACCGGCAGCAAATAATCTGCAGTGCTGCTAGAGAGCAGTACCTCAGATGTTGAGAATATGGGGAGGGGGTGGAAACAACTTTACTGGGAGAGTTTATGGACATTTGTGGTGGGTGGGGAGGGGGCAACAATAGTATTCAATGGACCATCTATTCATGGGGGAGTGATGAATTTTATTTCAGGGGACCAAATATACATTGGGTAGGTTGCTTCAGGGGAAATGGCAATACATAGAGATGCTTCAGTGGACCAGCTGTAGGAAGGGAGGGGTGGTCAGTAGGGAAGGTTAGTGCAGTCAGGGGTGAAAGACTCCAAGTATCTGCACAAGTAGTCTATTTTTCAATGGACCTCCTTGTGGTTGCCATGGAAATGGACCATTTTGTCCCAAGAGTATGATCTGAAAAGGTCAGCAGTAGTAGTCAAAGTTCACCAGCAGAAGTGCATGAGAGAAGACATCATTTCATACTGACCCGAAGCAAAAGTCAGATTGAAGTCATAATGGCATCTCAATTGGAAACAGTATTATTTAAAATGCTCAGTAATGGGCCCATGTGACCAATTAAATTACTAACCCTGTATGTCTTTGGAATGTGGGGGGAAACTGGAGCACCCAGACTAATCTCATACAGGGAGAACCTAGAAACTCCTTCCAGAAAGTGCTGAATTCTAACCTGAGTCATTGGCACTGTAAATATTGTTGTGGTAACCACTACACTAACCGTGTCACCTTTAATTTCTTCAATGCTAATTTAATTTTCTTTTTTTTTTAAAGAAAACATGGCTCTCTGCAATTAAATTTCTGAGTTTGACTCTTCTTCTTTTATTCCGATTAACTTCCCCTTCAGATTGGCATGATTAAATTTTTCTTTTTATTTGCACGTCTGGATGGCGTGCCTTTACAGTTTCCTTTCCAAAGACTTCACTCTGGCTTTCCCAATCTGGTTGGAGTTCTCCTTCCAATTGTTTTTCCTGCTTCTCTGCATCCATGTCTTCACCATTGACCATTGCCTGGCTTCAGTTCTTACTCTTTCCCCTTCTGGCTGGTTTGTGTCTCCGCTGCCCCAAGAAACAGCATGGAGTTGATGACCCCATTGGAGCTTGGTAAAGTTAGAAAACAGTTATGTATTAAGTTACAAATAAGGGGAGCAATGAAGGGATGGGCTCTGATTTTGGTGGAGACTAGAAGAACATGGTCTCTGCTGAGGGTGTTGACAGCTCATGGCAGCAAATCTGTCTTCAGGAGATGAAACTAGAGAGAATGAAGAGAAAATCCACTGTGCTGGAATTGTGAAATACAGAACCTGGCAGATGCAGGAAGCCAGAAAGTTAGAATAGCCCCAGTGTGTGTCTCCTCATTGTTTGCATGCCCCATAGACGTTACAGCTGCCATTAATAAACATTAGCCACTCCCTATATTCATTCCAGAAAATTAGACATTCCATTGCTTTTCTCGACTTGTTCCTTATCCTATAACATGTTTTTTTTAACTTTACCTCATTGTGACAAACAATCATCAACTCTACTCTCTGCACATATACTGCCCAATCTTTGAATTTGTTTTAATATCAGATTTCTTGTATCTACAAGATACAATGATCTTTAATGATTTTTTAAATTCTCTTTTAGTTTTTCCTACTCTATTCTTTTGTTGTCGTCTCTTCTCTTGTGTCTGGCTGCCCTCCATTGCTCCTATGTCCATCCACCCTCCTGAGCTGGTCCTCCTGTTTCTTGTTTGAATGTATACAACTTTCTCTACTCCCACCCACCACCAGCTCATACCTGGTTCTCCCTTTATTAACAAAATTATCTCCCTGCCAATCATGTCAGCATCTGCTTTCGTCACAATCCCCTGCTGTTCAATATGCTCTTGTGTTGAGTCTGTTTTGGACACCTTGCCAGTTTTCCTTTCATCAGGACATAGTCTGGTTGTCATGTTACCAGCCATCAGAAATGTTTCTGGCTTGCTTTCCCTGGCTGTTTCCATTCTAGTTTCCTTTAATTTCTTTCACCAAGTTCCTCATTAAAGTGTCCTTTCTGACTTGACCCATTTTTGTCAGACTTCTTGTTTCCTTTTAATGAAAAGAAACAAGTACTGGAGGAACTCTATGGGAAAAGCAACAGATAGTCGATAATTTGGGCTAAAACCCCTTCATCAGGAACATCAAAGGAAATAAGAAGTGAAACATGAAGGTCTGCATACACTGTGATTGTAGTAAAAACATAGAAGTCCTGGAGAAACACAGCAGGTAAGGATATATATTTATAGTAAATACTGTATATCTTTACCTCCTGTGGACGCTGCAAGATTGGCCGAGTTCCTCTAGCATTTCTGTTTTACTACAGTCATAGTGTCCGCAGACCTTTGTGTTTCACTTCCATGTTCCTGATGAAGGGCTTCAGTCTGAAATGTCAACTGTCCATTGTTTTCCACGACGCTACCTGACCTGTGAAGTTCCTCCAGCAACTTTGTGTTTTTCCAGCATCTGCAAACTTCTTGTTTACGACCTTTGCTCTACCCTCTCCAGTCTCTTTCCTTAATCTGAATCCCTGAGCATTATCTTTTCCTCATAGCTCTCTCTACTCTATCATTTCTCATTCCCTTTCCTTTACAAATCTAGCTTAATTTATCATTTTGCTATTTTCCTATGCTTTCTGGAAGCTTAGTCCCAAAGATCTATTTTCTGCTTTTATTCATTTTCTTCTCAACTTTACTGGTTTTATTCTTTGTGGTCACCTCAGGCAAACAAGCCAGAAATTGTCTGTGTCCTCCTTTAAATTATCCCACTCTTGTGTTTGAAATCATTGTATAACTAACAGGTGTTTCACCCACAAGCTCCCAGGAAATTGAAGAAGTTCACTTTCAACGGTATCTAGGTGGGAGATGCAGTAATGGTTTTAACAGCACCTAAAACATCAGTCTTTTTGCCTTTTAGTAACTTTCCTGCCATGGGTTAGAAGAGCACCACTGCATCTCCAAACTCAGAATAATATTTAGCTTATTACCCTCTGCCCCACCCCAAGGATCCCAGTGGTTCTGAGCAGTAGCTTTCTGCCATTGATGTAGAGTTCCCATGGCCCCGTGAATTGCTGTTTCCTAAAAATCTTGCGAGCTTCATATAGTTGGTTTGCCACCTGCAATAAACTGCCTGCTTATATACTGTCCAAGTTCATATCAGAGCTTCTTTCTACTCAATCTCCATTCTATTTGACCTTCCTTAATTCTCCTCCTGTCTGTTTCCCTTTTTCCTCTGCTCCTTTGGTTTATCCAGCTTTTTCCACACCCAGCAACACATACTGTCTTTGCTATCCTTTTCCACCTCACTATCCCTGCCTGCTTACCTTTACGCTTCCTGCTCCAAACTGAGTCTAAGCCCATGTCTATTATCTGTCTTCTAGCGGCCAGTGCAGGTAATTCATGTTCAAATGGGTTAAGCGTGCTTTCCTTTCATTTTTCTTTTGATTGGAATCAATGTTCCCAAGTCAGCGATAGATTATTCATGTTTCTTCCATACTGTACACAATTAAATTACTTGGATTTTAATTTTCATTGCTACTTTGGACCACCTAATCTAGATGCAGTTATCACGTTAAATATTATAAACAACATTTATCATAAGTGTGTTCACTTACAAATCAAAGGCTATTTTTTCAACAGGTCAAACAATGGTGGGTATCAGTACATCTAAACTTTATTTTAAAGTAGTGGATTGCTTTTAAGACTATATGTCAGAGTTTAAAAGAGCAGTTAATTTTGATGACAATTGCAATTTAAAACTATTTCACCTCAATAAATCAGTTAATAATCCAACAGCATTTACAAATCAATTTGACGGATTTCAAATTTTCTGTCCATTTGAAAATTTTACATTATTGCATGTTTTCAAGTATTGTTGGATTACCGAGCTGTGAATTAAGAGACTAGGAAGAATGCAAATATAAATGCTCTTCTCAAAGCCCCAGTGAACCATTGTTACTTGCGCTTACTATTTTCATTGACCATGAAAGGTTATTAATGTATATCAGTTTTATAAGCTTTTGTTTTTTAAGTCTTTGTCATGTGTACATATGAAAACTATTTAAACTCCAGAATACCTGTCATTTTCAATCCTTGATGTATTTAAGTTTTTTTAACATTAATTTTTAATTTTTGTAATGTAAGACTAGATTTTTAAATGTTTGTTTTTAGGTGATTTTTTAATATAACAACTTCATATGTTTGTAAAAATGCCTTTTAATTATTTATACTGTTCATAGGAAAATAAATTGTGTATAATAATGGGGGAAAAACATATATCTAGGTATTTGTACTTCATATATCCATTATTCAATGCAGAAGAAATGGACATGATGTTGGCATGGCCAAAATGGCTTTTGGGTGGACTCTTCAACTTCCACATCATTGAAAATACATGTTGAGATGCATACCATTTGTTATTTTATGTCACAATTGTTCGGGAATAGCAAACCGAAATGCTCTTTTCTATACATTTGAGTTTACTTTCTGTACACTATTCTGTATTCTTTTTGAAACTGTATAGTACAAACTGTGACTTTTAATATGAAATCGAACCTGTTTTAAGAGCTTAATATCTTTGTATATCTTGCAACGAAGAGTAAAGGTTTTTAGGATTATTTGTTTGTTATAGCATTTATCCCAAAAGGACAATTAAGTGATATCGGTTATAAATGTGGACAAGTCATTGTTATAATTGGTCAAAGGAAATACCAAAAAAAAAATTACTTTCAGGTGCAATTCATTAAAGACCTACTCAAAGGTCATTCTGCCATGCCAGTGATTAATCTGTCTTTGCATGTTTTTTGCTTGCAATATGTCCAGAATACATAAACCTTGTCATTTCCTTGAAACAACATTGAACTAAACAATATGGATAATCCAGAGCTGTTGTGAAAGTGACTTCCAAAATATGTCAATTTGGGGTATATTACTTAAACAGAAACAAGTTAAATCATCTTAACAACTTGGTGTAATTTCAAGAAAACTGTTCCATAACACTTCATTGTTGTGTAATTGTTGTATTCTCTGTGAAATTTGTGGTTAATGTTATTTTGATGTCTTGGAAAAACATCAAAGAATCATTCTTTAAAAAGGAACCTTTTAATCCACTTATTTTGGAAGAGGGTTGCTAATTTTGGTCACCAAGAGAATGCAAAAGTAAGAGTTCACCGTGCAAAACTTATACTGATGTAATGTGTTTTCTTAATAAAATTATTCCTCTTGAAAAGTTACACTTTTACATGCTTCTTGAATTTTATTTTAACTACACATTCATGAAGCATGTGTTCTGTCAGCATGTTTAAAATACAGTAGAAGTCCAGAAATCTGGACTTTTCAAAACTCACAAAATTTAAATTTACCAGGCTTTTGGGAGCATAGGTGCCACAGATGCAGAACAGCAACAAGTCACCACGCTTAATACAGGTACAATAATCTTATCACAATGAAATTCATTTGTATACAGTTTTTCCTTTACAATGTTTATTTTTAAACATAATTCAAGCATTACATGCTTTTTTTGTAGTGAAAACATTTTTGTAAAGTGTTGACTTTTCTTTAAAACTGCTCGTTTCGATAAAGGAAGCGTGGACTATTTGCTAAAGAATAAAGTATCAGAGTGGAGTCACGTGATGGAGTAGTGGCCGGTCGGGGAACTCCAGCCCTCTCCGGAAAAGTTTAAAAATAGAGAAAATGCGAAGGCGCAAACACGAAAATTAAAATAAAGTGAAAGTGGGAAGAAAGAAAAGTCGAAAGCAACGGGAAGAAGAAAAGACATCGGAAGAAGGTGGTGAAGGCCTTACCTGTCCGAGGAGGCCCGCCGCGGAGAGAGAAGCCCGCTCCCTCAGGTCAGTCGAAGCTCCGGACCACAAAAATGGCTCGCGGAGCCAAGCAAAAGTGCGCAACCGCGCAAGACTAAAAAAACACTGACGGGAGGGGGGACCAGCTGAGGATGACAGCCACAGCACAACGACAAGAGGAAAACACAGAAAATAATGAGAGCAAGAAAGAAGAGAGTAAAAGGAAATCAAAGAAACAACAGATGACCAACCCAGAGGAAGAACACAGAGAAATGAAAGGAGGAGGGAAGGGCAAGTACATGGATTTTTTTTTTAAAGAATACATGGAATCAATAAAAGAATGGCAATCGCAAGAATTTAGTGGAATAAAAAGTACAGAAGAAAAAATGAATAGATTAGAGATGGTCATGTCAGATATAGGAAAAAGAGTGGACAAGGTGGAAGAATGAGAAACAGCCATAGAAATGGAAGTAGATGACTTAAAGAAATTAGAAGAATCTAATAAAAAAGTTAGAGACACAAGAGCTGTTAGCTCAGAAGATAGATCTAATGGAAAATTATAATAGAAGAAATAATACAAAGATAGTGGGCCTTAAGGAAGATGAAGAAGGCAAGAATATGAGAGAATTTATAAAAGATCAGAATTACAGGAAGAAATGGAAATAGAAAGGGCACATAGAACATTAGCCCCTAACCACAACCACAACAAAAACCAAGATCCATTTTAGTAAAATTCCTAAGATATACAACAAGAGAAAATATATTGGAGAAAGCAATGAGGAAAATAAGAGAAGACAAAAAGCCACTGGAATACAAAGGTCAAAAAAATTGTTTCTATCCAGATATAAGTTTTGAACACCTGAAGAAGAGGAAGGAGTTTAATACAGCAAAAACGATCCTATGGAAAAAAGGATATAAATTTATGCTAAAGTACCCAGCGGTACTTAAAATAGTTATTCCAGGACAGCAAAACAGACTATTCTCGGATCTGGAGGAAGCACGAAAATTTGCAGAACAACTGCAAAACAGACAGAGAGATGAAGACATGTAACGAGAGCAAAAATGATCACGAACTATATGTATGTGTGTGTATATATATATATATATATATATGTGTGTACATGTGTGTATTTAAAAGAAAGAATAGATAGAGTATAGATAAGAATTAATAAGGGAAAGTAAGGGAAGAGAGGAAGTAAGGAGGGAATTAAGAGAGTGACCTTTGTTATATATGAAGATTAAAATCTTTTCTGGGGGGGCTGGGTGGGGAAGAATTACGGTCACTGCGAAATCAGTTGACGTTTGCGAGTGATTTCGCAAATTCAAATGGAGAGGGGAGATGTGGTTGCCCGACAAGGGACAAAGGGCAACTCAGGAAGGGGAGGGGATAATGGGGTTAAAGGATTTTTAGATAGGAGAATAATGGAAATATTTTATGTTTTAGAAATGTTGTCTTATAATGTGCTTAAAAAAAACCAGAAATGGATAAGAAGGAAAGGTGATGATAAGGAAACGGAAAGGAAAGATAAACAAAGTATAAGATGGCTATGTTGATTTAGATGACTTTAAATATTAATGAAATACATAACCAAATCAAAAGGAAGAAACTGTTAAATTTAATGAAAAAAGAAAAAATTGATACAGCATTCATACAAGAGACACACTTAACCGAAGTGGAACACAAGAAATTAAAGAGAGATTGGATAGGACATGTAACAGCAGCATCATATAATTCAAAAGCTAGAGGAGTAGCTATATTAATCAGTAAAAATGTACCAATTAAAATAGAAGAGGAAATAATAGATCCAGCAGGGAGATATGTGATGATAAAATGTCAGATATATTCGGAGTTTTGGAATTTACTTAATGTATATTCACCTAATGAAGAAGATCAAAACTTTATGCAAGATATCTTTTAGAAGATAGCAGATATGAAAGGGAACAACTATATCAAACTGAAAATGAAGGGAAAGAAGATAAAATAGATGAATTTATAACTAAAATTGAACTACCGAAATTACAAACAGAGGAACAAAATAAATTAACAAAACCATTTGAAATAGAAGAAATACAGGAGATAATAAAAAAAACTACCGAACAATAAAACACCAGGAGAGGATGGATTCCCAATAGAATTCTATAAAACATTTAAAGATTTATTCATTCCTCCCCTTCTGGAAGTAATCAACCAGATTGATAAAACACAAAGCTTACCAGAGTCATGTAAAACAGCAATAATTACAGTAATACCAAAGACAGGGAAAGATCCACTTATACCAGCGTCATATAGACCAATATCTTTACGTAACACAGATTACAAGATAATAGCTAAACTATTAGCAAACAGATTAGCCGACTATGTAGCAAAAATAGTAAATCTAGACCAAACTTGATTTATTAAAAAAAGACGAACAACAGACAATATCTGTAAATTTATTAACTTAATTCATGCAGTAGAAGGAAATAAAACTCCAACAGTAGTGGTTGCTTTAGACGCAGAGAAGGCCTTTGACAGAGTAGAATGGAATTATTTATTCAAAGTACTACAAAAATTCAGCTTACCAGAGAAATATACTAATTGGATTAAAGCATTATATAAGGGGCCATTGGCGAAAGTGACAGTAATCGGATATATATCAAAACAATTTAACTTAAGCAGATCAACAAGGTAGGGATGCCCACTATCTCCTTTATTGTTCGCATTAGCCATAGAACCAATAGCAGAACTGATGAGAACAAAAAATAAAAGACAAGGAATATAAAATCAGTCTATTTGCAGATGACGTTATAATATACTTAGTGGAACCAGAAACATCAATAAAAGAATTACATAGGAAATTGAAGGAATATGGAGAAGTGTTGGAGTACAAGATTAACGCAAATAAAAGTGAAGCAATGCCAATGAATAATGCGGATTTCTCAAAATTTGAGAAAGAATCACCATTCAGATGGCAAACGTAAGCAATGCGATATCTAGGTATACAAATAAATAAAAACCTCAGCCATCTATATAAACTCAATTATTATCCACTAATGAAAAAATTACAAGACGACTTAGAGCATTGGAAAGATTTACCACTAACACTGATAGGAAGGATAAACTGTATTAAAATGAACATTTACCCAAGGATACAATATTTATTTCAGACATTACCAATACAAATGGTAAAACAGAGAATTTTTTCAAGGATTTAAAGAAAATAATAAAGAAATTTTTATGGAAAGGGGGGGGGGGGGGGAACCGAGGATAGCACTAGATAAATTAACAGAATGGTATAAACAAGGAGGCTTACAACTGCCAAACTTTAAAAATTATTATAGAGCCGCACAATTAAGATACCTATCAGATTTTTACCAAACAAGGGAAAACCCAGATTGGACTAGATTAGAACTAGTTAAAATAGGGGAGAAGATACCTGAACATATATTATATAAATGGGATGAAAAATTGGTACTACGTAGAAATTCTCCAGTATTGCATCATCTGCTCAACATTTGGAAGAAGATTCATGTAGAAAGGAATAAAACAAATTACCAAAACTAATACTGACGCAAAATCAGCTAATCCCTTTTACAATAGATAACTTTTCCTTTAGAGAATGGGAGAAAAAAGGGATCAAAAGAATAGAGAATTGTTTTTCGGGAAATAAACTATTATCCTGTGAACAATTGAAGGATAAATATAATATAACTGATGATACAAGGTTGGCATACTACCAACTGAAATCCTATTTGAAGGACAAATTGGGAAACAGTCTGAGGTTACCAGAAGGAAGTAATTTTGAATATGTGATTACAGATACAATGATAATCAAAAAATTTATAACAAATATGTATATTAAACTACAAGAAAAGGAGAATGAGGAAACAAATGGTAAAACCAAACAAAAATGGGAACAAGATCTAAGCATAAAGATAAAGAATGAAACATGGGAGAAACTATGCTCCGGAACCATGAGAAATACAATAAACACAAGGTTACGTATGATACAATATAACTGGATAACAGGTTATACATTACACCTCAAAAGTTAAATAAATGGGACCCAACAGTATCAGACAGATGTTTTCGCTGTAAAAAGGAAACGGAAACAACAGTTCATGCAATCTGGACATGTGAGAAAGTGAAAAAATTTTGGGAAGATCTAAACCAGATACTAAATAAAATCACAAAAAGCAATATACCAAAAATCCCAGAGATCTTCCTCCTAAGTAATATAAAAAAAACAAAGAATTTGGACTTGATTTGGATGGAGCACAAAAAAGATTTGTTATGATAGCCCTAGCTGTAGCAAAAAAATATTATGTCAACCTGGAAATTAGAAGATAATTTGAGAATACAACAATGGTATATAGAAATGAATAAATGTATTCCATTAGAAAAAAATAACATACAATTTAAGAAATAACATTACAATATTTGAACAAATATGGGAGCCATACATGAAACACAATAGAGAAAACCTACCGTGGATATCTACCACCTAAAATGACAGAGGGAGAAGGAAATGAAAAGAACTGACTCAGTGGAACTTCTTGTTTATTTTTATTGAGTGACAACATTGTTTAACGGGTTTAATGTATCTTAGATTCTGAACTTTAAATAAGTGGGAGGGGAGGTGAGGGAGGGAGGGAGGTGGGGGAGGAGGGAAGGGGGGAAGAAAATGACACTATATATTTGAAAAGGAAAATGTATGTATCTTGATCAATATGGTTTATAGTGTGAAAAAAAAGAATAAAGTATCAAAATTACATGTTCATCTCTTTATTCTTCCTTAAATTTGAATTTTTTAAAAGTACTGCCTGAGAATTCAGAAAACCTGAACTAACCCAATCCCCAAACAGTATGAATTTCAAGACTTCTACTGCATTTCTCAATAACATGCATATAGTGCCAGTTCCTTTAAAGTAGTGGACATAATAGAGACATTGGAGGGGGACAGAGACTTGTTGCATAGATTTTGTTTCTCACTGTTGTGACAAATAAATCTTGAATGCAAGCTTTATATCTATGATGATATCTATCTCAATAGCAAACTCAGTATTTTACTTCTGATACTTCTTTCTTTGGCTTGGCTTCGCTGACGAAGATTTATGGAGGGATAATGTCCACGTCAGCTGCAGGCTCCTTTGTGGCTGAAAAGTCCGATGCGGGACAGGCAGACACGGTTGCAGCGGTTGCAAGGGAAAATTGGTTGCTTGGGGTTGGGTGTTGGGTTTTTCCTCCTTTGTCTTTTGTCAGTGAGGTGGGCTCTGCGGTCTTCTTCAAAGGAAGTTGCTGCCCGCCGAACTATGAGGCACCAAGATGCACGGTTTGAGGCGAGATCAGCCCACTGGCGGTGGTCAATGTGGCAGGCACCAAGAGATTTCTTTAGCCAGTCCTTGTACCTCTTCTTTGGTCCACCTCTGTCTCAGTGGCCAGTGGAGAGCTCGCCATATAACACGATCTTGGGAAGGCGATGGTCCTCCATTCTGGAGACCTGACCCACCCAGCGCAGTTGGATCTTCAGCAGCGTGGATTCGATGCTGTCGGCCTCTGCCATCTCGAGTACTTCGATGTTGGAGATGAAGTCGCTCCAATGAATGTTGAGGATGGAGCGGAGACAACACTGGTGGAAGCGTTCTAGGAGCCGTAGGTGATGCCGGTAGAGGACCCACGATTCGGAGCCGAACAGGAGTGTGGGTATGACAACGGCTCTGTATACGCTTATCTTTGTGAGGTTTTTCAGTTGGTTGTTTTTCCAGACTCTTTTGTGTAGTCTTCCAAAGGCGCTCTTTGCCTTGGCGAGTCTGTTGTCTATCTCGTTTTCGATCCTTGCATCTGATGAAATGGTGCAGCCGAGATAGGTAAACTGGTTGACCGTTTTGAGTTTTGTGTGCTCGATGGAGATGTGGGGGGGCTGGTAGTCATGGTGGGGAGCTGGCTGATGGAGGACCTCAGTTTTCTTCAGGCTGACTTCCAGGCCAAACTTCTGATACTATTGCTCGGTAATTCCACAGGGTTAATCAAGCCAGGGAAAAATAATACTGAATGCAGGTTTGTTTATACTCAAATCAATGGAGAGTGTGCCAAACTGCCTTTTCACTCCCTAAATTTTGTCCTGATTCTTTTGCTTTCTATTGATGCCCTGTTAAACAAATCTGAAAAAATACACAAAATCCCTAGTAATAAAAATTGATTATTTTGTCAACCTTAACAACCAATAATGAGA
This sequence comes from Narcine bancroftii, assembly GCF_036971445.1. Taxonomy (NCBI): domain Eukaryota; kingdom Metazoa; phylum Chordata; class Chondrichthyes; order Torpediniformes; family Narcinidae; genus Narcine; species Narcine bancroftii. The sequence goes on along the minus strand of NC_091474.1, from coordinate 12,378,303 downwards.
CCCTGAGCACTTCATTTAAAAACTGAGCATATCTGTCTGAAAATCAGAATTTGACACAGGCTTCCTTGTTAATGGTCCTCTTAGAAATGGAAAGTATCATGCGTGCAACTGATAGGCTTTCAGACTTCAAATAAAAGCACTTTTTAAAATGAAGAATGTGAGTGCATTGTGGATGATGCAATTGTTGCTGCGGTTGGAGATGGGGCTTGCCAACAAAGGGATTATTTAATTCAACAAACACAGGGCTTCGGCACATTTCTGAAAAAGATCCAAAGTGTCCTTCAACGCAGAAATGATGGCAAAGCTACGGCTAACTCCTCAGGAAATGAACTCATTCAGATGAGGTCATTCTAATAACTCACCAACTGACTCTTGTTTAGCATTCCTTCCTGTTATTTTTGGGATTGTAAGTAGCACATTCAAAATGTAGTTACCTCTTAAAAGTGATTGTGAGCAAGAATGAGGAGAAAATGCTGATTTAAGTCCATGTCTGCTGCACATACTTAATGAGCAGGCTGATTTGCAATGTCCTAAAAATATATTTTTGCTTTTTTTTTCTTCTCATCTGTGAATGAGAATCAGTTATGAAAGAACTCAATTAAAAATAGCTTATTGTTTAAGCACTAAATCATGCATGCTGTCCAAATTCTTATAGAAACTTCACAAATTGAAAGAACATTAATTATAAAAATCACACAATAAAATCACCCATTTAGACAATTCTGCTGAAAAGCATTTTAAACTTGTGCTGCTATATAGAAGGCGGCATTGAAATTTGTTTCACTCAAAATTCAGAAGTCACGATCAAACACAAACCAGGGAACAAGATAGATATTGTGTGAAAAGACATCTATTTAAGCCGCCTGAATGTGGTTATTCCATTACCATTTTCCTGAACGTGACTCTACTGTTACAACTGCTTCCAAATAAGCCAGTGGTTTTCAAACATTTTCTTTCCACTCACATACCACTTTAAGTAATCCCTATGCCATAGGTGCTCTGTGATTAGTAAAGGATGGTATGACAGTGGGGAAAAATGTTGAGAACCACTGCTCTAGACCCAATTTTTTTTAAGACATACAGCACGGTAACAGGCCATTTTGGCCCACAAGTCCATGCTGCCCAATTTACACTCCATTAATCTCGACCCCCAGTATGTTTTGAACAGTGGAAGGAAACCGGAGCCTGTGGAGAAAGCCCACGCAGACATGGGTAGAATGTACAAACTCCTGACAGATTCAAATCCTCGTCTGGTTCTGATCGGTGGCGCTGAAAAGACATTGTTCTTTTTGCTTGAGAAAAATTTTCATTGGGCTTATTTCTTTTGGAGTTATGAAATTGTGCACAAAGTCCATTACTATGATTAAAATAGTGGTTTTCAAACTTTTTCTTTTTCCACTCACATGCCACCTTAAGCAATCCCTTACTAATCATAGAGTACCTATGGCATAGGGATTGCTTAAGGTGGCATGTGAATGGAAAAAGAAAAAGTTTGAAAACCACTATTTTAATCATAGTAATGGATGCCAAGGCAAATAGCGCCTTTGGAAGACTACACAAAAGAGTCTGGAAAAACAACCAACTGAAAAACCTCACAAAGATTAGCGTATACAGAGCTGTTGTCATTCCCACACTCCTGTTCGGCTCTGAATCATGGGTCCTCTACCGGCATCACCTACGGCTCCTAGAACGCTTCCACCAGCGTTGTCTCCGCTCCATCCTCAACATTCATTGGAGTGACTTCATCTCTAACATCGAAGTACTCGAGATGGCAGAGGCCGACAGCATCGAATCCACACTGCTGAAGATCCAACTGCGCTGGGTAGGTCACGTCTCCAGAATGGAGAACCATCGCCTTCCCAAGATCGTGTTCTATGGCGAGCTCTCCACTGGCCACCGAGACAGAGGTGCACCAAAGAAGAGGTACAAGGACTGCCTAAAGAAAGCTCTTGGTGCCTGCCACTTTGACCACCGCCAGTGGGCTGATCTCGCCCCAAACTGTGCATCTTGGTGCCTCATAGTTCGGCGGGCAGCAACCTCCTTTGAAGAAGACCGCAGAGCCCACCTCACTGACAAAAGACAAAGGAGGAAAAACCCAACACCCAACCCCAAGCAACCAATTTTCCCTTGCAACCGTGTCTGCCTGTCCCGCATCGGACTTGTCAGCCACCAACGAGCCTGCAGCTGACGTGGACATTACCCCTCCATAAATCTTTGTCCGCGAAGCCAAGCCAAAGAATGTGAGTGGAAAGAAAAAAGTTTGAAAACCACTGCTATAAGCCAAACAGAATTTAAAGGAAGGTACACTCCCAGAACAATACTTTAAAAAGATCATAGTATCTGTCATAGTGAATCTGAAGTTTATTTTAGAATTTATTTCAAATGCCCAAGCACTGGAAATTGGCAACACGAGACGTGTTCCAAGACCAATGGAAATGTTTTGTAGGAGGAGGAGGAGGCCATTCACACTGTCATGCCTGCTGCATTATTCAATAAGATTAATGGTGATCTTTTAGTTCAGTACCATGTTCCTGTCCTGAATCCCATGATTGCGTTGAAAAAAATCTAACAAACTCATCAATTGAGCCTCACAACCATTTTTTGCCTAGTGAATTTCAAAGAATCACTACTCTGGACGAACAAATTTATTCTCATTTCAAGCCTGAATGGCTGATCTCTAATTTTGTGACTAGTTCTAGATTTGATTAATTTTAATATTTAAATTGAAGGCATTCCCCCCCCCCCCCCACCCCCAGCTAGGAGAAATTACTCCACATCAAACCTCTTGGGAATTTTGTACATTTTAACTACTGATTCTTCTAATGTCCAAGTTTAATGCTTAATCCAGTGGTTCCCAACCTTTTTCTTTCCCACTCACAAACCACTTTTAAGTAATTCTTTATTAACCACAGAGCATTGGATGCCATTGGTGCTCTTAGTAGGGATTACCTACAGTGATATGTGAGCCGGGGGGATGGGGGAAGGTTGAGAACCACTGCTTTAATCTTACAAATGCTTAATCTTCCATACAAAGGATACATAATCCCAGAAATCAAGATAACTCTTGCACTGCCTCTTTTGCCAATATATCCCTACTTGGGTAGGGAAACCAGACCTGCCTACAATATTCCAGAGTGAGTTAGCAGAGCCATTTATATTGTACTCTTGTAGTCAAATCCTAATGGGATAAAGGCCCACATACCATTTGCATTCTTAATTGCTTGCTAAAGCCTGTGGACCAACTTGTAGAAAAGGATGCCCAGGTACCTCTGAATACTGACACTGCCCAGTCTTCACCAAATTCTAGGCAAAATTATAACTAGGCAAATGTATATATACTGATTAAAAACTGCTATTTACACATGCTGAAGAGATTAATATAGAGATATGGGGGGAATTTCTTTAGCTAGAGAGACTTCAATTTTGAAGTCGGTGCAATGTAAATCTGAAAGGGAGAAAACAATTTGGAGATATTCCATCTAATGGTGACTGAGCAGAAGATAGAAGTATAATAAAATAGAGGGTTACGATTGTGAGGCAGGGAAGGATTATATTGTTGTGAGACTGGTTTACGTAGGTTGGCACAACATTGTGGGCCGAAGGGCCTGTATTTTGCTATAATGCTCTATTTCTGTAGAAATGGATGCTCTCTAATTTTCTGAATATATTTCATTTATCCTGTCTTTGTCCATTCACCTCTCTGTATGTCTGAAGCTATGCATCTGTGCCACAGCCAACAGTGCCACCTGGCTTTGTGTTACTGTTAGACATACGAGTGTCATTGGTACTGATTGAACTTTATTGAAGGTGGTTGACTGCAGTTACTGTTAGACCAAGGCTCCAGGGCAACAACTACAATCCCTCTTGGAGAAAGGATTAGCTCTGCCTTGCATGAATGTAAAGCGGGTGGCTAGGAGCAGGCTGATGACACTGGTGTGACGTCGTCAGCCCGCGACCGATCTCACTCACCCCTTTCCTTCCATGAACCCCTCAGGGTGGGGGAAACTGGCAGGGGCCATCAGGGCAGCGGGGGCCGGGCTGTCGTGGGGAAGCCTGTGACAGCCCCACTGGCTACTCCAGCCTCCAGCACCTCACTGGGCCACTTTGGCCCTTGCGGCCATTTATTAGCACCAGCAACTCAATATGTAGCAGAGTGATGGCCATCTACCCTACCCAGAATTCCCCATACAGCCGGAACCATTCTGGGAAACACAGAGCAGTTCCAGCTGCATGGGGGTTATGGGTAACGAAGTTGGCCATTGCTTAGTGTATGGTATTTATGGCACCAGAAGCCACGCCTTCTGCATCATCACCCCAGCCACTTCAAGGTTGAAAGGGGACATCGGAGCAGCATTTTCTGAGCCTGCATAAAAAGATAAGAAAGACCTTTTTTTTTTGTCATTTCAGCCGGCCTCCATGTGGAAGCTTTAAATGCAACCAATGGCCTGGCCTCCACAGCTGCCTGTGGTAGCAATTTCACCACCCTCTGGCTAAAGTAATTCCTCCCATAGCTCTATATTGAATGGGTGATCTTCAATCCTAACCTTGTGCCCTCTTGTCCTAGACTCCCCTATCATGGGAAACAACTTTCCCCCATCTACTCTGTCCAGGCCTTTCAACGTTTGAAATGCTTCTATGAAGCCCCCCTCATTCTTCTGAACTCCAAGATGTACAGTCCAAGAGCAGTCAAATGATCCTCAAATGCTAATCCCTTCATTCTAGGAATCATTCTTGTTCTCAGTTTAAAAATAATTTCCAGTAGCTTAATTCACAATTTAACAACGTCTGCTAAATTCCACAGATCCTGAAACATTGCGGCTTGGCTTGCAATACAAGGGAGCTAGTGCAGCGCATGATTAAGGGGATGCTGCTTTCAGATTTGCCTTGAAGGAATAGAATCACTATTCCAAAAAATGTGAAGATTGGAGATCGTGGATGGGAGTGGTTGGCTTTCAAGGGTTTGGATTAGGAACTGTGGTGAATGGTTCTTGATGCAAAGTTGGGAAGAGCTGAAGATGACCTTGTTTGTAGAGGTTGGCCTGCATTTCTCAGAATGGTCTTTGAAAGAAACTCGGGTGTTAAATTTATAACCTGTGCATTGATAAACCAGGCTCCGTTTTGTGTAAAGCTCCACTTGAGAGAGCTAATGTCAGGCTCGCATATAGAGGTTGTATGAAAGAAGTAATTGAGGTGAATGGGAAATAAACTTCTATAATTTATGAAATGTTTCAATTGAATACTTCTTTTGCATACAAAATTTTGTCTTTTCAACCAAACTCCCCTTGAGTCTCTTTGGGCATGTTAGTCATGTAACACAAGACAAACCATGTTAGTCAATCGAGCTGATCCAAACTGGCCCCACAATGAAATCCCAAAGTCTTCACAAAATGTACCTCCCAATCCATGGGATAATTTTCTATCTCATCATTATCAATTAGAATGGACATTCCACAGAATTGCTGTTAAAATTAGATAATTAGTCAATTTAGCTAAATCCAAGCTTTTTGTTATCTTTTGAAATGCAGTCTAGTTTTGCCTCTTTGATCAGTACATTTCCAGATTGGATTTGGTGACCCTGGGCTTCAATCAGGCAAAATTTTGTGCTCTTGAAAAGGTCTGGGGATGCAGAGTGAGAACTGGATCAGACTTCAAACTCTTGCCGCAAAAGCTTATAGGAACCAACGGTCTCACTCACCAGGGTAGTTTGGCTATAATGCTATATTAAATGTCCAAAGTAGTTTTTATGATTCAAAGGGATAAAAGTGAGTTGCAGTAAATTGGCAAACAAAATTATTACAAATTTATTTTCTCATGTACAGTATTTGCTCTGGCTCCCATTACAGAGCAAATATAAAATCCAAGGAGGTGCTTCAGTACAGTAATGTTCATATTACATACCTGCAACCCTTCTTCCATGAAAAGGTGTACACATTTCATTGTTCAGTTACAATTACAAGACAATAATGGTGTGACAGACACCAGGCTCCTTAAGTGCAAATTTCATTACCTGTCTATGCTTGCACCCAAAAGTAAAAAAGATGTTTATGTCTTATAATTAATTATTTTGCATACTGCACTTCATATTAATTATGGATTATGTCGATGTATCAGGTAGAAATTACAATTGACCAAGTTTAAGCATGGTCATTTACAGGGTTAAATTTGAGTTGGGACAGTAAATGGGAAAGGGGAGTACTGTGTATGATTAACCTCATCACTTAGTCCAGCGCATGAAGTACAAATCTTGTCAATTATGATTTCCAACAACCAGGTAATTGCTATTTTATTTACCTTACCATTTAACAAGGAGCCCAAACTTTGGAGGTGAATTGTGCTTGTTCATATCTGTTTACACAGCTTCAAGCTTGTCTGGACCTCTCAGAGATGAAGTGTTAAATTCAGCAAGCAGCTCAAGCAAGTGTATGTGAAGGCATGGTAATTGGATAGAAAATATAGCAGACTACAGGAGAGAGCAAACTCTGTTGTCTTTGGACACTGCACCAGAGGTCACAGTGGAGTTGGGGGAAAGGATGAGGGCCAGGAGGCCCTTCTAAAACAGACTGTATACACAAGAGGAAGAGAAGCTGAGGAGTGCAGTTCTAGTCTGCAAGTTCGATAATCACAAAGATGTGGTCAAGATCAGCAAATGCAAACTCGTCGCAGACACCACTTTGCCTCAGATCATTATCATTCACGTACAACAACAACAATAATAATTGAGGAATATTCAGCCCTAATTCATGTTCCCCCATACTCTCATACAGTTCCAGGTATTTGACCATGAAATGCATAACCAACAACTTGTTCTAAACCCATCCTAAGAACAGGAGGGATTAAGAAATAATATCAGGACTAAATCAGGCAAATGGGTCTAAGCCTATTATGCCAATTTGGTCAGATGGACAAGTTGGACCCAAGGGCCACCCATGCCTTATGGTTCAGCAAACAATTGTGTGACGGACACCAACATAATTATGGTGTTTAACATGGCACGATGTGTAAAGCTTGATCTGAAATATTCATTTTATTTGTTCTCCAAAGACTTTTGGTGCAGATGAGAAAATGCTCATCCTCCTTCCTTCTCCAGCACTGCAAATGTGCTCCCCCTGTTTTAAATGCCTTGAAGCCAATTCTAACAACTCTAAAATCTGGAAGGTATCGTTTGTTGATTCAAAGCAATACCCAGCTAGAGCATGGTGGTTCACTGATAAGGGCACACAGTTTCATTCCAATAAATGATCGACTCCCGATACTTTTCATCTTGTCCACCACAGTTGTGAGCTCACCATGCCCCAAAAAATAAATAAATGGGATCCAACAGTATCAGTTAGATGTTTTCGCTGTAAGAAGGAAACGGGAACAACAGTACATGCAATTTGGGCATGTGAGAAAGTGGAAAAGATTTGGGAAGATCTAAATTAGGTATGAAATAAAATCACAAAAAGCAACATACCAAAAAATCCAGAAATCTTTCTTGTAAGTAATATAAGATCTGAAGAACTTGGCCTCGATTTGGATGAAGCACAAAAAATATTTATTATGGTAGCCTTAGCTGTAGCAAAAAAATGTGTAATGTCAACCTGGAAATCAGAAGATAGCCTGAGAATAGAGCAATGGTACATAGAAATGAATAAATGTATTCGAACAAATTTGGGAACCGTACATGGAACACAACAGAGGTCCGACCACGGACCTCCACCACCTAAAATGACAGAATGAGAAGACGACGAAATGAACTGACGCAGTAGATGACACAATTTTCTTGTTTATTTTCATTGTGTAATGACATTGTTTAATGGGTTTAATGTACTGTATATGTTGAAATTTTAGTGGGTGGGGAGGGGGGAAAAAGGGGAGAAAATGACACTGTGTATGTTCAAGAGGGAAATGTTTATGTGTATTTTGGTCAATATGGTTCATAGTGCGAAAAAATTTTAAATTTTTTTTTTAAAAAGCAGTTGCAAGCTCCATTCTAATACCGAGGTTATAATTTTGCATGCCCTTCCTGACATGGTGGCTGATTCCAGTTCATGTTTCAAACTCAATGTGTATCTACACCCAAACCAACCAAGTATCGGTTAAAATGCAGCTACTGCTTGTCAATAATGTGCTTTTCCATCATTCCTATGAATAAGCTTCAAGAAAACAGTACACTTAGGAACAGTACATTACAGAATGCAGATACACAATTCCCTAAAAGTGCTGTAGATAGGGTTGTAAAGAGAATTTTTGGCATATTGGCCTTCATAAATCAAAGTATTGAGTATGGAGTTGGGGGATGTTGTTGTAAAGTTGTAGAAGTAATTAGCTTTTTTTAAATATTTTGTTTGTATATGACATAAGAGGCTAAATTTGAAGTTTTGTGTGCAGTTTTGGTCATCTTACAGGAAAGATATCAATAAAATGAAAAGATTGCAAAGATTTACTTGGATATTGCTGGGATTTCATGAACTGAGTTATAAGGAGTTAAACAGATTAGGACTTTATTCCCTGGAGTGTAGAAGAATGAGTGAAGATTTGATAGAAGAATTTAAAATTATGAGGGGGACAGAGAGTAAATGTAGATAGGCTTTTCCACTGAGGGGAGGTGAGATACAAACCAGAGGTTAAGGGTGAAATGGGAAAGGTTTAGGGGAACATTAAGGGAACTTCTTCACACAGAGAGTGGTGGGAGTGTGGAATGAGCTGCCAGCTAAAATGGTGAATGCAGGTTATATTTTAACGTTTTATAAAAATTTGGACAGATACATGGATGGGAGGGGTATGGGTGCAGGTCAGAGGGACTAAGCTGAATAATAAAATAACCAGGGTTTGTTTTCTGTGCTGTAATTCTCTCTGGTTCTATAGTCCTGCGATAGTAAAAGTATAACACAGAAATTTTGCTGATGCAAATTTCTACTTCATCTGCCCATCTATAATAAAACTGCTTAAGGCAAAATGAAAATGAGAACAAAACTAATTTTCTTGACAAAATTATATTTACAACAGCCAGCAAACTGTGAAAGGAACTGGTGAAACTTACTTGTCACTTAGTCACTCACAACTTCCCCAGAGAGCTAATCGTCTTCATGTCATTGACACACATTAATGAGCTTCTGTGCTCTTGTTGAACGGAGGTAGAAGGTCATTGGGTGACCAGGGATGAAAGATTCAGCTTGCGATACATGCAAAGTGCACATCTATGTCTTCAACCCTGTGAGCATGAATAACAGTTGTTTGTCTATGGTCTTTTGTATCTTTTTTTAAATACTCTAGCTTTATGAATTATGATTATTTTTTGTTGTCCTTTATCAAAAATTGTACATGCAAAAATTCCAAAGAGATACCATTAGTGGGTATTGTTTTTTTTAAAAAAACAATCATAAAGAGATTATGATTTGTCCTATTTGTACTGGTGGGTACATTTTAAGGAAAATAAGCAGGTTCCACTCATGAGATCATTAGAATGACTGCAAGGAAGAAAATTATTTGTTATTCAGGCTACATTTTGCAAAGGATCTGTTAGTTCACGGATCACATTTTTGCACATATTTATGCAGTAAATTTCATTAGAAATACTGATTTCATAGAACCTCCATTATCAACAAAGAATGTGAATTGTCATAAAGAAATAATAGAACCATAGAACATTACAGCACAGAAAACAGGCCTTTCGGCCCTTCTAGTCTGAGCCGAAACATCATTCCGCTCGTCCCACTGACCTGCACCCACTCCAATAACCCTCCAGACCTCTCTCATCCATGTATCTATCCAATTTATTTTTAAAACTTTAAAGTGACCCCACACTTACCACGTCAGATGGCAACTTGTTCCACACTTCCACCACTCTCTGAGTGAAGATGTTTCCCCTAAACCTTTCCTATTTCACCTTAAACCCATGTCTCATGAATTTATCTCTCCTAATCTAAGTGGAAAGAGCCTACTCACATTTACTCTGTCAATTCCCCTCATTTTAATTTTGTAAACCTCTATCAAATCTCCCCTCATTCTTCTACACTCCAAGGAATAAAGTCCTAACCTGTTTAATCTTTCCTTGTAACTCAACTCCTGAACACCCAGCAACATTCTAGTAAATCTTCTCTGCATTCTTTCAGTCTTCCCGATATCCTTCCTGTAGTTTAGCAACCAGAACTGCGCACAATATTCCAAATTTGGCCCACTATGTCTTGTACAACTGCACCACAACATCTCAACTCTTATACTCAATACTTTGATTTATGAAAGCCAAGATGCCAAAAGCTTTCTTTACAACCTTGCCTACCTGTGAAACTAATTTCAGAGAATTATGTATCTGTATTCCTAGATCCCTTTGTTCCTCCGCATTCCTCAGTGTCCTACCTTGTAGGTCCTACCTTGTAGGTCCTACCTTGTAGGTCCTACCTTGTAGGTCCTACCTTGTAGGTCCTACCTTGTAGGTCCTACCTTGTAGGTCCTACCTTGTAGGTCCTACCTTGTAGGTCCTACCTTGTAGGTCCTACCTTGTAGGTCCTACCTTGTAGGTCCTACCTTGTAGGTCCTACCTTGTAGGTCCTACCTTGTAGGTCCTACCTTGTAGGTCCTACCTTGTAGGTCCTACCTTGTAGGTCCTACCTTGTAGGTCCTACCTTGTAGGTCCTACCTTGTAGGTCCTACCTTGTAGGTCCTACCTTGTAGGTCCTACCTTGTAGGTCCTACCTTGTAGGTCCTACCTTGTAGGTCCTACCTTGTAGGTCCTACCTTGTAGGTCCTACCTTGTAGGTCCTACCTTGTAGGTCCTACCTTGTAGGTCCTACCTTGTAGGTCCTACCTTGTAGGTCCTACCTTGTAGGTCCTACCTTGTAGGTCCTACCTTGTAGGTCCTACCTTGTAGGTCCTACCTTGTAGGTCCTACCTTGTAGGTCCTACCTTGTAGGTCCTACCTTGTAGGTCCTACCTTGTAGGTCCTACCTTGTAGGTCCTACCTTGTAGGTCCTACCTTGTAGGTCCTACCTTGTAGGTCCTACCTTGTAGGTCCTACCTTGTAGGTCCTACCTTGTAGGTCCTACCTTGTAGGTCCTACCTTGTAGGTCCTACCTTGTAGGTCCTACCTTGTAGGTCCTACCTTGTAGGTCCTACCTTGGTTGTCCTTCCAAAATGCAACACCTCACACTTGTCTACATTAAATTTCATATGCCATTTTCTTGCCCATTTTCCCTGCTGGTCCAGATCCCTCTGCAAGTCTTGAAAGCCTTCCTCGCTGTCCACAGCTCCTCCAATCTTAGTGCCATCCACAAACCTGCTGATCCAATTTCAAACATTATCATCCAGATCACTGATACAAACGACAAACAATGGCCCCAGAACCAATACCTGAGGCACACAGCTAATCACAGGCCTCCTGTCTGAGAAATAACCATCCGCTACCACTCTGTCTTCTCACATTCAGCCAATTTCAAATCCAGTTTACAATTTCTCCATGGATACCTAGTGTCTGAACCTTCTGAACTAATCTCCCATGTGGGACCTTGATAATGTCAGCATAGATGTGGAAGATATGATTGTGTTTATGGATGATTTGAACAGAGGGTAGTAAATGGAAGGCAACAAATATCTCTGTGGGAAATCCTGTGGTTTTATTTCAAATTAAACAAATTTTAAAAACTAACAAATAGAGTGGGGTAAATGGCCATGAATTGTAATCTTACCCAACATATTGATGAATAATTAAATATGACTTTCTGTTCAATTGTTTGAGTTTAGAATACAATGTTCTTGAATGTTCTTGCACATCTCAACTATCGCTTAATTCCAATGATAAACCCAACACCCAACCCCAACCCACCAATTTTCCCTTGCAACCACTGCAACCGTGCCTGCCTGTCCCGCATCGGACTTGTCAGTCACCAACGAGCCTGCAGCAGATGTGGACCTACCCCTCCATAAATCTTCGTTCGTGAAGCCAAGCCAAAGAAGAAGAAGAAGAAGAAGAAATGTGGACAGTGAACTGAATAGTAAAGTAATTAATTTGCTGAAATTTTCATTTTTCATAAATTAATGCAGTTAACTTTCTATCGCCCAATCAGAGCCAGTGCTGCTCCTTTTAACTCATTCAGCATAGAACTCAAACATTTGGGAGTTTAGAAACAGTTTATATGTTAAGGAGATTTAAATAAATCTTTATTAAAGATAGAAATGATTTGTTTATTACATTACATCCTTGCTGGTTCTTAATTTTTTTCCTCAATTCACCAGATGGCTACCACACTGAAAATAAATACTTGAAGCATGCAAGTGTGAAATGGAGCATTCCATGAGTAAGAGCCATTGAATAATTCTCCCTTATTTTGGCCAACCATAAACAGTTGGTAGGATTGCTCAACATTTTCACGAGTGTAAATGCTGAGAAGGATTCACAGTCCCTATCATTCAGATAAGGCTGATGAATCCTGGAGAGTTTACTATCTTAAATAAATGTGGCTTTCAGTACCACTACTGGTGATGTCAAAAGCAGCAACTACAGGAATGCAACTTACATTTGTTAAAATAACAAAAGATGGCACTGCATATTCTCTCTTTGAATATCATACAAGTCAGGGCCAACGTTGATGTTCCATTACAATGAGTCGAAATTAACTTTGCATCCAGCACTCAGCTTTACGTTCCATCGAATGCATTCAAAGTGTAACATTGCAAATGTGTAAAATTTGAAATGAAAATCATAGAACTGTGGAGGGAGAAAGAGTTACTGTTTCAGGTTTATTACCCAATGCAAAGTGTTTCCAGCATTATTTATATTTTCTATTTTAAGATTACTTTCTGGACGTAGACCAGCGACATGAACTTAGCATGAAACAAGAAAAACCATTCACTCCTGAGCTGGGCGTTTAGTTTTTCCATAGCCAAGACTGAGCACAGTTAACTTCCTTTTTTTTCCCCCTTTCTCCTACAAGAAAGTACGATGATAGATTTGAAAGGAATGGAATATTTCTGTGTTATTAAAACTGGGCCATTGAAACTTTACTGCAAATACTTTTATCATTAACAATATTGCAGATTGACCATGCAAAATCCAGCACCCGTGGTTCAGCAGGTTGGACCAACACAAAAAGGAACTTGGAAGTAAGGCAATGATTGAAATTCTGGTCCTTGGTAAAATGCTCAGGAAAAGCATGGCTCTTCGTCTGACACAAAGATGAAGGTCAATATTACTCAACAAGTTAGCAGATTCAATTAAATGTAAATTGAGACAAAGGATGATGAACAAGAGTAGTTGAAAAGTTGCAAAAAGTCACTAACATTTGCTGAAGTACAAGTTTTGACTCTATTAATCCCAGCAGCTTTCTACAGATTTATTGCTGCCCATGTTATGATCAAATTTCCAATTATGAACTGAAAGGAGGAAATATTTAATCAAATGTCAAGTTACAATTGGTGACTTGACTAGAAACCTTGTAAATGGCTAACAGTCAATTCACACCCCATTATGTCAAGAGCAAAAACCCAATGCGGGAGGAACTCAACAGGTCAAACAGTGTACTTTATATAGCAAAGATACATAGCAAACGTTTTGGGCTTGAGCCCTTCATCAAGGCATGGAAAAATGTTGGCAGGCATCCAAACAAAGAGGGCGGGAAGGGTGCGGGGTGGTGCGTGGTCCCAAAAGCAGGAGATAATAGATGGAGAAGGGAAAGAGGACACAGCAGCAAGCAGGGGTAGGAGGGATGGCTCAGTGAAATGAGAGGGAAGGCGTGGCGAACTGGAGGAAAGAAGACAGGGAGAAGAGAAGGGAGAAAGGAGAGCAGGTTAGCCGAAACTGGAAAAGTTGATGTAAATGTCATCTGGCTGAAGAGTACCCAGATGGAAAAATTGAGTGTTGCTCTCCAATTTACGGGTAGTCTTTGTGGGACTTGGAAGTAAGCCAATGGGTATGTTTGTCCACCGACATGAGGCCATGGACAGACATGTGGGTATGGGAGGAAATTGCAGAACTGAAATGGTTGGTTGCTGGGAGATCCCTGTCATTAGTGCAGACAGAGCAAAGGTGCTCAGTGAAGTGATCTCCCTGTCTGCACCCAGTCTCTCTGATGTAGAGAAGGCCACAAAGAGAACAGCACATGCAGTAAATCAATCATGTGAATGCACTTGAAAGGCCTGTTTGGGGCTCCAAACTGTGATGAGGAAGGAGGCGTGGGTGCCCCATTTGCACCTTATGTGGTCACAGGGGAAGTTGCTGAGGGTGGGGGTGGGGGGTGAACAATTGGTAGGGAGGGATGAGCACGACGGAGTCACAGAGGGAGCAATCCCTTTCTGCTAACCTATTCTCCTTTCTTCCTTCCCTCAGTTCTTCACCCCCTTCCCTTTCATTTCACCTTGCCATTCATCCTTCTACTTGCTGCTGAGCCCTCCCTCTCTTCTCTATCTGTTGCCTCCTGCCTTTGGACAACCATTTCAGTTCTATGTCCTACTCCTATACTCACATCTCATGTACAATCCAACCAAGACCACCCATAAATTGAAGGAACAACACCTGATTTTCCATCTGGGCACTCTCCAGCCAGGTGGCATTAACCAGTTTCTGATAATCTACTCTCCTTTCCCTCTCCCTTCCCCCTAGCTTCATTCCCTCAGCACTCCAACCCATTCCCTCTCATTTCACCTAGCTATCCCTCCTTCCCCTGCTTGCTGCTGTGCCCTCTCTCCCTTCTCTATCTTTTGGGACCATACTTCTCCCCCCACCCCCACCCCTGCCTTTACCTCTTTTTGCAGATGCCTGCTGACATTTTTCCACGCCTTGACGAAGGGCTCAAGTCCAAAATGTCGGTTGTGCATCTTTATCTTTGCTATATAAAGTACGCTCTTTGACCTTCTGAATTTCTCCAACATGGTGTTTTTTTTTACTTCAACCACAGTGCCTGCAGACTTTTGTGTTTTACTTATGTCAAGAACATGTCTGTCTGGATACCAGACAGAATAACAAATTATTTTGCATGGCTGCTTTTCTGAGAAACATTACCTCAGCTCGGAGAAAACAAAGATTCAAAACTAATTATCTTAAGAAAACTCCAGCTGTAAGCTAGTAAACATCCATATTCCAACTGTAAAGGTGAAAAAAATGATGAGGTAAATTGCATTAATAAGTCTATATCATGATACAAGATATAGTTATTAAACTTGTACCTCTGCATAGAGAGATCACAAAATAACTCTCCCAGGAACTATGTATATTGATGATGTGCACATTTTATTCCAGCCTTAAATTTTAATTAATTTTTATGTGTAAAAATTGAAATGCATGGTAATAATCAGTAAGCATGAACCACCATCTAAAGATGCTCATTTGCCTGCATATGTGACAGAACTAGAAAAAGGATTTCCCTCTGCCTTGAGCTGTTTTTGTATCAGCTGTCTCACAAAGCTGTGGGAGCCCTTAACAATATATCCATCATTATTACCCAACAAATTTTCTGCTGTTAGTGATCACTTAAATAGAATGAGGGACGTTCAAATGGAGTGACAGAAGTAGTGTCACACATCAACTCTTCATCTGCTCACCATCAGCACCTAAGGTCAAGTAATCCATTATTACTAGGTGATGGAGCATGTGAAAACAAAATTTCAAAGCACAAGATTCTGAGGATGTCCTCGAGTGGAAGACTCCATCCTGGAAACAGCTGCTGCAGAAAGGGAAGAATTTCAAGTATGTCATCCTTACAAGGTTGGGAAGAGATATATAATCCTCGTAGCTGTGATAGTCGGTGGGTCTGTATTAGGTATTTCTGGATAGTGTGTCCTCAGAGAAGGATATAGAGAGATAAAGGAAAGGGAAGAGAAGCTTCAGAAACAGTCCAAGTAAATTTAAGGGTCGGGTAAAAGTGAATTTAGTGAAATGGTCAAGTTCTGAATGGATATAAGAGGTGGCACCAATCCAGTCATCGATGTAGTGGAGGAAGAGTTGAGGAGTGGTACCCAAGTTAAATTGGTACAGGGACAGTCCTACATATCCAACCAAAAGGTCGATCAGATGCAGCTGTGGCCCATGTGCATGCTATTGGCTACACCCTAAATCTGGAGGAAAGGGTAGGAGTAAAAGGAGAAGATTTTAAGGGTGAAGATAAATTCCACCAGGCAGCAGAGAGTGCTAGTTGTAGCGAGTGAATGACAATGCATTCATGAGACCTTTCTGATAGGGAATAGATCTGTAAAGTGATTCCACTTCCATGGTGGAGGTTAGAAAATCAAAATTGTTCAAAGAGGTGGAGTGTGTGAGTGGTCTTCCCAGATATAGGTGAGAAGGGACTGGATGAAAGGAGAAAATATGGTGTTAAGGTAGGAAAAGATCAGTTTGGTGGTATAGGAGCAGACAGAATCAATTGCCAGGGCAGTCAATTTATGAATTTTGGATAGGAGATAGAAGCAGTCAGTATGAGGTTGGAGAATCTATCAGGTTAGTGGCAGAACATCATGGACTAAAAGGCATGTTTTGTGCTCTAATGCTCTATTTTCTTTAACTGTTGCTACAACCATTCAAGGCTTTAGTGAGAGCAAATTTTGGAGTACAACGTACAGTTTTGAATGATTTTATTGCAAATATATATTTGCTTTGAAGCCAGTAGAAAGGGGTCACTAAACTGATATCTAGACAAAGATGGAGTTTTATGAGGAAAAGATGATTATACTTTTATGACTTTAAAAGAATGAGAGGTGATCTTTTCAAGGTAGAGGTTAAGAAAGAAAAAAATGAGGTAATGAGGGAATGTATAGTTGTTCCAGATGAAGAAGGTCCTTAACATCTGTTTTTTGAATGAAAAGTCTCATAGTTACAAGCAGCTCTTTGGAAATATTACTTCAAGTTCCAGAGGAATCAGCCCATCAGCTTCTTCAGTCAACTGTGGTAATACAAGAGAAAATAAAATGGAGCAATTGGCTTGTTTTTTATCCAGGGCAGACTAGCTCTGAAGTTACCAATTGAGGTTAAGAATTTTTTATTTCACTTAACATTTGTAATTACAGAAATTGGGGATCAGGAAACAAAAGTGACATTTACTTTGGAATCATATCAAACAAAATGTATTTTTAGTATATTTTAGCTTCTTGTTCAGTTTAACATTCTGGGGTATTTTTATGTATAATTTGTTGTCCTTTCGCAGCAAAGGTTAGGAATTAATTTTCAGAGCCTAGTGAATCTAGCTGGTGAGCTACAATTTTTTTTGCAGGCTTTAAGGTCAAGCAAAATCACTTCAGAATGACCCATCAGCTCCATACACCAATATATTTTCTATGTTATCAAGGTTTGCTGTGGAGAAGATAGAATTGAACATTTCTCTTAAATCCTTGGTGCATTTTCTTGCACTGTGGTTTATTTTACTCTTTGCAAATTGAAATGCACAGTTTTGTGTATTCGGGAAAATGTGATCAGAATGACTAAACCTCTTTAAAAATAATTCCATATATTAAAAACACTCATGATCCATATTCTTATAATTGTATAAAATCATCGCCAATTTTTAAATGCTCCAATTTAAGTATCCTCATAATATATACTCACAAATTTCACAGAATGATGTCTTATATTATGATCAATGAAATATATCAATATTTCATCCAATCCTATTGAATATCCTTCATTTAAGGGGGAATATGAAAGAGCACATAGATAGTATGTTTTTAATTCATTTTAAATTCTTAAGATAGATCAGTGTGTTAACCTGCACCTACATCTGTGCCAGAAAATAGTACATCTTCGATTCATTACCATGGTAACTTCCACACAGTGATGGATACGTGGGCATATCTGATATTTTATCTTGATTAAAATGCTTATACCATTACTTTTATGTTGCCATAGTGAAATGTGGAATTCAGGTGAGGGTGAGAATTGAGCAGGGAAATTATGACCATAATTTTGGAAGTCACGAAAGGCTTTAACAGAATTTGAAAAAAATGTAACTGAAATGCTTGAAGGGGAATTGGTTTGCAGTTACAAATGCTACATGTGTACTTTTGATGCAAGCAGATTACCCTGGAACGGATTCAATTTTACAGCCATGACAGACTTTTACAGAATCACCTGAGATGCACAAAGCAGCTTAAGGAGCCATCAGGGCTCATAAGCGTCTTCAAATCCCCTCCCCCAGCATCAGCTGAATAAATCTCTTGCTCTCCGTCACCATAACAACACAAGTACCAACTGCCACGTGATCACACCACAGCCGTTGTGTACAAAGATAAAGCTGTTGAAATGCAGAGTACGTTCGTTTAACATGTTTTTTCTTGGTTATAATCCTTGTATGTTACAGGAACAAAATGCACAGCAACACTCGATTGGTTTTTGCACCAACCTGTCACCAATCCTTCTTGTAGAAGGGTGAATGTAAAATAATCATTTTGTTTCAAGAACTCGTAAAGGGAATAGATTTCTTTCTGAATCACTGCAACGGCTGCTGGTCATATGCTGTCTTAGTAAGAGCAAGCTCAGATGCTGACATTATAACCTCACCATTCTCAATTTTTATATTCATTTCAGGATCTGAGTGTCACCAGTATGGCCATTTATTCCCACATTTGAAAGGATAGTAGTAAACTATTTTCTTAACTTGCTGAAGTCCTCTTATTGAAGGTACATCCACACCATAACTGTGTCTAAAGCCTAAAGAAATTCCTCAAGGATCACATTTGCTACTATTTTCTTCACAAAGTGATTGAGCAAGAGTCATACAGCACGAAACTGGCCTTTCGGCCCAGCTCATCCATGCCGGCCAAGTTCCATTTGCCTACATTAGGTCCTTATAATTCTAAGCCTTTCCTATCCATATAGCTGTCCAAATATCTTTTGAACATCGAGATTGTACCTGCTTCCATATTTTCTATGAGTTGCCATGATATTCTGTCTTCACTTATTCATACTGGATAGAACGTCATTGCTTGTCTGCACATGAATCTTACAATAGGTCCACGCAGTATAGCTGATTTATGGGAAGTCTGACTACACAATTGAAAACTAAATTCAGTAAAGCAATGTGTGCTTAACATATTCCCCTTGGACCTAAACAATGATCCAACAATTACATCTGTGTTTTACTAAGCCATTCCCCAAGGGACAGCCACACAGGTCCAAAACCAACAATCACCTGTGTATTTCAAGATATATTTCCTTATTTATTTTTGGAGTTTTTTTACCTCTGCTATTCTAAAAGATTCTGAAGTTTAAATCCTTTGGATCTACAGTCTCCCCAGCATTTCACCATAGTAGCCAGTTTTAGGGATATTGTTTCAAATTAAGTGAAGTTATCCTGCCAAGCCTGGTCCTTTTAATTTGGCTCAGTTAAAATCTGTGGGAAACAGAGCTGGATTTGACAATGCTACCAAGGAGAGCTCATGCATGGTTCAAGCTAAAAACTACAATTTCCCTCAATCGGTCCAGGCAATGTTTCACCTAGTTATTCTACCAAGGCTTGAATCACACCTAAAAACAAATCCTTATATTAACCCAAGGAGGTGTTGAATTTACATTGCATCTTGTAATCTTTCCTAGTGATCTACAAATGGTTGTTAGAAAGTTAGTTTTTTTTCTACAATGTCAGTTATAATGGATGACCTTTAAATTGTATCCACCAAGTTTTTACAAATATCAACAAAAAATACAGGCCAATAGATGAACTCGTGGTACAGTTATGAGCTGCTAGGCATTGCAAATTCACTGTCACTTTCTATTTGGCAAACTTTCCATAAAATTCTGATGAAAAGTAATGAATGCAGTTTACCTTACCACAGAAAAGTCCAATCTGCCAAATTCAAGCATTTCTGGTTTATTTCTGATTGCGAGCATCTGTAGTATTTTGTAATAAATTTTATCTTGTTATCTGAGATTACAATACTTTTTAAAAGTTATCTAAGTTTGTGCTGATTATCTTCTATTGGCATACATAAAGATTGGTAATAAGTAAGATGAATTCTCCACTGACTGATTTAGCAATAATTAACAGGTTTTTACAAATATCAACAAAAAAATACAGGCCAATAGATGAACTCGTGGTACAGTTATGAGCTGCTAGGCATTGCAAATTCACTGTTACTTTTTATTTGGCAAACTTTCCATAAAATTAACTATAAAATCCATTCTTTAAGTATATTTGTGGTGATGAATTTCTAACTTCCATTCTGTTTATTTCTCATGACAGAAATACCCCTTACAATTCCCATGTTTCCCTTGGTTATTCCATTCCCACAGGAAAATGCTTGATCCACAATCTCGTACTGTATAAAGGTTAGGCTGGAATTTACTTAATAACAGTGCAGCGTCTGACACTCATGGTTATTTGTGCGAAAATGGTACAACAACTTCAGGCAAGGGGCAGATGCTGATAATTATTTGTCTGTTGCTGGTTTTCTCGCTTTAGATTTATTAAAACATCACCTCACTGACTGCCTCCTATTTGCACTGATTGTACACTCCTGCAAGTCAGACCTTGCTACTGGTCTTGATGTCCAAATCTTAAACCCATTCAGATTTATTAAGTGCTTATCAGTTAACAAGCTGAAACATTTAGAAAATGACAGCTGCTAAAACATGATAAGAACAGCTTGGGGCTTTCAGTAGATGAAGTCCTTGCCATTACTGGATAAGTAAACCGTGAGCTAAAAGTCTTTAAAGTATAATTGAGATGCCCTCCAGCTTCAACCTTATAATAATATGCATAGAATTTAAAGCATTTAATTTTTCATCGTTCAAAACTGTGTAACAGTGGTCCTGACTTTATTCGTTCCGGGCTGCAGTCCTGAAACAAATTACACTAAAAATAAAAGACTAAATATTATTCTTAGAAATATTTATGGCCAAAAATTCAAGCTGTTTCGTAAAAACACAATACTGGAGAAACTCAGCAGGTCAAACAGTGTACTCTATATAGCAAAGATACATAACCAACATTTCAGGCTTGAGCCATTCATCAAACAACTAAAGTATTTAAATGATATTCTATGATAACTTATTTTAATTGTGGTTAACATAAGGAAATGGTTTAATATTATCCATAATGATGAATTTTTTAAAAACTATCATGCTTTGGTCCAGAAACGTTATAATAAATGCTGTGATGTGCACTTTTCAAGGATATTTTGTAGAGTGAGAACACATAGGTCTTGATCATACAATAGAAGGTACCATCAGTCCTTTGCAAACTCACCTGCATTTCTCATCATAAGTATGACTAAGTTTACTGTCTGATCAACAAAGTTGTGAATGAATTTCTTGACTGTGCTCTAATTTTATTGACAGAGTGAAAGCTTGTGGAAATTCCCACGCTCTGACCAGAGGGAATCAACCTAATGAATCTTTGTCAGGATATACCTATTTATTAATTTGAGAGAATGCTTAATCAAGATAAAGACAGGTGTTAGATAATCTACTATATTATTAATTAATGGGTTTAATGTTTTTAATTGTTTACATCTCAAGTTGTTTTAACATAGAACTACAGCACAGGCCCTTCAGCCCCGATGTTATATCAACCTATATAAACCTGTTCAAAAAACCAAATCTTCTCAATCTCATAACCCTCTACTTTTATTTCATCCATGTCCCTATTGTGTCAGCCTCCACCACCACCCCTGGCAGTGCATTCCAGGCACTCACTATGTAAAAAAAAAGTACCTCTGACATCTCCCCAAAACTTTCCTCCTCTCAATTAGGTCAGATGTCCTCTGGATTTTCATTTTAATCATCTTTGATTTAACTTAAATTTATAGTTTTTGGGTATCACTCAGAAACATGTAAAGTTTTTGATCTATTTGTCAGCGAGCTAAGCCACATTGCTAACTAAATTGGCTGAATTCATGATAAGTGGTTTTTCTGTCCTTGGTTCTCAATAGAATTATGTAATGAATGGCCCTGGGGTCATGATCAGTCTCACCAGTGAAAACCAGAAATGAATCAGCTCAAATTACTAGAGAAGTGCAAAAAAATCTCATCAACAAGGACAGTTTCTAGGTGGACACTGAGAAAGCATGATTGTACATAGGGTGAATATGTTTCCTTGTAAAAATTAAATGTACTCTATGATAAAAAGCAGTTTAGTACTTGAGCAAACTTGTATTTATAAACTGGAGGTCATTTTAATTCCTCAAGTCTGAGGCAACCATATTAAACTGTCTATTAATGAATAATATTAACGACAAGCAATTGAATTGCATGATATCCTGAATAATATGTGCAGTTTAGAACTTCTAAAGAGTACAAACAAGTATTCACATAACCTGCCTTCATTAGCTTCAATCATGTCCATATTAAGTTCAGAACAAAGGTGATCTAATTAACATCTTTTTCTTTGGCTTGGCTTCGCGGACAAAGATTTATGGAGGGGGTAAATGTCCATGTCAGCTGCAGGCTCGTTTGTGGCTGACAAGTCCGATGCGGGACAGGCAGACACGGTTGCAGCGGTTGCAGGGGAAAATTGGTTGGTTGGGGTTGGGTGTTGGGTTTTTCCTCCTTTGTCTTTTGTCAGTGAGGTGGGCTCTGCGGTCTTCTTCAAAGGAGCTTGCTGCCCGCCGAACTGTGAGGCGCCAAGATGCACGATTTGAGGCGATATCAGCCCACTGGCGGTGGTCAATGTGGCAGGCACCAAGAGAATACTTTAGGCAGACCTTGTACCTCTTCTTTGGTGCACCTCTGTCACGGTGGCCAGTGGAGAGCTCACCATATAACACGATCTTGGGAAGGCGATGATCCTCCATTCTGGAGAGGTGACCCACCCAGCGCAGCTGGATCTTCAGCAGCGTGGACTCGATGCTGTCGACCTCTGCCATCTCGAGTACTTCGACGTTAGGGATGAAGGCGCTCCAATGAATGTTGAGGATGGAGCGGAGACAACGCTGGTGGAAGCGTTCTAGGAGCCGTAGGTGATGCCGGTAGAGGACCCACGATTCGGAGCCGAACAGGAGTGTGGGTATGACAACGGCTCTGTATACGCTTATCTTTGTGAGGTTTTTCAGTTGGTTGTTTTTCCAGACTCTTTTGTGTAGTCTTCCAAAGGCGCTATTTGCCTTGGCGAGTCTGTTGTCTATCTCGTTGTCGATCCTTGCATCTGATGAAATGGTGCAGCCGAGATAGGTAAACTGGTTGACCGTTTTGAGTTTTGTGTGCCCGATGGAGATGTGGGGGGGCTGGTAGTCATAGTGGGGAGCTGGCTGATGGAGGACCTCAGTTTTCTTCAGGCTGACTTCCAGGCCAAACATTTTGGCAGTTTCCGCAAAACAGGACGTCAAGCGCTGAAGAGCTGGCTCTGAATGGGCAACTAAAGCGGCAT
Organism: Narcine bancroftii; assembly: GCF_036971445.1. Classification (NCBI taxonomy): domain Eukaryota; kingdom Metazoa; phylum Chordata; class Chondrichthyes; order Torpediniformes; family Narcinidae; genus Narcine; species Narcine bancroftii. Next base: position 12,355,045 of record NC_091474.1, on the reverse strand, counting down.
CGTCTGCAAAGAGTAGTTCGCGGACAAGTTTGTCTTGTGTCTTGGTGTGAGCTTGCAGGCACCTCAGATTGAAGAGACTGCCATCCGTGCGGTACCGGATGTAAACAGCGTCTTCATTGTTGAGGTATCAAAACACAATAATTGCTATGAATTGGTTTCTCACCTAGCTGCCAAGTTTGTGGATCCTTACTCATCAGATTTATTGTCTGTGCTCTCAGGAGGTTTATTTGAATAATCTCAATAAAGCCGGAGAAAAGCTACTGTTGTTCATGTTAGGAGTCTTGAGATGCAAGTCTTGAGACTTGCAAGTCTGTAAATGTCTGGCTCAAACTAACCTTCTGGCATCAAGGTTGGGAGTGATGAAGAGAATAATTAACTGTCAGGAGCTATTCCCTGCATTGTTCTAGTCACTGATGCCTGCATTTACGCTTGGCATTGAGTATTTCATCTTACCCCTCACATTCACTAACATAATATCGCAGACTTGATGGCACATGAGGATGGCTTTCCAAAGGGACATCCTTTAAATAATCTGTTGTAAATTAGGGTCAGAGGGGGATCACTGAGAAACAGGACAATACCAAGCAGCAGGCAGAAACTCAGCTCCATGATATTGCCTGGCTTAATGTCTGCTAACATTTAGTTAAGTTTAAGTTTATTGTCATATACATCATTGTCCACAGACACTCAGTGACTCTGAAGACGCTCTCTTTTGCTTCACTTACTGTAAGGGGCGCCAGACTCTTCTTTGGTGACTCTTTATCTGCCTGAAGGCAGGAAGAAGGCAACTTTGTAATATTTCAGGTTCTGTACTATTACATGACAATAAAGTACAATATACACAAGCAAAGTTATATTTGCTGCAGCTTCCAAGATACATAAATCACACAACACGTAACAACATATCAGAAAAGAAAAAATATAAAAGGAAGAGGGAAAATTATAGTGCAAAAAATGGTAAATGGTTAAAGGTAAAAGTTCCATTATTGTCACATAATACTACATTTAGAATGCAACATACATGAAATTCTTTAACTTTTGTCTACTGTAAGCCAGACAGTCGCCACTTTGTCCAGCGACCTCTCACAGAAACCTACAGCACCTGGTGTTCCCAGGCAGTCTCCCCTCCAAGAACTGACCAGTCCTGTGCCTGCTCCGAGGTCAGACAATCTCAGGCATATTCGGGCTATTACATTTATTATTAAAGTGTATTACCAGTTACACCAGAATGCCTAATTCTCTACCCATAGGTTCCTGCTTGGAAGCAAGGTTCTGACACTGTTCCACGTATTTTTTTTGGTAAATGTAGAATTTCTAGCTCACAGAAGACATAATGTTGATGGTGCTATATCCTGATTCGGAATGAATTTCTATGCAATATTTTTCATTCTGTGGAAACATTGTTGTCATGGTTAATGTTTATGCCCCGAATGTAGATCACCCTGAGTTTTTTAGATCTTTGTTTACTATTTTACCCAATCTAAATGAATATCATTTAATAATGGGTGGGGATTCTAACTGTTGTCTGAATCCCCTGCTAGATAGGTCGAAACCTTCACAGCTCCTACCGAATAAATCGGCTACATATATTAACTCTTTCCTTACTAACTCTGGAGCTGTTGATATTTGGAGATTTCTTCACCCGACAGATAAAGAGTTTTCCTTTTTTTCTCATGTATACCATTCATACTCGAGAATTGATCACTTTTTTATTGATTCACGTTTTATTCCACTTGTAACTGCTTGTAAGTATGACATTATAGCCATTTCGGATCACTCTCCATTACAACTCTCTCTTAAATTCAAAGACTCTGTTTCTACTATTAAGCACTGGTGTTTTGATGTTACATTATTGTAAGATTTAGACTTTGTTAAATTTATGAAAGAACAAATTAACTTTTTCTTTTCAACAAATTACACTACGGAAATTTCTTATGGAATATTGTGGGATACATTCAAGGCTTATATTCGTGGTCAAATTATTTCTTACTCAGTAGCTTTGAAGAAATGCATCAAAAACAAGATTCATCTATTGGTTGAGAAGATTAAAGACATTGATAAGAAATATGTGACTGATCCTACTGAAGAACTTTACAAACAAAGAATTGAAATGCAGATGGAATATAATTTGTTACTTACATCTTCGATTGAAAACCAGCTAATTAGATCTAAATCTGATTTTTATGTGCATAGTGAGAAATCGGGTAAACTGTTGGCTAATCATCTGAAGAATATTTCAGCTAGACGCCAAATTGTGGAGATTCGCAAACAGAATGGAGAACTGACTGTTAACCAGGAAGAGATAAATCAATCTTTTCAAAATTTTTATACATCCTTATATAGTACAGAATCCCCTCAAGACCTTAGTAATATGTTTAATTTTTTAGAACATTTGAAATTCCCAAAAGTATTACCTCAAGATAACTTAGAATTAAGTAAACCCATTACAGATTCGGAGATCAATAATACTATTTTCTCACTGAACTCGGGGAAAGCACCAGGTCCCGATGGATATTCTGTGGAATTTTATAAAGCTTTTTCTTCTACTCTCTCTCCCTGGCTGATTAAGATGTTTGATGAATCTATCACATTGGGTAAACTACCACAATCATTTTACAGAGCTACGATTTCTCTAATCTTGAAAAAAAATAAAGACCCGACCGAATGTTCTTCTTATAGACTTATTTCTTTGTTGAATGTTGATTCTAAGATCTTCTCTAAAATTCTAGCGACAAGGCTAGAGAAGATATTACCATATATTATCTCTGAAGACCAGACTGGATTCATTAAAAATCGTATTCCTCCTTTAATATTAGAAGATTGATGAATATTATTTACACTCCTTCACATAAGTCTTCAGAATGTGTTATTTCACTAGATGCTGAGAAGGCCTTCGATAGAGTAGAATGGCCTTATTTATTTACAGTTCTTGAAAAATTTAATTTTAGTCTGATATTTATATCTTGGATTAAACTTCTTTATAATTCCCCAGTTGCCTCGGTTTTTACTAATACCCAAAGATCGCCATATTTTCGATTATTTCGGGGCACCAGGCAAGGGTGCCCCCTTAGCCCTTTATTATTTAACTTAGCTTTAGAACCTTTGGCAATTGCTATCAGAGAAGCACCCAATATTACTGGTATTATTCGTTGCAGGGATATTCATAAAGTATCACTATATGCAGATGATTTATTGTTATATATTTCCAATCCTGAAAATTCCATTCCTGCAGTTTTATCTTTATTAGCCCAATTTAGTAATTTTTCGGGATATAAATTGAATTTAAATAAAAGTGAATTATTCCCTTTTAATGGATGGGTCCCTATTTATGATAGTTTACCTTTTAAAATAGCTAGAGACCATTTTATATATTTAGGGATTAAGATTACTAAAAAACATAAAGATTTGTTTAGGACTAATTTTTTCCCTCTATTGGACCTGATCGGCAGTTTACTTACCAATTGGTCACCATTATCCCTATCCATGATAGGCCGAATTAATGCTATTAAGATGATGATCTTACCTAAATTTTTATATATATTCCAAGCTATACCTATTTTTGTTCCTAAATCTTTTTTTGATAAGGTCGATTCTAAATTGCCCTCGTATATCTGGCAAAACAAGAATCCTAGATTGGGGAAAAAATATTTACAGAAATCTAAACTAGAGGGAGGGTTGCCGTTACCCAACTTTAGAATTTATCACTGGGCAATTAATATTAGTTACTTAAGGTATTGGTTGAATTATTCAGAATTATCTCTAAATCCCCATTGGGTAAATTTAGAAATTAAACCGATACAAAATTTTTCAATTAGCTCTATTTTGGGAGCTGCTCTCCCTTTGACTCTTACTAAATTATATAAACAAATTGATAATCCAATGGCTAAACATACACTACGTATATGGTTTCAATTCCGGAGATTTTTTGGCCTAAGTCATTTTATCTTGGAAACTCCTATTGTACTAAATTTCCTTTTTCATCCCTCTCTAATTGATCAAGCTTATTTACTCTGGAAAGTTAAAGGTATAACATGCTTTTCGGATTTATTCTTGGATAACTCTTTCATGTCATTTGAACAATTATCCATGAAATATGATTTACCTCGATCTCATTTCTTTCGATATTTGCAGATTAGGAGTTTCTTAGTTTCGACTTTACCCTCTTTTCCCAATCGGGAGACTACGACTGTTTTAGAGGATATACTATATTCAAAATTCCCTCCAAAAGGTGTGATATCTAAATTATATAATATAATTACAAAAATAAATTCTGGGACTTTTGAAAAGTTTAAAAATGATTGGGAAAGAGAACTCAACCTTCATATTTCTAATGAAAATTGGAATAAAATTCTGTGACTGGTAAACTCTTCTTCTCTATGTACAAAACATTCACTAATACAGTTTAAAGTTGTTCATAGAGCTCATATGTCTAAAGATAAACTCCATCGCTTTTATTCTCATATCGATCCTATATGTGATAAATGTCAATTGGAAATAGCTTCCCTTACACATATGTTTTGGTCCTGTCCCTCTTTACAGAATTATTGGAAGGAAATTTTTTCCATTATATCTACTGTTTTGAATATTGATTTACAACCACATCCCATTACTGCAATTTTTGGATTACCTATGATAGATTTGACTTATTTATCTCTTCCTGCGGATCGTATGATTGCTTTTCTTACACTAATGGCTAGAAGATCTATACTATTAAATTGGAAAGAGGTAAATCCTCCCACTGTTTTCCAATGGTTTACCCAAACTATACTATGTTTAAATTTAGAGAAAATTAGAAATTCTGTCTATGAATCCCCTTCTAAGTTTGAGTTAACCTGGCGACCATTTATTCAATATTTTCATTTGTGGTGAGTTGATCTGGCTCTGTTTTCTTTCTATGATTATGTATGATAATTGGGCTGTAAGATGAGATCGGAGTGATCGGCGTGGATTAGCTATATCTGTAGGTTTTTTTTTTAAGTTTTTTTTTAAGCTTTTTTTAATTCAGATTTGTTTTTTCTTCTTTTTTGGGTTTTTTTTTTCTCTTTTTTCATATATTGTTATTAATTATGTTTTTTTTAAGAGATAGTTCACACCCTAAACTGATCAAAAAAAAATTTTTATGATATATTTTTATTCTGTAATATTATTGTTTAATATCTCTGTATTAATTCATTACTTACTATGTATTTTTTTTATATCTCTTTGAACTGTATGTGTTTATAAATTATAATAATAATAAAAAGATTGAAAAAGAAAGAAAGGAAACATTGTATTCACTGTAAAATTGCATGTCACAGGACAACCAGTTGGATCATGTTTGGAACAATTGTCTTCTGTGAGGCAGAAATTCCTCAATTACCAAAAGAAATATGTGGAGCAGTGGTAGAGTATGCATCTAAATTACATTTACTAACTTCCAAAGGTCCATAGCAATAGATCATTCTATTAGAATATTTCCTGGAATTAGCAATCAGTGAAGCTTACAAGTGCTCTGGTAATTTACTGCAAATAAGACACATTCTGTAAGTACCACAGAGAGAAATAAAATCAATAACAATCAATATTTTCTTGTGCACTATGTGTACATGCAAATGAGGTCTTACTTGTAGCAGTTTCCCAGGTACTTAAAACACATCACTTAAAGGCAGCACAGTTGGTATAGCAGTTAGTACAACGCTATTACAGCATCGCCTTCCCAAGATCGTGTTCTATGGCGAGCTCTCCACTGGCCACCAAGACAGAGGTGCACCAAAGAAGAGGTACAAGGACTGCTTAAAGAAATCTCTTGGTGCCTGCCACATTGACCACCGCCAGTGAGCTGATCTCGCCTCAAACCATGCATCTTGGCACCTCACAGTTCGGCGGGCAGCAACCTCCTTTGAAGAAGACTGCAGAGCTCACCTCACTGACAAAAGACAAAGGAGGAAAAACCCAACACCCAACCCCAACCCACCAATTTTCCCTTGCAACCGAGCCTGCCTGTCCCGCTTCGGACTTGTCAGTCACCAACGAGCCTGCAGCAGACGTGGACCTAACCCTCCGTAAATCTTCATCCGTGAAGTCAAGCCAAAGAAAGGAATTACAGATCCAGCGACTCAGGTTCAAATCTGGTGCTGTTTGTATGTTTTCCCCGTGGCTACATGGATTTCCTCTGGGGATCCAGTTTCATCCCACCCTCCAAAATGTATGGGATTTATATTTATTTGGGATTTATTGGTATATTTGGGCAGCAGGGCTCGTGGACCTAAAGGGCCAGTTACCGTGCTATATATCTAAATTATAAAATGTTAAAAATTTTATACACATCAGAAATTAAAAAATGAGGAGGAAAAACTAAATAAAAATATTGTGGGTCATAGTGCAAAGAAGTGATTTTAAAAAAGTGGTATACCTAGTAACATCCATAACTCTTGCTCTAATGAACAACCCAGCCTCATCTCCAGTTCTTGCAGTAATCCCACTTTGTGCCCCTTACAACTCCCTGAAAGTGTAATATTGCAAATTCCAGTGTTCCAGCTCTGCTTAGGTGAAGATAATAGTTTTAGATTTTCCTTTTGCCTTATTTACAAGCTCTGGGAAGGGAGGACCAGAGATGGTGAATGGTTCTTGAAAAGTAATCTGTTGATTTGTTAGTCTAGTATATGCAATCTACGTGCCGCGGTCTGAAATCAGGAAGGGAAGATGATGACACCAAGTATACGTAATCTGAAGTGAGGAAGGAATGGTGGAAAGAGTTCCTGGCCCTGCAAATGCTGGTTTGTGAAAAGTAAAAAGAAGGAAAGGTGTTTGCCTGTGGAAGAAATGTTATGAAGATTGACACTCACTCTGTGAAAGAAAAGTTTGTGCTGCAGCTTTGACATTGACACTATAACATAGGTGGCAAACAGCCTATTGTAATACAACATCTATTCAGCAAAATATTATTCAGAAGTTAAGCTTCAACAGTTGCCAAGGGCATTAGCTGTGGTTTTTGATGTTAATGGAGATTATTGACACTTCATACGAGACAAAACTAAGATTTTAATAACATAACAATTACAGCACGGAAACAGGCCATTAGGCCCTCCACTCCATTCTGAGCCACCTGGAGAACAATGCCTCATACACCAGACTGTTGTTTGTTGACCAGCTCAGCTGATCCTTGCGAATAAACTGACCACACTGGGACTCTGCACCCCTCTCTGCAACTGGATTGCAGACCTCCTGACTGAAAGATCATAGTCAGTCCTGGTTGGTAACGAACTCTCAAGTCCCATTGCACTGAACACTGGTGCTGCTCAGGGCCATGTGCACAGCCCATTAGTTCGCACTGCTGACTTACGACAGCACAGCCAGATTCATTTCTAACAAAATCATTAAGTATGTGGATGATACAATAGTAGTTGGATGAGCTGCTTACAAAGAGGTTGGGTAGCTCTAAAAATGGTGAAAGAACAACAACCCGAGTCTAAACATGGACAAGTCAAAGGAGATGATTGTGGGCTTCAGCAAGATGAAGATTGATCATTCTCCATGGTTCTGTTGTGGAGAGTACAAAATTGCTTGGTGTGCATAGAAATAATGACCTATCCTGGATCCACACCTCCTCATTAGACAGGAAGGCACAGCACAGCCTATACTTCCTAAGGAGGATGAAGAGGACCAGGCTACCAGCTCCCATCTTGACAACTTTTTATAGAAGCACAATTGAGAGCATTCTGTAAAACAGCAATAATTACAGTAATACTAAAGACAGGGAATGATCCACTCGCACCAGCGCCATATAGACCAATATCATTACTTAACACAGATTATAAGATAATAGCTAAACTATGAGCAAACAGATTAGCAGAGTATGTACCGAAAATGGTAAATCTAGACCAAACTGGATTTATTAAAAAAAGACGCACAACAGACAATATTTGTAAATTTATTAACTTAATTCATGCAGTAGAAGGGAGTAAAGCGTCAACAGTAGCAGTTGCTTTAGACGCAGAGAAGGCATTTGACAGAGTAGAATGGAATTATTTATTCGAAGTATTGCAAAAATTCAGTTTACCAGAGAAGTATATTAATTGGATTAAAGCATTATATAAGGGGCCATTGGCGAAAGTGACAGTAAATGGATATATATCAAAGCAATTTAACTTAAGCAGGTCAACGATCACCCTTATTGTTCGCGTTAGCTATAGAACCACTAGCAGAATTGATAAGAACAGAAAATAATATAAAAGGGATAAAAATAAAAGACAAGGAATATAAAATCAGTTTATTTGCGGATGATGTTATAGTATACTTAACAGAACCAGAACTATCAATAAAAGAATTATATAAGAAATTGAAGGAATATGGAGAAGTGTCGGGTTACAAGATTAACGTCAATAAAAGTGAAGCAATGCCAATGAATAATGCGGATTTCTCAAAATTTAAGAAGGAATCACCATTCAGATGGCAAATGCAAGCAATAAGATACCTAGGTTTACAAATAAATAAAAATCTCGGCCATCTATATAAACTCAATTATTATCCACTAATGAAAAAATTACAGGATGATTTAGAGCATTGGAAAGATTTACCATAAACACTAATAGGAAGGATAAACCGTATTAAAATGAACATTTTCCCCAAGGATATTATACCTATTTCAGGCATTGCCAATACACTTGACAGAGAAATTCTTCAAGGAGTTAAAGAAAATAATAAGGAAATTTTTATGGAAAGGGGGGAAACCGAGGATAGCACTAGATAAATTAACAGAATGGTATAAACAAGGAGGCTTACAACTGCCAAACTTTAAAAATTATTATAGAGCCGCACAATTAAGATACCTATCAGATTTTTATCAAACAAGGGAAAAGCCACATTGGACTAGATTAGAATTAGATAAAATAGGGGAAAAGATACCTGAACACATATTATATAAATGGGATGAAAAATTGGTACAACATAGAAGTTCTCCAGTATTACATCATCTACTCAATATTTGGAAAAAGATTCATGTAGAAAGGAATAAAACAAATTATCAATTACCAAAACTAATATTGACACAAAATAAGTTACTCCCTTTTACAATAGATAACCTTTCCTTTAGAGAATGGGAGAAAAAAGGGATCAAAAGAATAGAAAATTGTTTTTCAGGAAATAGATTATTATCCTTTGAACAAATGAAAGATAAATACAATATAACTCAAGATACAGTGCTGGCGTATTACCAATTGAGATCCTACTTGAAGGACAAATTAGGAAGCAGTCTGAGGTTACCAGAGGGAAGTAACTTTGAATATGTGATTACAGATACAATGATAATCAAAAGATTTATAACAAATATGTATATTAAACTGCAAGAAAAGGAGAATGAGGAAACAAATGGTAAAACTAAACAAAAATGGGAACAAGATTTAAATATAAAGATAAAAAAGGAAACATGGGAGAAGTTATGTTCTGGAACGATGAGAAATACAATAAATACAAGGTTACGTATTATACAATATAACTGGATACACAGGCTATACATTACACCTCAAAAGTTAAATAAATGGGACCCAACAGTATCTGATAGATGTTTTCGATGTAAAAAAGAAATGGGAACAACAATTCATGCAATCTGGACATGTGAGAAAGTAGAAAAATTTTGGGAAGATCTAAACCAAATATTAAATAAAATTACAGAAAACAATATACCAAAAAATCCAGAGATCTTCCTCCTAAGTAACATTCAAAACAAAGAATTTGGACTTGATTTGGATGGTGCACAAAAAAGATTTGTTAAGATAGCTCTAGCCGTAGCAAAAAAATGTATTATGTCAACCTGGAAATTGGAAGGTAATTTCAAAATACAACAATGGTATATAGAAATGAATAAATGTATTCCATTAGAAAAAATAACATATAGTTTAAGAAATAATATTGAAATATTTGAACAAATATGGGAGCCTTACATGAAACACAATAGAGAAAACCTACCGGGGACATTCACTACCTAAATTAACGAAAGGAGAAGGAAATGAAAAGAATTGACTCAGTGGAATTTCTTGTTTATTTTTATTGAATGACAACATTGTTTGACTGGTTTAATGTATCCTTGATTTTGTATTTTAAATGGACGGGGGTGGGGGGAAGGTAGGGAGGCTGGGGAGAAAATGGCACTGTATATATTTGAAAAAGAAAAAGTATGTATTACGGTCAATGTGGTTTATGGTGTGAAAAATAAAAAATTTAAACAAAAAAAAAATTGAGAGCATTCTGTCTGGCTGCATAGTTGTGTGACTTGGTAGTTGCAAAGCATCGGACCAGAAGTAAATATAGAGGATCATCAAAACAGATGAGAAGATCATTGAGGTCTTCCTTTCCTCTATTGAAGACATTTACCAAGAGTGTTGCTTAAATAGAGCTCAAAGAATTATAGAATCCAGTGCACAGTATAAGGTATAGAAGCATCAAAGTCAGGTCTGCCAGGCAGGGAAATAACTTCTTCCAGTAAGCTGTGAGATTGATGAATCCTGTATAATCATCCCAAAAAAATTATATTTATTTGAAATTGTATCTTTACATATATACAGTTATGTGATTATTGTGTACTATGTATTGTGTGTGCACTCTGGTGTGGAGAAATGCTTTTTGTTGGGTTGTATATGTTGAATCAGAACTGGTACTTGAAATTCCACATTGTAACAGAGAAAAATTCAACATTATAATTAAATTTAATCCATATGTTGCAAATCTAAAAGGTATAAATCCTCTTTTATTTGAAATGTTACAGATGATACTGAACTCTCACTATAAAATAGTTTTATTTGGTTCATATGAACATATGGATTAACAGAATCCATCTGATCTTCTTAATTTTTAAAATGATCATTATTAGTCTGAGGTTTATCAATATTTCTCCCTTAGTACAGATAAGTGAATGTTTTTTTCCCACATTCATTGCTCACTTAACATTGCTGGCAAAATACTATTGGTACTAAACCTGTTGTTGGCCCAATAGAAAAAGGAAGGAGACAAGTCATAAATTTTCCTTCAGTATTTTTTGTAATTTTTCACTGCTCTTCACCATTTACGTCACTGACTTGCACCAAGATCAGCAGGGAAGACGTCCAAGTGCAAATGCAGAAAATGAATTTTCAATGAGATGTTGCACTTCATAGTTTTGTCTGCTTGAAGCAGACTTAAAATAGGACAGGAAATCACAAAAAGAGGTTAAATCCAAAGAAAGGTACATGATAGGAATGTTTTACAGCAATTTTCATGATCAACAGCCAAAAATCCAAAAAAGTACACCCAAAGTGTTCAGGAAGAAAAATCTTTGTAGTTCAATTTTATAGTCACTTTTTTGTCTGCAAATTAACTATTGGTCTTTCAGGATTATAATTGTGACTTAGCTTAAAAAAAGACTTAATTGGCTACAACTTTGAGGGCAAAAAGTGGAAGACTTTCGCTCAGTGTCTCCTGTATATTGTCAAACTAAGAGGATAAACTACAATAAATTGTATTACAGTAGAAATAATTAATTGGTTTTTTTTGAATTTAACCTCTTTTTTGTCTGCTTCAAAATTGGCACTTGGCTCCAAAGTAGCCAAAGATATGCAAAAAAAGTCTGAATGCTACTTAATCTTTATCACTCCTCCCTCTCTCCAGAACCAAAAAGTGTATAGCAACAAGGAAGAAACCATCCTAACAAATATTATTCTTTAAATACTGACCAGATTTACAAATCCATTGACCTTCTTGCTGAATTAATCATAAAACCCTTGTAGTACTTCACAATGTTTCACTCCCATTTTCTGTCCTGTACTTTGTTCAAAATACTGAACAGCAATTAAGGAGTTTAATAAGAAAAAGGGCTCCTGATATTCATTATTTCTTTTTGGACTGACAGCCAATTTAACTATGATTCTTCAAATGAAAGGATTTCTTTCATCTTGGTTTGTAAGATTGAAGGACATAGTTAGTTTACTATATTGGCTCAAAACTAGTTAACAAACACCCCTCATATTAATAATTTTTCATTTTCAACCTAAACTCATCCATCAATTTGTTGTTTATATCATCCTAACAATCGGTCTCCTTGGGTCAAAGAAGGTTTGCACACCATATCAGTTTATTAGAAGCATTGGAGTGAACATTCATCTTTTTAAAACATCGTTTCAGAAAAATAAATTTATTCCACTAGCAAATATTATTTATTGATTTCTGAAAATACTTTTCTCGGTCTTAATTATGCCCATAGTTTATAATCTGATATCAAAGCATCTTAGTTTTGCTTTCAGTGTTCCACTGTGATTATAGCTCCTTCATTTAATGAACTAACGATGAATCGCTGATGGCAGATGTGGAAGAATGCATTTGAACAGAAGATAGCAGGCTGAAAATAGAATTGTAGGTATGCAAGCCTGGAAACTTGAGTCACAGTTATTTCATGATTTCCCAGAGGAAGATAACCAATGATGCTTTCAACATTCAGATTTAGATTGTAATTAGATGGCTGAAGGCAAAAAAATAATAAAGCTATATCACAGAAGGAAAAGGTAGTTCAGTAATTGTCAACAGAGGTGCCCACCAGTTGGAAGATGGTATGCACCCGCACTCACCAAGGCTTCTACAACAACACCATCCTAATCCACCAGTTGATACAAGGAAAATCCAAAATCTTCAGGTCACACAAAATTCTAACTTAAAAAAATATATCACCATTCATTTTTTGTTGCTGGTTTCAAGTCCCAGAGATCGCTATACGTTTTCTTTGGCTTGGCTTCGCGGACGAAGATTTATGGAGGGGGTAAGAGTCCACGTCAGCTGCAGGCTCGTTTGTGGCTGACAAGTCCGATGCGGGACAGGCAGACACGGTTGCAGCGGCTGCAGGGGAAAATTGGTTGGTTGGGGTTGGGTGTTGGGTTTTTCCTCCTTTGCCTTTTGTCAGTGAGGTGGGCTCTGCGGTCTTCTTCAAAGGAGGTTGCTGCCCGCCAAACTGTGAGGCGCCAAGATGTGTCATATACTGACACAATATGACACAATACAGTAAAACCTGTTGTCCAGAATTCAACCATGAAAAAATTGTGAAATATATAAAAAGTACTGGTTTAAAATGAACACACTTTGCGTTAGTTTGCCAATCATGTAACATGCAATCTCAAACAACTGGAAAATTCACTTATCCAGCATCTACCAACCCCTTTGGATGCTGGATACCAGGGATTTTATTATACATAACAGTTCAAAAAGTTGCACCATCATTACCCTTTTTTAGGAAAATTAAGGACTGGTACAAAATATTTCCTTTGCTCATATCCCATGTATGAATAAAACGACAGGTCCATTTGACATCATTACTAAGTTTAAGTATAATTTCACGATTATTCATTTAGCTTGATTAACTATGTTTTATTATTAGGACTGCATGTTAAGGAGGTCAATGCCTCATATTGCACTGCAACTACCTAGTATAATTATAAAAAGCCTTTGATATGCTATAGCAGAATCAGAATAATGTTATGTCATCATAACTGGATAAATATGTTAGAAATGTGTTAATTATTTTTGCCATTTCTGAGCCAGTTCATTAATAAATCTGAAATATAAAGCTAGGAAGAGTAGATGAGGAAAAGTCTTCAGCTGTCATTAAAATCCCATTTCTTTCTGGAGAGGAAACCTGCCAGGCATTGGCACTGGGATGCGAGAGGGTGCTGAGGGCATGGCAAGGTTCCTAATCGTGCCGGAGCTTTGGATCTGGAGCTCTGGTTACTGATGGTTTGGACATTAGGGTTAGGGTTAGTGGCTGTGGAAGCACTGGAGGTGAATCCATTGACACACAGTGACTTTGGGGGGACTCTCTTTTGCTTCTCTTTGACTGTAGGAGATGCCCAGCAATTTCTGCTGATGGCGAATCTGTCTGCCTTACGGCAGCAGACTAAAGGCAATTCCATGTAACATTACACTGTTTTTATTACATGAGTATAAAGGTATCTTGAATATTGTCTGGTCCTATCAATAGGCCGTTCCAAACCTACCAATAAGGTTGACACCAAAATGCTACCTTAGTTAAGGGCAATTAGTGATGGATAATACATCTCAACGACAGGAATGTTAACTTGTCTCTGCTTTATTTTTTTAAAAATCAACCAATGTGAGGTCGTGTTCTTCTTTTGATGTAAAGGGATACAGCACAGAACCAAACTTTTCAGAACACCATGCTGAGTGTCAAGTATTACTCCATACCAATACCATTTGCCAGCACTTTGATGTCATTACCAAACCAAAAGAAATTGGGCATGGTTTTCAAAATTTCACTCGACTTAGCATCCATAAAATATTGTAAATTGCAGAATAAAGAAAACCATCACACAGATCACGTACTTTCTCAGTCATGCACTTATGTCAGGACTCATTCGATGATGAAGCTCCCTGCTCCTAATGTAGGGAAAGGATCTGCAGAAAGGTGCAGCGCAAAGTTATATTTCACAAATTAACACTCTTAACGCTGAGACGGTCATCAGCAAGGACAGATCACTCAGCATATTCCTTTCACTCTGCTCTCACTTTTCAAGTGGTAAGCAGAAGATGGAGGTTATGTGCCTAGCATTCTAGATTCTCTGTCCAGACTATGATTTGACATCCCCTTTAACAAAGTTCTGCACTGGATTCCTAATTCTGCCTGACTTTGCTCCATGAAGAATAAAATATGAAGCAGCATGAGTACACGTGCTAATATAAACATATTAATGTCCATCAGAACAGAATTGTACAAACAAATAGTATAGTCAACATTGATTTCTAGGTGATTGTGGCAACAAAGCAAAATAATGGTTGTCATCTGAAAGGAAAAGAAAAATTAATAAAGTCAAGAAGAATTTCAACAAAATTATATCATAGGGCAGAAAGAAGATCATTTTCAGGGAAAGAGTATCTGTAGAGACATGGAGTCAGAGAGAGAGACCAGCACCAAAACAGTCATGGAGTCTGCAACCATCCATTTACTCAAATCTTACACTCACCCTATTTCTATTGTCCATTATTATTTATTAAAACATACAAAATTCTACCTGTAGCCACAGCAACAAAGAACAGTAGACACTCTGGGACAGAAATTGATTTCCTGTATTACAATGTCTTCTGCCTCTTGTACCCCTCTCATCAAAGTCAGTAGATGAGAACATCATAAGTCTGCCAGTACGTTATCTGAATGGCTGCTCTCATCAGAGACAAACACCTAGACTATAAATTTGCTCCACGTTTAACAGAGTTGCAACAGGACAGATTTTACATTTGATAAAAAATGTTCCAGTCAGTTCTGCGAGCAGTAATTCATTATTTATGCCTGTATCACTGCTTGATATTGCATGAACTTACATTTTTCTGAGCTATATATAGGGAGTCACCACTTTTTCATGTTGTCCAGGATGTAATAATAAGGCGAGACTCTCGGCCCTTTCATACAGTCAAAAACCCCAAGTGTAAAGGCAAAGATTCTCCAGCCTTACGTCGGTGGACTTACCTCCATGGCGGGCTCCAAAGCGCTGACTATAATCCCTCTCGGGGGAAGGGTCAGCAACAGGGTGCTCTGCCACCCTGCATGAATGTACTGCTGCTTCAAGCAGCTGGCTAGGGGTGGGCTGATGATGTCGCAGTGATGTCGTCAGCCCACA
Organism: Narcine bancroftii; assembly: GCF_036971445.1. NCBI lineage: Eukaryota > Metazoa > Chordata > Chondrichthyes > Torpediniformes > Narcinidae > Narcine > Narcine bancroftii. The sequence goes on along the minus strand of NC_091474.1, from coordinate 12,339,425 downwards.
ACCCATCTAATTCATCCCCCTCCCTCCACGACCTCCTCAAGGCGGGGGGGGAGGGGCTGGTGGGAGCTGTCAGGACTGAGACGTCAGGTCGGGGGGTGGCTAATGACAGCCCTACTGGCTGCTCCAGCATCTCACCAGGTCACTTGGGGCTGCTTGTCAGTGCCAGCGGCTTAATACATGGCAGAGCAGCGGCCGTTTTCCTTACACATAATCTCCCACAAAGCTGGAACCTTTCTGGAAAATGCAGAGCGGTTCCAGCTGCATGGGGTAAGGAAGACGGCATTTGCTCTACTGCGTATTTATGATGGGCAGCGTCACGGCAACAGTCCCCCAGCCTACAGCGACTCCGGAAGACGCACCGAGGCGTAAAAGCAGCACCGGAGCAGCCTTTTAGGGCTGCTCCATGAACAGATAAGTTTAAAATTTTTATCCGCCTCTATAGCGGCCTCGAAGTGGAGGCCCAGCATGAATAACTCCAGCCTTGCAATTTTCCTTGACTATTTATAGCTGCCTGCAAAGATCTTATTTACAAAAAAAATGAACAAATCAAAACAGCATTCAACAACCATGAAGCTCCCAGCAGAAAGACGTTTTAAGTTACCCTTTATCAATATTGAGAAAAACAAACTTCAGAAATAAAAAAGATCATGGTCTAAAGAAAAACTCAATAGATTCACTTCAATTACTTGGCTGTAAGGAATATAAATCTCAAGGATTTTGAACTCAGTAGACATTATTATTGGGCCATGTACCATTAACATGTGTACTTTGTGATATTCTGCCATAATTGGAACTTTATCACTGGCACAAAAAGATAAAGGTGAAAAGTCTCCAGCTTGGTTCTTCTTTATATTTGCAGTCCAAAATGTGTCATTGCTTTCATTCTTTGCTTAATGGATACATATAAAACTTATTTAAACATGGTGCCTACATTTTATATAATTATGATTTCCAAAAACAATGCATTGATTCTTTATTTCCGTGCATTTATATTAGATCCATCTGATCCCAGGAGCTCATATGTGCCTCCAAAAATTGGGGTTTTTTTGCTGGAGCAATGGGGCCCACTTAATCTAGCAATGCGAGTGACAGATGCTAGAATTAATTTCTAAATATCAAGGGTACCCCTGCTAATAAATCTCTGCTCAAAATGTTTGTGCATATGTGGTGATGGTTGTATCGGATAGGTTGACAGCTATTGACTGATGCTATTTGGATTTGCCTGAAAGACAATTGTGAAAAAAATGAATTGTATATGATGGATAAATTATCACAATAAACTATATTATGGGCCCTTCACTCTAAGCCAGATTTCAAAGAGGGCTATGATTTGGTGTCCTCATCTGTGAAACCATGGAACAGATAACTTCTTACAAAATAATTTCAAGGGCAGATGGACTTGTCAAGACAGTCGAAGTCCCACTCAACTTCTCACGAGCAATACACAAAAGTGCTGGAGTGCTGCAGGTCGCGCAACATCCACAAGAAGTAAGGGCAGGCAATATTTTGGGCCTGATCGCTTCATCAGGAATTCTTCATCACATTCATGGATGCTGGGTGACCCGCTGAGTTTTTCCAAGCACTTTTGTGTACTGCTCTAGACCCCAGCACCTGGAGATTTTCTTATTTAACAACTTCTAAAGAGACTGTGGAGTGAAAAGAAGTGTTAGAGAATTTGAAGGGATGGTTTGTAACAAAAGAAAATGGTTGGTTCTGAGATTTTCACTCACCCACCCCTGCTTTTCTTTTCCTACTCTGCTTGTCTTATTGATGTACACTTTATCCCATCTCAGTCCTTCCCAGACTGAGAAACAACCCCTGCCAACATCAAGATGTTCATCCGCATCTCTAATATTTTCTTTTACAAATAAATATTGTTATTTTTCCATCATCAATTTTCACACCTTCTGGAGTGGCTGTTCACACAGAGCAACCTGGGTACGGATATCGTCATGTGTTTAGACTAAATACCACCTTGCTGTGAGAGATCAGTAACACTCGTATTCATTAGCCCATTGCTGCAGACCCCCTGCAGTTTAAACTGCAGGCAGTCTGCAATAATGTCTAGAGGTGCCACAGGTAAAATTTCAGAACGAGATTGAGTCACTCATTTTTGTTCTGATCTTTTTACACAGACTGCGTTCTGGGAATTTGGGAATAATTTTGGGCAATGCAACAGCTGTGTAAAAAATACATTTATGATGGGCGTGAACGGTCAGCAGATGGCCTTCTTAGTGCAAACAAGAGTCACTTATCTGTCTGGGAAAAGAGCAAGATGGGCCAAGGTGTATCTTAACAATACAAAAGTGACAAAAAAACTCAGCAGGTCACGCAACGTCTTTGAGAAGCAAAGGGATATAAACAATGTTTCAGCTCTGATCCCTTCATCAAGGTATGAGCAAAAATGCATGAATAAAAAGGTAGTGGGAGGAGAGAATAGGTCAGAAGAAGTGACAGGGGGACGAGTACAGGCCAACAGGAAAGAGGTCATAGATCAATATGGGTCAAAGGGCAGGAGAATATTGCTGAGAAGTGATGGGGGAGGGGGTAGCTCTCTGAAAGGAGACACAGGGATAGGAAAAGAGAGAAAGAAAAAACACACATACAGGAGGGGCCTAACAAAACTGGAGGTCAGCATCATATTAATATGGCAGGCAGAGTAAAAACAAACCAAAAATCTGTAGAGGAGGGGAAGTCATTCAAAGAAACAGCAATGCAGCAGGGTCTTAAATAAGCAGGTACTACTTCCCAATACAAACATGCAGACAAAATATGAAATCACATGAACAGTTGTTGAATTCCATTAAATCGTACAATGACATGCCAGTCAGAATCCATTAACTGCTTAAATTTCAAGACCTGCTGCCTGTCCATTAAAATTTAGAGCTTGACTTTTGAATCAGAGGGTATTTACTTAATTGGTGTTGCCTAAACAATACTCTGACCAATACCATAAATTGTTTCTAATCACGCAATAATTGTACATATCAAATAGTTTAAATAGTTTTCAAATGCTGAATTATTATTTTCAGGATTTCATTTGTTAATGACCCTATGGTGAGAACAGATTCTGTTTTTTTTTTATTTTAAATATAGACATACAGCAAGGAAACAGGACATTTTGGCACATGAGCCCATGCCACCCAATTACATCCAACTGACCAACACACTGGTATGTTTTTGAAGGATGGGAGAAAACTGGAGCATCCAGAGGAAACCCACACAAACACGGAGAGAATGTACAAATTCCTTACAGACAGTGTGGGATTCGAGTCCCAGTTGCTGACGCTGTTATAGCATTGCGCTAACCTACTACGTTAACTATGTCGCCCTTGTTGTCCATTGTAGAGCTATGTTGTTGTTGATCGTCCTTCATAGTTGAAGATGACCATGGCTTCAAAGTCAAATTGGAGATTGGTGGCTGTGGGCCTGGAGGTGACTGGTGAGGCCAATTCGGGCCCTGAAGGCTCATCCACATGTGCGACACAAGTGGGTGGGTGCTGTCATGGCGGTGGATGCTGCTCAGGCCTTGAGCACAGTATGCTTTCGTTGCACCTCGATGATGCCCTTGACTTCAGCTACATGGGTTCCTGAGGTGATCTTGCTGTGCCAAGCTAGACAGTCAAGGGCAAAGGTCTCCCACGTGTTGATGTCAACACCTAAGCCTTTGAAGGACGCTTTGAGGCAGAGTTTGTAATGTTTCTTCTGCCCCCCCCCCCCCCGACCAAGCACTTGCCCTGACACAGTTCTCCGTACAGCAGCTGTCTGGCATTCTGACCACATGTCCTGTCATCTGGCTTGGGCTTTCAGCAGGAGGATGTAGACGCTGCAAAGCCCAGCTTGTTCCAGGATTTCCGTGTCGGGGACTTTGTCCTGCCACCTGATGTGGAGGAATCTTACCACCAAGTTGAAGGTCAACTGTGCAGTGGTCCTTACCACCCTCCTTTATGCCATCGAGACCTGGACTGTCTACAGCAGACACGCCAAACAGCTCAACCAGAGCTACATTATGAACCAATGTATGACACGCTTACATTTGGATAACTTGTCGATAAAGTATATTTTTAGCTTTGTGTATCAATTATTTGGAAAAGTCATTTCTATCCATTGCTGGATTAGTGTATCTATTCTATAATTTATATAGTAAATTGGATTTGTACACTGCAGATGTGATGACCTATCAAAGGTAATTCATGGGTTATGAAAAACCTTAGGATATCTTGAGGTCATGAAAGACATTATATAAATGCAAGTTTAATTGTTTTGACATCAGAAAGAAAACTCATTATTGTGATGTATTGCATCATTTTATCATCCCACCAAAGAAATCCAGCAAGGAACTGAATATTTCAGAATTGTGTATTCCTGCAATTTCATTATCAATGTTCAACAAAATATGGGCTTACTGGGCTTATTGCAGTTGGAGGCAGTAATTTAATTCCTCATATACATCATTTAGTCTAAAATGTGCATGCCTAAGACTTCATAAAATTCCCTCTGGCAATTTGGAGTTCAGGCCACATTTGATACAGGATTATATCTAATATACCTCTGAAAGCATTCTGGAAAATATTCAGACTTCAGCAAATTTACCAGATGAGGGGGTTTATTTTCCACAAAACTCCTCCTCTAACAGTTCTTACAACCCGAAAGGTTAAAGCATTTCTTCCTGCAAATTTCAATGAAGATTGGATTTAACTGCCTGATGAGTACAGTGCTAATCAAGAAGTATTTTTCCCCCAACTCTCAGCAGTTTAGGCACAAGTTTTAATATTAGCCAAAGTCTCATAGGATGCATTTAATGAAGCTTTTAACAGGTTTCCAATATAATATTCCTTGCTGCTCTAAGGCAGCTTCAGCGGGCAGAAGTGAATTATTGCATTATATTTAGTCTTATTGTGTGCCTGTTCACCACTGCTATTGCCTGCAAATGAAACACAAATCACACTTGCCTCTGTGTGGAAAATAAAAGTAAAATTGTTTTATTCTGCAAGGGGGTGGGGGGTAAAACACAGGATTCTGTTGACACCATGGTTAAGTGAAAGAACAAAAATGCTGGAGAAACTCAACAAGTCAAACAGTGCCTTTATGTAGCAAAGGTAAAGATACATCATCAATGTTTTGGGTAAGCCCTTCATCAAGGTGTAAACACATGTAAATACTTGTTGGATTAAAGCCCATGCCATTAATGGTTTTTTTTAAGAAGTACATATACAGCTTGTGGTGACTCTCTTAAAGTGTCTCTTTATTCCTGCTTAGCAAGAGTCACCCCAGCCAAAGGCTTTATATGTAAACTTTGTAGGGGGGGGGGTTAATTATCTATAATGCTATTGTTCATCTTTCGGGCAGCTCCGTGGAGGGGGAGGAACCTGCAGATACAGTGACGGTTAAATGTTTTCAAAAAATGTGACTGAAAATAAAGTAAAATACTTTAAGGTTTATATATTCATGTGTGGTTTGTTCAGTGCAAGTACAGTATATTACTTTTAAACTGTTGAATCAATGTAGGTATATTAATTAGGCATTGCAAGAGTGAGTCTCAAGCAATCAGAAAACTTGTTTACTGGCATCTACCAATCCCCATAGCTGCTGGATACCAGGGGTTTTACTGTAATTGCTCATTTCAGACATTCCTTATGTAAGCATTAATAACAATCTATTGATCTGACATGTCATTACATACAAGGATTCCACCTGTTGTAAAAGATGTGTTGTTGGCATTCAGTCATTTACCTTCTCAAGAATGAGCTTCAACAACATTTTAAATGTGAGAAACAAGGTAATAGTAGTGAGAATGTTCCTCCCTCTCCCCCCCCCCTCCTGAGGGAATATAAATCAAGAGGAAATATTTTATGAATAAAATAGAGATAGAGGAATTTCTCCTAACCTTTGGAATTTTATAACCCAGAGGAGAGTAGTGATTGAATTATGGAATACAATGATAGACAAATTTTGGGGGGCAAAAGGGGAGTTGCTTACATATAATAGGCATGGAAATGAGGCTAAGAATAGGTCAGCCATTATGTTATTAACACATGCAGCGGGCTCAAAGAGTTATATAACCCACTCCTACTTAAGTTCCAATGTTCTAGTAAGGCACAATATTGTTAGCTGTGAGTTTACGATTTAGACCACATCACCAACTGTTTTACAATATTCTATGTACTGACCATGCTTTGTATCACTCAGCCAATATTTGGTCCAGACATGCTTGTAAAATTAATTGAACCAAGGGATGCTGAACCAGATGTAGAACTAAAGTCATTCATCAACAGATGCTAGAGTTTATTGAAGGGATGATGAACAAGGTATCGACTCAGAAATTCACATGGGAAAGCATTTAGGAACCATTAAGAGCATGCATTAATGTGGACAAGTGGGTTTAAAATATCAATTAATTTGGAGCTAGGACTCAACTAAATGCTTTAATGCAAAAAAAAAGCATGCTTGTGTGATAGTACAGATTCTATCACCAATGTGAATATGTACAGATGGTAGTGTAGGATGACTGTGATTGGCTGAGAGTGTAGCCACAATACTGGCAGGTCTTAAAGGATTGCTCCTAGCCAGACCAGGTCATTTTGGACTGGTCACCCTAATTGTGATATGCTCCAGTCTTTTAGTTAATAAATGCCTTGGTTTGGATCCACAAGTCTTTGGTTCTTTCGACCCACACTACAGCTTGCCTTTTTTCTCTCGTGTGCTTCCACTCCAACCATACAATTACAGCTTAACCACAAAACAAGAACTTATTTATTAAGGGACAACTCAGTAAAGTTTACATCACTAAGAGAAACTCAACTAACACACATTTAATGATTATAAAAACCATTGCTAACTAAAAAATGGCAGCACTGCTGTAGCTGCTATAACGACAGCACTGCCGTTGGTGCAAACTCACGGAGAGCAGGGACCGATCTCAGGGCTCCCCTGCAGGGTCCAACACCCAGGCTAACTACCGTAGGCTCTCCACAAGCTTTAGGTGGCTTGTTAAAGGAGTCAATGGTGGCTTATTTTAAAATCCTGCGACCATGAGGGTCTAGACCCAAGATGGCAGCGCCTGTGTTGGGCGGCAGCCTCGAAAGGGTGCAGACCCTGGGGAAGCATAGGAGTGCTGCAGGGTAACAGAAAACAGGGAGAACACCCAAAAGGAAAAGCAGAGGAGACCACTCACGGGGCGGTGACTATGGCAGCTGTCTAGTGAGAGGCTCTGAGGTGGAAGAACACACAGGTGGCGGGCTGTTGACGGCTCGAGGCAAGGAACCCACACAGGTTGCGGGCCGCTGGCAACTGCAGTCAAGGGACTCGCACCAGGCTGCGGACCGCTGGAGACTGGCTGAAGGGGTACCAGTTATCGGAACCAGGATGCAAGAGGGTGCAGAGGTGTATTTCTAGAGCTCAAGTTGCTGGTGGTTAGGACTGCAGACTGTGTGGCTGTGGAGGTTGCAGGAGGCGAAGCCATGGACATTCTATTTCTCTCTCTGTGGATGTATCATTACTGCTGAGTATTTCTAATGTTGTCTACATAGATTTTAGTACGGCCTTTGACAAAGTACCACATGGGAGATTAGTTCAGAAGGTTCAGACACTAGATATCCATGGAGAGGTTGTAAACTGGATTCAAAATTAGCTGAATGTGAGAAGGCAGAGAGTGGTAGTGGATGGTTGCTTCTCAGACTGGAGGCTTGTGATTAGTGATATACCTCAGGGATCAGCTCTGGAACCATTGTTGTTTGTTGCCTATATCAATGATCTGGATGATCATGTGGTAAATTGGATCAGCAAATTTGCTGATGACACTAGGATTGAAGGCACGTGGACAGCGAGGAAGGCTTTCAAAGCCTGAAGAGAGATCTGGACCAACTGGGAAAATGGCAGATGGAATTTAATGCAGACAAGTGTGAGGTGTTGCATTTTGGAATGACAAACCAAAGTAGGACATACAGGGTAAATGGGAGGGCATTGAGGAGTGCGAAGGAACAAAGGGATCTGGGAATACAGATACATAATTCCCTGTAAGTGGTGTCACAGGTAGACAGGGTTGTAAAGAAAGCTTTTGGCATCTTGGCCTTCATAAATCAAAGTATAGAGTACAGGAGTTTGGATGTTATGGTGAGGTTGTATAAGACATTGGCTGTGCTGTTCTGGTTGCCAAACTCAGGAAGGACATCAGTAAGATTGAAAGAGTTCAGAGAAGATTTACAGTGATGTTACTGGATCTTCATGAGTTGAATTACAGGGAAAGATTTTATTCCTTAGAGCTTAGAAGAATGAGGTTTACAAAATTATGAGGGGTATAAACAGTGTAAATGCAAGTAGGCTCTTTCCACTTGGATTAGGAGAGATAAATATGAGAGGACATGGCCTTAGGATGAAGTTGGAAAGGTTTAAGGAGGAACTTCCTCACGCAGATAGTGGTGGGAGTGTGGAACGAGCTGCCATCTGATGTGATAAATGTAGGCTCACTCATTCTTACAGTTTAAGGATAAATTGGCTAGATACATGGATGGGAGAGGTCTGGAGGGTTATGGAATGGGTGCAGGTCAGTGGGACTAGCAGAATTATGTTTTGGCACAGACTAGAAGGGCTGAATGGTCTATTTTCTGTGCTGTAGTGTTCTATGGTTCCAAAGTTCTAGTCATTGACATATCCACACTTCCCTCATGGAGAGTTTTTCTGATCTGTCAGCCATATTTTTGGGCATTTTTTTTAAATGATGAAAATTCTTGTGTCATCAGCAGGCGAGGTGTTCCTAGGAACACCAGCCCCTTTGTAATTCTTTTCTTTGGCTTGGCTTCGTGGACGAAGATTTATGGAGGGGGTAAAAGTCCACGTCAGCTGCAGGCTCGATTGTGGCTGACAAGTCCGATGCGGGACAGGCAGACACGGTTGCAGCGGTTGCAGGGGAAAATTGGTGGGTTGGGGTTGGGTGTTGGGTTTTTCCTCCTTTGTCTTTTGTCAGTGAGGTGGGCTCTGCGGTCTTCTTCAAAGGAGGTTGCTGCCCGCCGAACTGTGAGGCGCCAAGATGCACGGTTGGAGGTGAGATCAGCCCTCTGGCGGTGGTCAATGTGGCAGGCACCAAGAGCTCACCAGTACACTCTTTCTTCTTAATAATGTACCAAACAGTTGATTTGATAATCATGAAGTTTATTTTAATCTTGTTTATCAACCTTTTAATGGCTTCTTTGACTTTCATTGGCGCAACTCTGGTCCTCACGTATAAAAATGGCAACTACAGACTCCAAAGGTGATCAAAAGCTTAGAAGCAATCCTGGATCTCTTATACCTGCACCAGTGAAGCAATTAAACAAATCTGAATAATCACAAAAACCTGTGAAGCGAAAAGTACCAAACATTATGGTGCCATGAAATGAGGGGACTATGTAAAAAAAAAGTGCTGTAATTTCTACATGGTCAACCCAAAATGTCTACAAAAAAACGTTGAATAAAATCTGGAATGTGCACTTTAATTACATGCGAGTTGTTTGATTACAAATTTGAAACTGGAGCAGAAGGACAAATAAAGGAAAAAAGTGTCTTTGTCCCAAACATTATGCAGGGCACCGTAGATGTCATTGTGGAACGTTACCATTGGAGAACATCTCACAATTTTGTAGCATCTTCATTACAACTTTGATATTGTTCAAACGTCTATAAAACAATTATCCACTGAGACATGGTTTACGTACACCATTGAGCTGTGACATGTAGATTGCATTGTTACTGCAAATTTGTTGTTTCTCAACCCATCACACAATCAATATGGCAAACAAGAAAACTAAAATATATTGATCAAGTTTCATCCTTTGTGGATTTTCAAAGTACAATTGAAATTCTAAGTGTTTCAACAAATATCAACCTAATCTCTGGAGTGACGATTTTTACGAGAGATTATATGACAAATTAGCATTCACAGCAGAGAACTGTTGATAGGAATGTATGGTTCATTAATTCTAAAGGACAGAAAACTAATCATACATCAGATTGTATCCATATATGAACAGTACAGAGGCATTATCAGTATCACAGAAAATTATGTAGAAACGTTTACATTACAATTTATTCACAAAACTGGAGATTTAAAATTTGCCCACAAAGATAAATTGATAGGAAAGACCAAATATGGCCACTGGGAACGTGCCCACAAACATAAATTTATAGGAAAGACCAAATATGGCCACTGGGAACATCAATGAAATAATATTTATTGTGCTTTTGCGATGTCCCAATGATGGTGAAGTTAAAAGGCAGTTCAAATGAAAACCCACATTAATGCACTTATCGTGGTAAGATGTTTTCCAACTGACTGTGAGCAACAAGAAATCAGCCTACTCTGCTACAAAGACTTAAACAAATTAAAATCTGCGAGGCCTCCAGGCTGAAGTGTACATGATGGCATCAAGCTGAAGTGGAGAAACACGTGTGATATATTAAATGTACTTGGTGTGGAGAAGATTTTGAATGTACACAGACTATTTAAAAAAAATGCAAATGGATTCTTGGTTACAAATTCTGCCCCACTTGAGCCTTTTGTATAAAGGAGGTGTAAGTTCAATATTAAGGAATTCCAAGTCTCCCTTAACAACAACCCTGTTCTTTTCCAAAATCTGCCTACTTCTCTGACCTTCAGTGTCCTGGTGGCTACTTGGGCCAATAGCCTACTCCCAATAGAGCAATAATTCCCCCCAATGATTCAGTAGATGATCCGTCCCTCCACAATGTCCTCCCTTTTTGCAGCTGTGATATTATCCCTGATTAGCAATGCCACTCTTCCCTCCCCCACCCCAACTCTTTTACTTCCCTATCTATTCCTTTTGAAAAATCTAAACCCCAGAACATGGATCAGCCAATCCTATCCTTGTGTAAGCCAAGTCTCTGAAGTGGCCATAATGTCATAATTCTATGTACTGATTCATGCTCGAATCACCCTTATTCTTAAAACTTCTCATGCCAAAGTACATGCACCTCAATCCTTCAAAGTAACCACATTTATACTCAATCCACTGTCTGTGCTTCCTCACAGCCTCATTACATTTAGCACTTTCCACCAAATGCTCCATCATCTGACTTCCCGCTGCCTAGCTAGTTTAAACCTTTCCCAACAGCTCCAGCAAACCTGCCAACAAGGATATTGATTGAACATTTTATATAATCCCTCTGTAGAATATGTTGGGATATTCTTCTCCTGTAATTCTGTTTAAATATAATGATCAATGATATCACCATCAATCTCATTCATTAATTAATTAATCCACAAGAAATTTCAACGCCACTTCAGTTCAATAATTTTACATGACTGAGTTTACTCTAGAATATAAAGGTAGAAACAAGAAATAAACATTTGTAGGAATTGCTGAATATGGAACTAGTTCACATGGCATTCATCTACATTATTTTAACAAGTGGTCAAACAAACTAAATGGTGTATTTTTTCAGGTGAATATCTTTTAAAAATGCACTTCTTTCTAGCCTTCAAAGGAGTTAATATTTTGTAGCTTTCTTTTCTCAAAGCATGAGAGCTATGCCTTGCAGTAATGTATAGCCATAGAGTTAATTGAAACTTGTATAATCTATAAAATTCCATTTATATAAACCATATACAGTTATAAATTATTAGTCCTCTGTCCTTCTGTTACTGCAGTATAATTGAAACATCCAATTAAATTAAATCCCTATTACAACTTTACTTTCACAAAGTATTACCAAGCACTTCTCTTTCTTCAGCTACATTTATATTATTGTGACAATATTCAATACCCTTTCAAATGTCCAACTTAGTCTTTCACTTCTTTAATTCCTCTTCACCTTCAGAAGTCTAACTAAATTTCTCTTTGATCATTCAGTCACCTCTTTTTATTCTCCATGAAGGCTTTGCATCCGCTGTCCTTCCTCTTTATTGTGTTCCCTGGGAAAATGTCCTACATTCTTGGCTTTCTTAAATCATATAAGCATATTGCTTCCACTAAGTGAAAGTTGTTATGGACATTTTGTGAATGTGACCTTTTCTAGTTATGGTAATTTCTTTTAAAATAGAAATGAATACCAACTCAAAATTGTTTGCCATTTCATCATCCAGATCAATTGTAAAATCAAAACACTGCATTTCCCATTTCCACAGAAGAGATCTCATACATTTTTGAAGTAAAGCAGAGTTCTCCTATGCCCAGTAAAACTTCTATAAAATCATCTAGTTATTCATCCGATCATAATTTTCAGGCATAAATTTCCCAAAAAAATGATGTCTGCACTTGCAAACTAACTCTTTGGGTATGGAATTCTTGACATCCTGAATTGTAAAAAGCATTAATACTTCAGTTTTTGTATGTGATGCAATTCACTTTGGATTTTAAATTTAAATTTAATATCCAAAGTGAATGAAATATATAAAAGTATTGCAGTAGTCTGAAGAGCAATGCAGCAGAAGATTTTGTTCTGGATTCTCCCTCAACACAGAGGGAGCAGTGGTGGCCTATCCCCACTTGTAAACACATTCATATCTTGTCATACCTTGCACAAAGAGCAATGGATTTAATTGTTGGAGGTCAATCATTTCAACTTCACTCCAACCATCTGCAGTTCCTTCCATCACGTATGAATGGCCACTGGTGATTGCACCATGTTCAATTCCATTTGCAGCTCTTTAGAGAATTCAGTGCTAAACAACGTCCCAGATAACATTTGGAATGATGAAAAAAGAAATATTTGCACTTCACAAATGCCAGTCGATGACTATCAACAGCACAAAAGAATCTTAACCACATACCCTTAATATTCAATGGCACAACCATCATCGAGTCCCCCTTATAACATACTGGAGGGTCAACTATTGACCAGAAACTCATTTGGCTTAGACACATACATATAGGAAGGAGGAAGAACATGTTTGAGACTATACATCTTGCAGGAAGTGATTCACCTCTTCACACCCCAATGCTTTATTACCATCTACAAAACATGACAGGATTGTGAAGGAAGAGTCTCTACTCGCTTGGGTGAATATGGTACAAACAATGTTCAAAATCTAAACCATCCAGGATAAAACTCTTTCCTTCATTTGTCCTCCTGTGATCTGTCTCCTCTGGTCTGTCCATCTCTGGCACCTCCATAACCTCCATAGCCATCTGGTACCTCTATAGAGCACAAAGGTTTACACCATATACACACATACCATTATGTAGGGAGGTTATGTTGCAACTGTATAAGGTACTGGTGAGACCGCACCTGGAGTACTGTGTCCAGTTCTGGTCTCCATATTTGAGGAAGGATATATTGGTTTTGGAAGCGGTCCAGAGGAGGTTTACTAGGTTGATCCCTGGGATAGAGGGGTTGACTCATGATGAAAGATTAAATCGTCTAGGATTGTATTCGCTTGAGTTCAGAAGAATGAGAGGAGATCTTATAGAAATATATAGGATTATGAAGGGTATGGAAATGATAGACGTAGGAAGGTTTTTTGAGTTGGCCGGGGAAACTAAAACGAGAGGACACAGTCTCAAGATTCGGGGGAGTAGATTGAGGACAGAGATGAGGAAAAATAGTTTTTCCTAAAGAGTAGTGAATGTTTGGAATTCTCTATCCAGGGAAGTGGTTGGGGCTGCTTCATTAGACATATTTAAAATTCAGTTAGATAAATTTTTACGTGATAGAGGAATTAGGGGATATGGGGAGAAGGCAGGTAGGTGGAGTTAGGTCATAAATTAGATCAGCCATGATCTTATTGAATGGCGGAACAGGCTCGATGGGCCATTTTTGGCCTACTCCTGTTCCTACTTCCTATGTTCCTATATCAAACCGTGCACTCTAATTTTGGTCATTAACCTATTGAGTAGCACCTTAATGAAGGTTTTCTGGAAGTGCAAATAAACTATATCCAGTTATTATCCCTAATTTATTATGTATGTTATATCCTCAGAAAACTGCCACATGAGATTAGATAAATATGAATAGGTTATATATCTTTACCTTAGCTGTATAAATTACACTGTTTGACCTGCTGAGTTTCTTCAGCATTGTTTTTACTTCAATCACGGTGTCTGCAGACTTTTATGTTTTACTCCTGATAAATATGATTTCCTTTTCACAAATTTATCTTCATTCTGCCCCATCACCTTTGTTCAAGTTGCCCTGTTTGAGCCTCTGAACGGGTATTGCATAGAATGCCTATGTTTCATTATGGGCATGCTCAATACCCAACCAACCTCTTCAGCCTCAGAGCACAGCAAGATCCACTTCCTCAGTGGTATTCAAGGAGATCATGACTGGATTTTTAAGCCCTGCTCCTTCCAGGCTAATGCTGGCATTGACCATACACTACTTCTTTGAGATGCTGTAACTAAATTAATATATTTTATATCTTTAAAAAGAATCTGAGGGCATGTCTGGTTCCAGTTATTACAGGAGCCCCCAGCACATATTTCAGCCACAATCCACCTTGAGACTGATTTAAGTGGTGCTGACTGCACATAATAGTGGTCCTCTGCCGAAGAGGCTGGCCACTGCATGCAGCTAATACTGGATTATGCTACAGTCATTATATTTCGCAAGGATCACAAGGTTAGCACATTCAAATGAGCAAATGCAGGTTAATCATAAATCTTACTCCATCATTCACTTTCAGACGTTTTAAATTTATCCCCTTAATCTTTAAACAGTTCAGTAATCATAGTTTTATATGATCTCATGTTGAACAATGCACTCCACCCCAATTATAAATATGTTGTTATAGGACAGCAGCCAAGAATACAATGGTGGAGAATATAGACAAATAATAACTAGCTCTATAATAGCTTTAAAGTGTTTGTTTTACAGATTAAAGGATACACAATGAGATAGAGAGTGATCCTGACTATCTGTTAGATACAACAAAGACCAGTAACAGAGAACCTATTTTTTTTAAACAGTGAGATGGTTCTATGTTTCCATTGTGACGCTGCCACAAAATACTGAATTTCACGACTTGTTCAAGACAATAAATCCTGATTCTGATTTTAAATTAATCTAATTTTTTATTATGTTATTTCATTGCTCTGACACAGGAAAATAAATTATTTCTTTTCATTTTTAATTTATATCTTTTTAAATATAGAGATACAGCAAGGTAATAGGCCATTCTGGCCCATGATCCCGTGCTGCCCACATACACCAATTACCAACCTATGAATCTGGCATGTTTCAAGAGGGTTGGAGGAAACCAGGACAGTTTGTGCTGTAATTGCGTTACACTAACTGCCACGCTAACAGAGAAAAATCTCTTTTATCAACATTATCAAAGATGCAACACACCCGAATCGCGGACTATTCACTCTTCTCCCATCGGGCAGATACTACAGGAGCCTTTCATCACACACAAGTGGGCTCAAGAAGTGCTTTTTTTTAAAAATTTAAACGAAGCTGCGACTATGTTGAATCCTGAATCACGGCAGTGAGTGGTTCTGCACTCATATTGTTCAATTAGTTTTTTTTTAAATACAGTTCGTTGTAGAATAGTGTTGTTGTTGGTTTTAATCGTCATGTTTTATTGTAATGTATCTAGCACTATTTTTTAAACTTCCGGTCAATGCTGATTGTATTTCATTTGGCTGGTTTACTGGTACAATGACAATAAAGTCAATCATTATTAATGGGTTGCTCCATTTTGATCCCTGTTACCAACCTGGACACAGAGAATGGTGACAGTGGCATTTCATCAAATGATTGCAATCTTTCTCAAATGACTGCCAAACTCAAGCTCAGTTAATATACAAGAGGATTTCTGCTTTCCTTATATTACTGCTGTCAGGTGTTAAAATAGATTTTTACAGGTCCAGTGAATTGCAGCAAGAAATAAAACTTTTTAAGAAACGTCCTTTCTTTGGAACATGTGATCTATCAATCAGACCACTCTCCAACTCCCTCAGCATGCTCTGTACCCATCATGCCTGTACATTTGGGTCAAGTGGATTTTGTCAAGAAAGAAATTCTTGCTTTGAGATCAAAAGCTCCTCCTCACCAGTAAAGAATGGGAGCAATAATGGAAAGAAGGCACATCAGTCCAGTTGTTAGAAATGCTGAAGAAAGAGTACCTACTGCCTGAATCTCACCCCAAAACAAATTCATTCAGGATTTTAACCCGTCCTCCTATCCAAGAAATGGCTTTATATGCACATCTTGAAATCTAAACAACTGCAAAAAGTAACATTTGTTAGAAATTGATACAGTAAAATATAATTAAATAATAGTCTGATATATTCAGACAGATGGTTCAGATTTACCACAGTAATACTTAAAAGAGTGAGAGAAATTATATATATTGTCTGTTGCATCTTGCCAAAGGGCAACATAGCTGGAGTAAGACCAAGATCACTTCACAAAGATTTCCCAAAGATGCTGTTGGTTAACTTCATTTCTGGAACAGATCTAAAATATTTCAAGATATTTTAAAAAAAAGATTAAAATGTGTAAATCTGCTACATTAGAAGGTAAATTTCCCATATCACCAAATGCTTAAAATTTGTAGTTTTCTGCTCGTTGTTCAATTGTATCTTGATCTATACAAAATTTGCACATTTCTTAAACAGTGACACAGAAAGCATTTTATAAAGGATGCATGTCTTCCTCATGTGTGCTGTACTTAGCCAACTATCTACACATGCTGAATGGGTTATCACCATGGAAACAGAGATACATATTTGCTGAGAGTAAAGCAGCTTTCAAATCAATTGGCAAAACACTGCCTGGTAGACAGGAAGATCATTAACTAAAATTCAACATGGGGATGTTTCATATAAATGTTTACTGATAGGAACCAGAAAATTACTTCTCAGAACAACTTGAAGTTGTTTGCATATATTTTCTCAAGAATTCTGAGATTTAAATTCATATAAGTGAAACTAATTCACTGTGAAATGAAGTTTAGTCCAAAGCCAATAGTCACCTTCTAGTAATCTTTCACAGATATAATTCTTCACCGATATTTTCAGACACAATATTTTGAGACTGAAACTTCTTGATATGAAAGTTGTTTTTTTGATTCTCATGCATCCTGTGGTGACCTTTATTTCTTCAGAGCAATTCTGAAAAATGAAGTGTGCATTCAACAAAAATGTTAATGTTTGCAGATGATGCGAAGGTAGGTTGAGGAGCAGGTAGTGTTGAGGAAACTGGGAGGCTGCAGAATCAGAATTTATTGTCATGAACAAGTCATGAAATTCTGTGTTTTACGGCACCATCATACTCTTACAACATTACTATAAAAAAAATTTAAAGAGTACTGCATGAAAACCAAGGCAGCGTCTTTGGTTCATTGATTATTCAAGAATCTGATGGCAGCGGGGGAAAAGCTGTCCTTGTGCCATTGAGTGCTTGTCTTTAGACTCATGTACCTTTTACCCCCGATGGTAGCAGAGTAAACATGGTATGGCCTGGGAGGTGGGGTCTTTGAAGATATTGCCCCATGTAGATGTTCTCAATGGTGGGAAATCTGGTGCCTGTGATGTCGCAGGCAGAGTTAACAACCCTCTGGAGTTTAATGTCCTGAGAGTTGGCACCTCCATACCAGGCAGTGATGCCACCAGCTAGAATGCTCTCCATGGTAGAGGCTTTCGAGACTCTTCAGTGACATACCGAATCTCCTCAGACACATCACAAAGGTTAGCTGCTGACCAGCCTTCCTTGTGATTGCATCAACATGGAGAATCCAGGACAGATCCTTGAAGATGTTGACGCCCAGAAATTTCTTGACCCTCTCCACTACTGAGCCCTTGAGGACTGGGTCATGTTCTCCTGACTTCCTTCTGAATTCCACAATCATCCCCTTGGTTTTGCTGATGTTGAGCCCAAGGTTGTTGTGATTACTCCATCCAACGAGCTGATTTATCTCCTGCCTGTAGCTTCTTCATTGCCATTTGTGATTCTGCCGACCATTGTGATGTCATCAGCAAACTTGTAGATAGCATTGAAATTGTGCCCGGCCAGATAGTCATGGATGTATAATGAGTAGTGCAGTGGGTTAAGCACACATCCTTGGGGTGCGCCTTGTTGATAATCAGTGAGGAGGAGACGTTGCTTCCAATTGATATTGACTGTGGTCTTCTGATGAGAAAGTCAAGGATCCAGTTGCAGGAGTGGGGGGTTGGGGTACAGAGTCCTAGAGTTTGTAGCTTCTTGACCAGTACTGAGGGAATAGTGGCATTGAAGGCTGAGCTGAAATCAATGAAGAGCAGCTGTATGTTTGAATTGCTGTTTTTAAGGTGATCCAGAGCCCACAACATTTCATCTGTTGACTTAGATTTAAAGAATGGGCAGAGAAGAGGCAAAGAAAATACCATGTCAAAAAGTGTACAGTTATGCACTTTTGGTAGAAAATATAAAGAGGCAGACTATTTTCTAAATGGGGAGAAAATTGAAAATACCCAGATACAAAGGGACCTGGGAGCCCTTCTGCAGGATAGTCTGAAGGTAAACTTGCAAGTTGAGATGGTGGTGAAGGCAGGTTCAATACTGGCCTTCAATTCAAGAAGAATAGAATAATGTGTGGCATAAGATAGTGGTCAAAGTGCCTGAGACAGCATGACTCTATGAGAAGAGCCATTACTATCCTACTCACTGTTTGTTGATGACTGATGCACAGTTTCCTCAAAATCACTGTGCTACTTGGGGGAGCTTCATGTACATGAAATGACTGCAGTGGGCCAGTGATTGGACTTTGCTGACTGTGTAACATTCTTTGTGGCAAGCAGAGACCAGGGAAATGTTTGCCATTGGGATGCCACAGTTGTGCAATTAAGATAACCTGCTGTTTCACATCTCCATCAATGAAGGCTCAAGCTGTGTGGACTTTAAGTAAGCAAGAAAGAAAAGAAGAGTGGTGAGAAAGAGAATGAAGGGCTGGAAGAGAGTGCCCAACAACGGGTCGACCTGCAGCGGGAGGCCCAACAACAGAAGACACAGCAGCTGGAGGCCCAGCAAGGATACAGAAGCAGCTCATCAGAGAAGGATTAAGATACACAGATACAGAGAAGATGACACAGACATAGATAGACACAGAAGAAGAGGAAGATGACCAAGAATTTCAAAGGAAAGAAGAAGGTAAAATAGAAGGACAAAGTTTAGATAAAGCCTTTTTTTTGAAGAACAGATGAGGTCATTAAAAGAATGCCCATCATTAGAATTTAGTTCAATCAAAAGAAAAATGAAAAGAGCTGAAGACAGAATACAAAGTTTAGAGTTAGTCATGACTGAAATAGGTAAAAGAAGAAAATGTGGAGGAATGAGAAGCTGTTGTAGAAATGGAGATAAATGATTTAAGAAGGAAATTGGAAGAGAGTGAAAAAAAATTAAAGAGACACAAGATTTATTGTCACAAAAAATTGACGTATTGGAAAACTACAGTAGGTGAACAACACAAAAATAGTGGGCCTGAAAGAAGGCAAAGAAGGGTCAGATATGAAGGAATTCATAAAAGGATGGATCCCGAAGGTGCTGGGAATGACAGATTCACATGAAGAAATAGAAATCGAAAGGGCACATAGAGTGCTAGTACCGAAACCGCCACCGCATCAAAAACCAAAATCCATATTGGTAAAATTTCTAAGATATACGACAAGCGAAAACATACTGGAGCAGGCAAGAAAGAAGGTTAGAGAAGACAATAAGCCGTTGGAATATAAGGGACAAAAAATATTTTTTTACCCGGACATAAGCTTCAAACTTTTAAAGAAGAGGAAGGAATTCAACACGGCGAAAACAATCTTATGGAAGAAAGGGTATAACTATATTAAGACATCCAGCAGTACTCAAAGTATTTATTCCTGGGGAACAGAATAGACTGTTCTCAGACCCAAAGAAAGCCCAAGAATTTGCTGAACATTTGCTGGACAGGAGAAGAGAAGGAGGAGTGACAAGAAGGATGACCGGCAAGAAAATATACAAAAATATGTAAAAATATAAAGTAAAGATAATGTATATATAAAGATTTAAAGATGGGTAAGAGAAGGGGAAGAAGGGAAAAAGAGAGCTTTGTTATAAGTATATGAAAATAGTGTTCTCTGGGGGGAGGCTGGGGGTGGGAGAATAATGGTCACTGCAAAATCGGTTGATGCTTGCGAGTAAGTTCGCAAACCGAATGGAAAGGGGATTTGTGGTTGCCGTCAAGGGACAAGGGGCAATCCAAGGAGGGGAGGTTCATTTGGGATTAAAGGGTTATTGCTTGTGGGGATTGTAGGGGTATTTCATGTCTTAAATGCGTTGTCATATATTGAGATTAAAAAGAAAAACTTAAAAAACAGTAATGGAAAAAAGGGGTGGTGGTGAAGACAGAAAGGAAGTGAAAATAAGATGGCCACGTTGGACTATATGACTATAAACATTAATGGAATATATAACCAAGTTTAAGTGTATTCCATGGGTGGGGGGGGGGGGGGGATTTTAAAAAAACCCAAATAAATAAATAAATAGGTCACATGTAATTTAAAAGACAAAGTTACAATGTTTGAAAAAACCTGGGAACCATATATGGAACATAACAGAAAGAGCAGGTCTCAGACCACCACCACTACCTAAAATGATAAGAAGATAAACACGATCAGATTTAATGTGAATAAGTAGTTGATATGTCTTTTTTGTTTGTATTCCTTTTGTATAAAGATATTGTTTTATTGTATTTTATATGTTCAATATTTACTGTTTTTGGAGGGGGGTGGGAAAGGGGAAGGGAGGGATGGGGAAAAAAAAAGAGAAAATGTCACTGTGAATATTTAAAGAGATGCATCTGTAAATATATTGGTTGATATGGTTCGCAGTATGATAAATAAAGAATTACAAATAAAAAGCTGTGTGGAGTTTGTATGTTCACCTTGTGGGTTTTTTCCCCCAGGTTATGGCATAGGAGCTTAACTGGCTACAGTTATATTGGTAGAATTTGGGGGAGTTTATGAGAATACAGGGGGAATAAGTTACAAGGAATATTATTGTGCACGGTGCCAAGGAAACTGTTTTGCATTGTTTATAAAATTCTTTACATGAAATTTGATCTATTGGTACCAATCTCATCTTCAATTCAGAAGAGAGTAGGTTCAAGTTCAATATTGCTGTTGGAGTGGAGTTCGGAGATGGAGGGTTGACGAGCAATCAAAACACATACTGGAGAAAGTAAGAAGGTTTCAAACTTTTGTAGGAGGTGCGCTAATTGAGGAGAGGAAGGGAGATGTCTCTGTAACCTGGCCTTAATGCAGCATCTTGATGGCATGTCATGGACTGCCCTGAAACTACCATTCCCAGGCCAGGAGGTGCCTTGCATCTAGTCTCTTACCTGATTGATGGTAGCCCCAAAATGTCATTTCACATGGTGCAGGGGCCTCAGGTCACATGCCAGAACTGGGAGGCACAGTCTCTCTCTTTACTCACACTGCTGAGGTGGGACAATACCACCTTTTATGACTTCACTGGTCACCAAGCTGCTGGGGGAATCCCAGGCAACTCAGAGCTGAGGAGGGAGGACAGTATGCCCGGGGTGTGATGGGCTCTTCAATGTTAGCTGCTTCTCCTCAGCAACAGGAGATGAAGATGAAGTTCATGGAGGAGAGGGTTGTTTACATGATGTTCAAAGCTCAATCCACCACCTTCTGCAGCTGCTTCCAAGCTTGAGAAAAATAGTTCCCATGTCACAATGTTATGCATCCAGTAAGTCTGCTTTCAATGGTGTACATGCAAAAGTTGTTGGGGGTCATGGAGCATTCCCAATGTCCTTAGACTTCTGAGAACATAGGGACATTAATATGCTTTCTTCATTGAAACATCAATGATTGGTCCAAATCAGCTCAATGGGCATTCCAAGGAACTTGAATTCATCTACTCTTTCCTAATTGTGGTTCCTGATGACTACATCTGCAGCATGTTGTTTGCTCAAAGATTTCAGATTCAAAATTGATGACCTGAAATCTGAGCTTCAAACATTAGGACATGATAGGGAGGGGAAGAGTTACCTGGACACTTTTTTTTCAGGAGGTAGTCATACCCATTTGAATAGCTGCCTCAAATTCAGCCTGTAGTCAGGGTCAGGAGGGTGTGACTGTGAGTGAGCAGGTAGTGAGCTCCAAGATACAGTGCTGGAGGAGTCTCAGACCTCTTTGTTACTCTTAGTCTTTGTTTGGATAAGAAGGAGGGCTGTAGGAAGGATGAGCAACCTAACTGTGGCACAATGGTTCAGGAAGCCATTTAAGGTAGGTGGTGGCGGGGTGGGGGGGGGGGGGATGAAAAGAAATGTAGTGGTAACCAGGGATAGTATAATTAAGGGAATAGACAAAGTTCTCTGTTGCAGGATAGAGCATCCTGAAGGTGTTGCCTGCCTAGTGCCCAGATTCAAGACATTTTCTCTAACTTGCAGAAGAATTTGCAATGGACAGGAAAGATCCAGTTGTCATGGTCCATGTGGGTATCAATCTCTGGATTATTACCTGACCCACATGAAAATTGGCTCAGGGTCTGGAAGATTAGAGAGTTAAATGCATGGCTCAATGATTGGTGTGGGACAAGTGGGTTCCAATTCATGGGACATTGGAACCAGTATTGGGGAAGGAAGGAATTGTTCAAAGGAGACAGCTCCATCTGAACTATGATGGGATCTGGATCCTAGTGGATCACCTAATGAGGACTGTGGATGGGGCTTTAAACTAAATAGTAGGGAGGTGGGTTCAACAGATTGCAAAAGTTAAAAAGGAGAAAAGTAAGAGTAGAGTGTATAAAAATCAAGTGCTAAAGAGGCAAAGATGACCAGATTTTAAAAGCATGAGTATAAGAGCACTCTATCTGAATGCTTGTGGTATTCAAAACAAGGTCAGTGAACTTGTGGCACAAACTGATGCAAAGTGACCATTATAGAAATGAGGTTGCAGGGTGGAGATGATTAGGAATTAAATATCCAAGGATATCAAGTAATAAGGAAGGACAAGTAGGAAGGTAAGGGAGGTGGGATAGCACTCTTAGTTAAGGATGAGATCAGGGCAATAGTGAGAAATGATGCAAGATCTAAAGAACAAAATGTTGAATTCATCTAGGTGGACATTAGGAATGGTAAAGGGGAAAAATAATTGGTGTGAGTTGTCTATAGGCCACCCAATAATATTATAGTGGCACAGGCCATAAACCAAGAAATAACGGCAGCACGTAAGGATGGAACAGCACTTATTATGGGGGACTTCAGCATGCATAGACTGGATGAGTCAGGTTGGTCATGGCATACTTAAGGAGGACTTCATAGAATGCATACAGGATGGCTTTCTTAAACTGCATGTTACTGAACCTACAAGAGAACATGCCATCTTGGATCTGGTCCTGTGCAATGAGACTGACAAAATTAGCCATCTTGTAGTTAGGGATCCTCTTGGAAAGAGTGCATTTCTCATACAAATGGATGGTACAATGGTTTGGTCTAAAAGCAGTGTATTATGCCTCAACTAGAGAAACTACAAGACAATAAGGGAGGAGTTGGACAGGATAGACTGGAAACACAGGCTATATGGAGGGATGGCTGAGGAACAGTGGAAGACTTTAAAAGAGATTTTTCACAGTGCTCAACAAAAGTGCATTCCAGTTAAGAGCAAGGACAGTAAAGGTTATCATATGAGGAGCATTTGACAGCTCCTGGCCTGTACTCATTAAAATTTAGTAGAATGAGGGGGGAATCTCATTGAAACATTTCAAATATTGAAAGGCATGGACAGAGTAGATGTAGAAAGATCATTTCCTGTGCTGGGACAAGAGGCCACAATTTCAGGATTGAAGAGCGTCTACTTAGAACAGAGATGCAAAGAAATTTCTTTAGCCAGAAGGTGGTATATCTATGCAATTTCTTGGCATATGCAGTTGTGGAGGACAAATCATTGGGTATACTTAAGGCAGCAATCGATAGGTTCTTGATTAGCCAGGGTATCAACAGTTATGGGAGACAGCTGGACAGTGGGACTGAATGGGAAATTGGATCGGCTCATGATAAAATGACAAAGCAGCCACAATGAGCCAAATAGACTATTTCTGCTCCCATGTCTTATGGACACAATCACTTTTGAAACACTGATATCAGTGCTAAAAATCAATATAAATATTTTTTTTAAGATTCACACATGAATATATTTATTTGGGTAAGGCAACAGATCCATTTGCCTAAAATAACCACTGATGTTTGCTGCTTTCTGACCAACTAAATCTACTTTTTCCCCAGGAACCCCAAGGGCAAAAGTTGAGGAGTGCTATAATTATCCTTTTCACACAAAGGGTGATACCTATATGGAGCTACTAGAGGAAGTGGTAGATATAATGACAAGATTTAAAAGACATTTGAACAGGTACATGGACAGGAAAGGATTAGAGGGATATGGGCCAATAACAGAAAAATAACCAGGACTAGCTAGCTGAAAGGTCTGTTTCCATGTTGTAAAGCCCCATGACTCTCATTAGTTCCTCTTTCTCCAGAGTGTGGCGGGGGGGGGGGGGTGTGGGAACTGGTGGGGGTGATGTGGGATAGGGGGGAGAAGTCATATTTGACTTTTTATGATGAAGGGGCTTTTCTTCTGGAAAGTTTACCTGTGCGACATTGAAATGAATTTCTTTTAAATTTTGACAGAGATTTCTCATGGAACAGACACCTAATAATGCTCATGCTCCAAGCCCTCAAGTGAAGCATGAAAGGCATTTGGAGCAAATATTTCACTTCCAAGAGTAAATATAATAAATGTTCCACTAATTAGAGCAATTTTTGAAACATTTGCCTCCTTGCAGAGTGCTCATGTTACATTACCCTTTGTCTCAGAGCTCTTAAAAATAACTAATAGATTTAAGGTTAACAATGTTTGGTTATTGAAAGAGAGAAAACAAATGAACATTGGCAATGTTTATGGAAGTGAAACTCTTTTTAAATATTTGTAGCTTAATTTCTATGTCTTATTAATTATTACCACAGATAGAAAATATACAATTCTTCTTGAGTTAAAAGTCAAATCATTGATTATAGTTTCTATATGACCTGCTGAGTTTCTCCAGCACTTTTATGTATAACATTACACCCCAGAATCTGCAGATTTTCTTTGCTGAACTCTGGCATCTAAGTTCAAGAACAGAATTTTTCCAACAGCTATCAATGTCTTGACCCTCTCCACGCTATCCCAACCAGAATAATACTGCAAGACCACCAAAGATCTGTCTGTAAAGTAACATTTTATTTTGCATGACAGTATCTGTGAATATTTATCTATTCCTTTATATTTATGATCTCTTTTTCTCATGTGCTTATTTAATATATACTTGTGTATTTTATTTACCTGTTTTGTTAAAACAAGCAAGAATTTCAGTCCATCTGTACATTGTGCTTACATTAATAACAATAAACTCTAATTCATTCTTGCAACATCAAATATCCTCTTTAAGGTGTAGAATAAAGCAAAAGTGCTGATATTCTAACATTTTCAAGTCTGATACAAATTTGGGGGAAAAAATAGGTCACAACTATGGTCGAGAGGCTGTCACGATCCCAGAAACATATATTTTCATCAAAGCAAACTGGGTCAGAAATGCTTAAAAGCATTACCATCACTCGAGACTTTGAGCATTGTACTTCAAGTGAACCATAATCTACACTGAGTAATGAAACCAAATGAGACATGAAGATACATAATATGGTGCTAATATGGCAGTACCCTTCATAATCACATTGCTTCCTAATGTTACCAATGATGTTCTTCTGTACACAAAAATTCAAATACTTTTATTGAGTCATACAGCACAGAAACAGGGCCTTCAACCCTGTTTCTGCCTACCAAATTGCCCATCTCAGCTGGTCCACTTTCCTGCATTTGGCCCATATCCCTCTGACCTGCCCTATCCATATCCATCAAAATGTCTTTGAAATGTCATAACTGTCCACATGTCTACAGCTTTTTATGGCACACTACCCTGTGTGAAAGAAATTCCTTTCAGATCTCTATCAAACTTTTCTCCTCTCACCTCAAACCTGTGTCCTGTAGTTTTGGATTTCCTTACCCTGGGGAAAAGAACTATTCACCTCATCAATGCCCCTCGTGATTTTATGTACCTTTATAAGGCTACTCTTCAGACTCCTTCACATCAAGAAAAAAAGTACTCGCCTATCCAGTCATCTTTATAACTCAAGCTCTCTGGTCCCAGTAAAATCTTTTTGGCTTTCTTTTCAGCTTGATGACATTCTTCCTACAGCAGGGTGGGTGACCAGAACTACATCCAATTCTCCAAACGTGTCTGTACCAATGCTTGCTGTAACATGTTAAAGATTACAATTGCATAGTAGGAAATCACACCTAAAAATTAAAAAGCCAAAAAAAATCTGAATTTTTTTTTATTCTTGACACACTACATTGGTTTCATCTATGCTGATGCAGCCAGATGCATCACTTCAAGGCACTTTCGAACCTTATCCTTGTAATCCTTAAAAATAACACATCTTTACCTGTGAACGAGCATCCATCCAAAATAATCAATGATTATTTGACAGATTATTTAACATATTTGAAGAACAATTTTATTGTACTGTTTCAACACAGCAAATTATTTTGACACTAAGGCGTAACTGCATGTAAGCTAGCCTTTTTAGTTATCATGTTCGTGTGAAAGAATTTAAAGTGAGGAAACACACCACTCCTGAGTTTACACTCTAAGCAATCCTCCTCCAGTCTAAATAACTCTTCCTGTTCTAAACACAAGAACGCAGGAGCAGGAATAGGCCATTTGACCCTACAAACCTACCCCTCCATATAAAAAGATCACAGCTGCTATGCCAGTTCCCAATAAATCTCAATTCCTCAGTCTTTCAATTATTTATCCAACCCCCTCTTGACCATTCTCGTTACAGAGCCCCTCACTGGTCTACCAACATGTCACCATCCCATGGGGTGTCTCCTCTGCTTCTCCTTCTCAAACTGGGGACAGTCTCCCCATTTTCTCATGCTCTATGCCAGACCTCTACTTCCCTGGAGTCTGTTATTCTCTTAATTAAAATGAACCCTTAGCCATTATACTGTTAAGGTCACCATTTCAATTCCTATTGACTCATAGATAAAATAAATATATATATTTAAAACTTCTGACTTTAAAATGTTTTGGATATATGTGTTTAAGATGAGAAATGCAAGATTAAAATAGCTTACCTATTTCATAAAAAGCCTGACCTGTTCACCATCCAGTTACATACTAAATGATGCACACCATGAGATTGTAACCAGATGTCAAATTAATTAGATTATTGTCAATAATGAGTCCCAAACTTTAAATTAAGATTTTTGCTTCTTTCTTTCTTATTTCTGTCAATACAAGTGGATTTCAATTCATTTTCACAGTCTAAAATATCTCTTTTATTACATGCAACAGACAGGCAGCAGGTGACATTATAAAAGAACATTATGCAGTTGTCACAGACAGAGGAAGTACCATTGACAAAAAATGGCCATTTATTAAGTTGACATTTCCAACAGATGCATTTCAAAATATCTCATAGGTAAACAAAGAAAAATGAACAAAACAAGGTACAAGAAAGGCCATATGATAGATTTATAGAGGACAGGTTTGTGAACTTATACTCTAATAGAGTATATTTATACTGGTTAAACCATTATGCTGTTTAAAGAAACAGAAAGTGCTTAGCTGTCCTGAACAAACATAATATGAGATGTTTAAATTAGTGAATTAACAGATGTTATTGTCAACTAGCAAACTTTAACGATCATTCTTAAGATTATGAAGCAGTCCTGTTGGAAAAAAGCTGTGCATTATAGTTTGCATTATTGATCATCACCAGGTGCCATCTTCTCAGCTAATCAAGTCTTATCTTTTCCCAATGATAGTGTTATTAGCCTCCTTCATACTGCAAATTCTATGAGCAGTCAGAAAGACTATTTTAGCATACTAAATCACAAGGGAGTGAGAAATGTAGGCCAGATCTATGAAATAGTAAGTATTAATGTGAAGAGATTCCTTCTGTGTTGTAAGATTCTGACTGTCTTGATGGGGGTGATGGAGAACAAGGTGGGTTAATTAAGTTAGTGACATGTGGTGTAGAAGTAGGTTGAAGAGGAGCTCAACAAACATCCAGTGAAATGGAATGGATTATTTTAAAATAATTAACTCTATTTAAGGTACAGCTGACTGCAGTGTAGCTAACGAGGTCCAGATAAAGCAGTGAAGTTTTGCAGTAAACAATCGGGGTAAAATAAATTTAACAAGTCTGGCATTAATTCTAAATACCACAATTTTTAGTATGGCAGATTCAAATTCCCTTCATAATATTAGTTACTGAAAACAGTAATATAGCCAAGGTAGGGTCTCTCCAATTTACCATAGAGAAATGTAGAACTCATGGTTACCTTTTGCTTAATCAGACTCAATTAAATTCAAATAGAATCAAATTAATGGTAACAAACAATTTCATAATAATTTAACAATACTTCTCTAGAGAGGCCTGGTCTATGTTTCCATCATCTAATAAAAATAACTCAAAAAATATGAACAAACATAAAAACATCATACTTTCCAGATGAGAATAATTTACATGGAAACTTGAATGTGTTTTGATCCTTATAGATGAAAGAAAGAACAAAACAAGAAATAATTATGAAGCTTGAATTTAAAGGTAGTTACAAAATTACCTCTGCAAAAGCAGTTTCAGTAAGTTTTAATACTGAGTGCACATAACGAGTCAATTGGGTACAATTAAAACAGTAGTTTTCAAACCTTTTTCTTCCCACCCACATACCACCTTAAACAATCCCTTACTAATCACAGAGCACCTATGGCATAGGGAATACTTTAAGTAGTATGTGAATGGAAAGAAAATGTTTGAAAATCACTGTATTACATAAATCCAAATGTCTCTCCTATAAATTCCATGGCAGCACTGCGGGCTATTGCTCATGTCTCCAATTTCTTGAAGCAGAAATGGAAAAATTAGGGATTCAGCAAAAAAATTGAAAGATTTTAATGGAAATGAACTTATTTTCCTTAATTACTTTGAATCTGCGATTGACCTGCAATATTTCTCCAGCATCTTAAATGTTTAGTTTACATTCTCTGTATTTACTTTTTTTGTATTTCACAATAAGACAGATTTTGTCAGAAAAATTTAACTATTTAAGATCCCCACGCTATGGAAGATAGAGCACCATTTATGAGTTAGACCAATGGTTCGCAACCTTTTTCTTTTCACTTACATACACTTTAAGTATTCCCTATGCCATAGGTGCTCTGTGATTAGTAAGGGATTGCTTAAGGTGGTATGTGGGTGGAAAGAAAAGTTTGAAAACTACTGTTTTAATCGTACCTAATTAATTTATTACATGCATGGTTTCATAACTCCAAAGGAGCCAATGACAATTTTTCTCAAGCAAAATATTTCAGTAACAATTGGATGTAGAACAGTTATTCTCAACCTTCCCTTCCCACCCACATACCACCTTAAGCAATCCCTTACTAATGACGGAGCTCCAACGGCATCGAGAATACTTAAAGTGGTATATGAGTGGAAAGAAAATGTTTGAGAGACACTGAATTAGAAGCACAATAAAAAGGGTCTTTTTATTGGATGCCAGACGGTGACTAGTTGGGTGCCGCAGGGCTTAATGTTTGGGATGAAGATCCAATTACAGAAAAACTCATGGTATCTGACACCTACAGGGATTGGTAAATGCCAGATAAGTGAGTTTTCTGATTGCTTGAGACTCACTCTTACAATGCCTAACTGTACTCCTGCATTAAGAATAAACAGTTTAAAAGACAAAAATACTATAGTGTACTTACGCTGAACAAACTTCACTTGCATGAATAAATAAACCTTAAAGCATTTTACTTTATTTTCAGTCACATTCTTTGAAAACATTTAACTGGCATTGCATTTTCACTGGGCTGCCCGAATGACGAACAATAACATTAGAGATAATTAACCCTTCCTTCCCCCAAGTTTACAGATAAAGCCTTACTAATACACAATAATATACTAATAAAGACTCTTACTAAGCAGGGATAAAGAGACACTATAAGAGAGTCACTCCAATGGCAAATGGCATCAACCAGTTCTTCATCCTGGTGAGGCCTTTTTAATCAAACTCATCTTTATTCAAAGAGCTGCTACAAGCATAGCATGACCAAAATACTCCACTGGCTGAATATTTGCTCCCATCTTCACCAATGTTCATGTTTCTTCAGAGAACATTTACTTTTACAATTTTAAACTTTTCTTAAAATGTTTATTTATTCTTATTTTTAATATATTTTCTGCCGGTGGCTTGAGGTTGCTGGTTTCTTGAATTCTGGATAACAGGTTTTACTGTACTCACTATCTGGATGAAGGAACTAAATGCAATATCTCTGTTTTCATAAGAGAGAAATCTATGTCACCTCCCTTCCCACTTCCTTCAGATATGAGGCTCCAATGTGATTCAGTCATGTTGGGTGACCAGGCAAACACATGGCAGAGACTGTTTAACATGGTTAAATGTGAGGATATTTACTTGGGTTTGTAAAAACAGACAGACAGACAGATCACGGTTATAGGTTGGGAAAAGTGAATGTGCAACGTGATCTGCGTGTTCTGTACCAGTCACTGAAATCAAGTGTGAATGTGCAGCCAAGCAGTTTGATTTCAAGAGGGTTAAGAAATAAGAATGTCTTATGCAGCTGTTGGTGAGACCCCATCTGGTGTTGTGTGCAATTTTAATCTCTGTATCTGGGGAAGTATGTTCCAGTCACTGATAGATGATTATGAGTTCACTGGACCGATTCCTGAGACAACAGGACTGATTAAATGAGGAGAGATTGGATGAAAGTATCAAAGAATGAGAGGACATCGTCTAGAAACCTGTAAAATTCAAACAATTCCATAAGTCTACCGGTTGGAAACTGATGCTGGAATATGCTGTTTCTAAGAAACCACTATCATACTTAATTGGCTACCTGTGTAGAACATGCCTCATTCCTTGTGAGTTGTCAAAAAAATTCACGAGTCACTCAAAACGCTGAAACTTATGCCAGCAGTGGTAGAATTGTGCAGTGTGGAACATGACATCTTCAGATGATTGACCGGAGTCAGGAAAAGATCAGCCATTGCAAGGCAAATTGTGCACAGAAGTGCCCCTATGACTTCATCTGAAAATGATTGTCAAGACAACCCACCCTGAGTAAAACCACTTTTGTGTGCAAGTTGAATATTAAACTGTGTGATGGAGCCAATTTCCAAATCTGCTTACCTTAAGAAATTAATCAGCACTCTTAAAGATGATGAAACATTACATGAGCTACGTCTATATGTTTGTGTGTTTCGAAGGTTGATGGCTGATCTAAAAGGTGTGTTAATAAGGTAAATACAGTGAATAAATCTTGATCAAGTGAATATAATCTCATAACTAAACCAGTCACTGGTAAAATCAGGATGCCTTTTATTTAGCAATAAGTGTAGTGGAAATCTGATATTTTCACACAATTAGCCCATCAGAAATTTTAAGAGATCAATATGTTAAATTGTACTCCATTTATATCAATAGTGACTAATATTAGACTGGATGTCAAACAATACCATTTCTAAAGTGTTTCAACCTAACCTCTGCATGGGCTACAAATTAGCTTGGAATTAACAGCATTGCCATCTTGTGGTTGACGTATGTCACTGGCAACAGAGACACGTTCAGCAAGCCTTTCTTTAGTTATTATTCGTACTGATAATTTTTTTTTAATCCTTTTTTTTGAAAATTTTATTTAATAATTTGCAAGATACAATGTAATAAACAAATACAAAAAATACATAAAAAGCAAACAGCAAAAAAAAACTATAAACTGCAACCCCTCCCCCTATTAAAAAAAACAACCCACCCTCCCCCCTCGGAGCCTTAAAAAAAGGTATTGAGTATTCTTTGTTTGGTGTGCCAACTCTACAATATTTACTTAAGTTCTTTAGACATATATTTTAAATATAAACCCCACATATCAACAAAAAAGAATAATTATTTAGTAAATTATGTTTTTTTTAAAGTACAAACACAACTGTAGTTCATTATGCCATCTTTGCAAACTCAACTGTACATAATTTTTCCATGTAACAGCTATACATTTTCTCGTTACTGCTAATCCTAATCTTAAAAAAGCTAAATATGGTTTAATCATTTGCAACTCTATAAATGGCACATTAATATAACCTAATAAACACATAATTGGATCCAATTGCAAATCAATCTTGAACAAATCTCTCAAAAACTTTATAACTTCCTCCCAAAAATGTTTAACTTTCTTACATAACCAAACTGAATGTATAAAAGTACCTTTTTTGCTCTCCACATCTAAAACACAAATCTGTTAAACTAAATCCATATCTCTTCAATTTCTCAGGAGTTAAATATAATTGATGCAAAAAATTCTAATTAACCATATTATACCTCATGTTAATTAACGTTGTAACATGTCCACACACATTTTTGACCATTCTTCCCATGTCAAAAAAATATATAAATCTTTTTCCCATTTCTCTTTAACCTTATTCATATCTCCTGTAACAACTTATACATATCTGAAATAAAACCTTTTTCAACTTTATCCGTAATTAATAGCTCAAATTTTGTTTGACCTGGTAGAATTAACTCCTGCCCATAACTCTTAAAAAAATTACGGAGAATTTTAAGAATTCGACAAAATACCATATCTCTCCTGTAACCTTTCAAATGAACCAAATCTCCCTGCCTCAAAACAGTCCAATAGATTAACTATTCCTTTAGTCTCCCAGTCTTTTAAATAAGGGTTATGTAAAGAAAAAGCAATTAATTTATTTTGATATAATGGTGATTTTATAGATATTATTCCTTTAGAACCTAGTACTATATTGGATAACATTCATTTTGTTTTCACTCCTAGTTGCTCCTGCTCTAATTTTAAGATCACACCTATTTGTTTGTGATGGCATACTTAGTGGACCACTGGTTGAAACTTTACCAAAATTGTTCAAATTCCAGGAGGGCACCAAAAGATTGGAAAATAGCCAATTTGACATCCTTGTTTAAAAAGGAAGATAGAAGGCAGGGAACTATAGACTTATTAGTTTAACAAATTCAACTTAAACTCAGTATTTCACTTCCAATCAGAAGTTGGTTATATTAGTTTTTATAATTCCATCTGTTTCTTTTTTGTGCCATACATCAGTTTATCTAGTTCCTTCTGTGGGCCTATGAATGGTCTTGAAGTTATATCATTAACTTTGGTGTGAATTTCTAATCCTTGTCATTCCTTGATGAATTGAAGAGCTCCAGGAAAGACTTTGGAGTGAGTACTTTTCATATCACTTTGTCAGCCAGTCATCTCTCTTCCAAACATAGAAGGCAGCAATTCAGCCCAACATGTCTCTGTGATTTTTGCAAGGAGCTATCCAATGACTTCCCCCTCCTTAGCTCTCCCAATAACCAGCACATTTTTCAATGTGTGTATATTCAATTCGCTATGCTTTGATTTTTTTTTTACCCACCAATTCTCTTTCTATGTGTATATTTTAACTAACCTTCCATTGAATTGATTTTTTTTGATTTTTGGAGAAACTTTTTTTCTGAAAATGATTCAGATATCTGAGTAACATGTGTATTATTCTTTTTCCATAGTCTATTGTTGATGTCACTTTCTTCAAAGAAAAGCCAGTTCATCAGAGGTATTTGCTCCACTTTCAATGAAATGTTACCAGGATTAACATAGATTTGGGTGCAGTAACAATCTGACTTCTAAACCCACACATGAACATGATAATACCTCCCTGCTTTTTGCTCGTACCTTGATGAAGCGCTCAGGCCAAAAACGTTGGTTATATCCCTTTGCTTCCTACAGACCTGCGAAGTTTCTCCGGCACTTTCGTATATTACACAACAATTACAGGGTCTGCAGTGTTT
Organism: Narcine bancroftii; assembly: GCF_036971445.1. Taxonomy (NCBI): domain Eukaryota; kingdom Metazoa; phylum Chordata; class Chondrichthyes; order Torpediniformes; family Narcinidae; genus Narcine; species Narcine bancroftii. The sequence continues at coordinate 12,305,526 of NC_091474.1, read as the reverse complement.
CAGAGAGTATTACATATTAATTAATTAAAATTATTCCAACTTTTCAAGTCTTTAAAAGCAATAAATTTACTACTATGTCTGCTTAATTTTGAAAATAGAAATGCTGACATTTTACCTCACCTTCAAGTTGAACATGCTAATTCTGAAATTTCTCATTAACTCACACCAAGATGAATTTTAATATAATTTAACCAAATCTATTTTTAAAAATTCATTATTCAGCACCATTCCCACTGGAGTTATCAGCTTCAAGTGTTAAGTCTCTATTTCTGTGGAAGAGACTTAACACTTGAAGCTGATAACTTTTAATTTAATTTGCTAATTTATTTATGAATTGCAAGCTTCTTATTTTAAAATGTTTGCCACATAAATTTTTCCCAAAAATATTATGCATGCAAACAAGTCAAACACTGCATCATTTTTAATAGCTACAAGTACTGCAATTTTTTTAATTTTGTAAATGAATTGTAACTTGGACAGAGTATGTGGTTTACAAACTTTATCCCATCCAGATACAGTAAAAGGGAAAATATTCTGCAGAAGTTTATAACTAAGTAGGAATTAGACTGTAGGTATTTGGGAATACAGATTGCCCTCTAAATAAACTGACATTGAAATATACTAACATACTTTCAACATCACAAGGTAAAAATCCTGGAATTCAAGGCAACTCACCATCACCTTCCCGAGGACAATTAGGCATGGACATTAAATGCTGGCCATGCCCGCGAACACATATCTGGACAATTTTTTTTAAAAGCTAAACATTTAAAGAATTTATTCAGCTTTAAAGTGCCAAGGGAAGTGTTAGAAATTGCAAATCTCATCTCGCTGGCCACCCATTCTGCGCTAGATCACATGGACCACAAGAACAGCTCTTTCAGGCTGTTGCTCATTGACGACAGCTCATTGTTCTATCAGCAAAATGCAGATCAATCTAAGGGATCTGGGACTTTGTTCATCCCTATGAAACTAGATCCTTGATTTCCTTATCGGTAGATGCCAATCTGTGTGGAATACCCACATCACCTCCTCCTCATGGATCATCAACACTGGCACCTCAAGTTGCAAGCTTAGGCCCCCGTTCCATTCCTTGGACACACATAGCTTCATATCCAGGTTTGGTTTCTGGGTAAACTATAAATTTGCTGATGAAAATATTACTGCTGGGTGAATAAAGGGAAAGAATGAATCAAAATACAAGACTTAGATTGAGGTTCTGATTCTTCATGTCAAAAGCCCAAGGACCTTATGGTGGATTGTAGACAGGGACAACACACTTATTCATGTTGATAAGATCAACCGTTCCTGAGCCATCGCATTGAGGAAACCATGAAAGCACACCAATGCCCCTACTTTCTAAGAAATCTGAGAAGATTTGGCTTGTCATTGAATACTCTCTCAAACCCCCACACATGTACTGTGGATAGTATACAGACAAGTTGCATCACAGCAGGGTTTGGTCATTTGAGTGCCCAAGAGCTGCAGAAGGTAGCAAATGTAGCCGTCCATCTCTGTGAGATCCTGCCTCAAGAAGGCAGTCAATGTTATAGAGGACCCCCAACAACCTGGTCACATCTTCCCAATGTAATAGAGGACCCCCATCACCCTGGTCACCACATCTATCTCCAGGGTCAAGTACATGTTTCCCACAGCCATCAGGCTGTTGGAGCTCCCCTTCTTACCCTAATCATAAACTATTCCTGCACCAACAAAAAACCTGTCTGCACTATTGAAATATCAACCTTTTTTTATTGCACTGCAGCAACTGTGAATATTAATGATCTTACTTTTATATTTATCCTTTCTGTGCAGTTATTTAATGTAGACCGTTGGAGTTGGGTTTCCTTTTACAAAGTACCTGTTTAGCTGGGGCATGTAAAAAATGTTACTTGTGTCAGCAGAATCACAGACGGAAATGAGGAAGTGTACAGGAGGGAGATAGATCAGCTGGTTGAGTGGTGTCACACCAATAACCTTGCACTCAAGGTTAGCAAAGCCAAAGATGATTGTGAACTTCAAGAAGAAATCCGGGGAACACGAACCAGTGCTCATCGAGAGCTCAGCAGTGCAGACAGTCAAGATCTTCCAATTCCTGGGTGTCAATATCTCTGAGGATCTGTTCTGGAGCCTTCATAAAGATCTGTCCTGGAGCCTTCAGATCTTAGGAAGGCTCGTCGCAGGCTATATTTTGTGAGATGTTTGAGGAGATTTGGTATGTCACCAAAGACTCTCGAAAACTTCTACAGGAGATCATTCTGGCTGGTTGCATCACTGTCTGGTACGGAGGTGCAAACACTCAGGTCAAGGAAAAAGCTCCAGAGGGTTGTTAACTTGGCCTGCGACATCACAGGCACCAGACTTTACTCCATCAAGGACATTGACACGAGGCGGTGACTTAAGAAAGCAGCCTCTGTCTTCAAGGACCTCCACCACCCAGGCCACGCCCTCTTTCTTCACTCTGTTACCATCGGCAAAAGGTACAGGAGCCTGAAGACGAGCACCCGGCGGCACAAGGACAGCTTCTTCGCCGCTGCCATCAGACTCTGGAATGATCAATGAACCAAAGGCACTGTCTTACTTTGACTTTGTCTTGCACTTTTTATTTATTTTGGAAGGTGGTTTATATAAATGTTTGCCACGATGCTGCTGCAAAAATAACTAATTTTGTCACATGTTTATGACAATAATTCTGATTCTGGGTATGACAATGAACTCCTTTCCATCGTCCCTTCAGCAAGACTCAGGGAAGGGACGTTCTGTTGCGGTCGGCCCTCCAGGCCGCAGGGGGGCGCTGTTGTCGCGGCCTGCCCAGGCTGAGCCGGTCGATCGTCGCGAGTGGTCGGTGGCCTATGAAAGATGGAGGACGAGTGTAAGCGCTTCCATTCTTATAATTTCGCGGCCGACGAGGTGTTTCAGAGGGGCTTGACGCAGCTTGGAGAAATGGCCCGTGGATCCGAGGAGCGGCTTCTGGAGATTAAGATACGTTACTACGCCAGGTACGGCTCGACCGCGGAGGGCGGTGCTCTTCCCGCGCATGCGCTCTTGGGTGCACTCTCCGTCTGACAGGCTGGTCCTGATCCCCGGGGGCCGGTTGCACCATTGCACCGCACTCTGACCTGACCCAGCAGGGTGAAGTTGCACCAAAAAAGCTCAGCAGGTCCATGTACTTTATGCAACGCCTGCAACTATGCATCTTTATCTTTGCTAGATAAAGTACATTGTTTAACCTGCGTAGTTTCTCCAGCATTGTGGTTTTTACTGCAACTATGGTGTCTGCAGACTTTTGCGTTTTATTTCTATTTAATTTGTGGAGTCACTGGACTGATGTTGAAATTTCAAGTCAAGTTTATTGTCATTAGATTGCACAAGTACAACCTAACAATGTTCTCCAGTTCTCCGTGCAAAACATGCAGTCCACCGAACCAGATCTACAGGGCAAACAATGAATATACAGGGAAAGTCTTCATATAGACAAATAAATATTGTTTTGTGGCGGCGCACATTCTCATGGTGACAAGTGGGGCCGGTTCACCATGAGATTGTGCGCCGCCAGTTTCATGACTGGTTAGCGTGACCAATTCTTTTGGTCGTCGTGTTCTGACTCTCCATGGGAAGAAGCTGTTCCTCAGCCTGGTGGTGCTGGCTCTGATACTCCTACTTCATTAACCATGACTGTATATGACTAGAACATACCCATCATGTCATCTTTTCTTGCTCATCTTGGCCTTAAGCCCATCCAATTAGCTAGAACTAATGGGAGGCCCATTCCTCATGGTAGGCCTTTACCCTTCAGGGCATATTGCCAGTCAGTACTAAACTACAGCAGGATGGTTTAGCTTAGTTATGGGATTAATAAAGCTATCACAGAAGCTAGATTTATTTCAAGACTTGTGTACAAGACTTTTAACCACTTTCATACCTTAGAAGTCATTGTGTGGACTGACATCTTGCAAAATGTGTGATCAAAAAGGGATTATTTTTATTGCCCAAATCCTAAATTTTCTGCTGGCCAGAGCCAGGTTAAGGTGGAATAGAAATGAAATATCCTTTCAAGTTTAGTTCACTGCTTCCGCTTTTATTTTGGACATGATACTTTCAGCCATTAGGCAATTTCTGTTTTGATTTATGCACCTCTAGGTTCAAGAATATTTTCTTTCCAACAACACCAAATACCCTGAATAGCCTGATTTCAAAGGGTAAGCAGACACAGGACTGGTCAGTACTTGGTAGGGGAGATGGCTTAGGAACACCAGGTGCTGAACAAAGTGGCAATTCTCTGTTTGCCTTACAGTAGGCAAAGTTAAAAAAATTCATGTATATGACATTATGAATGTAGGATTATGAGACAAAAATGAAACCTTTAGCATAACAATGGGCTTGAGGGTTAATCAGTTAGCTCCAACACCACAAAAGATTGGATAACTGTCTATTTATTATCTATCTTTTGTATTTATTGTATTTTAACAAAGTACCTGTTTAGCTGCAGTAAAAATTCTGTACATATGTACTGTACTTTGTACAGAGTATATGACATGATGACTTTTTTTTTAGGTTTATCAAACCCATTCACCTTGAAGACTACAAAAGATGGCTTTCCTCACAAATTACTGATACAAAGGATCAAAGTGATTTGGCAGCAGAAGATATGACAAATGATTTTGAAAAGCTGCTCAGACAAACTCCAAGTTTTCTACAGAAAAATGACTCTTCAACTGCAGTAGAGACCACTAAAATCAATCACAAACCCCAGACAGCTCAGCAAACAAACACGGGAGATGCAGGAATTCAGTTTCAAATTAGTAAAGAGATAAAAGGTAAAGTTGCTGACAAGCCAACTGAAAACAGTCAAAAAAAACAGCCTCGTGAAAATAAAGCAGTTGGATATCTTGTTGACTCTTCTGCTGTGACCACAGTAATGACAGGAGGAAACTTCAGCCTGTCTTTCCCTCAAGTTCTCCACCTTGTGCAAAGTGGTCAAGAAATCCCTGGCATTCAGAAATTAAACATTATGTCCACCAACAGCATGCCTACAATTTCACAAATGGCAAGGAAGCCCAAACCTTGGGAAAGTAACTAATATTTTTTTATTGAACTATAAAAAGTTGGAAAATTTATTTCATACATAATAAAGGCAATTTAATTTATACACAGTAGCAAGTGATTTAATGGTTTTAAATTTATATTGTGCTGAGTATTTGAAACTTGCTTTATCTCCTTTGCTTTGTTTAACACGTCATTACAAAAGGTTCCACTGTAAAGAATGAACATTTCAAGTCACTGAATTACAGTTTGTAATAAATGTTCTGCTAAAATAGTAAATTTTTGTAAAATGTATACATTTTATAAATTAATGTACACCCCCTGTACACTTCAAACAATGAGCGGAAACCGGAGCCTCCCGGGAAAACCCACGCAGACACAGGGAGAAAGTATCAACTCCTTACAGACAGCTTGGGATTCGAACTCTGGTCCTGATCACTGGTGCACTAACCACTACACCAACTGTGCCTTGAATATATATACTGTATACTGTATCAGTATATATTTGAAATGTGTAAAAACAGAAAGTAGATGATTAACAATAAAAAAGCTTCAGAAATATGAAATTGCACAGTTACTATTTTTAACATTTTCTTTACAATGTAACACAGATGATGATAAATGTTGATCAGTTGCTGGTTTCCTTGTCTGAAATAATCTGCAACAACATTTTGGACTTGTTTTACATATCAGACTTCCCAGAAATTTTAAATTTGGTTGGATGTAAAGACTGAGTACCACACAACAGAGCAGAGTTTAGCCACTACATCTCGGTATGGGAGACTTGACTGGAACTTACATTGCATATTTCAAAATGAGCAAAATGCAAATTGTACAGATAATTAGACTGAACTATTAATACATGCAAACTTTTACAAAGAAGAGGTAAAAAAAAAAAATCAGGAAATCCAATTAAGTTTATTTTTCAACATTCTAGGTGCCTGAGAGTTAGGACAGAATCAAGAAAAAAACTAATATAATGACTATTTTAGCTTATTAAACAGCATGCAGTTTAATTTCTTTGGGCAAACAGAAAAAAAAATATGAAATCAGTAATGTAGTCCCATTTTAGGAACTCATTATTCAATTGTTTTAACAGTAGATTGCAAGGTCTCATGCAGATTTAACATTGTGATATTTCGACTTTATTTAGCTGGTTTCAAATGAGCAGCATTTGACATTAGGGTTAGACCTGTACTCATTGGAATTTAGGAGAATGGAGAGGGGGTTCATCTAATTGAAAGCGTGAGTTTCCTCCGGCTGCTCCAGTTTCCTCCCACCGTTCAAAAAAGATGTACTGGGGTTGTAGGTGAATTGGGCAGATGGGCCTGTTACCATGCTGTTTATCCAAGTTATAAATCAAATAAAAAATTATAAATGTTGAAAAGAGTGGACAGAGTCGATGTATAAAGGTTGTTTCCCATGATGGGAGAGTAGAGGTCAAGAGGGAACAACTTTAGGATTGAAGGGCATCTGCTTAGAACAAGGATGTGAAAGAAGGGTGGTAAATCTGTGGAATTTGTTGACACAAGTGGTTGTGGAGACATTGGGCGTATTTAAGGCAGAGATTGATAAGATTCTTGATTAGCCAGGGCATCAAAGGTTATGGGGAGGAGGCTGGACAGTAGGGCTGAGCGGGAAAATAGATTGGCTCATGATTAAATGGTGGGGTAGACTGAATGGCCCCTTTCTGCTCCTGCGCTTATTGATTCCCACATTGATTTACAGTTGAAGTAAAAGGGTGGGGATGGCTTTAAATTCAGCTAAAACTTAATAATCTATGCTTGGTGGAGGACCTAACTCTATTTAAGAAATGTTTTGCATCACCATCACTGATTGGCTGAGTCCTGAGGAGATAGCTATCTGACTGGACTTATGAATGGCCAGAGAACCAAGACTATTTGACCCTGCCAACAATCTACTAGTCAGGGTGAAAGAAAATCACCACTGGATGTGATCATACTAAGAAAAAAAATGATTGTGTTTATTTAAAATTAATGTACACTCACTCAAAACAGAATATCACCTGCTTCCTTAATGCCTTCCCTCCATCATTATGCAAGATTGGAAATGTTTTTTGTTGATTAAACCATATTCAGACTCCATCTCAGAGTCCAACCAACTAACCTCTGTATTCATTGGCCTGCATACAATATAAATATGCAGGAATGATATTGCCTTAAAACCCTAACCAAATCAACCACAAACACTATGACCAGAGGAGTCTGTTGGAAGCTAGGAATCCAGGATGAGCAACTCAGTTCTGCTCTTGCCCAAATCCCTTCAGACATCTGAAATACCACAAAGAATTTGATGGAATACTCCTCACTTTTCTGGATTATTGCAGTTCCAATTAAGATCAAAGATTAATGGCATCCAGCACAGTTGTCAGCTTGACTGACACTCTATCTAGTACCATAAATGTTCCATCTCTCCATTGTCACCAAGCTGTATACATGCCACAAAATGCACTCCAAAACTCTTAAAGACCTCTCTAAATGTAATCATTTTTTCCAAAGACATTTAAACACATCCATTTAATGCTGACATTGCATTTCTTTGTTTGCATCTGATGCAAATAAAATACTTCATATGTACAAAAAAATCTTTAATTTGAGCTTACTATCACATTCATTGTTAAAGCAGTGCAAGATACATTATAATCTGCAAACATAAATACACACTAAATTTTAATATAAAGTATGGTGCATAGTTAATTTTCTGTTTGTTTGATCCAACTAAACAAAGGTTGTTAATCTGTTCAAAATTTTCATTGAGCAAGAAAGTGGAAATTCCATAATTACAAGTAAGGCTGGAACAAAATGGTGGGATTAAGTACCTCCCCACCAGAATATCAAAAGTCACTTTATTTTTTTTTGTTAAGGAAAAACCATTAAAATTGTCTTTCCTAAATGGTTAACATTTAAAATTAATTATCTTATTGGACTTAACTCTGGGGCAGTAAAAGAAAATAATACACAATATAGCCTGAGACTTTTTTTTTGTTATAATCAAAATTTAAATACTTATTCTCATCTGATTTACTCTCAGAAAAAAAAATAATTTTCTAAAATCTTTTGTTCACAATAATTTGGAATGTATAACTGTGCACTAAAAGCAAAGAAAACTAATATAAAAATACAGACAACAATGCAAATAAAATAAAATCTGTAAAATATTGCAGTTTTTCAAATTATGCTGGAATTTAATCAAAATTATTGAAGGTGCATTACTTCTTGAAATGAACTCCCCACAAAAACATGCCCCACAAATCAATCATTTATTACCATCATCTATACAATTAATGCTCTGGTTCTTTCCCAAGCAGGCATGTATATTAAATTACAAATGCTGTATTTCCATATATACTGATCACAAGCAAATCTGTTTTAAGTGGTTTTACACCTGTTGCTAAAAAGGTCATCTATGACTGATTCATCTGCAAGAGTTGATACATCTCCAAGATCTTTCTCATTTCGGGCAATTTTCCTCAGAATGCGCCTCATTATTTTACCTTTAAGATCAAGATTAAAAAGTTAATACAAATTTTAATGCATTTAATAATGTATAAATTGATTTATCTCATATGATTAAATATATATCATACCAGAACGGGTTTTGGGCAATCCAGGTGCATTTTGTATGTAATCAGGAGTAGCAATAGGACTTATTTTTTCTCGAACTGCAATGGTCAAAGTAAAAATTGATTTATTTAAAATTAACATGCCAACCACATTCTTCGTGCAATAATCACACAAAATATTTACTGATTTAATGTTTTATATTTTAGCTTCAAACGTGACATACCGTGCATTGTCACATCCTCCCTCCAGCTTACTCCATCATTCAATAATATCAATCTTCATCTGATCTTTGTCTTCGCTACCTGTCTCTTCACCACAACTCTTCTACAACTCCCTGATGTACAAAAAATATCTAAACCTTGAACATAATTAATAACTCAGCCTTCATGTCTCTGCAGAATGCTGAAAATTCACAACCCTCAGAAAAAAAAACTCTCAACATAAATGGACAGGAACTTATTCTGAAGTAAACTATGAAAATCTGTAGACACCGTGGTTGAAGTAAAAACACAAAATGCTGGAGGAACTCAGCTGGTCAAACTGTCCTTTATGTAGCAAAGGTGAAAATAGATAACTGGCGTTTCGGGCTTGAGCCCTTCATCAAGGTATAGAAGAATGTCGGCAAGCGTTCAAACAAAAGGTGTGGTGGGGGGAGGGAGGACGGGAGGAGATGATAGGTGGAAAAGAGAGGGAGGGACAACAGCAATCGGGGAGGAGGGATGCTGGGTAGTGGAGGGGGAGAACTGGAAAAGCGAGGGGAAAAAAAGCAGCAGGTTAGCAGAAAGCTGAGAAATCAATGTTAACGCCATCTGCTTGGAGAGTGCCCAGGCAGAAAATAAGGTGTGTTCCTCCAATCTGCAGGTGGTCAGGGCAAGGATGAGAGAGATTCTGTTTGTTGAGTCTGGGGGCAGAGGGGGCCAGGGCAGATGAAAGGGCAGATGGAGGAGATGCGGGTGAGGGCTGGTAGTAGAAATGTCTGTCTTCCACAAATGTGGCTTCCCCTCCACCACCATCAACTCAGCCCTCACCTGCAAGTCCTCTGTTTTCTATTCACCTGCTCTGGCTCCATCTGCCGTCAGACACAACAAACATAGAATCCCCCTCATCCTCACCTACCACTCCACCAGCCTCTGCATCCAACACATTATCCGCCAGAATTTCCAGCACTTAAAACAGGATTCCACCACAAGACACATTTCCCCTTCTCCACCCTTCCCCCCCCACCCCATTTTGGCCTTCTATAGGTCCACTCCCACCATGATTCTTTCATGCACTCATCCTTCTCCACCCCAGCACCTTCCCCTGTGGCCGCAGGAGCTGCAGCACTTGTGCCCACACCTCCTCCTTCACCACTGTCCAGGGCCCCAAACAGGTCTTTCTGGTGAAGCGACACTTCACGTATATCCGCAGGACTGATTTACTACATCTGGTGCACCTTTTGTGGCCTTCTCTACATCTGAAAGCCAGGTCAGAAATTGGGAGTTTGCTTTGCTACAACAGAGACCTCCCAGTAGCAAACCATTTCAATTCTGAGTTACACTCCCATACTCACATGTCTGTCCATGGCCTTATGCACTATTGCACTATTCCAATCTGACCACCCGCAGATTGGAGGAACAATACCTTATTTTCCGTCTGGGCACTCTCCAGCCAGATGGCATTAACATAGACTTCTCAGGTTTCTGCTAACCTGCTGGCCTTTTTTCCCCCCCCTCCCTCTTTCCAGTTCTCCCCCTCCACCCACCCATTCCTCTTCCCCTAATCACTGCTGTCCCCTCCCCTCCCTTCACCTATTATCTCCTGCCTTTACCCCCCACCTTTGTTTGGACGCCTGCCCACGTTCTTCCATACTTTGATGAAGGGCTCAAGCCTGAAACCCTACATAAATGATTGACCAGCTGTGTTTCTCCAGCATTTTGTGTTTTTAGTCACTTATTCTGAAACTATGCTTCAAAATTTTTATTCCTTGGTGAAGGGAAACATTCTCTCAAGTACTTACCCTGTCAAACACTCTGATATATTCTATGAAAAAAAAATCACCTCTCAGAAGTTCCAATGGGTATGGATTCAACCTTCCATTGAACAATAATTTCATCTACTGGTATGGAAATGGGAGCTTAGGAATATGCTAATATCTGCACACAAAAAATGGGTTGAATACAGACAAGGGTTGCAAATAGTCAGAATGAATTATGTATTTATAGCACTGATTTAATTGCAACCAGTGTGAAGTCCAATTTAACGCACAATATTTGAAAGTAACCTGCAGGACTCCCTTTACAACACTGATCAGCATCCAGAGATACCTGTTCAACTCAGAAATTCCACTGGCAGAGTGAACACTTGGATTGATATACCCAATTAATGGACTGCTTTTTCTTTCCCTCTTTCACGCGCTCCCTTTCTCTCTCAATATCCTGATCTTACACTACTCGTTTTTAAGGATTACTACCAACTAAAAACTGTTGCCACACAAGTTTTAATCAGCCTCATGCAGTATTTAGTGATGTGCACATATAACTGTGCTTGAGATCTATTCAATCATAAGTTTATTAAAATAAATTATGTTCTGATAACCATGGCAAATAAAGGAGGAGACATTCAAGGACTTGTACTTACTGGATTCTTTTTAATGCAAACACTGATGCCATGAATATCAGTACACAAACACAGAGTGATTTATCTAAAATTCTTGAGGCTGCTATTTTAAGTGAAGAGTACATCTCTTGATTATTATCCCAACTCTACATTTTAATGTCTGGGATTTTTGAAGTAGATGGGATAGAAGAGCATAAATTAGCTTGTATCCTATAATTTAGTTCCATTGATCATAATTACCTTGATTTTTTAGTTCAGTGACAAGTGTTTTGGTAAATTCGTGTCCATCCCTTAGAGTGACAAAGCAGTAGAGACATTCCCCTTTCACAAGGTGGGGATGGCTAACAACAGCAGCTTCTGCTATGGAAGTGTGTTCAATTAGTGCAGACTCCACCTCCGCAGTGCTCAAAAGATGCCCTAAATGCAAGATCAACAGTTAATTATTTCATTCACTTAGGCATGTGATTGCTTAGTAGCAATAATTCGACCTTTATATTCACAACTGAAAAACCCCCAAAACATTTTTGTTTGGAATAAATGTATGAAGGGTAATTGTTGCTGTGTAATAACACACTTTCCAGTAACATGGAATTTAAAGTGAACAAATGAGAAAATTCAAACCAGAAGTCAGCGTGGTTGGGAGAATAGAAAAATAATGATTGTATTAATAGTGAACCTTTCATGACTTCTGGACATTTCAACCACACATTACTACAGTGCAAAAGTATCTGTTTCCCTGTAATCAGAAAGCAGAGCAAGTACTTGCAAAGAGCAATGTAATAAAGACCAATTGCAGTTTGTTTTAGTCATATTAAGATAAATATTGATTTATGAAGGCCATATGCCAGAAGCTCTCTTTACAACCCTGTCCACCTGTGATGCCATTTTCAGGGAATGCTGTATCTGTATTCCCAGATCCATCTATCTGTTCAACCACACTTGTCAGTGCCCTACCATTTACCATGTATGTCCTGTCTTGGTTTCTCCATCCAAAATGCAAACCTCACACTTATTTGCATTAAATTCTATCTGTCATTTTCACCCCATTTTTCCAGCTGGTCCAGATCCCTCTGCAAGCTTTGAAAACCTCCGCTGTCCACAACGCCTCCAATCGTAGTGTCATCTACACACTTGCTGATCTAATTTACCATATTATCATCCAGATCATTGATAAAGATGACAAACAACAATGGTCCAAGCATTGATCCCTGAGGCACACCACTTGTCACAGGCCTCCAGTCTGAGAAGCAATCATCCACCACTAGTCTGGTTTCTCCTGTCCAGCCATTGGCAAATAGAGTTCACCACTTCACCATGAATCCCTGGCATTTGAACCTTCCTGACTAACCTCCCATGCAGGACCTTGTCAAAGACCTTACTAAAATCCACATAAACAAAACTCACAGCCTTTCATTTGTCAACTTTCCCAAAAAACCTTATTGGTTAAACATGACCTACCACACACAAAGCCACGTTGACTATCCCTAATAAGTCCATGCCTATCCAAATAATTATATCCAATTTCTAAGAACACTGGCGTCAACCTATAATTTCTAGGATTATTTTTGGAGTCTTTTTTTAAACAACAGAACAAAGTGAGCTACCCTCCAATCCTCTGGCACCATACCCATGGCTAAGGACATTTTAAATATTTCTGCCAGAGCCCCTGCAATTTCTACATGAGCCTCCCTCAAGATCCAAAGGAATATCTTGACTGGCCCCGGGGATTTATCCACCCTTATTTGCTTTAAGACATTACGCACTTCTTCCTCTTTAATCTGCATAGGTTCTATGACCTCACTGCTTGTTTTTTTTGCTTCCCACAACTATGTGCCCTTTTCCTGATTTAAAAAAGACCTCATCCACCTCTTCTAGCTCCATATAAAGCTGACTACTCTGACCTTCAAGGAATTAATTTTGGTCCTTACTATCCTTTTGCTCTTAATATACCTGTAGAAATGCTTAGGATTTTTCTTCACATGGTCTGCCAAAGCAACCTCATGACATATTTTACCCTTCCTGATATATTTCTTGAGATTTTTATTGCATTTTTTAAAAATATACTCAAATACCTCATTTGCTCCACATTGCCTATACCTGTTCTACGTCTCTCTTCTGAACAAAATCCCCAATATCCCTTGAAAACCCAAGGTTCCCTATGCCTTCTAACCTTGCCTTTGATCCTGACAGGAATATAAACTCTACTCTCAAAATTTCACCTTTGATCACTGCTCAAAATACAAGTAATACTTTTGTGAATCCATTCCTAAGGAATAAACCAAAACCTTGAGTAAAGGCATAAATTGCACAGCACATCCCAATTTACCCAGGCCTGCCTCATCGAGAACCTCCCATGGCATTCTCTGGTTTCCACATTAGCCTCCTCAACCAATTGGAAGCAAATCATCCTCAATTCCAAATGACTGCTAATATGGAGGAAAAATTTAAAGTCTTACCAGATACATTCAACATGTCATCAATCCTTCCTGTGATCCAGTAATAACCATCTCTATCTCTCTTGCAACCTATCAATCAAGGTACAGTGATTCAAAGCTTAATATGTTTCACTTTTATACTTGACAAGTTCAAAAGTTTAGATTTTATGAAAATTTTAAAAAGTGAACAAGTGCAAATTAAATGAAAACATTGGTACTATCAAAATAAAACTTCATGCAACACGAAAATTTCACATCTTCAAAAATAATTTTGTTCCAGTAAAGAATAGTCCTGTTATCGTAGGGCGCCTACAAGGTAAAAGATTCAGAATAGTTTCTGGAACAGGAGACCATTTGGCCCATCAAGCCTGTGTACCCCTATACTTCCCATTCATCTGCGCTTTCCTCGTGGCCAGCAAATGATTCTGTTCATAGGTAACAAATTCTGGGTTGAGTAAAATAAATCCTCAAATCTTTTGCCCAAATTTTAAATTGCATTTCTGATCTTTAAACCAATTGATCCTATCAAAACTAATCATGCTCTTGTGCACATACATCAATTCTCCACTTGACCTTTTGGCACAAGAAGCAAACTTCCTTGTTCAATCCAATCTCACAGGTCTAATTTTGCAGCTGTCATTTTTATAGAATAAGGAAATACTGTATACAATTTAAACATAGCAAAATTCCTAAAACACCATTGAGATAAAGTGAAATTTTTAACCATGAACACCTGTTAGAATATTCATCACATTTGATTTAAGCGACTCACCATCTCCAGTGACAAAATATCCAGGAAACCTTTCAAAATAAGTGGCTTCAAAACGTTTATGGTTGCCATAAACTGTACGCATTATGGATGGCCAAGGTTTTTTGAATACCTGTGTAGAAAGAAGTTTAATAATTTAAGTGAGTCACTTATGGAAATATTTTAAACAATTTATTTGATATTAAAGCAGTAGAAACATGCAAATTACATTAGGAGTTATAGGTAAAATTACACAAAAAATTAACCTGCTTTTAATTTGATTTTCAATCTGAGAAAATCCTATTCAAGTTGTATTATAAGAAAGCACCAAGTTGAGCACTTGTAATTGGTTAATCAAGTGATTTCAGTGTAAATCTTGCCAAGGCATTTCAATTTAGGACCATCCCAAAGCTCAGTACAACCCAAGTGAAGAAAATTGTACGTAAAGTAGGATGACTGTACTGGCAGTTTATTTTTAATTAAATATGGAGCATCCTAACGAGCCAAAGACTACTTGTGTATTATCTGCAGGTGAACCTTGATCAATAACCACACAACAGTAATTGATTCTATTTAATTAGTTTCTAATGGAACTGTTGCATGTGTGACATGGATGCCCCCAAATGGAAGGAAATAGGAAGCAGAGCTTAGGCTTCAAGTGTATATATCCAAGCACCAATGATAGGCTTTGCATCCTTCTTGAGGAAGCTGGTAAAATTTCTGCAATCCAAAATGACAATTATGTAACATAATATGCTCATCCATAATTTTTCTTTCAATCCGATGAAGAATTCTTCCTTCTTCAGCTTTTCAGGCCACGAGTTCCAGGTCATAGGAATTCTTTGGTGAAAAAATATTTGCTATCTTAAAGCTGTGTGCCTATGTTATTGATCTCCCCGTACAGAGAAGCGAGTTTTCCTTTCACCGTGAGACCGCCCATAGAACACTACCACACAGAAAACAGGCCATTCAGCCCTTCTAGTCTGTGCCAAATTATTCCACTAGTCCCATTGACCTGCACCCAATCCATAAACCTCCAGATCTCTCCCATCCATGTATCTAACATTTATTATTAAAACTTGATTGAGCCCGCATTTACATCAGAAGGCAGCTTGCTCCACAGTCCCACCACTCTCTGTGTGAAGAAGTTCCTCCTAATGTTCACCATAAACTTTTCCACTTTCACCCTAAACCCATGTCCCCTCGTATTTATCTCTCCTAATTTAAGTGGAAAGAGCCTACTCACATTTACTCTGTCAATTCCCCTCATAATTCTGTAAACCTCAAACAAAGCTCCTCTCATTCTTCTACACTCCAAGGAATTAAAGTCCTAACTTGTTTACTTTTTCCCTATAACTCAACTTGTGAAGACCAAGCAACATCCTAGTAAATCTTCTCTGCACTCTTTCAACCTTACTGATATCCTTCCTGTAGTTGGGCAATCAGAACTACACACAACATTCTAAATTTGGCCTTGCCAAATAATCTCACCATAACATCCCAACTCCTGTACTCAATACTTTGATTTATGAAGGCCAAGATGCCAAAAGCTTTCTTTACAATCTTGTCTACCTGTGACGCCAATTTCAGGGAAGTATGTATCTGTATCTCCAGATCTCTCTGTTCTACTACACTCCTCAGTGCCCTATTTACTGTGTATGTCCTTTCTTGGTTTGTGAATCCAAAATGCAACACCCCACACTTGTCTGTATTAAATCATATCGTCCATTTTTCCAGCTGGCCCAGATCCCTCTGCAAGCTTTAAAAGCCTTCCTCACTGTCTACAACACCTCCAATCTTATTGTCATCAGAAAACTTGCTGATCCAATTTACCACATTATCATCCAGATCATTGAAATAGATAATAAACAGCAATGGTCTCAGCACCGATCCCTGAGACACAACACTAACCACAGGCCTCAGGTCTGCTGTTGAATGCTCCCATAAACATAACTGCAAATAAAGGTTTTCAAAATTACTCTGTCAATCCAACAAATTAACTATAAAATACAACCAGAAGGTGCTAGGTGTTATTCAGGACACCAGGCAACATACATGTTAGATACACATTCCTTCATCAGAACTTCACAGCCAAATACAAAATTAGCTTTGAAAGTGGTCAGAACATTAGTGACAATTTATTGCAGTTATTATAGCTTATTCATTAACAGAATGTGAGTAATTAATCAGAACAAGCAATAATCACAGAAAACTGATGATGAATTCTTGAAATGTAGCAGGTACATTTTATGTGGTGCAGGTACATTGAAAGCTCCAGGAGTAAAGCACAGTAATGATGTGACCTGGAGTAAGTTTGGAGGCAGATAGTGTACATCCATTATTAATGGACCACATCCTTCAACATTTGGCATGTTGTACAACATTTTTAGGGCAGAAAATAAATATTATTCAAACTCATTATTCCACTTCTTCCTCCACCCACCTCCAAAGAACTCTTCAATTTTTCACTGTGAGGTCTTTAACAGTAGAATTTACCAGATTTTTCTGGGGGCAAAAGACAAAGGAAAACTAGATGCCATTTGGAATCTAATGCGATGTTTTTGGATGACATTGATAAGCAATAGTATGTGGATATGAAATAGATGAGCCAATGTAAACACCCTCATTAAAAGTCAATGATAATCGTGGGCAAAGGAATGGAAGCCATTCTTAGTGATTCTCTGGTTCGAAGGGAGTTAAATAATTATACCACTGTAACCACTGCCCTGATTAAGACCAAATGCAAACACACACCAAGAATTGAACTTTGGACTTTCCCAATGGCATAATGAAGAATCAGAAACAAAATTGGATTTAAATGGCACTTTTCACAAGGTTGGGACACCTCCCAAGTGCTTCACAAGATTCCTTTCACAAGGTTGGGATACCTCCCAAGTGCTTCAGAACCAATGAATGTCCTTCCTATTGGAAAATATTTTCTTCATTTTCCAAAGCCAAACTACCCAAAGAAATTAGATTCATGACCAGATGGTCTGTTTTTGGAACGTAATGGTGAAATAAAGTTTGACCAGGATCCCACAACACCTAACAGGCCTGATTCAAAACGTGTCATAGGCCCTCTTGAATCCATCCAAGGCATTAGATTTATTATTGTCACCTGAACTGAAAAACAATGAAAAGCTTTCTTTTGCACACTGTTCCAAGGCTAGTGAAGAGTTGCCCCACTTCATTTTGTCATTCAAATACAGGCACATCCAACAATGCTTCCATTAACCTAGCACAATCACCCCAAGGTCACATCTGTCAAGTTTTATCAAGGAAAGCCAAAGAAAACTGGCACTAAGCCAAATCACAGGACGCCAGGCAACTTGTGCTGATGGCGAATCTTTGTCTGCCTTATAGCAGACTAAAAGCAATTTTATGTAATATTACATCTGTTTTATTCCAGGTCACTAAAGGTATGAGCATAGGAAGGGAAGCTTTTACAGGCGATTCACTAATAATGACAAGACAAATACAGCTTGTAAACTTCAGCAGACAAGGGAAATGCGTCAAAGGTTGCAAAACATTGAGAAAGAGCAGAGACTTCAGCACACACATGGAAGAGTACGCAGTCTTCTACATATCAAACACTTTGCATCCCACCTGTGGCAAAGTCTCTGGGCTTTGAATGGTCCCATCAATCACTCCAGAACAAACAGAATTGGAGTGAAAACAAGTCACCCTCAACTGCAAGGGATCGCACAAAAGAAAGTTGCTACTTCAATGTAGCTAAAATTACAGTCGATCATACCAGATAACCTTCAGCCTCTCCTCTTAATTCTTCTCCAGATTCATCTAGAATTGCAGGCACCACACCAAAAAAAGGAAGCGTCTGAAAAAGAATTGATCATCTGCATTAACAGTGATTTCAATTTATGAGATCTACCATATATAGATCAGACTGCATTAAATGACAGGCCACATTACTTCAAGTAAAAATACAATGCTGGAGAAACTCAGCAGGTCAAACTGTGAAGCAAAGAGAATGATACAAAACCAACATTTCAGGCTTGAGCCCTTCATCAAGGCAAAATGTGGGTGAAGTAAAGGTGCTCTTTCCACATCAGTGTCAGGAATCTCCCAGTGGCTAACATTTCAGTTCTGCACCCCACTCCCATGCTGACATGTCGGCTCTATCCACATCAGTGACAGGATCTCCCAAAGGATGACCATTTCAATTGGGCACCCCACTCCCACACTGACATAAGTGTCCATGGCCTCAAATATTTCAGTCATGGTGTCTACAAACTGTCATGTTTTACTCAAATTATTTCAAGGTTCATTACCAGACCCCATGTAGATATTCAAAAGAGGTCACTGTGTCTGAGAAAGGATTGCTGTGGAGTTGAAATCTGATAAAGAATTATTAAGCCCTAAAGTCTTGAGAAATTGCCTCAAATTGTGACATGGAAAGAAAAGAATTGCCAAACTTCTTGTGAAACATACAAGTACAAAGCTGTTGAATGCAAATTGATTGGATGCAAAGACAAACAGTCTTATGTGCAAGTTGATAATTGATGTTTTACTCACAGCTGATCCTGGCTTCTGCGGGATGGCAGCTGGAAGAGGAGTTATCATGTGACCACCCTGGGAACAAAAAACACATTATCTATTTCATAGGCAAAATGCCAATTATTACAGCTGAAAGTATAATCGTTTGGAAGTAGTACTTGAAAATTAATAGAAGGGAATTATAATGGGCTAGATCACAATAGTTTTGAAAACTCTACTTTCCTTCAATCCAGCATTAATTTCAAATCAAAAGCAATTTATATTCAATGACTAAATTTTCCTCTGCAGCACAAATCTAGAATGTAAATAATGATCAAATAATCTTGAAACAAATATGTTTGATCCATGGGAGAAGTTAGCAGTGGGTGGTCAAAGGCATCAACATTAACCAGGTAATTTATAGAAACTGAAAAGAACAATTGGTCAAAACAAAAAAAAATCACAATATCTTTATTGATATGGATGGTGTAGCGATTAGCTCAATGCCTTACAGCGCCAACAATCGGGGTTCGAATCCCGCACTGTCTGTAAGGAGTATGTACATCTCCCCACGTCTGCGTGGGTTTTTCCCACAGGGGCTCAGGTTTCCTCCCACTGTTCGAAACGTACCAGGTGGGGGGATGGTGGTGTAACTTTGGTAGCTCAGACTCGTGGGCTGAAATGGCCTGTAACCATGCTGTATGTCAAAAAAATGTTTTTAATTAAATAAATTTAAAATAAATAAATGCACAATTTATAAATTTATTAAATAATCAGTCGAGCCTTCATAAGTGCAAAGTTTGAAGGACACTTACAGTCTCAGTCTGCCAGAACGTATCCATAATTGGACATTTCTCATTACCAACTACTTTATAGTACCAATGCCAGGCCTCTGGGTTTATTGGTTCTCCCACTGTACCAAGGATTTTTAAAGATTGCCTACTAAACCTAAATGGAACAAAAATTCACAAAAAAAATCCAAATTTGTAACTTCAAACACAAAAATGACACACCTTCAAATTACAGTATAATTTTGTTCGTATATCATACAAAAATAGGCCTGACAACAGTTCTCAGACACCACCTCTTACCTTGTCAACAAGACCTCACTAAGAAACATCAGGTTGCCATCTCCAGCACCATCAATGACATCATCAGTTCCAGTAATCTCCTTTCCTCGGCCTCTAACCTCATTATTTCCAAACACTGCAATGCCTGTTTCTACTCCTACCCAAAGCCAAAAATGTCGACTGCCTTTTACAATGCTGCACAGCCTGCTGAGTTTCTCCAGCACTTTTGTGCACTGCACTGGAACCCAGGATCTGCAGATGTTCTCATTTACAAGATCTGAGGAGGCCAAAATTGAGATGGTAATTCAAAGAATCAAACAACCCTCTGAACCTCTACCAGCTTACTAAAAGAGCTTTTTGAAATTGCATTTTAAATCAATGGAGCACTGATACTGACCAGCAATGTCCAGTTACATGGTGACAGACTTCTTCCCACCTATACAGTTTTGAATAGAGCAAGTCAATGGGTTCTACATCACAAGATCAGGCCAGGCCTAACCTGGTCTCTGGATATCTCTTTCAAGCCCTACCACTGAGCTGCAGTAGCAGTGTCCAGAACCTTACTCCCAGTCTCCACACGTTTCTGATAGACAGTTTACAAGTTGCTCCCTTTTAGAACTGTTGTGATTGTCCTAGTGGTTCAAGGGAACTATTAGCATGCCTGCTGCTAGAGCATAGGTTCTGCCCAAGAACGCTTACTATCTGCTCTCGCCACACAGGACCAAAATAGACCACAAATGTTCTTGGGCACTGGAGACCACTGTGTGTGCACATCATGCAGTATGGCAAAATGGGAAACCGGCTGCAAGATTGAATATTTAAGTAGGTCAGAATTCTTCCATATGTTAACCATTTCTCAGCTCAGAACATTTCAAACTGCTGGGCACTTTTCACTTTTATTCTTGTAAAAATATATTAACCCTGAATTTACATTTACAATAGCTCCGTGGAAAAGAGTTGGGGTGAATTAGTCCTTGACCAGTAACACCTGTATAACAACAAATGGACATTATGACAAGAATCCAACATTCACTTAACTGATTTGAATGGAACGGAGTTTCACCGTAGGAGAAAAATATAATTCCTATTACATGATGTGTTTACATCTACCAATACCAAATAAATTTCTACTTGAGATCAGAAACTGTGGAATTTTTCCCCCCAAACAACTTCTTACCTTTTAACTGGATCATCTCCATATTTCATTAACAATCGAATAGCTGTGGGGGCAGTGTAAAATGATGACACTTTGTATTTATCAATAATCTCCCAGAATCGACTTGAATCTGGATAAGTCGGTAAACCTTCAAACTGGAACATAGTTTTCAAAAACATTACTTAAAAAAAGGCAGTAACAATTAAATCTATTGGTAATTCTAGTTCAAAATGTTTGTGAAATCTTTGTGTAATATTTGCTTTGTTCCTTTCATCTATTCCATAAAAAGGTTTAATTACTAATTCATTGTTGTCACTATTAATCTTGACAGAAACAAAGATGAATTTTCTAATACTGCAGTTATTCCAGTTTTAGAATAATCATGAATATTAGAGATTAAGATTTAACCCACAAATTCAATGTACTGAATGTAGTCGCGATAAATGAACGAAGATGATTGGTTGAAAGGAAAGAAACACAAGTCTGTGGACAATGTGATTGTAGTAAAAACACAAAAGTGCTGGAGGAGCTCAGAAGGTCTCGCACTGTCTATAGGAGATATATAGATAACCAATGTTTTAGGCCAGAGCCGTTCAAGATATGAGCAAAGAGCAGGCAGGCGTCTGAATAAAAAAAGAGAAGAGAAGAAAAAGCAGGGGAGGAGCACAAGCCAACAGACAAAAGGTGATAATTGGACATTGATAGGAGGATAGAAAAGGAAAGGTGAGAATTAATCAGAGGAAGGGACACCTCTTTGAATGCAGAGCTTTTTGTTGAGCCTTGAGGGAAAGCAGTTATCAATATTTATTTTGCAACTTTCATCTACTAGTTAGGATAATTTACCTAAAGAGCAACATACAACAAAACTTTAATTGCCCAATTGATGAGAAGTCAATATTGATATTTCAGTACTAACCATGACACTTGTGGCACCATTGGCCAGAGGCCCATAAGTAATGTATGAATGCCCAGTAATCCATCCAATATCAGCTGTGCACCAATAGACATCATTAGGTTGGTAGTTAAATACATATTTAAATGTTGTAGCTGTGTAAAGAAGATAGCCTCCAATTGTATGCTGCACACCCTTTAAGAGAAGAAAAAGATTTGTTTACAAATTATTATGGATTCTTAATTAGACAAGTGTGTGGGAAGAAAGTTCTGACTGTAGCCAGTCAAAAATTATGTACTTTAGTTACACAGGTTGAAACTCTCTTGCCCTACAGACTGTGGTCCAACAGTTCCCTTGGTCCAACATATTAGGAATTTGTTATACAGATCTATATTAATGAACTAAGATCCAAAATCCAACTGTACTTATCTATAGCTAATCAACTTGTGTAATCTAAGCTAACAGTGTTTCCCACACAGAAATTTCAGGTTATGGAGAATTCACTGAACTCTTAAGTGATGTAGGGATGCTCGGACTTAAAAAGAACAGCTAACCTGTTCAGAGGGAGATAGAGGTAATTTCAGTAGCCTGGACTTTCTGTGGTCTGGCACCAGTCAGGACCCAAGGGCAACTAAATTTCACTCTATAGTTAAATCTAACATTTATCAACGCTTATTGCAAAATTTTAAAAAGGGCAACAACTTGATAGAAGGTCAAAAGCAACTAGAAACATGGTAGTTTCATAACACTGCCATTCATTGCAGTGATTATTCAATTGCCCTCCAATGGGGTATTTCTTAGAACCATAGATAATTACAGCACAGAAACAAAACATTCGGTCCTTCTAGAGTATGCCAAACTATTTTCTGCCTTGTTTCACTTCTGTTCTGCTGTTCAGTAACAGAGTGTAAACTTGAAGCAATTCACCAACCCTAATGCTCAGCCAGGTCAGGCCTTTCAATCAATGATATAAAGAACTCAATTTAATATTTTTGTTTAGGAATGTTTTAAATGACTGCTGGAGTTTTAAAAAAACATAAAATATTTTAATATACATATTTTAACTTACTGGCATTTTAATTTTATTTTTCAACATCTCTGATATTCAGAAACATTTAGCAATTTTGAAAGTTGGCTAAACGTGAAGGATAGATCAGTACTGTACTTCAGAAAAAATAAAGTGGCAAATAGCATTTTTCCCCCCAGCTGCTCTGTTGATGGAATTTATTTTTCCCACATCCACCCTCCACACTTAAAAGCAAGACATAGCCTGAGCCACAGTGGGTAACTTTGTACTTTTTGTTCAGAGCAATGGCAACAAATTCCTGCCTTCTGGTGAGGAATTGTTAGGAATCATGTTAGAAATGTGCACATAATACTAAGAACATGGGCCATTTACTATCTGGCAAGAAGTATAGGAATTGAGAGACTGAGATATGGAAGTCCAAGCACAGAAACCACCAAAGGCTAATGGGCAGGTTTACAAACTATAGTGTTGGTTTTCATCAGAACTGGATTAAAATAAAAAAGGGGAAAAAACACGTTAGTTATCCAAGTCTCTGGCAATTAGCAAAGGTGCAGAGTTTATTTAGCACACTTGATACATTGACCTTGAAAGTGAGGGAGTGGGAAAAGGGAAGAGTAGATTCACCAGAATGGTGCTGGAGGTAAATTATGAAAAAAGTTGGTAAAGAGTACTTCAGTTTATACATTTTATGTGAATTGCTAACAGACAACCTACTAGTATAAAGGATACAGAGAGAATCTTTAGTGTCACACCATTCAGATTTACCATTCATCATTCACTACTAACTTAAAAGACAAAAATTAACCGCCTTTTAACCGCAAGACTTACCTGTGTGAAAATGTGATAAACGCAGGATGGGGGGTGGTTTTCATCATGGTAATTACCTGCCAAGGTAGGTAGGAGCCGATGCATTTCTGCACCAGGATGCCAGGTTCCTATGTAATAGGTCACACTCACCCGGCTTTTCTTGGTTCAGTGTTAATGACCCGAGCTGGCTTTAAACATGGGTCGTTCACACGCCAGTTAAATGGGATCGCTGTGTTAAAACGGCAATAGAATTCCTTCCACAACTCATGACACCAAAGGTCAACATTTACATTCTGTGGTATTTGAAATGCATTAAATTTTGCAAATAATAAAATGACCTAATTACAGCTATTAAAATGCAACTTTATTCTGCTGGTAAAAATCAAGAATTATTAAGGGGAGAAGAGAATGGGTTTGCTAAAGCCCTAAAATCAGACCTTGGTTATTCAAGTTACCACAGGATTTTTACTTTAATAATGGCAATCTGCCAAATTCACTTTATTGATTAGATCAAATAAACAAGTCTCAAGGCTCTGCCTGCCTTTGAAACAACTTTTACTGAATGGTGCACAACCTGTCATTTCAATTGATAGTTAATCTTGTTCAATGGCAAGCAATAGGAGGAAAGTCCTCACATGCGTGCATTTGGGCAATTTCTTTCGCAGTTAAGGAACTCTTCATAAATTGCTATTGCATAAATTCTGGGACTATTCTGGTTCATGGGAGAATATTTCAGTTTACTATTATATGATTTAACCATAAAACACTGCAACACAGAAACAGGCCCTTTTCAACTGTGCCAAACTATTTTTCCGCCTTGCACCCAGACCATATCCCGTCATACCCCTCGCATCCACGTGCCTATCCAAATTTTTCTTAAATGCCAAAATTGAGCCTTAACAGTGATTTATCCAGTGCAGTGGGCTTAAAAAAAATGGAAACTTTTCCCAGTTTAAAAGAACCACTGCATCTCTGAAGGGGTTAAAAACAATTTACTTCAGGACAGTGAGGATAAAGACATGATACAAAACGGCAGTTGCCATGACAAAACGATTGACAGGTTTCCAATTTGATAGACTGGGGAGAATTAGGCTTTGTGCCATTAACCATCCAATTGTATATTTATTTCCATGAATGAAATGTTTCTGTGGTGTAAAGCTAGTGCTTCACGTGAACCAGCTGTCTTACTGCTCACCTTCAAATGAGAGGCTAAAGATTTAATTATTAGGAAAGAGCTCACACTATCAGTTCATATGCTCAATATAGTCTCCTGAATTGGTCTTTTTTCTTTCTTTGGCTTGGCTTCGCGGACGAAGATTTATGGAGGGATATGTCCACGTCTGCTGCAGGCTCGTTGGTGACTGACAAGTCTGATGCGGGACAGGCAGGCATGGTTGCAGCGGTTGCAAGGGAAAATTGGTTGCTTGGGGTTGGGTGTTGGGTTTTTCCTCCTTTGTCTTTTGTCAGTGAGGTGGGCTCTGCGGTCTTCTTCAAAGGAGGTTGCTGCCCGCCGAACTGTGAGGTGCCAAGATGCACGGTTGGAGGCGATATCAGCCCACTGGCGGTGGTCAATGTGGCAGGCACCAAGAGGTTTCTTTAAGCAGTCCTTGTACCTCTTCTTTGGTGCACCTCTGTCTCGGTGGCCAGTGGAGAGCTCGCCATATAATATGATCTTGGGAAAGCAATGGTCCTCCATTCTAGAGACGTGAACCACCCAGCGCAGTTGAATCTTCAGCAGCATGGATTTGATGCTTGCGGACTCTGCCAGCTCGAGTACTTCGATGTTGGTGATGAAGTCATTCCAATGAATGTTGAAGATGGAGCGGAGACAGTGCTGATGGAAGCGTTCTAGGAGCCGTAGGTGATGCCGGTAGAGGACCCATGATTTGGAGCCGAACAGGAGCGTGGGTATGACAACGGTCTGTTAAGAACTAAAACAACTGAAGCCAGGGGAAAGGCCCCCTGGCCCATCATACCTGTCCAAATCATTCAATAATGCCATGACTGATTGCCTACTTTCGCACCACTTTCCTGTACTATCTCACATCCCTTGATTCTCTTTACGTCCAAAAATCTACTGATCAGGGTCTTGAATATACTTAACTACTGAGCTCTATAATTCTCGTGGATAGGGATTTTTCAAAGATTGATTGACCCCTTATTTTGAGTCAGTGACCCCTTAGAAAGCCAAAGAAAATATAATTTCTGCACCTTCCACATATAGCCCTACAAGAAACGTCATTTGTTTCAATGAGATTAGTCTCATTCTTCCAAAAGGAAAGGCTTATACATAGCCATTAAAAGACAGGAATTAACCATCTTTTAACCACTTCACTTACTTGTGTAAACACAACGAATGCGAGATTGGGAGTAATTTTCAACCCCTGCATTACCCACGAAGTAGGTAGTATCAGAGCCTAAAAGGCACACTGCCCCAGCTTTTCTTGGTTCAGTGTGAACGACCTGAGCTGGCTGTAAAGACAGGTCATTTACACACCAATTAAGTGGAATCGCTGTGTAAAAGGGGCTGTCATCTGTTCAATCCCACTTTTTGTGATAAAATAAGTCATCCCAGAGATCTGACTAATGGACTCTCTACCACAAGTACTGGTATATTCTTCTTTAGATAAGGAGAAGAGACTTTCACACAATATTCCAGATGTGATCACTCCATGGTACTTTACAGTAAATTGCAGAAAGAAAGTTCTCCCCTTGTACTCAAATCCTCTTGAAATAGTGTAAAGGCTTGTGGACCGTTTGCCAACCAAACTGCTTACTGCAGTTTAACCTCTGTGATCCATGTACAAGGACACTTAGGTCCCTCTAAACACCTGTTTCTAACTCTGTGTATAACTTTACATTCCCATATTTTATTCCTTCTCCAGTGTCTGGTTTTATTCCTCACTTTTAAAAAAAAGCCTCTCCCAAGAAATTACACAACTCTTTGTGGATAGGAAGTGTCTTGTGATAATGCTCCAAGATCACTGAATGGGAACTCGCTTTTAGTAGCCATCAAGTTATTTTTTCAAATATTTATTCATATCTAGAGCAAGGTAATTACCTTAGGTTTCCCCGTTGATCCACTAGTGTAAAGGATAAAGAGAGGATCTTCAGTATCACACCATTCAGGTTCACATTCATCACTGACTTCCTTCAACAGCTCATGCCACCAAATGTCAACATCTGCATTCCATGGTATCTGAAATGCATAAAAATTGCAAATAAAACCAATTGCAACTATTAAAATGCACCTATAATGTAAATTAAGATCCAACTTTATTCTGTCAAGAATTCATAGTATGCTTGGAAATTAAAACATTTTCAATTTTCAATGAAATCAAAGCTAAAATATTAAATAATTTTAATATTCATCATTTAAAAGTTTTATTCTGATATATCATGGGACAAGCTACAGAACAAGAGCGGCACAAATAAATCAGTGCCAGAAAATCTGAAACAAGTGCTGGAAGGATCCAGATCAGACTAAATCTTCATTAAAAAAGAGTTGGTGTTTAAAGGTATATACTGATGCAAGTATATACTGAAGCTTTTGCATCTGATCCTTTAGAATGCTGGATGATCTGTGCATCTTTAGAATTTTATGCTGGATAAATGAAGTACTTGCGTAATTAATATTTACACATATATTAGTGTTTCCTAAGGAAAAAAGTGATTGTAAAAGCAGCAAGTAAATTTTATTTAAAAATATCTTTAAAAAATGCAATGGGCCCAATTTCTAATGTTGGTGATGTTTGCTGAACAAAGTCTAATTGGATAATGACAGAACTTCTTGCTCTCCAGTGAATAGTGCCGCAAGATCTCCAAGACCCATCTGAACCATCAGAACAGAGAGAAAGGCTCTCCAGAGTCACTGACATGTATCACAGAAAGAGTCCCTTCGGCCCAGAGTCCATGGCAGCTGCCCATTCGCATCAATTCTTTATTAATCCCAATATTCTCCCCACTTTCTATCAACTCAGGAATATTGTGCAGACTCTGGTTTCTGTTCTCAAAACCTGCGAAGCAACCATATAACCATCTGAGGCAAAAATGTTTTCAACAGAGCCAAACTAAGGGAGGGAGATAAATAAAACAGACCATGAAAACCTTCAGTACATTCACAGATTGAATAGAAGGTGATTGTGCAAAATCTCAAAGATACACAAATAGCTTTGAGGCACAATAAATGTAATAACAAATACAAGAACTCTACAGAAAAGACATAGTAAAAGTTTGCAGAATTCACATGAATTAAAAAAGGAAAAATACATGTAATGTTTAAGCAGTATAGTATGCAGGAGTTGAAACAACAATTCCAGCATTTGTCTAAATTCTTCAGTAGGAAGTTGAAGTCATGCTGTCAATGCACAGAGATTTGGCATGATTACTTATTCAAAAAAAGTTGCATCTGCTTGGACAGTGCAAAGTAACTGAAGTTCAGTTTTCTCCAGCATTTGATCAAGAGGAATATTTTATACATGTTGGGCAAACTAAAGTCTTAAAATTTGATAAAGCCGCACAAAAAAAAATCAAAACTTACACTAATTGTAACTAGAATATGAACATGCACATGTCAGCAAAGTGAAATGTTTCTTGGCCTCTATGTATATTATAAGATTTTCCCTTGTGCTCAATAACATGTTAGTGTTTGCCATTTCAAACAATCAAATATTAAGAAATAGAAATAAAACTAGAAATTGTTGTGTTTAAAAACCAAGGGTTTTTGCATAACTTCTATTACTCAGGGTATTTAACTTGATTTCAACAGAATCTCACCATTCTTTAAAATCAGAAACATACTTTAGAAAAATCCCAAAAGTGTACATTCAGCCAATTCTGCTTTTCAAGCTTTGTTCTTTAATAGCTTGAAGGAATCAGTTCTGTTTCTGCAACCCAAAGATTTTGTTAGCATTGAGATAGCCAGCGTGATTTTCCATACTTAAAGTATATCAATGGGATGATCTTTTAATCCACTTTGCCTCCTACTGCAAATAAAGGGGTTGGTCAGCAGTTGGAGATCTTCCATCAAATAGCTCATCTCCTGATTTTCCACCATCTAAAAAGGACATCAGAACAGGGGAGTACATTGGAATATTCTCCACTTACCAGGAAGAGTGTGGTTCCAACAACAATCAAGAATCTACACAATCTCCATGACAAACATGGCAACCGTCGAGTGACACATAATCCATCACACAAAATATTCAAAATAAAATCAGAAAATATTGGAAATACTCAGCAGGTTATAATGCGTCTGTTGGAACAGCAAGAGAGTGAACATTTCAGAATCAAAGACCCTTCGTAAGAACACAAGATATTCACTCTTCCCATCAACTGAACTTCGTTGTAGTGTGCATCAATTTAAAAAAATACACTGCCAGTACTCACCATAGCCACCTCACAGCATCTTCCAACTTCAATTAGGTTAAAGGACAAGTGATGAGACATTTTGAAATACAAGCAACTTGGTTGTATCCTTCATGGTAGCTTGCTCCAAATCAGAGAACAGCCTTCCAAAAAAGACCTGCAGCAGTTCATCACCCAAATGCAGCTGGAGGTGGTTGGGTTTGGATCAAGTGTGCTATAAAACATTTAAGATTCTCCAACTCAAACCACATCAAACCTACCCATTTTGGGTTTACTCGATGTTGAAAAACTAAGCCCTTCCCAAGGAGGTTCCCCACTTGACCAAATATTTTGATGAATTTATATTCCTCATATTTTGTCATTATTTTAAATGTTATCCCATTGGTGTGGAATAACAGAATCTACACTTTCTCCTTTTAACACCACATTCTGCTCATCCAATCTCCCCCACTCCTTTCCGCCCGTCCGGTCCCTGCCCTCCCCACTCCTTCCCGCCCGCCCGTCCGGTCCCTGCCCTCCCCACTCCTTCCCGCCCGCCCGTCCGGTCCCTGCCCTCCCCACTCCTTCCCGCCCGCCCGTCCGGTCCCTGCCCTCCCCACTCCTTCCCGCCCGCCCGTCCGGTCCCTGCCCTCCCCACTCCTTCCCGCCCGCCCGTCCGGTCCCTGCCCTCCCCACTCCTTCCCGCCCGCCCGTCCGGTCCCTGCCCTCCCCACTCCTTCCCGCCCGCCCGTCCGGTCCCTGCCCTCCCCACTCCTTCCCGCCCGCCCGTCCGGTCCCTGCCCTCCCCACTCCTCCCCGCCCGCCCGTCCGGTCCCTGCCCTCCCCACTCCTTCCCGCCCGCCCGCCCGTCCGGTCCCTCCTTCCCGCCCGCCCGTCCGGTCCCTCCTTCCCGCCCGCCCGCCCGCCCGTCCGGTCCCTCCTTCCCGCCCGCCCGCCCGTCCGGACCCTCCTTCCCGCCCGCCCGCCCGCCCGCCCGTCCGTCCGGTCCCTCCTTCCCGCCCGCCCGTCCGTCCGGTAACTCCTTCCCGCCCGCCCGCCCGCCCGCCCGCCCGTCCGGTCCCTCCTTCCCGCCCGCCCGCCCGCCCGTCCGGTCCCTCCTTCCCGCCCGCCCGCCCGCCCGTCCGGTCCCTCCTTCCCGCCCGCCCGCCCGCCCGTCCGGTCCCTCCTTCCCGCCCGCCCGCCCGCCCGTCCGGTCCCTCCTTCCCGCCCGCCCGCCCGCCCGTCCGGTCCCTCCTTCCCGCCCGCCCGCCCGCCCGTCCGGTCCCTCCTTCCCGCCCGCCCGCCCGCCCGTCCGGTCCCTCCTTCCCGCCCGCCCGCCCGCCCGTCCGGTCCCTCCTTCCCGCCAGCCCGCCCGCCCGTCCGGTCCCTCCTTCCCGCCAGCCCGCCCGCCCGTCCGGTCCCTCCTTCCCGCCCGCCCGCCCGCCCGCCCGCCCGTCCGGTCCCTCCTTCCCGCCCGCCCGCCCGCCCGTCCGGTCCCTCCTTCCCGCCCGCCCGCCCGTCCGGTCCCTCCTTCCCGCCCGCCCGCCCGCCCGCCCGCCCGCCCGTCCGGTCCCTCCTTCCCGCCCGCCCGCCCGGTCCCTCCTTCCCGCCCGCCCGCCCGCCCGCCCGTCCGGTCCCTCCTTCCCGCCCGCCCGCCCGTCCGGTCCCTCCTTCCCGCCCGCCCGCCCGCCCGCCCGTCCGGTCCCTCCTTCCCGCCCGCCCGCCCGCCCGCCCGTCCGGTCCCTCCTTCCCGCCCGCCCGCCCGCCCGCCCGCCCGTCCGGTCCCTCCTTCCCGCCCGCCCGCCCGTCCGGTCCCTCCTTCCCGCCCGCCCGCCCGCCCGCCCGTCCGGTCCCTCCTTCCCGCCCGCCCGCCCGCCCGCCCGTCCGGTCCCTCCTTCCCGCCCGCCCGCCCGGTCCCTCCTTCCCGCCCGCCCGCCCGCCCGCCCGGTCCCTCCTTCCCGCCCGCCCGCCCGCCCGCCCGGTCCCTCCTTCCCGCCCGCCCGCCCGTCCGGTCCCTTCTTCCCGCCCGCCCGCCCGTCCGGTCCCTCCTTCCCGCCCGCCCGCCCGTCCGGTCCCTCCTTCCCGCCCGCCCGCCCGTCCGGTCCCTCCTTCCCGCCCGCCCGCCCGCCCGCCCGTCCGGTCCCTCCTTCCCGCCCGCCCGTCCGGTCCCTCCTTCCCGCCCGCCCGCCCGCCCGTCCGGTCCCTCCTTCCCGCCCGCCCGCCCGCCCGTCCGGTCCCTCCTTCCCGCCCGCCCGCCCGCCCGTCCGGTCCCTCCTTCCCGCCCGCCCGCCCGCCCGTCCGGTCCCTCCTTCCCGCCCGCCCGCCCGCCCGTCCGGTCCCTCCTTCCCGCCCGCCCGCCCGCCCGTCCGGTCCCTCCTTCCCGCCCGCCCGCCCGCCCGTCCGGTCCCTCCTTCCCGCCCGCCCGCCCGCCCGTCCGGTCCCTCCTTCCCGCCCGCCCGCCCGCCCGTCCGGTCCCTCCTTCCCGCCCGCCCGCCCGCCCGTCCGGTCCCTCCTTCCCGCCCGCCCGCCCGCCCGTCCGGTCCCTCCTTCCCGCCCGCCCGCCCGCCCGTCCGGTCCCTCCTTCCCGCCCGCCCGCCCGCCCGGTCCCTCCTTCCCGCCCGCCCGTCCGGTCCCTCCTTCCCGCCCGCACGCCCGCGCGTGCGGTCCCTCCTTCCCGCCCGCCCGTCCGGTCCCTCCTTCCCGCCCGCCCGTCCGGTCCCTCCTTCCCGCCCGCCCGTCCGGTCCCTCCTTCCCGCCCGCCCGTCCGGTCCCTCCTTCCCGCCCGCCCGTCCGGTCCCTCCTTCCCGCCCGCCCGTCCGGTCCCTCCTTCCCGCCCGCCCGTCCGGTCCCTCCTTCCCGCCCGCCCGTCCGGTCCCTCCTTCCCGCCCGCCCGTCCGGTCCCTCCTTCCCGCCCGCCCGTCCGGTCCCTCCTTCCCGCCCGCCCGCCCGCCCGTCCGGTCCCTCCTTCCCGCCCGCCCGCCCGGTCCCTCCTTCCCGCCCGCCCGCCCGCCCGCCCGTCCGGTCCCTCCTTCCCGCCCGCCCGCCCGTCCGGTCCCTCCTTCCCGCCCGCCCGCCCGCCCGCCCGTCCGGTCCCTCCTTCCCGCCCGCCCGCCCGCCCGCCCGTCCGGTCCCTCCTTCCCGCCCGCCCGCCCGCCCGCCCGTCCGGTCCCTCCTTCCCGCCCGCCCGCCCGTCCGGTCCCTCCTTCCCGCCCGCCCGCCCGCCCGCCCGTCCGGTCCCTCCTTCCCGCCCGCCCGCCCGCCCGCCCGTCCGGTCCCTCCTTCCCGCCCGCCCGCCCGGTCCCTCCTTCCCGCCCGCCCGCCCGGTCCCTCCTTCCCGCCCGCCCGCCCGGTCCCTCCTTCCCGCCCGCCCGCCCGTCCGGTCCCTCCTTCCCGCCCGCCCGCCCGTCCGGTCCCTCCTTCCCGCCCGCCCGCCCGTCCGGTCCCTCCTTCCCGCCCGCCCGCCCGCCCGCCCGTCCGTCCGGTCCCTCCTTCCCGCCCGCCCGCCCGCCCGTCCGGTCCCTCCTTCCCGCCCGCCCGCCCGCCCGTCCGGTCCCTCCTTCCCGCCCGCCCGCCCGCCCGTCCGGTCCCTCCTTCCCGCCCGCCCGCCCGCCCGGTCCCTCCTTCCCGCCTGCCCGCCCGCCCGTCCGGTCCCTCCTTCCCGCCCGCCCGCCCGCCCGTCCGGTCCCTCCTTCCCGCCCGCCCGCCCGCCCGTCCGGTCCCTCCTTCCCGCCCGCCCGCCCGTCCGTCCGGTCCCTCCTTCCCGCCCGCCCGCCCGCCCGTCCGGTCCCTCCTTCCCGCCCGCCCGCCCGGTCCCTCCTTCCCGCCCGCCCGCCCGCCCGCCCGTCCGGTCCCTCCTTCCCGCCCGCCCGCCCGTCCGGTCCCTCCTTCCCGCCCGCCCGCCCGCCCGCCCGTCCGGTCCCTCCTTCCCGCCCGCCCGCCCGCCCGCCCGTCCGGTCCCTCCTTCCCGCCCGCCCGCCCGCCCGGTCCCTCCTTCCCGCCCGCCCGCCCGCCCGTCCGGTCCCTCCTTCCCGCCCGCCCGCCCGCCCGTCCGGTCCCTCCTTCCCGCCCGCCCGCCCGCCCGTCCGGTCCCTCCTTCCCGCCCGCCCACCCGCCCGTCCGGTCCCTCCTTCCCGCCCGCCCGCCCGCCCGCCCGGTCCCTCCTTCCCGCCCGCCCGCCCGCCCGCCCGGTCCCTCCTTCCCGCCCGCCCGCCCGCCCGTCCGGTCCCTCCTTCCCGCCCGCCCGCCCGCCCGGTCCCTCCTTCCCGCCCGCCCACCCGGTCCCTCCTTCCCGCCCGCCCGTCCGGTCCCTCCTTCCCGCCCGCCCGCCCGCGCGTCCGGTCCCTCCTTCCCGCCCGCCCGTCCGGTCCCTCCTTCCCGCCCGCCCGTCCGGTCCCTCCTTCCCGCCCGCCCGTCCGGTCCCTCCTTCCCGCCCGCCCGTCCGGTCCCTCCTTCCCGCCCGCCCGTCCGGTCCCTCCTTCCCGCCCGCCCGTCCGGTCCCTCCTTCCCGCCCGCCCGTCCGGTCCCTCCTTCCCGCCCGCCCGTCCGGTCCCTCCTTCCCGCCCGCCCGTCCGGTCCCTCCTTCCCGCCCGCCCGTCCGGTCCCTCCTTCCCGCCCGCCCGCCCGCCCGTCCGGTCCCTCCTTCCCGCCCGCCCGCCCGCCCGTCCGGTCCCTCCTTCCCGCCCGCCCGTCCGGTCCCTCCTTCCCGCCCGCCCGTCCGGTCCCTCCTTCCCGCCCGCCCGTCCGGTCCCTCCTTCCCGCCCGCCCGCCCGCCCGTCCGGTCCCTCCTTCCCGCCCGCCCGCCCGCCCGTCCGGTCCCTCCTTCCCGCCCGCCCGCCCGCCCGTCCGGTCCCTCCTTCCCGCCCGCCCGCCCGCCCGTCCGGTCCCTCCTTCCCGCCCGCCCGCCCGCCCGTCCGGTCCCTCCTTCCCGCCCGCCCGCCCGCCCGTCCGGTCCCCCCTTCCCGCCCGCCCGCCCGCCCGCCCGGTCCCTCCTTCCCTCCCGCCCGCCCGCCCGGTCCCTCCTTCCCGCCCGCCCGTCCGGTCCCTCCTTCCCGCCCGCCCGTCCGGTCCCTCCTTCCCGCCCGCCCGTCCGGTCCCTCCTTCCCGCCCGCCCGTCCGGTCCCTCCTTCCCGCCCGCCCGTCCGGTCCCTCCTTCCCGCCCGCCCGTCCGGTCCCTCCTTCCCGCCCGCCCGTCCGGTCCCTCCTTCCCGCCCGCCCGTCCGGTCCCTCCTTCCCGCCCGTCCGGTCCTTCCTTTCCGACCCCCCGGTCCTTCCTTTCCGACCCCCCGGTCCTTCCTTTCCGACCCCCCGGTCCTTCCTTTCCGCTCCCCCAGTCCTTCCTTTCCGCCCCCCCAGTCCTTCCTTTCCGCCCCCCCAGTCCTTCCTTTCCACTCGTCCAGTCCTTCCTTTCCACTCGTCCAGTCCTTTCCCTCCCCACTCCTTTCTGCTCATCCAAATGTCCATGATATTTGTCCTGGAAGTAAAACTGTAAATAGTTCTGCACGCACTGCAAAGTACTTTGTGATATCCAGAAGGACACAGGAAAGGTAATGCAACCTGCCTGTATTTCAAGTGTGCAAGGATTAGGGCCAATAACTGAACAGAACATCCACATTGAAAGTGGTACAAGTCTGGATTAAGGAAAGGCAACAAAGCAAATTATCTACAATATTTAATTTGCTTACATGCTTATTTACAAATTAAGTAAATTACTTAAGATTCAAACTGCAGATTGCATTCTACATCCATGGAATTGGTATGATGAGAAAAGATCTTTGCAGATCACATCAGACTATATCAGTTTTCCAATCTCTTCTCCTTGAATAATTGAAATGTGCTTCAACCTTCTTCACAAATGATCATGGCTAATGTGATTTATGGTGTGAAAAATAAAAAATTTAAAAAAAAAACCTTCCTCACAAATGTAACTAATGTTCAGCAGCAAAAGTATATTGAAATTTTGGTGCTGTATGATGCCTGGCAGCACAACATACAGAACAGACCACATTAAAACTTCATCTTGATCATAGAGTACAAAATAAAATGCAAGTGCTCAACATTCTAAATTGGCGTTTCAGATGCAATACATTTTAATTAAAAGTTAAACACTGAGAAATGAGAGTTGCAAATTTTTTTAAATTACTTTTTTTTAAAAAAGTTCAAGTCTGATAATGCAGGAACCAAAAACAGACTGCTGAAGGAATAAACAGCATCTGCAGAGGGAAAGACATTTCATGCCATGACATTTCACGGAGAGAAATCCTGCATTAGAATTAATTGCAAATAGCAGAATATCAATGAACCAGAATTCCCAAATGGAATGAAAAGCTGAAAAGCAAAATGGAAACTTGCTTTTAGTAGAAGGAGAAAGAAGTTGCCATACTGAAACAGCGGCACACAAGATCTTAACTAGTAAACCACTCCATACAATTTATCCTTCAAAATGCACAAGTTTTCAATCTATTATGATCACTCATTACTAATCTTAAAGCAAACATTTTTAGATTGAGGATTGGAGGTAATAGGGAGAATCCTGAGAATTATAGACCAGTGGTGGGCAAACTACTGGAAAAGATTCTTAAGGTTAGGATTTATAAGCATTTAGAGTAGTAGTCTTCTCCGAGATAGTCAGCATGACTTTGTTAAGGGAAGGTCGGGCCTCACGAGCCTAATTAAGCTTTTTGAGGAGGTAACAAATTAGGAAATGGGGAGATTCAAAGAGACCTGGGTGTCGCTGTGCATCAGTCATTAAAAGTAGGCAGGCAGGTGCAGCAAGCAGTAAAAAAGGCGAATGGTATGTTGGCATTCATATCAAGAGGATTCGAGTTCAAGAGCAGAGAGGTATTGATGCAGTTGTATAGGGCCTTGGTGAGACCTCACCTGGAGTATTGTGTTCAGTTTTGGTCTCCTTATCTGAGGAAGGACATCATTGCCATGGAGAGTGTGCAGAAAAGGTTTACCAGATTGATATCAGGGATGGTGGGACTTGCATATGAAGAAAGGCTAGAACGACTGGGCTTGTACTCGCTGGAGTTTAGACGATTAAGAGGAGATTTAATAGAAACGTTCAAAATCCTTAAGGGATATGACAGGCTAGATGCAGGAAGATTGTTCCCAATGTTGAGCAAGTCTAGAACCAGGGGTCACAGTTTAAGGATAAAGGGGAAGTCCTTTAGGACTGAGATGAGGAGGAATTTTTTCCACTCAGAGGGTGGTGAATTTATGGAATTCTCTGCCACAGGAAGTGATTGAGGCCGGTTCCATAGCTATATTTAAGAGAGAGTTAGATTTAGTACTTGTGACTAGGGGGATCAGGGGGTATGGAGAGAGAGCTGGAACAGGGTACTGAGTAGATAATCAGCCATGATCAAAATGAATGGCGGTGTAGGCTTGAAGGGCCAAATGGCCTACTGCTACACCTATTTTCTATGTTAACAAAATAAATTTATGAAGGTAGAGCAGTAGATGTGGTGTATATGAATTTTAGTAAAGAATTTAACAAGGTCCCTCATGAGACTCAGTCAGAAAATCATGAGGTGCATGGAACTGTGGCTGTGTGAATTCAGAATTGATTTGCCTGTAGAAAACAGAGTGGTAGTGGACGGAAAGTATTCTACCTGGAAGTTAGTGACTAGTGGATTCTATAGGCATCTGTTCTGGGACCCCCGCTCTTGCTGATTTTTATATATGACCTAGATAAAGATGTAGAGGAATGTGTCAGTTATAATTTGTGGATAATACAAAGGTTAAAGGAGTTGTAGAAAATGTTGCCTGTTGTCGTAGGTAACAGCAGGAAGCAAAGTTGAAAAGTGGAAGATGGAGTTCAATCCAGATAAATGTGAGGTGATGCTTTTTGGAAGGGTAAGTTTGAAGGCAGAGTACATGGTGAATGGAAGGACACTTAAGTGTGGAAGAACAGAGGGATCTTGCGGCCCAAATCCATACATTTCTCAAGGTTTACGCACAAATTGATATGATAGTCATGAAGGCCGGTGATATGCTGGGCTTCATTAGTTGGGGGATTGAGTTCAAGAGTTGAGAGGCCATGTTGCAACTTTACAAATCTCTGGTGCAATTACACTTAGAACATTGTGTTCAGTTACGGTCACCTCATTACAGAAAGGATGTGGAAGCTTCGGAGAGGGTGCAGAGGAGATTTACCAGGCTTTTACCTGGATTGAAAAATGAAGCAAGAGTAGCAGAGCCAGGGCTTTTCTCTTTGGAGCAAAAGATGAGGTGACTATTTAACAGAGGTCTACAAAATTATGAGAGGCATAGGTAAGGTAAACAACCATCACCTTTACCCCCATGGTAGGAGTAGCAAACTTCAGAGGACATCCGTACAAAGTGAAGGGAGGAAGGCTTAGGAGAAACCTCAGGGGTAAGTTTTTTTTAAAAGAAAAACACAAAGTTGTGGGTGCCCGGAATGCATTGCCAGGAGCGGTGGAAGAGGCTGGAAGAACAGGGGCATTTAAGAGACTCTTAGGTACATGGATGAAAGACAAATCATGGTTATGAGGTGGGGAGGGTATAGGTTTTTTTGGGAATATATAGATCGGCACAACATTGTGGGCCGAAGGGCCTGTACTGTGTCATAATGTTCTGTTTTATGTTCTAACAAGCCCTTTGAGCAACACTTATGCCAACCATCAAGTCTGCATTTACAACAATCCCAATTTATTCTCTCCATATTCCCATAGAATCATCTTAAGATCCTACCACTCAAACACTAAAGGCAATTTATAGCAGCCAGTTTTCCCATTAACTTGCACATCTTTGGGTGTGGTAGGAAAGTGGAGCATCCAGAGGAGATCCACATGGTCATTGTGAGAACATGCAAACCCCACACAGACAGCACCAAATGTCGGATCTGGAACCTGGTCACTGGAGCTGTGAGGCAACCTAAATCTAATTGAAAAAAATAACTTTGTCCATCCTTGCCAAAGCTTGATTTTTTTTTAAAGAAATTCTTGTTTCTTTTAAGGAAATTTTGATAGATTGTTTATGTTGGGGGAAGCATATGATAGGATGACCTGAAAAGTGCACTGATGTATATCCAATATACATTGGGAACAATCTTCCTGCATCTAGCCTGTCAAATCCCTTAATGGAAAAATTTTAAAGGCAGTTTACACTAGTTCCATAAATAATATTAATAAATTGAAGGAATGGAATGGGCAAGAAGAGAAGCATATAGCAAAGCTAAGGTTCAGATTTTAAAGTTGACAGCTACATTAAAACTAAAATACCTGTACTTTATGAGGAGTATTCGTTGCTTTCTCAATGTCTTTATCCTGTAGAAAATTTGTAGATGAAAGATGCAACAGTTTTGGTAAAGAGTTTTTTTTGAAAACTCAAAACTACTTTATACTAAAACAGATACTCAGAGACCTCTTTCATTCAACACAATTGCAAATATTTATTTATTTGCTTGTTTGTGTCTATGAATACTTGTCGTGCACATGTATTGTTTGTTTGTATGTATGTGTGTTATATCTGGTTGTTTTGCACCGAGGATCAGAGAACACTGTTTTGTTGGGTTGTACTTGTGTAATCAGATATTAAACTGGACTTGAACATAAATTCCATGGCAAGTTTAAGCAAAAAGTTAATTATTGCTTTTCACTTTTGAAATCAGTCTGTACGTAAATTAAGAATGTGACAGATTACTTTTGAAAATAATCTAACATTTACAGCTCAAGTTTTCATAATTAATCACCACAGCTGTCAACAAGTTAAGCATAAATGCTAGAGATAAATGCTGAAGAGTAGATTGAGGCAAGGGCAAGACGATACTGTATTCAAGGAGATATCTACACCACCTAATTGATGCTGAACCCAGCATCGCCAATGTGGCAAATAAATCTTCACCACAAAATAAAAATTGATCCAATTTTGCAGAGCATGTTAAAATACATCTGACATTCCTCACCTGACAGGGCCTTTTTGCAGGAGGTGATTGCGAACTAGTTGAATTCTCATTTTCACAAGCTTCTTCTGTGCCTCCAATGTGTCTCACAACAATGCATTTGTTAACATGAAAGTCCCTTTGAAGCGAGGGAAAAAAAATTTAAAGGCCTGAACTTTCTGAAAATAGAAATGTCAAGGATAAATTCAAACCAATGCTGAAAAGCATCAGAAGGTCTAATCAGTATTTTCTTGTACACATTATTGGAAGTAAAGAGCAAGTCATTCATATCTGCTCCTTCGTCAAGTTCGTTTCCATCCGTCCCACTTTCCTGAACAAATCCCATTTCCCTTGGATCCCCAGGAAAAATATGAACCTTGAACATACTCATCGATTGCACCTCCATGCCCCACAGGCAGAATTCTGAAGATTCATTATTCTCTGAATGAGGATTTTATTGTCCTTACTTGGTCATGAATGGTCAAGCCTTCATTCTGAGAATGAGATTGCTGGTTCAGGGCAATGCCGTCAGAATTAATATTATCCCTACATCTACTCCATTTCATTCTTCTAAACTCAAGAGAGTGTCCGCCCATTCTTGTTCATCTTTCCTCCAAGGTCCACCCCACCATCTCAGGAATCAATCTGATGAACCATTATTGCTATGTTATGAGCCAGAGGACCCCAAAACCTAGCACTAATAGAAATTCACCAAGACAAATGGTAACTTAAACAAAAGTTGCTTTTAATTTTCTTTAAACATAAAAACAGGATCAATCTTTAACTTATTACTATTAACCTAACCTAACACCCTTCTAATTCTAAGCGCACGTGTATGTAATGTGTATATGTTCAGGAAAGTTCTTTGATTCACAATCTAATCTCACCTCTCACTCCTCCAAGTTCACCAGTATCAGGCAATTCTTATACTGTGCACAGAATTTAACATTTATGAAGTTTCACCAGGCTCTGGTGCTTTCAGGTAAATGGTTTCCACTCAGGAAGTTTCTTGTTAGTTTCAGAGAGAGATTTATTGCTCATTGAACACACAAATAGATTTTGTCCGATCAGCCACTTCAGTGTCTTGCTGAAGAAACATGCGCCATCAGGATTTTCCTAATGATAACTTCTTCCAAGAGTTCCTCTTGTTTCCCTCATTTCAGGAGAAACACTCTAGACAGCCATCTTCTCTTGTAAGGACTACAAGGGTTTTCAACAGGCTGAACTCAGAACCCATCTTCAAAATGGGGTTTTCAACAAGCCTGCCAGCTTGCCATATTGTAGCCTCCAAGCACCACTGAAGAACTGAATCACTCTCTCTGCTTGTAAAAACCAGAACAAGCACTTCCAAGGCTCCAAGCCCAATCTTTGAAAGATCTTTATCAGCACTTGAGCCTGGGCTTTGATTTTCGCCTACTTTTAAAGTTCTTTTCCCAAAGCAGTTCCATTGTCTTTGCAAAGGTACTGGTGCCTCAATGTCTCACTTTCAGCAAAGCTCTTGCATTTAAAATTAGATGTCTTTTGCAAAATGTTACACTGTGAAGTGACCCCCCCCCCCACCGTCCCCACAATCTATCTCTTTTAAAGAGATATTTATATATAATATATCCTGTAACACTATCCCTATTAGAAGGGGAAAAAAGCAGGAAATGGTCCAAATACTCAACAAGTCAGACAGCTTCTGTTGACTTTTAACTTACAATTCAGGTTCAAAACCCTTTGACATACATTTGAACCTGTGGATTATTTCCACCTTTTTAAAAAAATGTACTTTCAGTAAGCGCTTTACTCTTGTACTCAAATCCTCTTGCCATAAAAGTCACATCGGCCTTCCTAATTTCTTGTTATACCTACACATAAACTTTCAGAATTTCTTGTACAAAGATATCCAGATACTTCTGAACACTGGTGAGAGGCCCATAACCATGTAAAAATATATTCCTTTTATATTTCTGAACAAAATGATCATTTATATTCAAAATAACATACTTCTCTCTGCACTTCCCGAGTGCTTCATCCACCACCTGCTTCAGGTTTATGAGCTTATCTCCACGATAAAATCCATCTAAAATTAAGAGTTATCCATGTTAAATATTTAGATTTGTATGTAGTATTTAAACTGGATTGAAAACCAAGTGTAAAGTGACCGGAAATTATCTCTACTTAAGATGTCCAATAAGAGCTCCATGACTGATTCAACAAATCTAATTTTCTGAACTCAGTATGTCCACTCCAAAGTGCAGTGGTCAGAACTGGACAAGATAGCCCGAGCCCTGGTTAGACTTTGGGCAACTGATCATTCACTTAAATGTCTTGCAATCTAGTTCCATTAACAATAGATATATTTTTGTATGTATTTACATTGAAGTGATCTTTGAGCATGGACAACCAAGTCTCTAGACCACCACCACATTGGATATAAAGCATCATTGGGTCTCTTTCTTTAAAACTCATCACATTTACATTGCTACAATTCTATTGCCACCATTTTGAAAACCAGCATACTTTAACTGACAGTCCAAAGGAAGTTGTCAGGCCAATATTCAGTAAATGCCCAGGTGTGGCCTGACCAAGAAAGTGGCAGCACAGAGGGACTCAATTCTTCATTACTGACACCTGCCAAGTCCAGCACGTGCAGAATAACTGAGCTATTACTACATACATTATAAAATACTACATACACTAAATGTATTGCAATTTAGATGCATGTTTATATGCTGCTTGTTATAAGATTTAAATTTCCCACCGGCATGTCTTTACATATGCTGAGAAGCATCTTATTTCAAAAAGACTGCTCAGGTCAGGTACAATGACAAGTAAAAGGCAGTACACCCAATAAGTCAGCTAGGTTTCAATACACACCCTTGTGTCCTATTGGACACAAGACCAGATTAGGTTCACTGCTTTTGTCTGTTCTGCAATTAAAACAATAGTAATCAACATCAATGCATCCATTTCTCAGTTTATCACATGTACATTAACCCCACCAGGGAAGTACTGAAAGAATGCCAATATAAAATGCATCAGGGAAACACATGTTTAGTTACCTGCTGTAATTAGCAAGTTGCAGTGAGAATCAAGAATTCGCTCAGATAGAGATTCTGAAGAAAATCCTGCAAACTGAATATTAAAGTTAGAATTATTTCATAATTCTTTAGAAATTAGAAATTTTAAAAAAAGATTCCATCACAGGGGAGAATAAAATCGCTGGAGCTGAGTGGTCAAATGACTCTAGAATCATGAAAATATATATTTGGTCCTCAAGTTGGACTCAAAGACCTTAGGGCGAAATTGATGTTGACTGTTCCGTGTGCATGATGGACCAGCACATGGAAGTCCATGGGCATGCATAGTACAATGCTTGTTTAACTGCACTTACTCAAAATTCTACACCCATAATGCAAGGTCCATAAGGAACACTGAAATTCTATTAACTGGGCAGTCCAAGGCCAGGTAATAGTATTTTAGTCCTCCATTTAAGTTAGCTTCTTTAATTTTCCAATTAACATGGAGGGGAAAGTTCAGTTGGGAAATACAATCACTATGGGTTTCAATAAAAGAAAAAAAATGCACAAGCTGGAACAACATGGAAACTACGAAGATATTGAGGTGGGAGAGCAGTGAGATGATGGGTTATGAACATGACAAAGGGCTCAGGCAGTTGACATGTGTTATAAATGAAGATAAAGTACAATAGAACTCCAATTATCTGAAATCAGATTCTCAGAAATTCTCATTTATCGAATTTAAAAAAAATTTTTTTTTTGGATAAATGATGATATTCGAAACAAATCTGAAATCCTCATTTATCTGAATTTTTTTAGAGCAGAACTGACTTCACAGGTTGAAAAAAAATTCACTCGACATGAACTTAAAACGATGATTGTCCTTGTTTCAAGTAACTCCCTCCCACCCCTCTCTATTTCCATTTCTTATTTACCTTCCCCTATTGACTTTTCTCTCCAACATCCCTCTCAAACTGCATGCCACTGTCTCCCAGCTGCAAGTGGTAGGAAAAATCCCTTGTCTTGGTGTCATCAAGGAGAGCAGCCTCCCATTTTTTGATGAGAATTAAACATTATTTTAATGCTTAAAAAGCCATCCCTTGTTGTTTGTTGTTGCTTAAACACTGTTACAAGTGATTTGCTGTTGCTACTGGGTTGTTTTTTTTTTAAGTGACCAGTTATCTAAAAAAAACATTTATCTGACATAGGCCCTGTCCCAACCACTTCAGAGAAGTGGAATTATACTGCACCTACTTTCCCAAATCAGTTGTGAGACATTTATAAGATTAGAAATATATGCATGGCAAATACACAATTAATATCCACTTGGCTTCAAGACAGGGATCAAAAGGTAAAGGAACTTGATCCAGGCAGGTGCAAAATGCTGATCACAAGTTTAGAATCAGTCATAGAATGTCTAAATTTGTGAAAGGCAAAATTGGGAAATGGTTCAGTGAAATTCTCAATACAGGAATTTTGCATCAAATTTCTAAAATAAAGATTGGTTAGAACACATTTGAGAGTAGTGAATAACTTTGGTTACTTTCTTAGAGAGAGATAAAAGAACACAGGGGAGAAAAAAAAAATTCTGAAAATGGTGCCAGAATTGAAAGCCATTAGAAACTAGTCTGAAGAATAATTCAAAATATTTTCAAAGTTGATAAGAGGTGGAATATTTATACTTGTGAGAGGGACAAAGCAAAGTCTTTGATACAAGATAACCACAGAGAAATTAAATGGGGAATTCAGAATGTGGTGAGCATATGGAACTCACTGCCATCATGAAAGGTGGAAGATGGATACAAGGATTGGCCAGATAAGCATCTAAGGGTGAAGAGAATAGAGGGCTATATAAATCGATGAGAAAAGGTGAGAGGAGGATAAAGGAAAACATGAAAGCAAATATAGTTTTTAGCCTACTTCTGTGGTATTTATCCTATGTAAACTTCACTTACCACAATGGAATGGATCGCTCCTATTCTGGCACAAGCCAACATGGCAACGACCAATTCTATAATCATCGGCATATATATTGAAATTCTGTCTCCTTTTTTCACTCCTGAAGATTTAAACAAAAGATATCGTGACAAAATTGAAGGAGTCAAAACATTGAAATGGGGTATACATTGCTGAAGCTTCCCTCTTCCACACCCAAGCTTCGTTTGCTATTCAATAAGATCACACAGATCTGATCCTCATCTCAACGCCATATTCATGC
Organism: Narcine bancroftii; assembly: GCF_036971445.1. Taxonomy (NCBI): domain Eukaryota; kingdom Metazoa; phylum Chordata; class Chondrichthyes; order Torpediniformes; family Narcinidae; genus Narcine; species Narcine bancroftii. The sequence goes on along the minus strand of NC_091474.1, from coordinate 12,261,199 downwards.
TTATTCCATAATCTATACCTCCTCTGTAGTCCAGAAAGAACCATCCATCTCTTGAATGCAACATTGAATGATTGCTTCCACCACATTCTTGAGAGCACAGAATTTCAACAATCCACTCCCTTCAAAAATGAAATTATTCCCATTTCAATGTGCCCTTTTCCTAGATTCCCTAAACAGGGGAACTCATTCTCTCAGTATCTACCTTTATTACATTTCTGCAAGATCACATTCTTTTGATCCCTGATGAGTATGGGAACCTCCAAAGGCAACCTCCTTGTTCCTAGACTCAAGTTCTAAAATACATTGAACGCAAGTGATTTGCCCCTTAAATTTTCAGAACCTGATGGAAAACTTGCCATTTTAGAAACATCAATACTATAAAACATGGAACAGAATACACAGAAATATAATTCACACCCAGCAACCCTCTTCCCCATGTGAACCTGGCAAAGCTTGTATGAAAAACTTCAAATCAATGATGTTCACTTTCTGAACTTTATCCGCATGATTTCAATATTCAAATAATAATGAAAATGCAAAACTCAAGACATTTTGAAATGACGGTAAAATCCCTGGCATCTGATACCCACAGGGATTGGTAGACACCGGATAAGCAAATTTTCCAGTTGCATGAGACACATTCATACAATGCCTAACTAATATACCTGCTTTAAGAATAAACAATTTAAAAGTCAAAAATATTAACAAACTTCACTTGCATGAATATATAACTTTAAAGAATTTTACTTTTAAGTTCAGTTCCATTCTTTGAAAACATTTAACCATCGCTGCATCTCCACAGAGCCAACTGAAGTATGAACAATAACATTATAGATAATTAATCATCCTTTCCCCCTAGTTTACAAATAAAGCCTTACTAATACACTTAACAACATAGTAATAAAGATAAAGACTCTTACTGACCAGGCAGCCAACGGCGAATGCCATCAACCAGCTTGTCATCCTGGGGGACACCATTTTATTCAAACACAACTTTATTCAAACAACTGCTACGAGCAAAGCATGACTAAGGCACTCCACTGGCTGAATACTTGCTCCCATCTTCAAAAGTTCATGTGTTACTTCAGAGAACATTTACTTTTCCAATTTTAAACTTTTATTTCAAATTTTATTCTTATTCATTTTAAGTTTTTAATTTATTTCCTCAAATTTATTTTTGCTGGTTGCTTGAAATCCAGATAACAAGGATTTTACTGTATTCCATTTTAACAGTCACATTCTTCTTTTAGACAGTCACTTAAAAATAAAATCTTACTCACAGTTTGCCCCTTGTGCCTTTTTTCCCCCGAAAAAACACAGAAAAGTTTTGCAAAAATGATTAATTGAAAGTTTTGTTGAAACTATCAAAGTAATTTAAGTTCCAAGCAATTCCTAAAATTTTGAAGCTAATTGCTTGCTCCAAAACATTTTGTCATCTCCAATGATAAGTTTAAGCTTGCATTTATCACTCACATGATGCTCTCCTCCTCTCTTCACCCATTATCATCAAGAATGAGAATAGTTCTGAAGCTTACTCCAATTAGCAGGGTGCACATTCATTCATAATGAAGTATGACAAGACTGCAGAGCTTGAAAACTAAGTAATTGCTTTAATCAGTGAGCAACCCACAAGAGTCCTAAAGAACTGTTCTGTTCCTTGGAATGCATTCATTCATAGGTACATCAGAGAATCAGGAGAAAAGGGCACTTTGATTGGTCAAGGCCATTGTAAATCAGGAGATGACGTGATGGTACTTTTAGAAACAAGTTCAACCATGTCTGAGGTGGTGGACTTCAGGAAGAAAATCAAAGGTAACATATACATTAATAACAGGGTTCTCAAAAGCATTGACCTGCAAAGGGATCTGGGGTTTCAGGTCCACAGAACCTTGAGAATGACCATGCATGTAGCTAGGGTGGTAAAGAAGGTATATGGCATGGTTTCCTTTATAGACAGCGAGATAAAACTTTGGTTAAATTACACTTGGAATAGTGTGTCGATTATGCTTATCCCATTACAGGCAGAGCAAGGTTAAACAGGAAAGTCTGCAGTGGCTGTGAGCGAAGTGTAATACACAAAAGTGCTGGAGAAACTGAGCACATCATGCAGCATCTACAGGAAGCAAAGATATATAACCAACGTTTTGGGCCTGAGCTCTTCATCAAGGTATGAGCAAAAGGTACATGGGCACCTGAATAAAAAGGTGGGGGGAGGGGAGGAGGGAAGGGGCAGGGAGGAGCACAGGCCAACAGGCAAGAGGACGTAGGTGGATATGAGTGGGAGGGCAAAAGAAAAAAAGCTAACAAGTGACGGGAGGGTGGCATCTCTGAACAGAGAGGGAAGGGGGTGGGGAGTTGGAGAAAAACAGAGAATCAGAGATAGGAGACAGAGACACAACAGAAACCAGAGAAGTCAACGGAGAGGGCCCAGACAGAATATTAGGTGTTGTTCCTCCAATCTGCAGGTGGCCTTGGTTTGGCTGTGGATAGACATGTTGGTATGGAAATGGTGTGAGGAATTTAATTAGTTGGCTATGTGAAGCTCCGTGCTATTGCAGTGGACAGAGCAAAGATCCTAAACAAAAATGATCTCCCAGTTGCAACCCCAGTCTCTGTGATGTAGAGAATGCCACAACAGGAGCACTGGATGCAGTAGATGACTGTTTGGGGCCCCAAATGGTGGGGAGGGAGAAGGTGTGGGTGCTAGTGTAGCATATTCTGCTATCTCAGAGGTAAGTGCTGGGGGGGACAATGAGTAGGAAAGGATGAGTGGGAGAGGGAGTCCTAGAGGGAGTGGTTCCTGCAGAAAACAGAGAGGGCAAGGTGAAATATGATGGGATCACATTGTAGGTGATATAAATTGTGGACAATAATAGGTTGAATGTGGAGGCTGGTGGGGTGGAAGTTGAGGACAAGAGGAATCCTGTCCTTGTTGCATCTAAAGACAAAGGGTGCCAAGGCAGATGTTCAGAAAATAGAGGAGATGCAGAAAAAAGTTCATGGCAGAAAAGGGGAACCATGTTTTTTGAAGGAGGAGGATATCTTGGATGTTCTGGAATGGAAGACCTCATCCTGCGAGCATAAATTGAGAAAAAAACGAATGAATCCTTACAAGGGACACAGCGTGAAGGGGTGTAGTTCAGGTAACAGTAGAAGTTGGAGAGAGGGGGGCGAGAGGGGGGCGAGAGGGGGGCGAGAGGGGGGCGAGAGGGGGGCGAGAGGGGGGCGAGAGGGGGGCGAGAGGGGAGCGAGAGGGGAGCGAGAGGGGAGCGAGAGGGGAGCGAGAGGGGAGCGAGAGGGGAGCGAGAGGGGAGCGAGAGGGGAGCGAGAGGGGAGCGAGAGGGGAGCGAGAGGGGAGCGAGAGGGGAGCGAGAGGGGAGCGAGAGGGGAGCGAGAGGGGAGCGAGAGGGGAGCGAGAGGGGAGCGAGAGGGGAGCGAGAGGGGAGCGAGAGGGGAGCGAGAGGGGAGCGAGAGGGGAGCGAGAGGGGAGCGAGAGGGGAGCGAGAGGGGAGCGAGAGGGGAGCGAGAGGGGAGCGAGAGGGGAGCGAGAGGGGAGCGAGAGGGGAGCGAGAGGGGAGCGAGAGGGGAGCGAGAGGGGAGCGAGAGGGGAGCGAGAGGGGAGCGAGAGGGGAGCGAGAGGGGAGCGAGAGGGGAGCGAGAGGGGAGCGAGAGGGGAGCGAGAGGGGAGCGAGAGGGGAGCGAGAGGGGAGCGAGAGGGGAGCGAGAGGGGAGCGAGAGGGGAGCGAGAGGGGAGCGAGAGGGGAGCGAGAGGGGAGCGAGAGGGGAGCGAGAGGGGAGCGAGAGGGGAGCGAGAGGGGAGCGAGAGGGGAGCGAGAGGGGAGCGAGAGGGGAGCGAGAGGGGAGCGAGAGGGGAGCGAGAGGGGAGCGAGAGGGGAGCGAGAGGGGAGCGAGAGGGGAGCGAGAGGGGAGCGAGAGGGGAGCGAGAGGGGAGCGAGAGGGGAGAGAGAGGGGAGAGAGAGGGGAGAGAGAGGGGAGAGAGAGGGGAGAGAGAGGGGAGAGAGAGGGGAGAGAGAGGGGAGAGAAAGGGGAGAGAGAGGAGAAAGAATGAATTTGAGGTCAGGGTGAAAGTTAGTAGCAAAATAGATAAAGTTGACAAACATCATAGATGCAGAGCGGAGGAACAGCTGAGGAGCCTTGCAGCATGGATTGCTCCACATAGCCAATAAAAGGTAGGCATAGATGGGACCCATGGCTACTCCTTTGACTTGGAGAAAGGGAGGAGTTATTGAGGGTGAGAATAAGCTCTGCCATTCAGAGGAGGATGGTGATGGAGTGGGACTGGTTGGGTCTGCTGTTGAGAAAGAAATGAAAGGCTTGGAGGCCATCTCTATGGAGGATAGAGGAATATAGGGATTAGATGACTTGCCTACCTCCTTCTGCTCGCAGTTTGACAAAAGGCTCAGGCCTGAAACGCTGGTTATATCCCTTTCGTTTCCTGTATGATCTGAGGTTCTCCAGCAATTTTTTTTTAATTGCAGTATTTTTTTCTGTCTTGCTTTATTTCTAATATACTCTTGCATTTATACCAGAACACTTATTTATTAATGGAATCATTTTAACCTGCATTATCAAGTTCATTTGTCTTTTATGCATAAAACAACTTTACATCCTAGTAGATAACAGGATGTTATTACTAATTGGATTTTCTAGTTTGACCTTCGGTTTCCACTTAACTCATCAACAAAATGCAGCAGCATCAGAAAAATGTGCTGGGTAAATCACTGCCTTTTCCAGCAAAAAAAAAAACCCAAAACACTAATCTGTATATCAATTTAAACAGAAATGGACAAAAGTATCAAAGAGAAACAAAGACTGCAGATGTTGGAGTCTTGAGCCAACAGTGAACTGCTGGAGGAACTCGTGTGGGTCAGATAGCATCCATAGGGAGAAATAGTCACTCAATACTTCAAGTTGGGACCCTTTATCAAGGCTCAAAGATTTTCCAATAGATTTCCACCTTCAACAGCTTCTTTTACCAAAAACATTAAAGCCAAATTTAAAGAATTAAGTTGAAGACCTTACCCTGATCTCGTAGAACATTGGCAAATTTGCAGACTTGCTGTAAGAGGCTTTTGTAAGTGACTTCCCTAGAGTCCCCAGGTTCATTACCTTCCCTGCAATTAAACAAAAACAAGATACATCTCTAAATATTGTGGAAAATTAACACAGTGCTTCACATGACATCAGGCAAATGGAAATGTTTCTCATAATTTTATACAACATTAAAGGCTGCTGAACCTATCTGTTATGCCAGCTCTCAGTCCCACTCCTCATATTTCCCTGTAACCTATACTCTCTTATGTGCTGATCAACTCCACCCTAATTCTCCCATGAAATTTTCCTGTGGATAAAAACTCAAAACACACAAATTTAAGAAACAAAACCATTTATGATATTCTAGCTCTCCTGATGGAACTTTCACCTGAGTCAGAAGATTCCAAGTTCAAGACCCACTGGAGACAGACACAAAAAAAATGTAGACTGACACACAACTGAAATTCTGAGTAGTTTTGACCATAACCCAAGGCCCTATTTGCTCATTCAGGGCATATTTCTCCAAAATAAAAAGTGTTCATGTTATCAGCTTCAAAAGATAGATTTTCTGGTCACGATCACGTGAAGACTACAAATTGGCAGCCATACCACAATTCCATGCATCTTTTTGACTGGAAGCAGAAATGGAACCTTCTGCATTAATTGCAGTATTCAAACACAGATCCTTTATATACAAACAGGGAGCAAGTGCAGTTAATTTAACCTCAATCTTGCTATGGTATTTAATAAGATCATGGCCAATCCAAATGCACCTTCACCTCTGTATTCTCGTTTACTGACATGGGATCAATTGACCGACCAGTTTGTTAAAAATGTTCATTTGTAATAGATGATACAAATTAACTCACTCTGAAAACATTTCAGAACATGCTTTTATATCTCCTCATTATCCAGTGTGTTGCGTTGTTCAGCTTCCTTGCAGGTGTTCGAAGAATAAGCTGACATGTGCAAAATAATCCATGAGGAATGCATTGCATAAAGGTTGCAGGTGAAAACACTAACTCTCATGGAATTACTTAAGAACGAGCTTTTCAGACAAGATACAAGACAAGCATTTGAAAAGTAGCATTAAAGAATGTAGGTGTGCGTTGGGAAGAGCAGGGAAAAAGGATTAAAATGGCAACTCCAGAAGAGTTACAGGTGCAAGTGACTCCATTGTCTCTGATGTTATGTTCCATGATTCAAAATGTCACAATGCAAGCTAAATGTTATGCAGTAACTGTACATACATTCAACAGATATCCTGTTGGTACTAAAACTGCTTTCCTGACTGCAATATTGCATATGGAAACTTTCACCCACTACCATGAAAATTCAAATTAGCTGTAATCAATTCCATTTGGATGACACTCATCCAGATGAAAGAAAACACAACCTGTAGAAAGGCATTGAGGGATCTAACCACAGCAATTCAAAGAACATCATCCACAGAAACTACCAAAAAGCTAGCACCTACCTCACTTACAAAATTTGGATTCAAGTTAAAGTTGGAGCCATAAAGTATTTTTAAAAAATTAACCTTTCAAAATGATTTCATAAGTCAAACAGTATTGATTTTGATTTATCTCGGCCCATGGTCTATTTCCGATATTACAAGAGATACTAAGTTCAGAAGTATATCGTCAATGATATACTGCTGCAAGGTATTGTGAGATTAAGATCAGAGAGGGATAGGAGAACAGAAGGGAGTAGAGATGCAAGTATGTGCAAGGAGAGGCCTTGCAAGCAACAGGAGGAAAAAAAGGAGAGGGGGAAAGAAAGGGAGAAGGTAGAGTTACTAATTTACATCAACAATTTTCTTAAGTATGCACATCTTCAACTTTAGATCATTTTTAGCTTTACATTCAGATTTTTAAGATTTATTTCCAGTGCTCACAGGCTTGGTCAAGTGCATCCCCATGCAACAAAGCCCAAACAACCATGGTCAACAGAACATTAATTTATTTCCATGCCCTAGCCTTTTAGTTGGGAAATCTCTCTCAAACTGAGCAATCAATACACATCAAGGTATTGGTCACATTTTAATCGAGTTTGTGTTTTAATTGCCTTCAAAAACAAACACCACTCAAACAAACCAATAATGAGAACACGTTGAAAAAAATTAAAGTCTGCACATTGATATGCACATGTAAACTCCCACGAAGCAAAATCTACCTTTTGCTGACTGAACCACATTTTCATGCTTTTCATAAGTGCCAATAAAATCCCTTATCAAGTCGGGTGTAAAAAATAAATCCAGAAAGTGAAGGTTAAATAAATTGTGTGCTTCCCGCAACACTAACTAATATTTGGCATGACACTTAGTATTAATCTCATTTAATTCAAATACCTCATCTCGTGTAATAGTATAAACTGCACACTATAGAATTCTCTACTGCATTTTTCATTCCCCACTTAGGCATTCATTCATTCAATTCAGTTTTGGCTCAGGATGATTTTTAAATCCATTTACACTAATGATACCTTGGGAAGATGGTTCAGATTAAAATTTAACTTCATCCACACAGTATTAAAGACATGGTTCATTACAGAAGATGCCCAGAATTTAACCACCACTTTAAAACTACCAGCTAAATGCTTCCCCATTTCACAAAAATGAAACCATTCTCTACTTTTACATCATGTATAATAATAAATGATTGCAAAGTAAAATGAAGCAATTGAAGCTTCGACTAAACAATTTGGTTAACATTTTTTTTTATAACTGCCTTTACACGTTAAAGCTCAATACATGTATCACTTAATTCCAAATAATGTAGTTAAAAAATATTGACAGATGTTAGGAAATATTAATACTATTTATAGGGAGACCCAAAAAAGCAGAAGAATCAGAAAGTGCCCAGCTGCACACACCAACACAACAAACCTTACAATTAAAATCAAACCCAGCAAGACCACGCAGAGTACCCAAAGACAAACGTGACAGTGTAATCTTCACTGGTTTAACTATTCCTTATTAAATTTCACCACCAAAAGTTTGATGGTGCACTTTCATGAAGTACCTTGAAATAGCCCGTACAGATTTAAAAAGCTTAATGGAGGTCTCTCTTGCACAGTGTCTAACAACTGGCTCATGAGTAGTATTGGCACAGGCTTCTACGCAGAGATCACCCAAGAGAAAAAGCAGACGGTGGCTTGGCACTTCTCATGCTAATTTCAAGGCTTACATTAAATTCTTGTTGCATTTAATGGGCTAATAATGTGAAAATGCAACAAGTTCATTAAAATCATGGGGTAGATAGGGACAAAATTTTGTTTCCACAATGAGCAATGCAATTCACATTCAAAATGACCACAACTTCTTGGATAGCTTGTACATTCCTTATTGAGAAGGAAAAGCAAGGGAGATGACACGACAGGGAAAGTGACTATTACAGCAGTCCAGCGAAGCGCTCAGCAGCTGAAGGATCTACGCAGGCTGTGGGTGGTTGGTGACTTGGTCAAAAGACCCACACAGGCTGCGGTCTGCTGGAGAAAAGCTCACGGGAACAAGATGTCAGAACCAGGATTATGAGATGGAACCAAGGGCAAGAAGGGCTCCTGAAGGGCCTTGGACACTGAAGGAGATTTGGACCTAGAGCTTGTCTGCCAATGGTTTGAACTGGAGACTGTGCAGCTGGAGAGGGCTGGAGGCAAATCCATGGACATTTAGTGTCTCTGAAAGCACTCCCTTTTGTTTCTCTTATTGTTAGGGGTGCTGGGAAATGCTCATGGCAACTATATGTTTGCCTTAAGTAGACAAAAGTTGAGGTACATTACGTATATAACATTTTTACATATTACTACATGCCAATAAAAGGAACCTTGAACATGCATTTCCCATCCACTGCTGGCTTGTCAACAAATTCTGGATCACTGTTTCACTTATAACAATAGAAAGCTCAGCATCTTTCATGGAGCACAGGGACACAGCTACTACCTCACAGTTTCAGTAATTCTGCTTCCATCCCGACTTTTGATGTGGTCTGTTTGGAGTTTGCAAGTTCATGGGTACCCTGTCACAGCCCAAAGGCATGCAAGTTGATAGATTAATTGGCCACTGTAAATTACCCCTGTTGGGGAGATGGATGGTAGTATCTGGAGAGAGTAAATGGCAAGGTGGGGAAAATAAAAATGGGATGTGTAGTATTGCTGCAAAAAAATGTTTGATAGTTGGTGCAGAATCTAGAGGCCAAAATGGCCCATTTCTGTGATGCATGACTTTTTAAAAAATTTATCAGTCAGTTTGTACACTCAGTCAAAAATGTTCTGGATGGAATTTCCACTCTATAGACTTGAGCACTAATAGCTAGACTGAGGAAATACTGAAGTTTTGGATGAGTTATTAAATTATCAAGTCAATGGTTTTTAATCAGGTGAGCACATCATTCCACAATGAGAAGAGAAGGGATATTTTTCTTGGTGTCATTCAAAAATTATTAAAGAGCCGGTTATGATCACACATTAGGGTGCTTGCTGCATGAAGAAACGACTTGCAGTTCCCCATTACAACAGAGACTACACATCAAAGACACACGTATGTGAAGATCTATTTATAATATGTACTTGCAAACTCTTTCTCCTTTAGTTTTTTTTTACAAATATTATCTACTATATTAGGCCAGTTAAAAACACTGGGCACAACAAATTGTAGACAATAGGAGCTCAATGACAAATTCATTCATACGGAGGGACTTCGTGATACGCGCAAGAGCTTTGAACAAAGCTACCCACAAAGATGCAGCAATCAATGTGGCAACATTTGGCTCCAAATTATACTACAAGGATCAAAAAGATTAGAACTTCCTGTTACTACCACTTCTTTATTCCACACACAAGTACTCAACTGATAAAATGGCTCGCTATAGATTTAAAAACATGGTGGAATTAAAATTATAAGCTGCTGATACCAAACTTCGGAAATAAAACCAGAAAAGGCTGGGAAGACTCAGCAAGTCAGACTGCATTCATAGGATGGGAATCACATTTAAAGACCTTACACCAGAAATGGGACAAAGAAAACATTACTTTAAGTTGCAGAGAGGATGATGCATGGAGTTGGATTGGATAGTAGAATGGAAATATCTTTGATAATGTGAGGCAAGGGTTAGCTTGGGGATTCCTTTGCAATTTCCACCACTTTTAATACAGTTTTACCAACACATTCTTCTAGTATTCTGAAAGGACTGTTCTCTTCAGAACTATCAACCATTTCCTTCTCATGGAAATTTTAAATTTTATTGGCCTGGAATGCAGAAGTAACAAACAAAGCCAAGCCAATCACTGGCTTCTACCTCCAATCCACTGAAGACACCCACGAGACACTGTCTCAAGAATGCAGCCCCATGATCAAAATCCCCATGATCCTGGTCGCAATTTGATCACTGCTACCTCCAGTGTGCCTAACAATACTCTTCTAATCATTTTCAGTTATTTAAACGCAAGGAATGCACAAACCTGGAAGCAACTCATGAGTAGGTACCAAGCTGTGTTATCACACTAGAATCCTCATGTGCACTCACATTACCAAAGCAGCAGAGGCTTTGTCACCAAGTGTCAGTCTCTCTTTGAAGGCAATGGAAGTGTACGTCTGGCTACAGGAGACCCAGCTTCTAGTTTGTAATTTAAAACTGCAAATATTGTCAAGAATGTTTTAGACTGTTTAAAACTGAAGACTGTGTTCAAATAATGTTGAAAATGCTTATAAAATGTAGTAAACCGTTTTTGGGTTTTTTAAACTGGAGATGGATTCCTTAAATGAAAAGTTAAATGTTTTGGCTTCGGCAGTTCTAAGTTAAACTTTGGTGCAATAATCTGATTCCTTTTGTGGACGGGGTAGTTATGGTCACCCTAAGTGATGCTTCTCTCGGAATGGAATCCCTGGAGGCTAAAATTGTTCCAGTTTTCTCTACAACTCCCATTGAGAGAACTGCTAAGGTGCTAACCACTTTTTTTTTAAAAAAAAACAAGACCAGCAATAGATATTATGTCCTTAACAACTTTGAGAAATGTCAGCTGGGTGGAATCATGATTAAAGATATTCAAACAAGGTGTTCCAGGATCTTTAGCCATAAATGTAAAAGGCAGCAAAAGCATAAAAGACTCAAGAGGATAGAGAGGCTGCAGATGAAGCAATAGTCGTAGTACATTTCAACAAATAACTAAGATTTTCAGAGCAGGAAAATGACAAATCTTGATGTAATGGAATGAGGAAATCAATGTGATGTTGTATATACTCAAGACCATACTTTTTAAAATCTTGATTTTCTTTTTAAAACCCCACAGACGAATGGCTTATTCATAATGAACTTTCACCATCTCCACAAGTGAAAAATAAAGAGGCTTCCCTTTTAACATCTGTAACACCAATAACAATGCTACAGCATTTTAGTAAACAGTATGCAGCAAATCTAGCTAAGATTACATTTAAATCAAAAGACAAATGTTCTACACCAGTTTGCAACGACTCAGCACGTGATTTCTACTAGACATTGGCTGATCTCATGTCACGATCTGAATTTACAACTGATACAAAGAGTAGAGAGATGGGTAAGAATCACATTTATACTATTTACTACCTTCTATAGACAACATTGTATCTCAATGAAAATTGAAGTAGAATAGCAATACGATTAGTTTTGGCTTGTTTGAGTCACCAGAAAGAAAATGGGGCAATAGGTCTTATTGTGCTGCAAGGTCCTTTGGTTCCAGATTACAGTTTCATACAGAAAAATAAGAGAAGTAAAGTCATTCTACCACGACTCCACAAGAACATGTACATCAGAATCACACTATAGCATTTATTTCAATGTTCTAATTTTGTGCTAACTCATCACTTACCAGTAAAATGCAATTTTATCACCCAGTTTTTTGTCATAAACATTTCTGTCCAAGAGATTGTAGCATATATTCGTGGCAGCGCCTTCCATCAATTTGATGTAAATTTTCCCCTTGGTAAGATCAAAGTTATAGTCCAGGAAACTGCCAGCCGGAGGCGTTTTCCAGTAGAACTCTTTTGCAATTTTCCCCCAGAACTCTGCATTTGAAAAAATAAAAACACGAAACAAGGTTTCCTTACAAACAAGCAGCAAGGATTTTGAAGTCTGTAGACACTATGGTTGAAAATGAAAACGCTGGAGAAGCTCAGCAGGTCAGTGAAGACCTTTTGGGGCCTGAGCCCTTCATCAAAGTCTCAAGATGCCCAGCCTGAGCCCTTCGTTCAAGGGCTTTTGACACGTGTTCTTGCTCAAGTGCTAAAAGTGTCACTTCCCCAAACGTGCACCTTTGAAGCCAAATTTCTGAAAATGAGCTACTCCAGAACACAAATTCCTTTGAAACTTCACTTCTGCAAACAGATGCCCAAATCGAGAAAGACCCCCCCCCCCACCCCCCCAAAAAAGTTCATGGGCTCATGGTTCAGAAATTCTTGACACAAAGCTCTGCAGACAAGCAGAAGAACACATGCAAAGGGCCGAGAAAGAAACACGGGCCTCTCATGTCAGATGCCGCGCCAATGGGGCCTATAACTGTCCACAGCACATGTGGGGGTATACCTTCCGGATTCTGTATGGACTCCTCGTACAGCTCCTTGTACTTCTGGAAATTGGGCACATGCACTCCTTCGGCGGCACCGGAGTAGACATCTCGTCCAACGGGCGTCTTGTCAGGAATCATGACGGCTGTCACGGTGAAGGCCGCCGACGCCCCTGGGCCGGAGCTCGATGCTGAACCGCTGCAGGAGGAGGAGGAGGAGGAGGAGGGAAAGCCAGCGGCGCGAGTCCGAGCCCTGACGTCAAAGGCGGGAGCTCCCGCCGCCCCGCTCCGCCCCTCGCCCGCGCCAATCCCCGCTCGACGCACCCGGCGTTTGCGGCGAGTGGCTGAGGAGGCGGCGTGAGGTCAGCGCCGCGCCCTCCGCCTGCAAATGTCGGGGCGTCGCTGCGGCCCTGACGGCGAAAGGCGCTCGTTTCCACGCCGGTTGAGGAGGATCTGCGGAAAGGCCCACAGCGCCCGGGGGCGGGGCGGGGCGGGACGGGGGTTCTCGCTGTCACCTTCCCGTTTGGATCCGCCATGGCCCGAAAACAAATGTCCCGCCAGCCCTCCGACAAACATCTGCGAGTCGACTGGGCCTGCTGTGCTGGGGAGGTGCACTGATCCCGCCAAGAGGGTGGGGGGGGGAGGAGGAGAGGGGTGGGGGGGGAGGAGGAGAGGGGTGGGGGGGGAGGAGGAGAGGGTGGGGGGGAGGAGGAGAGGGGTGGGGGGGAGGAGGAGAGGGGTGGGGGGGGAGGAGGAGAGGGGTGGGGGGGAGGAGGAGAGGGGTGGGGGGAGGAGGAGAGGGGTGGGGGGGGAGGAGGAGAGGGGTGGGGGGGGAGGAGGAGAGGGGTGGGGGGAGGAGGAGGAGGGGTGGGGGGAGGAGGAGAGGGGTGGGGGGGGGAGGAGGAGAGGGGTGGGGGGGGAGGAGGAGAGGGGTGGGGGGGGAGGAGAGGGGTGGGGGGGAGGAGGAGAGGGGTGGGGGGGAGGAGGAGAGGGGTGGGGGGGGAGGAGGAGAGGGGGTGGGGGGGAGGAGGAGAGGGGTGGGGGGAGGAGAGGGGTGGGGGGGGAGGAGAGGGGTGGGGGGGAGGAGGAGAGGGGTGGGGGGGGAGGAGGAGAGGGGTGGGGGGGGAGGAGGAGAGGGGTGGGGGGGGAGGAGGAGAGGGGTGGGGGGGGGAGGAGGAGAGGGGTGGGGGGGAGGAGGAGAGGGGTGGGGGGGGGAGGAGGAGAGGGGTGGGGGGGGAGGAGGAGAGGGGTGGGGGGGGAGGAGGAGAGGGGTGGGGGGGGAGGAGGAGGGGTGGGGGGGAGGAGGAGAGGGGTGGGGGGGGAGGAGGAGAGGGGTGGGGGGAGGAGGAGAGGGGTGGGGGGGGAGGAGGAGAGGGGTGGGGGGGGAGGAGGAGAGGGGTGGGGGGGGAGGAGGAGAGGGGTGGGGGGGGGAGGAGGAGAGGGGTGGGGGGGGAGGAGGAGAGGGGTGGGGGGGAGGAGGAGAGGGGTGGGGGGGGAGGAGAGGGGTGGGGGGGAGGAGGAGAGGGGTGGGGGGGGAGGAGGAGAGGGGTGGGGGGGGAGGAGGGAGGGGTGGGGGGGAGGAGGAGAGGGGTGGGGGGGGAGGAGGAGAGGGGTGGGGGGGGAGGAGAGGGGTGGGGGGGGAGGAGGAGAGGGGTGGGGGGGGAGGAGGAGAGGGGTGGGGGGGGGAGGAGGAGAGGGGTGGGGGGGGGAGGAGGAGAGGGGTGGGGGGGGAGGAGGAGAGGGGTGGGGGGGGAGGAGGAGAGGGGTGGGGGGGGAGGAGGAGAGGGGTGGGGGGGAGGAGGAGAGGGGTGGGGGGGGAGGAGGAGAGGGGTGGGGGGGAGGAGGAGAGGGGTGGGGGGGGAGGAGGAGAGGGGTGGGGGGGGAGGAGGAGAGGGGTGGGGGGGAGGAGGAGAGGGGTGGGGGGGGAGGAGGAGAGGGGTGGGGGGGGAGGAGGAGAGGGGTGGGGGGGAGGAGGAGAGGGGTGGGGGGGGAGGTGGAGAGGGGTGGGGGGGGGGAGGAGAGGGGTGGGGGGGGAGGAGAGGGGTGGGGGGGGAGGAGGAGAGGGGTGGGGGGGGGAGGAGGAGAGGGGTGGGGGGGGAGGAGGAGTGGAGTGGGGGGGGGGGAGGTGAGGGGTGGGGGGGGGGGAGGAGTGGGGTGGGGGGGGGGAGGAGAGGGGTGGGGGGGAGGAGGAGAGGGGTGGGGGGGGGAGGAGTGGGGTGGGGGGGGGGAGGAGGAGTGGGGTGGGGGGGGTGGAGGAGAGGGATGGGGGGGAGGAGAGGGGTGGGGGGGGGGGGAGGAGAGGGGTGGGGGGGAGGAGGGAGGGGTGGGGGGGGGGAGGAGGGGTGGGGGGGGGAGGAGGAGTGGGGTGGGGGGGGGAGGGGAGAGGGGTGGGGGGGGGGAGGGGTGAGGGGTGGGGGGGGGGGTGGGTGGGGTGGGGGGGGGGGAGGAGTGGGTGGGGGGGGAGGAGGAGGTGGTGGGGGGGGTGGAGGAGGGGGGGGGGGGGGGAGGGGTGTGGGGTGGGGGGGGGGGAGTGGTGTGGGGGGGGGGTGGTGAGGGGTGGGGGGGGGAGGGGGGGTGTGGGGGGGGGGGTGGTGTGGGGTGGGGGGGAGGGGGGAGGGGTGGGGGGGGGGGGGAGTGGGGTGGGGGGGGGGGGGGGTGTGGGGGGGGAGGTGGAGTGGGGTGGGGGGGGGGAGGAGAGGGGTGGGGGTGGGGGGGGGGAGGAGTGGGGTGGGGGGGGGAGGTGAGGGGTGGGGGGGGGTGGTGGGGGTGGGGGGGGGAGGTGGAGGGGGTGGGGGGGAGGTGGAGTGGGGTGGGGGGGGAGGGGAGGGGTGTGGGGGGGGAGGGTGGGTTGGGGGGGGGGAGGGGGTGGGGGGGGAGGAGGGGGGGTGGGGGGGGAGGAGGAGGGGGTGTGGGGGGGGGTGGTGGGGTGGGGGGGGGTGGAGAGGGGTGGGGGGGGGGTGGAGGGGGTGGGGGGGGGGAGGGAGGGGGTGGGGGGGGGGGTGAGGGGTGGGGGGGGGGGGGGTGGGTGGGGGGTGTGGGGGGGGGGGTGTGGGGGTGGGGGGGGAGGAGAGGGGTGGGGGGGGTGGAGGTGGGGGTGGGGGGGTGAGGAGAGGGGTGGGGGGGTGGAGGGAGGGGTGGGGGGGAGGAGGTGTGGGGTGGGGGGGGAGGTGGAGGGGTGGGGGGGTGGGGAGGGGTGGGGGGGGAGGGGAGGTGGTGGGGGGGAGGAGGAGTGGGTGGGGGGGTGGTGGAGGGGGTGGGGTGGTGGGGGGTTGGTGGGGGGGGAGGAGTGGGGTGGGGGGGGGGTGAGGGGTGGGGGGAGGGGTGGGGTGGGGGGTGGGGTGTGTTGGGGGGGGGGGTGGGGGGGTGGGGGGTGGAGGGGAGGTGGTGTGGGGTGGGGTGGGAGGGGTTGGGGGTGGGGTGGGGAGGAGGGAGGGGTGGTGGGAGGGGAGGAGGGTGGGGTGTGGGGGGGAGAGGGGTGGGGGGGGTGGGGGGGAGAGGGGTGGGGGGGAGGAGGAGAGGGGGTGGGGGGGGGGGAGGGGGGGGGGAGGAGGAGAGGGGTGGGGGGGAGGAGGAGAGGGGTGGGGGGGAGGAGGAGAGGGGTGGGGGGGAGAGGAGAGGGAGAGGGTGGGGAGGGGGGGGGTGGAGGGGTGGGTGGAGGGGAGGGGGGGGGGGGAGGAGGGGGGTGGGGGGGAGGGGAGGGGTGGGGGGAGGAGGAGAGGGGTGGGGGGGGAGGAGGAGAGGGGTGGGGGGGGGGGAGGAGGAGAGGGGTGGGGAGGGGAGGAGGAGAGGGGTGGGGGGGAGGAGAGGGTTGGGGGGGGGAGGAGGCGGCAGTGGTGCACCTCATGCCTGCAAGGCGTGGCCCCCATGCAGGAAAGTAACGGTGGCCGGGAGAATTTAGGATTTGATGGTACAAGTTTTACCCAAAGAAATATCTACCGCAGGTGACACAGAAAGTTGTCTTGTTTTTATTCAGATACAAATTCTCTGTGTGATGCTGCTTTGGTTCACATGTTCTGGACTTGCCCTAGTTTGGAAAAATTTTGGGAAGGTCTCTTTCAAACATTTTCAGTTCAAATTAGAACCTTGCCCTTTAATTACACCATTCAGATCATTTCAAACTGATGGGTGTTTCGCTGACTCCAACACAAAACCGAATTTTATCCTTTACCTCAGGGGTAGAGGTGCAATTTTGATTAAATGGAAAGACAATACTCCACCTACACATTACGTCTCCTTAAAGTTTAGTTACTCTATTAAAGAGTCAAATATTCACCTCCAACAGACATTGGACTAGTAACATAACCTATTGAATTATTCTGAAGCTTTGTCCATCTCCAAGTTGTCATTGCTTTGATTCCCATGTGTCAGCTTATAACTTTGCTTAGTGGTAGGGGTTCTGAATTATAAAGTTATCCATATTCAGCACAGAATAGGCCAGTTTGGCCCTACTAGTCCATGCCGGAACAAATCCCCACCCTCCTTGTCCCACTGACCAACACCTGGTCATTTTACAATACATAAGTATACTGTTGAATTTTTATATCAGTGAAAATACTTCAAAAAGAAAAAAAACATGTACATGTGGAAACATGTATTAAGGTGGTGGGGGGGGGGGGGTGGAGTGTTCAGGTAAGTAGCTGAGGGTGTATGTGAACATTTGTATTTTGGTTTTTGGTTAAAAAAAATGTACATCTATATAATGTGTACAAAGTTGTTTTTGATGCTCAAATAAATTTTGAAAATAAAAATGGAGTAGCAATCATTTGCTTTGCAATGATGAAGGATAGTTTTAGTTATCTTGGACATGAACTGGAAGTACATTATGAAGCATACTAAAAACAACTGCTCTCTGATATGATTTTAATTTGCCAACAAATTAATTTTATGGTGACACGGGAATGTTGAGGGTAACATGTTGGAGATTTATATAATATACACCCATACAGAGTTTTTTAAATAAATGTTTTTATTTGTTTATATGTGTATTTCTGGAGTACATTTTTTTTTGCCAGTAAGTGGTAATTCTGCCTCGCCCACAGGAAAAAAGAATCTCAGGGTTGTGTGTGATGCCATATATGTACTCTGACAATAAAACAAAACTTGAACTATAAGAAGTATTCCATAACAACAGGTTAATGAAACATATTAGGTCATCATTTACTTGATTTAGTCTTCTACTTTCATTCTGACGTGGGCTCAGATTATCATGAGGGAGAACACCTATTAAATAGCCCAGGCCCAAAACGACAGCAATGTATCTTTGTTTCCTATAGATACTGAAAAAAACAGCTAAGTTCCTCCAGCAAGAATTAAGAGTGAGTAATGAAGTATGATGTATTTAAAAAATACTTGGGACTTACCTCTGACCTACAATGGTACAGTCCAAAAACCAGGAAATGAGGGGGTCTTTTCCATCTCTTGTGGGTAGAATAGATTTCTTCTATGGTGTACAGGTCTATAGTTCTATTTCTGTTCTCTATTAAATAACTGCTTTGGATAAGTACTTATATTAGAGGAAGAGGATATTATGTTAGTAATCCTAAAAATATATTTAACAATTTTCCAAGGATCTTAAATTTTAAAGAATGTAGCAGAGAATATTTTAAAGAATTTAAATTTTAAAGAATGTAGCAGAGAATATTTTGGACTCTCTAATTTTGAACTTAAGTAATTCAGAAATCTTTGCTTTAAGATGAAAGAAAATGCACACATTACTCCACAAAATAAAGTACAAACCAGTGATTGATATAACATTTGACAAAAAATCACCAAAGGTAATCAATCAGAATGGAGCCATAATAAGCTGATCAGATTCAATGCAACTTGCAGTGATCTATGCTTGGTAAAACTCATTGAATTTTTTTGAAGGCCAAGTAGACCGGGATTTGTATTTTATAAAGGCACAGACTTTGTTGTCTGCCTAAATGCTGACTGGCATGTTTGATCCTTTCAGAAGATAGTTAAAAGTCAAATTTCTGAAGCCAAAGTCCAAACAGGAGTTCAGCAGATATATAGCATATCCCTATTCACCTGAAGGTGGTAGTGGTGAACAATTATGGTGTAGTTACAGGTAGGAGATTGCAGGGCTGTGAATTCAATTATGATGTATCTAAATCAGCAAATTGCAGCATATAGTTGGGAGTCTGGAGATGATGTCATTCCCTTTGTATTGTTTCTTCATCACTATGGTTGATGCTCAGTATCCAGTAATAATGTATTTGACACAAAAAATTGTAGATTGGTATGAACAGCTTGGAAGTGAGTTGCTATTGGTGCACTACAAATACTTCAGTATTTGAACTGTAATAATTTATCAATTTTATTAATGAATAAACAGGATGTTAGATAAGTTTTCATATGAAAATATTTGAAATAATCAGCAAGCCCGTCATCAGGCATGGACAAAGAAACAGAATTGACACTGCAGGTTGAAAAACCCTCATCACTAAGGAAGCTAAAAATCAAACATTATAGAGAAAGGAAAGAGTAACGACATGATTGAGATCAAGTAAGACTGAATAGCACAGTCTTGTGAAAGCTTAACTGCAGCTTTACTATCCGGTGAAGACGTGCATAATATTGGTTGTGTGACAGATTATGTTGTATATAGATATGTTTATGGGAGATAAATTGGGGCAGGTTTTTTTTTAGTATAGGTCGCATACAAACACTTCAAAGCAGATCTCATTGAAAATACTGGAGCTCTGCTGAAGCCAGACAGGGCGGCTCCTGGGGACCTTTGCAAAAACTTTGGGAAGTGCCCAAGAGACTTCACCAATGGATTTTTTTTTTGAAAAGCAACATATGAAAGAGATCAGAGGAGTAGTTCAGAGCCGCAGGCTGTCTGGAGTGCAGTTTGCTGTTCTAAGAGGGTCATGTGGTTTTGCAATCAGAGAGAGTCAAACAGGCTTTTTTCCTGAGAGAGAGAGAATTCAGATCTGTAGTTACAGTCAGCAGCAGCAGCTGGGACTGGAACAGGACAAGCCGGCCAGCTTGTGGAAAAATCCCATTTTTGAAGACGGGATGTGAGTGCTTAGTTCAGCCTGGTCAAAGCCCTTGTGGTTCATACAAGAGGAGAGGACTGGCTGCCTAATGTTTCACTGGAAATAAGAGAAACAAAAAGGAACTCTGGTGACCTGAAAGAAAGGTCATCATCTGGAAAACCCTGATGGGGCAAGCTTCTTCAGTAAGTCACTGACGTGGCTGATTAAAAGGGATCAGTTTGTGTCCAGGAACAACAAATCTCTCTGAAATCTGACAAGAACCTTCCTGAGCAGTAACCATTCATCTTTCAAGCACCAAAGCCTGGTGAACTTTATAAATGTTAAATTCTGTGCACAGTGCAAGAATTGCCTGCAACCAGTAAACTTGAAGGAATGAAAAGTGAGATTAGACTGTGAATTAAAGAACTTTTCTAAACTTACATACACATTACATACATTTATTTAGAGATAATTAAGAGCAACTTTAAAGTAACCATTGTCTTAGTGAATATATATTGGTGGGTAACAGTTAGGAACTTCAAGATTTAGACCCCCAAAGAAATGAAGTCATTCAAGATGGACTATCTACAGACAGTGGAATTCCCACCTACCCAAAGCTCCTGCATTTCGCTGTGGATAAAGAGTCTGAGAGGTGCTGTTGGGAGTAACTAGGTGTGTAACTATAGTGCAGTTTGAAGATGATACACATTGCAACCACCATGCATTGGTGAGAGAATATTTAGAATGGTTGATGGAATGCCACGTATGTAAGATGCTAGATCCTGAATGGTGTTAATTTTCTTGATTGAGTATGTTGTTAGAGCTGTATTTGTCCAAATCAATGAAGAATATTCTGCTGGATATCATAATTAGTGTTCCAATTGAGTTTCTGGTTTATAATAACTCTTCAGAATGTTGATTGTAATACAATTGAATACTCCCAGCAGATATTTGGATCCTCTGTAGTTGTAACCAGGGAATTTTGTTAGAAAAATTTACTACTTATTGACTAGATCCTGTTGGATGAGTGTGAACTGCTTTATTTGCTGGGTTTTTTTCTATCATCTTTCTCTCAGTGGTCAGAAGCAAGGAATGTTTTGAAGGAGGTAGCTTTGATTGGGTCCAAGACATGGCCCTGAAGAAATTTTGTGATTAAAACCTTAGACTAAGATGATTGTCCCAACCACAGCTAATGTCCTATGTGCGAGAAACAACTGCAGTATTTATTTTCCTCTTAATTACTTGTTTTAGTAGGTAGGACTCCTTGTTGCCTCACTTGATCATGTTGCTTTGTCATCAAGAACAAAACAAATACTGTAGGAAATCAGCAGATCTTACTGTGCCCACAGGCATGTTAAGAACATTCACTTCAACAATGCTCTTTCTCTAACCCACCCCACCATTTGGGCCAAGGATGGGATGGCAGTTGAAGCTAAATCACTTGGGTGAAATGCAAATTTGACATCAGCATCAAAGGTTATTGGATAAGTTAAAGCACCATTTGATAGCATCTTTAACAATCCCCTTCCATCACTTATTGAAGGCTGAAATAGACTGATTTGGCATTAATTAGTAAGATTTAATTCATCCTACTTTTTGTGAAAAAATGTTTTCTACCCTTAAGGTCGTCACCAGAATTGTACTAGAATAACATGTGACTAGTTCATTAGGCCATTTAAAACTATCAATTGGTGAGATGATCATTATTAATAAAGTTCAACTTAATTAAAAAACATGTCTTGATGGTACACACTAATTGATCTTTCTTTCCATTGCCATCCTATACTCTAATTGTGCTCTTTGCACAGCTATATGAAGGTTAGAGATAATCTGTTCATCTGGTCAAAGAAGAATCCTTATTATACAAGGTAGCATGTGACAAACAAACCATAAACCATAATTCAGTAAAGGTGACCATTGGAATCAATAATGCCCTTGCATGAGAATATTATTACCTAATGCAAAGACAGGTTATCATCTTGGATAATTATTCTCCTGAGGTTTACTTACTTAGATTCCCAATATGATCTGTACCCATATGAACACTACTAGTCCTGAAAAAGGCAAAATTGTGAACTACATGAAGCAGGCAGGAACATCCATAATGACAAATTAGTATCTTTGAGCTTAGAAGAACTTTCATATCCCACCAGTTTAAAAATAACTCAGAGCACTTTTACGATATTCATGTTATTTTGGAAGGATGACAGGTGTTTCACACAAATTTCAATGCTGCCATTTATCAATAGAATAACACCGCTTACATCAGCTATGGCTTGAAAAGCTACAACTTTAATATTAGAAAGAACTATAAAAAGATTATTCAACCAAGCAGTCTGCAAACAAGTTAATGATTTCCTGTCATCAAGCACACTATTTATTTAGCCACATTCTGTTGTGTGAAGAATAGTCAAGCAAATCACTGTAGTTCTTATACAGTGTTCACACATCTTGCTACCCTCAAAATTCCAGAAATGGGAGTATTCTCAGAATCTTCAAACCATGACAAGGAGCCAAGAAATTTATTAGTTTTCTTTGACCACCTAAAAAGTACAACAGAACTAAAGTATAACAAGGGAAAGACAGATTTTTAAATTGTTACTTGACAATTGAAACCACAAAAAAATGTGGCAAGTAAATGACAAAATAGATCTTAAATTGTTTTTAATGGTTTTCAATATACAAAAGATGGGCATTTATTGATAACACTAAATAAACAGGACACATTTCCAACTAGGAAGGAAATAAAGCAGCAGAAAAAATATTTCCATAACGTAGCCTAATTAACCTCCTTTCTTGTTCTAGTCCTTGTTACTGAATAAACTAATAATCTTAATCAGAACAAATGCAGTTTTTAAATATTACAACTGGTTGAATTAAATTATCAATAAACTACCCTTTAGAAATGTTCTAAGTGATCAGAATATTTTAAAAGATTACAAATGTACCAACATTTCCAACAATTTTGTTGAAATATCAAACTTTATTGTTATTAGAAATTGATCCGAGTAAAAAAAACACCCTGTAGTTTTAAGACGAAGTTTGATTTTTCTTACAGCATACTGAAGTTTTAGGGCAGCAAAAAGAATAAAAGGCCACAGAAGAATTCAGGAAATATTTTACTGCTGTAGTACAACCACAAATGGTGGTAGGAACTTTTAGCACCACAGCAATTTCCTGCAGTTGATCCAACGTCAATTTCACCATACAAAATTCATGCACGGCATTTCATTGCCAACTTATTTCTTGCACATCAAATGAACCGACTTGCCACGTACACACAACATAGTTTGGGACACACTACAATTATTAACATAATTGATAATGTATAAAGATCTGAACCATTCTATACACTTTCCATTACAGTGCAATTTTTAGTCATCATGCAGTAATCATTCTATCATCAACCTCTTTAACACTGTCAAGAGCAGGTCTCCTTTTGGTGATGGCAAAAAATAAAATCAAGATGTTACATTAGTACTCTGCAGGACCTTCAAGAATATCCATTCCACACCTGCAAATACTGCTCAGGATGTGAAGTGTCAAAGCAGTCATTGCTTAATATGGATTGAAGCTTCTTCAAAGTGCACTTATTTAGAAAGGAGGTACATTTTAATTTTGCTTACACTAACAAAATTACAAACAAAGCTCTTTTGACTTTACAGAAAATAAGAGTGTCTTTTCCTCTGTGGATGTGCACATGCACACACGATTTTTGGCAGGATATTCCAACCATAGGTCTGTTGCATCCAAGTTTAATATTCTTCCTGTTCTTCTGGCTGTTCGTCTGCTACATCTGGCACAGCAAATCCCTCCTGCAATGAAGTGATTTTTTTTTTGCACTATTCAAAATGAGTAAATGACTTTGCCTACGAGTTAAAAATTCACTACATTCGTCACAGGTGAAAATTAAATTTACATAAAATGTGATCTAAAGTATTGTACAACAGACAAATGCATCTGAATTTGTAATTTGCTCTTAATAATCTCCTTTGATTTCCTGAAGCCAAATATTACATTCCAAGGAAGCAATTAATAAAAAAAGTACAAACTCACTACCTACTCAGAAATAAAACAATTAATAGCTTTGCATATAGGTTTACTGCCCAATTAGGGAATGAAACGTGGTGGGGGGGGGGGGGGGGGGGGGGAGGGGTGGGGGGAGCATTGCTTCCAAGTCAAAGTAGGTGATAAAAATTATATAGTACCTTATTGTGCTGTTCTATCAGCTAAAAACAATTTTTAAAGGAACTGACTTTTACTTGCCAGCATCATGTAATGATGTAAAACCTGTGTTCTAGCATCCTTTATAGAGTATAAACACAATGAACCAAAGAGACAAATGGAGGTTCTGTTCTTCAATTGGCAATCAAGGCAATTCCAAACTGATGGAATTAAAAAGGGAATTGGAGCAGGTGATCTGAAATATCAACACTAAAGATTCAGATAGTCACATCTCCAAATTGGCTAATGATAAATCAATAAACCAACTACTAATTACCAGTAAATGTCATCAAGTGCCACATTTTTGTAAAGATGTTTTCAGTTACATTAAATGACAGACAGTGGAGTGTATTAAAATTCTTCATGCTAAATCCATTTAATTCTGTTAATAATTCTGATGATAATTTTCTTAAGTACTTTACTGTTAACTTTTTTGATGTAAAGTGATTGACACTGTGTATGAAAAGAGGTTTGAACAGAATTTAAGCCAAATATTCAGAAAAGTAACAATTCTGTCTATAAAGGCGTGCCTCGTGTGGCTGATTTCCAAAATAGAAACTACTGCTCATTGTACTGAAATGCATTAATGAAATGAGTTAATCTACTCCTACAAATTGGGATGCATTCTCATCCAGAATTAAATAAAACTTACTTTGAATTCAAGGAAAGAATATACATGTACAAAAAAAGAGAGAAATCTGGGCTCAAACATGGGTTTTGTATGGGTCACATCATTGCATGATGCTGGCAAGTGAGTCAGTTCTTTGAAAAGTTAATCCTCAAGACTCCATGAGAAGTGATACCACTGATATTTCAGACCTAAACTTGTATCAAATAAACTGGCTACAAGGTGGCTTCTGTGAACAATTTGAATTTTGTGGTTCAAGATAAACTAGCAAATTTGATCTTAGTTGTAGTAACTTTGGGTCCTGAAATTATGTATGGCATCTTTGAAACTTGGTGTTTATATAATGTGGATTTTTCATTTAATGATTTTAATGATTTTTCTCCCTGAACAAAACTACTTTTGTGAGTTTTTTTTTAATATAAATCAGCTTTGTCTAGAACTTCACAGAATTGGAAATCTCAGATCCAATTCAGAACAAGACCAATATGATAAAGATATACCTGATCAAGTCAGATAATAAAGACACTTACATCAGTTGCATACAATATCTCCACAATTCGCTGGATCACTGGATCATTATCTTGTTCATTTTCTTGGCAGATTAACTCAATATTTCTCAGTTTGCCAAAATAAAAGTCTCTTTCCTTTTCAAGATCTTCCACTGTAATTTTTAATACATTGATCTGTGGAAACGTAAGTGTTTAATTGTAAAACACGCTCATTTTAAAAATTTCAAATCAAATGTTATTTTTAAAAACAATAAATCTGTATTTTTTTTTAAAAAGTAAAAAAATTCAAAGATGAAACTTCATTAATGATTTTTTTCAACATAATGAAGGGAAAAAGTTTCCATGCATACATTCAAGCCACAATCAGATGATAGAGTAGATCATGAATCAAACCTAGAATCATTTATTGGTTAATTTTAATTTACAAGACATCATTGTGATGAATGTCTCATCCAAAATAAAAACAGCATTAGTCTGTACAAATTGGGAAACATGCAATTCTAGTTAATTTAGGCATTTTTGGTTAAAATAGGAAGGTAAAACAAAGGCTGCAATTCAGAATCAAAATTTTTTTACATAAACCATGTGTAGTAAAATTTTACCTAATCAAAATGGCTAGCAAGCAGACAATTTAATGAAAGCATATTTCTTCAGGATTTTTAAAAATTCAATGGAAAAGAGAATCAACCAGAAAAAAATAGAGAATGAAAAATGTCAGGATAGAGAGAATTTGTACTGAAGACATCTTGGCTGTAATTTTCACTGGTCATGTGGTGCTCTTTTGCCTTTTCTTCAACACAACCCATGGCAAAATTGGATGAATATACACTTGCCGTCACCAAGGTTCTACATTCTAATAACTGTTTGTTTCTTGTACTTTTTATTTTAATGCACACTTAAATTTCATTTTGCATTTAAGATCAATTTTTTAAAATAACATTGCTTTAAGTTTTGTTAGAAACTGAAAATATACTCGTTAATATACAATTCATTTACATTTTAAATAGTTTTAATGCACAGGAGCTTGCAAGTACAATTCTCAATGATCTTAGCGCCAAATATTTTAAGTACCAAAATAAAGAAATTCTTGTTACCTGTTGAGCCAACTCTGCAACTTGCGCATCACCATTTCCCACCACTGTAGGCCTTTTTGGTGCAGCTGATGCAGATTTGGGAGTAGTTGAAACTTTTGGTGTTGGATAAACTTTTTGAGTGACTAGGACAAATAACCACATTTTTCACAAATATAGGTAAGAAAACTGTTAGTAGTATTATTAACAGTAATTTTCCCATGATAACAAATTTTCATTTTTAGAATCTGTCCTTCCCAGGTAACAAATCAACTGTTTTAACATCTTCCAAAATTTGTAGTGCTCAAAAAATAGAGAAATTGTGCACAAAAAGAATATGAACTCCAACTAAAACCAAATAAAAGCAACCCAGTGAATGGGAATTTAGTTTGGGAATTAACAAAATAAACTTGATAGTCAGGTTCAATACCTTCATAACCAAGGTATCATATTTTCTGCACATCTTGAAAATTTGGTAAATTAATCAATGCATGTTCAATTGCCACATAATATATTCTGATAATATTAATCATGAAAACCTAACCTATTGGTGCCTTCACAGAGTCAAAGCAATTTGAAAACATAAAACGATGTTATTTCCCAGACCATCAATTCCATTTGGCAGTACCCAATAAGGGCTTATGAAAGGTGAAGGATAGGTGAGGAAAACCATTGGGACTACAAAAAAAAATGAATGGGTATAAGAACATCAAAATCTTGTACAGATCTTAAATCATTACAAAAATGCCAAATTTATCAAGATGAAATTTGAATAAAAATGCCAATAAATGTTCCAATCCACGCACACGCACACGCACGCTTTAATTGGAAGCTCTTAGCTCCCTAAAAGCTCATTTCCAAATTAATTTTGCTATTCTTCAGTTTGGAATCTGCCAGTTACAATTGTGAGCTATTGAATTAGGATGCAGTTATCCAAGAAGAATTTAGATTTTACTATAATTAAGCATTAGTGTTGATGCAGAATAACTGCTGTACAGTATTTTGATTTAATCCTAGGTTTTCTTTTTTCTTCCCCAAAAATGAAATTTAAACCTACAAATGGTGTGTACAATACATAAATAGATGTGTTAAATTCCACTCTTCCTTTTTAAACACCACTGTGTGTGTGAACAGAACACTATCTTTTCAAAAATTATGAATTAATTATACCAATTTTTCTTTTTAAATTTGATACAAAGATGCTTGGTTTCATAGGCTTCTCTCTGATGGTAGTATTTAGGCAGTAATCTGCAATTTATAGAACAGAAAATGATACAGTAGAAATCCCAAGATGGTCTGCTAAATATGCTGACATTCTTTTCAATCTATTGGCACAAGGGACTAAAATTCCATTTTTTAATAAGCTAGAATTCTGCTATTAACCACAAGAAAGTCAGCTCCGCAAGACATTCCACACAAAAGGAAATATTTATAGAAACCAATCACATTTAACAGAAGTAATGCAAAATCTATATGTGATAATGGGCATAAAATTAAAATGATTACAAAAATTATCATTGAATAATATCCAAAATCTCCAATTTCTATATATCTCAAACTGTAATTTTTCCTTTCCCCTTTATATTTCTAAACAATAAAGATCTAAATAATTCACAGCAATATTCAAAAAGGAACTTCAATGCCAGTTATATTCTTTGCCAACAATTAATCCCTACAGCATTTTTCATGTCTTTTATTAATACATGCAAAGTTGCTAGAAAATCAATTGACATGAGTGCAAACATTTTGTGACATTTCGTGACTATCAAGATAACCTTCAACAAGTTACATGCAAATACTGGAAAGAAAATGGGGCCTTCCATGAATTACACAGTATTGATTAATTTCATACAGTTTTAGCGCATGTTGCCATTAACATAACAGTATATTGAAGTTCATGCTCATTATAATGACTACAAAACTTCATTAACAGTAATGTTTCTGATACTTTAGCCTATCACATCAAATAAGCAAAACTATCATATTTTGATACTTTTAAATTTAAGCATTTTAGCTCTAAATATATCACCATAACTATTTCAATAAAAATTACTGAATAAATTAAATTAAGTACCTGCATTTGCAGTACCGAGCGTTTTTCTGGATTTGTTCAAAACCTGGTCACCATGATTAGGTGGTGGGCCAGCATCCTGACCTTGCCGAGCAAGTATTGGATCGTAATCTTTACCATCATAGTTTGCGTCAAAGAATTTCTTGAACCATTGAACAAACTCAAAATTATCTTGAAATTTCCCTTTTACTAGTTTATCAACTGGGATAATCTGAACAAAAAGAAAATAAACAATTAAGCATTTTTCGCACTTTAATTACATTTGCTTATTGAACAGAATGGAATCTGGAGTACGTGAGCCAAGATCACAAGTCATTAGTTACGAAGTTAATCAAGGTTAAGATTCATTTTCAAGACAAGGCAAATTTTAAAAAAAACCACAGTTTGCTGGAGAGACAAGTCTTACCAGAGATTTTTTTTTAAAAAAAGAAAAAAATTAGCAAAAAGCTGATTCAAATGAAGAGGATCAAATCAAAGAGGTTAAAAATTATGATATATGGAAAGCCAATTCCAGACCAGAGTTTAGGATGCCAAGGTACAATCATCATTATTGCTGTAAAATTTAAAAATGTTGAGGCAATTTAAAGGATTTAAAACAAAGTTTCACAATTTTAAACTGAAAAAAGGGAGCCAATATATGCCTACTAAAACCAAAGTTGTTGTAGGGTAGGATACGTAGCAGGTGCTGAACGAGGTTAAGTTTACAAATTAAATTTAGTAAGCTTGGTCAGGAAAACACTCGAATTATTGCATCTGAAGATAAAAATGGCACAGCTGAGAATTTCAGTAGAATATGGGCTATGGCAGATGTGGAGGCAAGTTATGGGCAAAGTATTAGCAGTCATTATAACTGTGAACAGAGCACTGGAACTTTAGCTCACCACCAGAAAATGTCCAAGGGGAAAATCAACAACAAAACTATGTTGGCAACTTTGATTCTCCAATCGTTAACTGGCCTATTTGGCAGCATGTCCCAGAATGGAGATTAGTCCAGTAAATGAACAGTATGAAGGAAATGCAAGGGTGGAGCGATAGAAGTTTCCCCCCCCCCCACCCCCAGCAAAGCCAATTTTGCTTTTCAAAGCTCATTAGTGCAATTTTTACAGCAGCATGATTAATACAGAAGTTACTTATCCAATAATGCAACAGAAAACATTTTTTTAAAAATCAAGCCACTGTCAATCAAATCTTATAGCAGGGGTGGCCAAGCTTTTAATTTAGACATACAGCACACTAACAGGCCATTTCAGCCCATGAGTACATACCAGGGGTGTAAGTTAATTGGGTGGCATGGACTTATGAAATGGCCTGTTACCGTGCTGTATGTCTAAATTAAAAGGTTGGCCACCCCTGCCTTATACTATGAACAAACTTTAAATGTAAAATAAGCAATTTGCAACCTTTAACTTACTTTGTCAACACCCATTCTCTTGAAGGCTGCTTGCAAAAGCTTGAAATTGTGAATATATTCATGTTCCAGTTTGGCCTGAAATTTTACCTTTTTCAAGCCAACACATCCTGGGAAAAGCATATCCATAAACTGGCAATATGCTGCACCTTTAAAACAAAATAATATTGTACAATTAAAGTTGCAGCATGTCCCTTGGGTAACCTGGCTATGAAAGTTTTTCAGGCCAAAACCTCACTTGAAAATCATTTACCTTCGACCCATGGTTACAATAAAGTCACCACATGGGCAATGATAAAATGCCAGTGGAACATTTAGCTATGTGAATTCCACCCTTCATTTACTTATTTGGAGAAGCTAAAGAACATATACTTGAAATTAGTGTAACTTTGGCTCTCCCCTAATTATTACCAGTAATTGTACATGAAGATATTATGAACACTTACTTGACCACAGTTCACATGCAATGTTGATAAGGAATATTATATTTAGAAGTCTCAAATGAATAAAAATTGTACCATTTCAGTCACACAAAAATTGTATCAGGGTTAGGATCAATATTTTTATGCTTATTGCACTCAGTTTTGTTTTCTTATTTTTGCCAGTGTTGTGGTTTTGCCATCCAAATTAATTTACCAGTTCTAATGCATTTGCCATGATTTTACTCATTTTTGCCATACACATGCAATGTTAATTATTAACTTGCAGAATTTTACTTGCATCTGGGGCAATATTCAATAGTAAATCTAAATTACTTGCTCTTGGAAAATAGTCATTTTTGTTTAATGTACAGCACTTCTCTTGCAGAGAGAATAAAAAAAAGAGCAAAATGATATTTATATTAAACTTTATATGCATTTCACGAAGGCTTAAGGTCATTTAAATATCTTTGGAATACATTGCCCGCTTGTGAAACTCTTCTCCCCATTTGGGTTAATGTCCAAAGCATAGCTATATCCAGAAGCCCATTCAAACAACTTTATCGCAATGCTATGCAAGCAAAGCTAGGTCCAATCTCACATGAACAAAGGCATCCTCCACCACATATAACCAAGAAAATGGTAGCTTCCACAGAGGCTCACTGAAGTCCTGTGGCAAGTTGTAGAGTGTGACGTACAGTGGTGTGATATGACAGTCCAAGGCCTTCATTGAGATGTTTAAAAGGGTTTTGTGAAATTGCTCAAACCTGAGCTTTCAGTAACTGCCAAACATGCTATCCAAGGACAACCAATGTAGTAAAGTACTTGATGTATGGTGTCTGTCACAGGTGCCATTGCACAGGGATATGGATGAATTCAATCAAAGTTAGTCAATGACCAGATTTCTGAGCTCACAGCAGGCACAGCTTAAGGGTAGATCTTTATTGTCATTGTAATTTTTTAGCACCATATATTGAGCCATTTAATGTGTCATAAATGCTGCGAGGAAACGCACCATCCAATTTCTAACCAGTATTGTTCTAAAAAATATGGCCAGATCACCCATTTTACAAATTTATTAAAGGGTGCACCTTCCACATGAGAGCTGGTAAAATTTGTAATTTTCAAGTGTGTCAGATGATCTACAAGCTCAACTTAATGTCTCATCTGAAAGACAATAGCTTCAATAGTGCACAAACCCTTCAGTACTATATTGCAATGTCAGCTTTGATTAGGTCTCTAGAGTCAAGCTTCAACTCATGACCCACTAAGTCAGCTGATGGTGCAGCTCACCAAGGCTGATACAAATTTAATAGGACAATAAATTAAACAAAAAGCAATTTATTTTGAAGGGGATGGATGCATGGGTATGAGAAAAAATATAATGCAAAGTTTTACTCCTATCCACAACAAATGGAGATTTAAAAACACTTACAGAATAAAGTATCTACGACAAATGTATCATATTTACCTGAGCACAGCTGTTCAATTTTTGTGTAGCTCAATTGAAGAGAATCGTTTATCCAGGCCAACATATCATGGCGGCTTAGGTTGTCACTGGTAACTGATGTGGAATAAACATTTACTGCCATTTTTTTTAATCTGGAAAAGTAATAGTCATAAATATTAAAGACTAGATGTATATGAAGACACCATTATTCCTCAATAAGTATATTCCAGTATGTTACACAAATTTTGAATTGTTCTTCTGTACAAATCTGCAGTACAAAAGTTGTAAAGTTGAATTGTAACACTTAGGCTTTGAATTTTAATCAATTTTATCTGAGTTCAAAAAAGCAATGTTCTAAATATTGTTTGAATTTACAAATGGTTTTCACAAGAATGTATAAAATTTTCTGTCTGACCTAAACAAAGAATCAAGTGCACTGGTCCTAAATTGCAATGTTTAGTGGGCTACTTGGTGCCCTTAATAAATCCATCCCACATTTTAAATATTTTGTGTTGTAGATTGACAAGATTTCAGTTTGTGTTCAATTATCTTCTGAGTATTATAATCGAGCCTGTTCACACTGCCGTGCAAAATGGGGATTCCCGGGAAATTTTCCTGGGAGCCCTCCCATGAACCAGCGGTGTGAAAATGTTGGTCTGGGAAAATTACCCAGGTCCATGGCCCTACCTCTTAACACCATATCTATATGATGTATGCATGAACTCAGATCTCAAATAGATCACAATTTATAGTTTTTACTTTATTTAAGAAATATCTGAACCCCATGTTCTTTTGGGTTAAAATGACCGATTTTATTGTTAAGAACACACACAAAAAAAGGTGTGGGCCATCAAACCTGTTCCACTAGTCAATAAGATCACGGCTGATCTGTCTGTGGATGCAGCTTCACCTAACAGCCCATAATCCTATTGCCCTCAATTCCTCTACAATTCTCTTAATTCTTCTATGATTCAAAAATCTGTGTCTTGAATACATTTAAAGAGGCAACCTCTACTGCTTCATTAGGCAGAGAATTCCACTGGGAGAAGCAGTTCCTCCTTGTGTCTTAAATTTACTTCCCTGAATTGAGGCTACGTCTACTGGTTCTAGTTTCACCAGTGGAAACGACCTTCTTCTATCTTATCTATTCCTTTCATAATTTTATATGCACTTACAAAATCCACCCTCATCCTTCTAAACTCCAATGAATATAGTTCCAGGCTACACAATCTTGCCGCATAAGCCAATGCTTCAATTTTTCACGATTTAAATTATCATTCTATTTACTATTTTCTCTTCCAACGTTACACTCCATCCACTGATTTTTGCCCACTCACTAACTTATCTATATTTCTCTGCCGACTGTGTCTTCTGCGCAATTTGCTTTGAGACAATTTAATTTTATCAGCAAATTAGAAATACTACACTTGGTCCCTCCTTCAAATTATTTACATATACAGTATTATGAAGTCAGGAACCCAGCACCAATCAGTGGCGCATCACTAAGCAGAGAAGCACCCTTTTATCCCAACTCTTTCTATTGGTTATCTAATCTTCTATATCCATGCTAACACATTATCCCAGCTCCCTATCTTCTACAGGTCTCTTTTGCAGCTTTTTATAGAACATTCTCTGAAAATGTTACTCTTGCTGAAATTCAACATCCACAATTTTGTTCACACTATTAAACCAACATCTTTGTAATTCTCTGCTCCATTACAAATTAGATTGAACTAGAAGTTGCCTACATCTCATGAACAGACAGGCACAACTTACAATAATAATTATTTAGAAAAATAATGAGTGGAGTTAAGGACGTGCTGAACATTTCCATCATTTTGTGTTGATCTGATGATTTCCAGCATCTGCAGCTTTTGGCTCCAATTAAAAGTGTTACTGTTTGACTCAACAATAAATTCAACCAAGCAAAAGAGAAACGGTAGCAGACAGGAACTAGTTTGACCACTGAAAGGAATAAAAGCAGAAGGACCTAAGAAAATTGAAGGTGTAAATGGATTTAAAGTCCACGGGAAAAACAAAACACTGAATTACCATGTCTATGTGTAAAGTAGAATTGGCAAAAGTGCATTAAAATGTGAAAAATATGGATGTAAACAGGCAGCCAATAAGAATAACTCTTGGCAAGCACAAATGCCATTTCCCAGTTTGATGATGCAAAATACATGGGTAATTTAGTATGATCAAAACCTAAAAGTCTGTAAAGTACGAAATGGTGATTGAGAGTCAGGTGAATTATACCAGAGACAGCAAGTTCAAGGCCATTTTCAAGAATACTACAATTTTACTTGATTCCAATTGGCAAAAATGTGAAATGAAAACTATTTTGAAACTTTTGCAGTAACAAGCATCTACCACTACCAACAATCAACTGAGAACATACAAAATGTTTGTACTCCTTTCAGAACACAGTATTTGGAGGTACGTTCATAGTTCCATGATCATGGACATGCAAGTAGACGGTGTGATCATGGGCATTTAGCACACTTGCCTTCCTCAGTCAGGACAGTGAGCAGAGAGGTCATTCTGCACGGGAGTATTGTGTGCAGTTCTGTTCACCCAGCGACAGGAAATATATTATTCAGCTGGAAAGGGTGGAGAGCAGATTCATGAAAATATTGCCAAGACAGGAGAGCTTGGACTTTTCTCCCTAGAGTATAGGAGGCTCTGGTGGGAAGAGGTGCAGTGCTCCAGGCTCCTCCTTGTCACCATTAGCACTGCACCCCTGTTGGTGGGACCCAATTGGGGTTTATAAAATCATGAGGGATGTGTCAGAGGTTTCCCCTCCCCAGAGTAGATGAAAATCTAAAAATAGAGGTCACTGATTTAAGGTGAGAGGGGAAAGATTTAAAAGGCACTTTCTTCAGAGGTTGATAGGTATCTGAAACAAGCTGCCAGAAGTAGTGGTGTGGAGAGTACACAAAAGTGCTGAAGAAATTCAGCAGGTCATGCAGCATCCATAAAAAGTAAAGGCCGTCAACATTTCAGCCCTTCTTCAGAAGTACTGAAAGTCAGACAAACTTTAATTTAAAAAAAAAGGAGGGCAGGGGAAAATACAGATGGACAGGTAAGAGGTAATTGGTGAATACAGGCGAGATAGTAGAAGAGAAAGCAGACAAGAGATGGGGAGGAGAGCTGGATGCAGGGAGACAGAGGGATGCAGGAAGGAGAGACCAGGGGAGCATGTTAACAGAAATTGGTGTTTGACATTGATGCCATCTGGATGAAGACAACTGAGACAGAATAAAAGGCATTTTTACAATTTGTAGTGCCCTCTACATGGCAACACGAGTCCAAGGTCAGATAGGTCAGTGTGGCAATGGGGTATGGAATTGAAGTAGTTGGCCACTGGGAGGTTCTTGATACAGCAGACAGAGTGAAGGTGAACAGCAAATGATCTCAGAGATTGCATCCAGTTTTGCTGATGTAGAAGAGGTCACATCAAGAGCACCAGATGCAGTAAGTGACCTCCACAGATTCACAGGTGAAATGATGAGAAGGGATAAGTGGATAAGGGAACGATTCCGACAGAAAGCAGAGGGGTGAGAAGATCACGTTGTGGGTGGTGGAAATTGCAGAGAATATGTTGGATGCAGAGGCTGGTAGGCAAGGACAAGAAGAATCTCATCCTTGCTGTATCTTTTGGCTGGGGGTTGGGGGTGGGTGAATGGGCCAGGACAGCAGGTGCATGGGAATAGAGAAAACTCAGTGAGGACTAAATTAATTGAGGGCTAAATTAATGGCAGGAGTGATAAAGAAGTGTAAGTGGGTCCAATTGTTACATTCAAAATACATTTAGGCACATGGAAAGGTTTAGAGAGATATGGATCACATATGGGACCAAAAGGCCTATTTCCAATGACTATTATAATCATTTATTATACAACTTTAAAATTTGATGGCCTTTTAAGGATTATCTCTAGATCCTGAATTATAAAAATACATTCAAAATACTCAAATCAGCTATAAATAATATTGGGATATTTCAAACATATTTTAAATGTAATAGATTGGCAAGCAGGATTTTTCAATGTATCTGGAGATGCAACATTTAGAGAAAAAAAATCATGCCATTTGCAATATTTAAACTTCTTTAGGCTTATATTCACAATCAATGGAAAACATAACCTAGAAAGCAGACACGCACACCAGTCAACTAACCAAGGTTTGTTAGAATTTACTTTCCCTTCAACTCTCGATTTACAATTGACCTTCATTTTAAAAATGGGGGTCAAAACAAAAGGCTAGTTTTGAAAATTAACCTTCAGGCTGCTTGGGAGTTTATACTATGTTGCTAAACAAAAAGAACACAATTGAATAGTGATCAACTGAATCCATGTTCAAATTATAACTCTATGTTCCTTGCCATCGATAAAACAATGAAAAACATGGTCAGTGCAACGGTTAGCCCAACACTATTACAGCGCCAGCGACTTGGATTTAGATCCCTTGCTGTCTGTTCTCCCCATGTCCACTTTCTCTGGGCACTCCAGTTTCATTCCACATAATCTCGGAATTAAAATTCAATTTAAATAAATCAAGCAACTCCTCAATTTTAGTTAATTTTGTATATTTTTTGATCTTACAAATGTTCGCTTCAATAATAAAACACCGGAAGCCAGTAGAAGTTATGATAAAGCCAACATGCCAATTCCACACAGGTTAATTGCCTTCATTTAGGAGTGGCTAATAAATGTGTCTCAGCTTGTTTATAACTTTGCCCAACATAGAGAATACAAGGAAGAAGAATTTAACCACATTTTATGGAGTCTGACAAAATATCATAATTTGCATTTGAATGGTGTTTGTATTTTCAAGGGATGTGAGACCTTATTTTCTTATGTGATTTGCCTCAAAATTATGTCATGGTCTACATGTTAAATTATATTGATAGCATTACAACACATTTCTCAGCACCCAGGCTTATGAAAAACTTAGTTCAGGATTACCAGCATTTCATTCAATAAATTTCCTCTTTAATAACAATTGATATAGATACCACTTTTATTTTTAAATACACGACAACCCACATCAACGGTCACCTACTACTTTTGATAATAATAGATTCTAAAGGCATTATAAATTTAGGTGTTTTGTAAAATTACTATTTGTATTGGATTTGAAGCATTTTTAGTTACATTTTATTTAGCCATGGGAAAAATAATTTGCAAAACAGTTGCAAATTTCAAACTCAAATTACAACCAATTTACCCATGACATTGGAAAAGCTATCTATAAACATCATAACTAAGTATTTTTCTGTAGCAAACAATCCATCCATTTTTACATAATAGTTGGTGTTAAAAATGTCTGCAGTGCAAAATGAATGAAACTGGACTAATTTCTCCTAATACAATCACATTTAGTTTCAATGCCTCAAATTTAAATCTTAAAGGCATTCCAATACTGTCCAGAGGCAAGTTCTAATTCAGTATCACATGTGGACCACTTTTAAAATGTAGACCAATGCCACTGACTGAGGCACACAAATGTCGACCATCTATTTGTTCAAGACCATTTGAACCCCTATTCCAGTTTACAACTATTGAGCAACTTTGAGGATTGATGACTGCAGAAACCCAAAGTTTGAGTTCCAGGGAACAAACAATAGAATGTGAAGTTAAACATCTGAAATCCAACTAAATAGAGGACATCTTCTCTTCAGTCACCCATCACAACATCAGCATCTCTATTTGGAAGCAACACTCAAAGGACTAACAGTTCAGTCTTATTACACAAGTGTACCAATGCAGATTAAATTGAAATTATGGTAAACTTCAAGTTGACTGTACACATTGTACTTTGGTAAATGACAAACTCAGATTGAACAATATACAGATGCATTGCAATTCCTACTTGTTCCAACTCAACTGCAACATAAATACACCAACTACAATAGTATAAATTACTATGTACCACAAATATAAAACAGAAAAAAATGAAGGATCAAGAAAAATTCAGTTTCAGTAAGCAGATAGGGTAATTTATGGTTAGGGCTAAAAGGAGCACAGGGATGCTCAAGAACCTGACAATTGTTGGATTAAAAAACATTCTTGAACCTGGGGCTGCTGGACCAAGCTTCTGTACCTTTTGACTAAAAGCGAAAGGAATAGCGAGAAAAGATTGAGACATGGATGATGGGGATCTTTAATAATGTTGATAGGCCTTTTTTCCTCCCTTTTTTCAATATTTTTATTGAATTTTATAATAGTACAAACATAAAGGAATGATGCATAAAACTTAAACTGTAATAGAGCAGACAAGCACAATGTCAGAAAAAATTCTTATGCAACAGTATTCATAGGTAAATTGAAAAAAGGAAAAGAGGAAAAAATATATAATTAACTAATCTAAACCCCAAACCATTCCCATATTGCATGGCAAGATAGAAAAGAAAACTGCCAGTAAAAATAAAAAGAAACACAATCACAAGAATCACAAAGAACTTATTATGATTCCCATTAGAGGCTGTGAAAATAGTTTTTTTAAAAAAAAGAACCATGGCAGCCCTTTTGAGGTAGCACCTCACAGATACTTTCAAAAATTACCTTTAATTGTTAACCTTCTTGTTTAAAAAAAACCCAATGGATAACTATTCCAAATTCAAGCAATCATTTGGGAGCAAATAAAGCAATCTTTCAAATAAGTGTCCAAACACTTGAATGGCATTGGCATAGAAGGCAAAAGGCCAAGTGCTAGAGGGTGAAATCAATATGGATAGATGTTCACAGATCAGTATGATAAGTTCCATACTATGATTGACACAAATACAAAATTCGAAAGGCATTAATATTTAAGAGAATACAAGATTTTTGTTGTGATTTCATTCTGACAGACATGGCCAGCCAGTGGTTTGAAGTTGTATCAAAATACACAGGTATGCTAGGTAAACAAGAAGTCCGCAAATGCTGGAAAACTGGGGCAATGCACAAACTGCTGCAAGAACTCACAGGTCAGGCAGCATTTATGGAAAGTTGACATTTCAGGCCATAAATCAGTCTCCAGCAATGGTAAGAACCAAGTGGATACCAGAATGAAAAATTAATTAATCTCATTAATTATTTCTGGATTTCTAGCATTTTTGCATTAGGACTCCTATGCATTTTTTCTTACTCTCTCTCCAACTCTGCTGCCCTGATTAATTTCTTTTACTTCCACTCCTCCAGAAAATTCATGTATAATTTCTGTTCATTTCAGTCCCTTAGCCAGTAACAAGAGCAACTGTGATCTTAGTCTCTAGCTTATGACATACATGTAGTTCTCACCTGCTGTACAATTTAAAAACTCAATTTCTCACTAATCTTGTTCTCTCAAAGGATTATTAACCTGTTTAGTCTGTTCCCAGTGCTTAGTTTTTATTTCAGAATTCCATCATCTGCAGTGTTTCTGCTCTTGAATTGAAAAGCACACAAAAAGACAAATACACTGAAAAGAAATACAAGGCAAAAGTCAAATTAAAATAAAAGTTATGTACAGAACATTTTTAAGATCTAAAAATAGTAGACCTGTGTTAGAACAGGAGGCAGGTGAGACAATAGGCCTTTTTATACTGCAAAGCCACGGTATTCCTGTGGACATGACCCGTCTTAGGAAGCCGGCTTGCGTGTTCATACAAAGCAGAAAAGCTGCAAGCTGGCTTCCCAAGCAAAAGAGATGGGATGTGTATTGCAGCAGTGTCGGCATCAACTGTGATGCAAAGCACACACATCCAGAAGTGGCATTGCTGTGCAATCAAAATGGCAGTGGAACAACAGATCCGCTTGATAGTCTTGAACAGTCTGTGAACTTAAAGCTTCTGAGCATCATAATCAAAATTATTAAGCGTGATAATGAATCTTTAGAAGAATGTTTTTGTGATCAGAAACAAATACAAGGGCATTTAGAGAAGAAGGGAGCCATAAGAGTCAAAAAGGCATGTGGACTTTAGTCACTGTAAACTGCAGCTTGATTCATCTGAGTCAATTTGGGCTGGTATCTGACAGAAGAATGTGGAAGAGAGAGAGACCACAGGGACTTGTGTTCTGGGATAATGTCAACAATTTTGATGACAATGAGTTGAGGTATCACTTTCGTATGTCTTGGAACACTTTTGATTTTGCATTGGAACTCATTGAGCCTCACCTGAGGTACAAGAGGACAAACTGGCAACAGCCTCTGGAACCCCACCTTAGGCTCGTCGTAGTTTTGTGGGTGTTATGTCTCTGAGATACTTGGAAGGCTTCTTAAATAACTTAGAGATGCAAGATCCATATAACAAAAGAGACTTTACTTACTGATGCCTTTCACCTTCTCAGGAAACTGTTCACACACTCACATATACATAAGCCCCACAGTGGTGCACTACTTTCCTCTATATCCTTAAATCTGTATTTTTCAGCAACATTAAGCCTTGAAATTCATAGCGTTTAATTCTATGATTAGACCGGAGTTCAAGGTGAGAAGAAAACTTTGCAATCTGGATCATTTTTCTCCACCTGTTCGCTCCCAGCTATTAAACAAGTCAAGGCCTCACTCCCTTGTCCAGAGAAGTATATAACTGACCTTCTCTGCAGTTGCAATTTTAAAATAGCTTTTGAATGCTAAATTAAATTTCTGCTGAAACTTTTTAAATGATTCAACAAAATCTTCAGCCTCCCCGTCCATCACTGGGTGTCCTGCTGTTTTTGTTTTTCAGTAATGTTTTTTCTCTTCTTCCCCTTCATATTTCAGAGACACAATCAATTGTTCTCTTGTTCTCTTATACCGCTGCCACCATGTTATGTCTCTGAGTTACTTGGGAGACTTCTTAAATAACTTAAGAGATGCAAGATTCAAATAACAGAGACTTTACTTACTGATGCCTTCCACCATCTCAGGAAACTGTTCACACACTCACATATACATATGCCACACAGTGGTGCACTACAGTGAGAGGATGTATTCTTAATCAGTCACAAAATAGTTTACATTATCCTGAGTCTATAACATGGGGTATGGAACCCCTGCGAATATCGATCCAACAGATGTATTTTTGGAATTGATCTCTCTACGGTGTTTGTGTTGGTACATCAGGTTACTGAAGCATTGAGGAGGGCCCTTTCTAAACGTTTTGTCGAACTGGCAAGTGGTGCACGTCTTCATGACACAATTGACGGATTTGCGGAACATTGGTATCCAATATTTGCTTCCAATCATGCCCCCTCCATGAAGATGCATAAGCATACTACAATCGGAAAGGGTGGAACTCGATTGTTCTTCGAGCTGTCGTTGACCACAACTGCTGGTAAGAAACTTGGCCTTAGTTACAATTATCTGTATTTATCAGCGAAAGTGTAAGGTGCTGCATATGTCGATCTATACATTAATCCCTTTAATTTTCCTGCTTCAAGCCACGAACAGAATACTCAAGTTTAAGCCAATTCAGCCATCTACCGACAGGCGGAAGATCAGGATGGGTGCCTCTTCCCACTTAAAGCAAGTTAACATAACTCATTGCACTGTATGAGTGGATCACACAGTACATCATGTTTTAACATTTAAATGTTAAAGTTAAGGGGAGGATGAATGACTCTACCTCAAAGGAGACTTTTGAGAAGTTCAAGGGTATGTTTCTATCCTGTTATTGTAATAGTGGTCACTAGAAAACTTCTGTGAACTGATTGTTAGTGATTTCAGAGGTTGCATAAATGTTCCTAAATGTACATTTCTCTCCTCACAGAAGTCCAGAACTGTTAGTGGAGTCAAAGTCCCAATGTATTGGATAGGAGACCCAGCTTACCCCCTAAAGAAATGGCTGATCAAGGGCTTCACTCTCCACTCCATCAATGGCAGTGAAACTTTAACCACCAATTGAGTTCAACATGGATCGTGGTTGGGAATGCTTTCTGGCATATCAAAGGACGCTGGAGGTACCTCACCAAGCAACTTGATGTTTGTACCACTTTTTCATCCAATGTTGTTGTTGCCAGTTCGACACAATATGTCAGCTCAACAAAGAACACTTCTTGTCAGAGTGGAGCACTGATCTACCTGATCTCCCTGAACGAGTTGGCTATCAGGGTGCACAACCACACAGTCACCAGGCTATCCATGAAGCTATTATGTCCATTCTATAAAATGATTATGTCCATTATGTGAATGTAAACTGACGAGGCCGACAAATTTAATCTTTTAGTAAATGTTTACGTCAAATGTCTGAAAACAGTGCACTTAAAACATGTAAACGGTAATAATAATGAGTTCAAATCCAACTGGAATGACCATTTACAACTGTGCAAAATAAGGGGACACCTATTAAGATGTTAAAAGGTGTTAAGGCACAAATCAGAGGCGGTGGAGGAACATGAACTTGATGACTCATATGCCTCAACCATCTGGATAAAGCTGATGAAACCTTTTGCGGAGGCTTTTCAGTTGTGTGATGATCTGGGCCTTGTCCTCTCAAAACCCGGTCCCTTAGCTATCCTCTCCAAAAAAAAGGCCACTTTTACTCTACCTGTCATCTGGGAATTAACCTCATTCTGAGCCCTTAATGTGATGAGCTCATGGTTCTCATTATCGTCCCAATTTGAAACCATTGTGACCTCTTCTATCCTTCCTATCTGTATCCCGTGTGTTACCTTGACGATGAGTTCATTGATAATAATGAAGTCACTACAATTTGAATTTCCCACACATGTC
Organism: Narcine bancroftii; assembly: GCF_036971445.1. Lineage (NCBI taxonomy): Eukaryota > Metazoa > Chordata > Chondrichthyes > Torpediniformes > Narcinidae > Narcine > Narcine bancroftii. The sequence continues at coordinate 12,219,172 of NC_091474.1, read as the reverse complement.
GCATGCTAAAGACGTCATCACAACGCCATCAGCTCTTCCTGTTTCAACTGTTTTAGATTGGAGAATAGCACTATGCTCCATCGCTGAGACTACCTCCCTTGGTTAAGTCTGGAACACCCAATCCGCCTTCAATTTTTTTTTAAAAAAGAGCTCAAAAGGCAGATAAACCCTGCTTTCAAGCTCTGTGTAAAAGGGGATAATGACAAATGAGGATGGTAAGGATGAGCAAAGAAACAAAAAAAATGTGGATTGAGGGAGCGGCATTATCAAAGATTGCCAAATTAATCTTTGAATCTAGATACAGTTAAATACCTACTGGAAACAGTGATGTTCCTCTTACTTACATGCATTACTCTGGAACAGTGCAAGATGGTGATAGCAGAGAGGGAGAAGTACTGTTGAATGATAGACATCATCAGCTTGCTGTCACAGCTCCAGATTTAACAAGTGTGATTTCCCATTCTGGCTTTAGTCCCCTTAATGCAGTAAAAATAATACTGGACCACATGGAAATTGAACAGAACTCTAAATTACTTTCAACTAGAACCCAGACAATAGTGAGTTGAAAAGTAGCGGACTCTGAATTTGTATAGTATAGTGCAGAGGTGTTATGTGTTGAAGGAATAAGGGTTTCATAGCAGTACACAATAGAGGAAGACTTGCCTGGTGGCAGAAGAATCAGGGAGCCAGTGTTGTTGAGGAAGAGGCAAAATATACTGTGGTTTAAAGGATAGGAATGAACAGGATTACAGGAAATGGTCAAGACAAATATTGAATAACTCAAGCATGTCAAGCTTTTATTTTCATGATTTACATCATCTGCAGTCTTATCTTTTATGATAAAAAAAAATCATGCATCATTAGATTTGTCCTAGCGAGGCATTGAGAGAAGTGTGGAATGTGAGAAAACAAAACTTACACTTTCCAAAGTTCAGCCTGGTGCAATTAGTCCGTGCACATTAGTACAAGATATTGAACACAAGTAAAATAAATAATGAACTCTTTCACTTTACCTAGAATATAAAATTTTACAGAATGACACTTGCAATATAATCAATCTTCAACTAAATGCCATAATTAACATTACAGTATGCACTTCAAAAATGTAAGAGGCAAATATTTAAATCTCAAGAACATAAAAATTAAGGACACAAGACATTCAGCCCACAAAGTCCACCTGGTCATTCCATCATGGCTGATTCACTAGCCTTTTCAACACCATTCTCCCTATACCCCCTAATTCCATTCCTAATCAAGAATACATCTACCTTGGTCTTAAAAATGCCCAATGATGGCCTACACAGCAATAAAGTCTATGGATTTAGCACCCTCTGGGATAAAGAAACTCCTCATCTCGGTTCTAAAATGATGTTTTTGTACTCCAAGGCTTTGCACTCCGGTTCCCTATTTCCCCACCTCTCCAGGCGTCTCTGTATTCAATAGATTTCAATGAGATTGCCCAGCAACACCCTCCCCCCCAACCACCATTCTTCTAAAGTACAGTCTCAGAGCTATCAAGCATCAACCCTTTCCAAGTGAATACAATTCAGAATTATATTGGTGAAACTCCCGGCCAAAATAGTTGAATTGATGGTTCATTTCTAAACCCATCACTGCATGTCAAATAAAAATACATCAAACCCAATTTCTGACCTCTGTTAAATGAGAATGGACGGATTTTAGAAAAATGTAGAATTTTAGTTCAAAGGTGGAATGAAAAAGTGCATTACGTGGTGGGGATGTTCAGTATGTTGATATCAAGGGACTTTCACATTTCAGCACTCTTCCTCTCTCATTCCACACCTCTGTTACTGCCTTGCTGAGACTAATCTAATGGGGCATGATTATTTTGCAATAAAAAGGTAAGAAGTGTGAAGATGGAAATCTTTTAAGAACTTGACAGTACGTCTTTTATTGCATACTCCAATGTTGTTGATAAATAAAATATACAGAACACAGGCACCGATTCCAATAGGGGACGAAAAGATCGAGACCACTGCCCACATAGGCGTGATCCACCGATCCGGGATACAGGGACAATGACCACTGGCTCATTGTGTTCAGGTCGCGGATTCCATTCGAGCGGAAAATAAAGGGCAGAGGGGAACGAAACCCACAAGATCTCCTTCGGTGCACAAAGAGCCCGGGTAACGGCGAGGCCGGCACCACGATCGCCATGTGCTCCAGCCACACCGGGGGCGCGCCCCCGCGACAGCTCCTCCGCGCCCTGGCCGAGCCACTTCCTCCCCGAGATGACGACAGCTGGGGCGAGACAATGGGTGAGCGACAACCCCAGGCGACCAATCGGAGCGCGGCGCGCCGGCGGCCCGCCACCAACCGCCCGGCGCCGGGGGCGGGACCTCGCCCGGCAGAACCCGGGGCCCGTCCGTCTTCCGAAAGGCCAGGCCCCACCATTTGACAGATAACCGAAAAGGAAGGGAGGAGGCCCCCACCTTATCTAAAAAGAGGGGGGGGGGGAACGCGCTGCTGTAAATGCCAAACGTCACCTGGATGAGGGGGGGAGGGGGGGTCAAGCCTCCTTGTGACAGGATCTCCATCTTAAACCAGAAGCGATAGGAATAATTTTATTTTTAAAAGAGGAACCTCTTTCTTGCGGGACTTCAGGTCAAGATGACGAGGACTAATTTCATGCAGCATAAAGAGCACGCACGCAAAAAGCCCCCATCTCCAGCCAAGGCCGGCGGATGGACCAACCCTTCACCAACGCGACTGGAAAGTCCAGCAGCACCGACCACATCCAGCCGAATCTGCGCAAACTGCGTTACCGTGTCCGTTGTTCCCCCCCCCCCCCCCCCATCCCCACGGGCTACGACAAGAAGGGGGGTGGGGGGGGGGGGGAAGCGGTGGAAATCACTCACCGGCCGCACCTCAAGATATCCTGCTCGCCCTCCTCCCTCTTCCTTTTTTTAAAACACCCGACCGGATCCGACGCTCGAACTCCCTCGAACGTGAAAGCCGCTAATTCAAACTCATCCAGCGCGCGGCCGCTCGTTGCTCCTGACGTCGTGCGCCATCGCGTCAGGACGTCGCTCCAGTTCACCCGTTGCCACGGCGACCGATCCCCCCCCTCCCTCCTCCTCCCTCCTCCTCCCTCCTCCTCCAGAGGGCTCACACACTCGGCAGCGTGGTCTTTGAGTGGGGTACGTGATCTCGCATGCAACCCTGGGATTCCTTCTCTCTCTCCTTTCTCCTCCCCCCCCCCCCCTCCGCGGAATGATTCTGCTGACCGTCGGGGGTAAAGGGTACGGGAGCCCGAAGGCGATCCAGTCCACGTCACGAGGGCAGCTTCTTCCCCGTTGCCATCAGATTCCTGAATGATCAATGAACCAGCACAGCCTTACTTTTCTTTTATAAAGCACAGCCTTACTTTTCTTTTATACAGAATAGCCTTACTTTTATAAAGCACAGCCTTACTTTTCTTTTATACAGAATAGCCTTACTTTTATAAAGCACAGCCTTACTTTTCTTTTATACAGAATAGCCTTACTTTTCTTTTATACAGAATAGCCTTACTTTTATAAAGCACAGCCTTACTTTTCTTTTATACAGAATAGCCTTACTTTTATAAAGCACAGCCTTACTTTTCTTTTATACAGAATAGCCTTACTTTTCTTTTATACAGAATAGCCTTACTTTTATAAAGCACAGCCTTACTTTTCTTTTATACAGAATAGCCTTACTTTTATAAAGCACAGCCTTACTTTTCTTTTATACAGAATAGCCTTACTTTTCTTTTATACAGAATAGCCTTACTTTTCTTTTATACAGAATAGCCTTACTTTTATAAAGCACAGCCTTACTTTTCTTTTATACAGAATAGCCTTACTTTTCTTTTATACAGAATAGCCTTACTTTTCTTTTATACAGAATAGCCTTACTTTTATAAAGCACAGCCTTACTTTTCTTTTATACAGAATAGCCTTACTTTTCTTTTATACAGAATAGCCTTACTTTTATAAAGCACAGCCTTACTTTTCTTTTATACAGAATAGCCTTACTTTTCTTTTATACAGAATAGCCTTACTTTTATAAAGCACAGCCTTACTTTTCTTTTATACAGAATAGCCTTACTTTTCTTTTATACAGAATAGCCTTACTTTTATAAAGCACAGCCTTACTTTTCTTTTATACAGAATAGCCTTACTTTTCTTTTATACAGAATAGCCTTACTTTTATAAAGCACAGCCTTACTTTTCTTTTATACAGAATAGCCTTACTTTTCTTTTATACAGAATAGCCTTACTTTTATAAAGCACAGCCTTACTTTTCTTTTATACAGAATAGCCTTACTTTTATAAAGCACAGCCTTACTTTTCTTTTATACAGAATAGCCTTACTTTTCTTTTATACAGAATAGCCTTACTTTTATAAAGCACAGCCTTACTTTTCTTTTATACAGAATAGCCTTACTTTTATAAAGCACAGCCTTACTTTTCTTTTATACAGAATAGCCTTACTTTTCGCGCCCTACTTTTTAAAAAAATTTGGAGTAATGCTGTAAGATGGTTAAAGTGAGTCTTCTACGGCAGCCTCATAAACCACTTTTACAACAAGAGATTTCAGGGAAAGCGAAATTTCAAGTAAGGCCGTGTCTTTGATTCGTTGCTCAATCAGGAATCTGATGGCAGCGGGGAAGAAGCTGCCCTTGTGGCGTGGGCTCGCCTTTAGGCTCCTAGTGGTAGCAGAATGTAGGGGATGTGGCCGGGGCGGGGCGGGGGGGTTCTGCTTTATTAAGGCACCGCCTCGTGTCGACGTCCTCGATGGAGTGAAGTCTGGTGCCCGTGATGTCGCAGGTTGAGTTAACAACCCTCTGGAGTTTTTCCTTGACCTGAGAGTTGGTACCTCCCATACCAGGCAGTGAAGCAACCAGCCAGAATGCTCTCCACGGTACACCTGTAGTTTACAAGAGTCTTCTGTGACATTCTGAATCTCCTCAAATAAAGAACTGTAAACAAACTTCAAAACAGACAGGGAAGAAATCAATGAAGTGCACAAGCAAGAGTCCTTAAAATGAGTTTGTGGTTGAGGAGTCTGATGGTGGAAGGGTAGCAGCTGTTCCTGAACCTGGTGGTGTTAGTCTTGTGGCACCTACACCTTTTTCCTGATGGTAGCAGCATGTGCTGGGTGATGTGGATCATTCATGATTGTCACTGCTCTCCGATAGCAGCATTCTCTATAGATGTTCTCAATGGTGCAGAGTTTTTCCCGTGACGCACTGGGTTATGCCTACTACCTCTCGCAGGGCTTTACACTCAGTGGCATTCGTGTCCCCATACCAGACCGTGATACAGCCAATCAGTACACTTTCCACCACACATATGTAGAAATTTGCTAAGGTTTTCGGTGTCATACCAAACCTCCGCCAACTCCTGAAGAAGTAGGGCTGCTGATGTACTTTCTTCACGATGCCATTAGTGTCCTCCCGATGTTATCAAGCTGTTTTTAAAGAAGGGGAAAGCTAAATCATTTAAAAAAGAAATGCTTTACAAATTCACTAATATCACTGACGATCTTCGCAAACCACCTGTTTAAAATCGAAGGTGCGATCAACATGCAGGTTGTTGATGTGCCCTCCTGTCGTAGTAGTTACGTTATTCATGCTAATGTGATTTAAGTATGATGTCAGAGTCATGAACAGTCATGACTTTTGGCATTATGTTATTATTTTCTCCACAAGGTTAATGTTGGTTCGATTGTTGGAATTGCTTTTGTGAAAGATCCTCTTCCTTTGACATAGCATCTGTTGTGCAGAAATAGATTTTGTTTCCCAACTGGTCATTGATGGTATTTATACTCCACACCATCATCCCCACCCATCCTTCTTGGTTTACTAACTCCTGATGGCAGGCATTCCAAAATGTTTGATCATGAAATTCTGACTGCATGCTATTTGATCACATGACACATGCAACTGTTAATTGCATTTGTCTGATTAGGGTTGGGTCAGTGGAATTTTAATACATGAGCTTGGGGTTACACTTTGCAGCTGTTGTGCAAGAAGATCCGGGAATCAAGAAGACAAAGAAAGGAAACTGAGGGTGAACAAAATGTGGATACTGGAAGTATGAAATACTGTAAAACAAGAAAATGCTGGGAATGCTCAGCAGGCTGGGCGGCATCGGTAGAAAGAGAAACAGAATTAACTCTTCACGTTGGAGATCTTTTGTCAGCACCTGGGAAAGAGAAAAAACAAGTTTGTTTTAAGTTGCAGAGAGGGTGGGGAGGAATGAATAGGATGAAAGAAATATGTCTGAGCAAAGGCAATATTGTATTGGAGATAAACTGAAGAGACCTCTTGTTAATAGTGTGCAGTTAGAAAAGAAAATAAACAAAAACTATGAAGTGAGCACTGATAAAAGTGAGATTGGAGCATAAAATTGGTGAAATGCAGAGCAGAAGGATATGCCCATATGCTAATATAGATAAATAAAAACCGGAGTCAAGATCACAAATGGCTAAGTTACAGTCAAAGTGGTCAATCCCAATCCACATGTGGCCTCTCAGTCAGTGCCTCTGCCTCACAGATCCAAAGACCTGGGTTCTAACAGTGTGAAATTTACACTTTCTCCCCGTTACCGTGTGGCTTTCTGGTGGGTTTTGTGCCAAAGGTGTCCTGGTAATTCCCTGATTTGTAGGTGGATGGCAAAAGAAACCAAAGAGATGGGGAGACACAAGAGACTGCAGATGCTGAAATCTGGAGACAAAAACAAACTGCTGGAAAAACTCAACAGGTCAAACAACATCTGCAAAGGCAAATAAATTATTGATATTTTAGGCCATGAGAATGTACAGGGAAGGTAACAATGTATAGAGGCAAAAGGAATGGCATGGATTGGTAGGTGATTGGAGGAATCAGGTAATCGATAATGAGCAGATGGAACCAAGTGGAGGAGGGGGAGAGGGGAGGAGGAGGGGGAGGAATGTTTAAAGACAGAAGCTGATGGATGACAGAAAGAAAATAAGCAGAGCAAGGGGATAGGAAGAGTTGGCCAGGGCAGAGGAAACACAGGTGGATAGCTGTGAGTTTGATTGCCAGATGGAAAAAAGGGAGAACTTAGGAGACATGGTAGGAGTGGGAAAAGAATGCAGAGGTGTGAGTAAAAACACCAAAATACTGAAGGAACTCAGCTGGTCTATAGGAGACAAAGATATATTGCTGACGTTTTGGGCCGGAGCCCTTCTTCAAGGAAAAATAAAAAAAGGTAGAAGCAGGATATATCAGAAAGTCTCAGAATTCAAAGGGGGTAGAAGTCAGACCAACAAAAGGATGTGATAAGGGACTAGGTAGAATTTATCATATCTGTACGAAAGGAGACAGGAAATGGGGGAAGCAACGGGGTGGGGGGGTTAAATGAAAACCAGAGAAGTTGATATTAATGCCATGTGGTTGGAGGGTGCTCAGTCGGAAGATGAGGTGTTGTTCCTCCAATTTACGGGTGGTCTTAGTCTGGCAGTACAGACATATAGGTAAGGGAATGGGATGGGGAATTGAAAGAGGTGGCCACTGGGAGATCCACGCTATTGTGGCAGACAGAGCCAAGGTGCTCTACAAAGAGATCCAGTTGGAGACCAGTCCAATGTAGAGACCACAGTTGGAGCACTGGATTCAGTGGAGGACCCCTGCAGATTCACTTGGAAGGGGGGGCAGTGTCGGCTGCTCAAAGCCTGCGTTTAAGTGAGGCAAAGGGCCGGACACGAGGTGCAGAGCTGCGGGAGAAGCAGGCTGTCGAGACGGTGGAGCTGACCACCAGCGGCTTTCTGGTGCTCCACCATCTTGTCGGGCCAGCCCTCAGGCACACCCCAGCAGTGCCATCCATCACCCCCCCCACCCCATCTAACTCCTGTTGTGGCAGCAGGGGCGCAGTGCTGCCGAGGGACACTGATAGGCAATAGTTCATTCATAGTTTATACATTTCAACTTTTTTTCCATTAAACTTTTGAGTATTTTCCATCTCACAACTATTTGACGGGGTTGGCATTCCTGTCTAAATCAGGGCATGACATAACAAGCTATCACATTTTTTTCAGTATTCCATTTGTAGAGCTAGATCTTTTCATGCCTGTGTGTTGGAGTTGGATTACAAGATTGTGCCAATGCTTTTCAAGGGATGCGGTAAATATGGGAAATGCCTGTAATACCTGGTTGCCAAGAAAGTAAGACATAAAAAAAGTATATTTTTCTCTCTGTATTTCTACCTCTGTTATTCTACTTGTTGCTGAACCTTAACATTACACAATGGATTTGCCTCTGCAATCCTACACAAGATAGACCTGGCATAGAATATTAGTTCCTTTTAATGGGGACTGTCAACATGGAAAAAAGTTTAAGTTCGGTTATTTATTCTGTCTTCATATAACTCATTTCAATATTTTTGTTATGTTTTGTAATGAAAAAAGTATTAAAATTACTTTAGATTATATATATTTAAAATAAAGCATTAATCGCATATTACAATACTAATATCCTCATATGTTGAATATATTTAAAAGTTCCCATAAAGCGTTACAGATTTTGACCAAGCACACCATTCAAGCCTTGTCTCCTCTCAAAGGCTGTCAAACCATTTTAAGATCAGAGCTTCAGCAAATAACAAGTTGAGGCTAAGTCACCATAATGACCCATTATGTCTCACAACATCCCTTCCTGTCATTCTCCTACTGACTTCAGGATCAGTGAAGCCGTGACTGGACCCATGGATTTGTAGCAGGTTAGCATGTGTGTATGGAGAGATTGCAGGTGTGGCAACTATGGGCAGCAAGTAATAGAGCATGATTTGGTTCATTATTTTTACCAAGTTTACAAGTCCATACAAAGAAGAACATCATTAAAAAGAGTCATAAAATTTAGACTAAGGCCCCTTGGTCCAATTTTTAAGCAAAACAGTACTTTTCAAAGTCAAACAGAACTAATTATGTTGCCAGTCAATTCTAAAAAGGAATCTCGATGTCAAATTAGTCAGGTCACGTCTCCAGAATGGAGGACCATCGCCTTTCCAAGATCGTGTTATATGGCGACCTCTCCACTGGCCACCGTGACAGAGGTGCACCAAAGAAAAGTACAAGGACTGCCTAAAGAAATCTCTTGGTGCCTGCCACATTGACCACCGCCAGTGGGCTGATATCGCCTCAAACCGTGCATCTTGGCGCCTCACTGTTTGGCGGGCAGCAACCTCCTTTGAAGAAGACCGCAGAGCCCACCTCACTGACAAAAGGCAAAGGAGGAAAAACCCAACACCCAACCCCAACCAACCAATTTTCCCCTGCAACCGCTGCAACCGTGTCTGCCTGTCCCGCATCGGACGTCAGCCACAAACGAGCCTGCAGCTGACGTGGACATTTACCCCCTCCATAAATCTTCGTCCGCGAAGCCAAGCCAAAGAAGAAGTAAACGGTCTGTAGCACTCAGCCACTTATCCCCAGCTTTCACTGAACAAGTTAAGCAGAAATGATGTGGTGCTTTATAGCCAAGAGAAGTTGCGAGAGAAAGGGACCCTCTTTGGCCCCTGTCCAAACTTATACTCTGTAGCTTGCTAATGACGTGCTTTCATCATTAAAACAAAGAATGTAAAGCACTTCTCAGAGGTGTAATTAGAAAAGTAAATCAAGACATACATTGACAGTTGGTTAAGGATTGCTTTGATTGTAATGACAGGTTCAACATATACACAATAAAAGAAAAAAAATAGCATATCTAACCATGGTTGTTGCATGCTGTCAAATGACATGTTTACAAACCTCTAACAAACTAGAACCTGAGTTTTTATTGTGAATTAACTTATTGGTACTGATTTTAATTCATAAATCAACCAACCATTTTTTTCAGTGTTTTGAGTGATTGATCTACCATTCATTTTAAACAATAGTCAAATTGTAGGGAGAATGATTTAATACTAATAAGTAAATATTTGTGAATTCATAGTGATTTCCTGGTTTAATCAGTTGATTTATAACTGTGAGTTCAGTACTTTTTGTCATCCAATATATATTTGCGCATGTATGTCGGTTTGTCTGTTCTCCATGCAAATCTGTATGGAGCACTCTAGAAATGTCGCAGGAGGTTTCGATGCTGAATGTCATGACCTTTCAGATCATATGAAGTTCAAAAGTTTGAACTTGCACCAGGGACACCTCAATTAGTTACAGTAACTAAGTGGCCAAACCCAGTTCAATATGGGCCCAACAAAGCGAAACAACATTGGCAGAAGCTCTTCACAAACCTGTAGAGTTAGACAAAGGAGAAAGCAAGAGACTGCAGAGGAACATCAGTCTCGCCCCTCACTGTTGATGCTTCCAGACATGCAAGGAGCAGGCAGCAGGAAACAGAACTGCAGCGATATGCCCATATCAGTGCCCAGGCCTCCAGATAGGCAAGGGGCAGGCAACAGAGCAGCCACACCAGCCTGCCTCAGTGCTCAGGCCTCCAGACAAACGAGGAGCAGGCAGCAGGAAACAGAACAATCGCGATACGCCTGCCTCAGTGCTCAGGCCTCCAGACAGGCAAGGGGCAGACAGCGGGAAACAGAACAGCAACACCAGGCCCGCCTCAATGCTCAGGCCTCCAGACAAACAAGGAGGAGGCAGCAGGACACTGAGGAACAACACCAAACCTGCCTCAGTGCTGATACACCAGGCATTCCACAAGCAGACAACGTGAAGAACAAGCAAGACTCCAAATAAAAGCCACCAGCTAAAGGGGAGCACCATTTACTATAGCCAACCTGCAACATGCTGCATTCATAATCAGAATCAGGATTCATTGTCATGAACAAGTCATGAAATTCGGTGATTTGCACCAGCATCATAGTGGAAACATTCATATTAGAACCATCTTACAACATTACTAAAAAAATAAAATAATTATAAGAATAATAGAGTAAGGCAGTGTCTTTGGTTCATTGATCATTCAGATGGCAGCATGGAAGAAACTGTCCTTATGCCGCTGAGTGCTCGTCTTTAGTCTCTTTTCCCCGATGGTAGCACAGTGAAGAGGGCATAGCCTGGGTGGTGGGGGTCTTTGAGGATAGAGTTGCTTTTTTAAGACACTGCCTTATGTAGATGTCCTCAATGGAATTAAATCTGGTGCCTGTGTTATCGCAGACCGAGTTAACAATCCTCTAGAATTTATTGTCCTAAGAGTTGATACCTCCATACCAGGCAGTGATGCAACCAGCCAGAATGCTCTCCACCATACACCTGTAGAAGTTTACAAGAGTCTTTGGTGACATACCAAACCTCCTCAGACACCTCACAAACTATAGCCGCTGGCGAGCCTTATTAGTGATTGCTGGGTATCCTACTAGTTATCAACAGATATGTACAATGGTAGAAGAAAGAGTGCAATTTACTGAAATTTTTAAATTACACTAATAAATCAATTAACATTGAGACAGGTGTAATAGAGGATAATCATTTATTGTAAACAGATAAGCAGTGCTACAACTTGTACCTCTGAGCTCGCACAAGGAACAGTTAAATTCTTTGTGCCATAGTAAAGTGAAAGTGATGAACATCAAAACAACATGTTCAAACACACATTTTCTAACAATGAAAACTGCTTACATATTTTAAGCAAAAACATGAGAAACTTTATAAAGTATAATAATTTTGAAGTGTTTTAATGCTGGTCATCATTGCATTTTTGCTAGCTGGCTCATTTGAAACAAATGATCAAATAGAAACAATTCCACATACAGTAGCTGCACCCATCACAATATATTGTAAACAGTGTTGATTTGAAAGTACAGAGGGATAAATACAAGTAGTTCCAATGGTGATCTCTGCCTGATAAATAGGATGAAACTCATTTTTTGAAACCGTGGGAAAATGCTATTGGACCTCAAAGGGAATAGTTCAAAACTGGTTTTAGAGTCAGGGAGTAATTTAGTGATGACAGTTTCTTCACAAGCCAACACTGTGAAATAAGTCTTGTGCAACCCACTTTCCAACTCAGTGATTAATTTTGTTAATTCCACAAAGAAGAAATTAAAGGTATGAAATTTTGTCTTCTGACCAATATTAACATTCTTAGTAAATGATGTTAAATAATAAGCTTCAACTGGGATTCACAATCTTTTAGTACAGATTAATCTGATAGGCTGGTTTGTAAGAAAACCATTATTAACATACATTTTTGTACATATTTATGAGAGATTATTCTCAGGTTGTAAACGATCAAAGCAACAGAATTAAATATAAACTCATAAGTTCAGGTTGTGGAAACCTTTCTTTGGCCACAATATTAACACTCTTCAGTTAAATGGGTAAATGCAATCCCTATAAAATCCCAAACATGATTTTTTTTTGTGCCCTCACTGAAAGAATATTCAAAAAAATTTAAATTGAGTTCCACGGAATGTTAATGGACACTGTTAAAGTCAATTAAAAAATCTCTATTTAAATAAGCAGGTCTAAACACATTTACTTCAGTGAGGTTGGGAATTGAATGTTTAAAATTTTTTCTGCATGGTCAAGGACTATTTTGTTATAGGGAATCCCAGTTCAGGACATTTATGTCCTCTCTGAGTATACATTACATAATGTACTTCACAAATGAGTTGCTGCACAGCAAACAGAATCTAGAATTCTACCTGATTTTTCTCTCCCTAACTCACAGGTCTTCTGGTTCACCATGTCATACACCAATTTGAGCTATGATAAATTACCAGACAGTTAAAGCTGTGCTGTGATAATATTTGCATCCTTCTTTATTTTAGTGTAGCACTGGTACCATGAATTAGCTTCTTACTTATTTGCATTTAGTTCAATGTTGCCCTTTATTGTTAATAAAGATCACCAATGATATAATTCAAGGCAGAAATCCCAGTGCATTATTATTCACAATAGAATTGTAATTATTTTCTAGCAGAAAAGGATTATCACCTTGGGCTCTTTTTAAAATATATAAACACTCCAGTATTTGAATGAAAAAAAAACACCTGAAATCAAAGTCAGTTTTCTCCCCCTCCCTTTCCTTTCTTAATTGTGGTCCTAAATTGGGCTGCCCAAATTAGGCAAACATGAATGGTGGCAGACGACTTGAGCATGAAAAAAATGTTAGCATTAAATCTTAGCTATATCCTGTCTGCTTTTTCCAGCAAAATTTCCATCACTAACAGAAGACTCATGCAGCTTCCTTGTGAAATAGTCCAATTCCATAACCACCAAGGAGGCTCACTGTTGTTAGATCCCCTGAAAATTTGGAGTTATTTGAGTATACATGATTTCTGTTAGAGACTGTGATAAAAACATTTTTTTTAAACTCCAACTAAATTCAGTTACTTTTTAAACACTAAACTAGTTCTAAACCAAAGATTAAGTTCAGTTTAAATTCTATTTAGAACCCTTGGTTCTTGTGGTTGTCAAAATGAGCAGCGAATTGCAGTGGTTCTAAATTACTAACTGGAATAAATTATATTAAATTTCTGTTTCAGTTTCATGTTAATGCAAAGTTTTATCTGATACAAACTTTAGGTTGAGTCAACTTGAAATATTAAACATGTTGATATTTCTTTGTTAAGGCAGCCCTTCATTACAGCTGGTAAGTTTGATAGAACTGGTGGCAAGATGTGTTAGGACACACAACAGAAAGCAAGTCATGGCTAGAGAGAAACTATAGTAAATTTCAAGTCTTATGGATAGAGGTAAAGGAATAAAAAAAAATTATAAGTGATGCAAACATTGAACTGACAAAGTTAGGACTGACAACTTGTTGAAACAGAGGAAAGAGATTCTTTTGCTGAAGAATCTTCTGTTTTGATCATGGTCCCTGATTCGCAGATTGAGAAGTGACTAGATTTACACTACAAATTTATAAAAATAAGAAATAATCTCTTGATTTGAAAGTAAGATCCTAATATCATTATAACATCTTGCTAAAATATTCCAAATTAGCATGCCCTTACAGTTTTTTGATTACTGATGTGAGATATTAAAAATGACAAGAGGCACATTAAGATGACAAGATGCCATGTTGTATCATCCTGACACCCTGGTGGTTGGAAGATTTTAAGAGAAGCCAGAAATGTTGCAAAATTGAGGTGCTGAGAAAAAAAAAACTGGAAACTTAAAACATTGCCTTTGCAGCTGCAATATCTTGCCCTTGGGAGCAAGTCCCTTAATCAACTCTGTTAGAAAGATGGAGAATCTTAAGAAAATGTAGTTCAAAATATAAAATGTAACTTATTTTGAGACTAAAATTGTATTGTCTTGAATTAAAAACTCTAAGTATAATCTTGACATAATGTTATTATAATTACAGCCTTGTATTTTCAGTTGAAAACTTTAAAAATATTAATTATGGAGCACCAATGAGAATATCACTTTAGCAACAAATTTGACTGTAATTTGGAGAGTGAACATGATTACAAGGATGGTGACAGTACAGCTTCACCAGGTCACCCTCCTAATGCTGTTTATAGAACTTGTCTTGATTTAAACTTAAATGGTTTTCCATCTTAATATTTTTTTTCTCATTTACACTTCTGCATCCCTTGCCAAAATACAAAACATAAACAAACAATGTATCATGATTATTCACCAACTACACATACAACAGGATACAGAAAGAAATAAAAACTTTGCTGAAAAGCATGTTAAAATATATTGGAATACTGTTTAAACAAGTCAACAACTTCAACATTTTTGAACAATGATTTTAATTCTACTACATTTAGCTTTATTTACCAGGTTCATGACATAATCTATCTACCAAAACTCCAACTACTGATATGTATAACAATAAAATACCATGTAAGAAGTTTAGAAAAGAGGTTGAAAATCTAAAAGGTGGACAATAGCACCATTTAAGAGTTAAAAGCCCTTAAATCCCATAAAAAAAGACCAACTACAAAGTACAGTAGAAAACTGTGAAGTTTAATCCTCACACTACTATAAGAAAACTACTACTAAAAGTAGGAATTCTATTTTCTTCCCATATAAAAGATGAGATTACAAAAGCTAAAACTATAGTAGGCATGCTTACTACCTACCCTGTCCTGAGTTGTGACTGTGAATAATGGCCACAGTATTATAAATGTACAGCATGCAACCTTCAAAATAATGCCAATCAAATATTTTGTGTCACAGTATAGTTAAAACCAGTCTGGATTTGTCTTACTACCTATTAGTTTTGAAGAAAAGCTCCTTAAGTTTCTTAAAGGCATATGTTATACTGTGTTATTCACAAGCAAAATAATCCTTCAGTGGTGCAAATAGGTGGCGAATGACAGGCACACTCCATGACCTTCCAAGAAGCTTTTGCCGGGCCCCTCTTCCCATGTTTGACACATCTGTATAATGCACTGGAAAGCCAAAGATCCTGCAGAAAGGGAAAGATGCAGCATAAAGCTTTTTTTGCATGAAATTACAATAAAATATAAAGGACTCATGTTTTCAGGTTGGATTTTTTGATAAAACACAGTGTAAGAGAAGGCATTCAGATAGGCCACACACTAATTAATTATTATCTATTCAGTATAATTAGTATAAGCCCCTGATATCATGCCTGTGTGGAAGAACATTTCAAAATATTGTTTACTCTGCACAAAATCGTTCCGTCTATCTCGATCTGCCCATAGTTTAGGCACAACATAAATCTAATAAATAAAGTACTGTATTTGGGTTAAGGAGGGGGAAAGGCTATCCGGGCAAACTAGAAGTGGGCTGATCTTCAGGGTACTTCAAAAATATACAGAACAAAGATAAAATCTACACAAGCTTCAGATGGACAAGGAATAATTCTGTTTCAGATGAGTCCGACCTGAAATTATAGGTGAATTTAAATAGATTTTAAATGACCTTGGGTAGAGATGAGCATCTGTAAATCACAGTATTGTAACTTTGGCATAAAGTTAAAAAAAAAACACCGAAATGCTGGAGGAACTCAGCTGATCTTTTCAGCATCTCTAGGAGACAAACATATATTGCCAACATTTCATTCTTCCAAGAAAAAAATCAGAAAAGGCAGAAGCAGGATATATCAGAAAGTCTTAGAATTCAAACAATGGGGGAGGAATCCAGACCAACAAAAGGTGTTAATTGGATATAATAAGGGGCTAGGTAGAATTTATCATGTCTGTGCTAAAGGAGACAGGGAATGGAGAGTCGACGGTGGAAACGGGGTGGGGTGGTTTAACAAAAGCCAGATAAGTCAATATTAATACCATCCGGTTATGGGTGGTCTCAGTCTGGCAGTACACGAGACCATGCTCAGACATGTCGGCAAGGGAAAGGGATGGGGAATTGAAATGGGTCATCTCCCAGTAGCCACAATCACAGCATCTGCAGCCTATCATATTTCACAAACTTTGGCATATAAACCGAGAAAACAAAGGAATAAATGTCTGGCATGGTAACTACTAATCACCACAAACAAACAGAAGAAATGGGCAACAAAACCTGTCAAAATTCAAAGCTTTCATATTTTCACCTTAAGTTCCTAGAGATAAAAGGCTTCCCAGAGGTTAACATGTAAATCAAAGTAAACAATAACATTTTATCAGGTTAGTACAACTATGAGGGAAGTGGAATTCAGAGAGATTGGATATCTAAAATAAAACAGAAAATGCTAGAAATAGCAGGTCATGCTGCATCTGTGGGAAGAGAAACAGAATTAATATTTCAGAACAAAGACGCTTTGTCAGCACTATCAGGAAAGTACCATGCAAGTTGATGGTATAGTTAAGAAGGCCTGGGATACAGGGCTTCATTAGTTGGGAGACTACATTTGGAGTATTGTGTTCAGTTCTGGGCACCTCATTAGAGGAAAGATGTGGAAGCTAGAGAGAAGGTGCAGAGGAGATTTATCAGGATGTTGCCTGGATTGGAAAGTAAGTCATATGAGGCAAGGTTGGCAGAGCTAGGACTTTTCTCTTTGGAAGAAGGATGAGAGGTGACTTCATAGAAGTCTACAAGATTTTGAGAGGCATAGATAAGGTGGACAGCCAGCGCCTTTTTCCCAGGGCAGGAATAGCAAACACCAGAAGATGGATGTCTGTACAAAGTGAAGGGAGGAAAGTTTAGGGGAGACATCAGGAGTAAGTTTTTAATTAGGAGAAGACCTGATTAATGTTTTTACAATATATATGAAGAAATTGCCATTTGTAAGCATGTACAAAATGGGTACATCAAAGGAAAACTGTTAAAAAAAAATTAAAATAATCTTTTTACACAAAGAGTAGATGGAATATGGCTTGAAGATAAGGAAACTATTAAATAGATAGGGTATGATGGAACAAGTAATTAGATTGGATAGAAGTGCATGTGATGCAGAGAATTTACGGCATAGAAATGCTAGAATGAATAACTCATTTCTGTGCTATAGAATCTATAAGATATACATTAGATTCATAAATTATTTCTTCACAGTTCCACTGTCCCCATGCTAACAGAGCTGCTGCCACACAAGTCCAGTGACCCAGGTTCGATCCTGATATCAGGTTCTGTCTGTGACCGTGCATTTTTCTCTGAATACCTCCCACATCCCATATATATATATGCTGATGGATTAATTGACTACTGTAAATTGCTCCCAGTGTAGGTGAATGAACAGAAATTTAGAGGGAATTGATGGACATGTGAAACAAGATGTTGGAGAGTCAATAAGATTGACAGGAAATCTCAGAGTCAGCAGAAATCTGATAGGCTGAATGGTTGCCTTTTATATTGTATGAAAATATGATATGATCATGTGACTACTCAGTTCAGGGATTACAGTTGTGATTTGATTGATCAGTTTTCTCCTGATTGTGATACATTTACATTTAGTTGGTTAACAGGTAAGACCTATTTTTTCCTGCTGATACATGTTGGCATTTGCTGATGCTGTCCCATTTAGCTCAAAAGAATATAGGCCTTGGAAGAGGTATCCATGATGTACATTTAATAAAAGCATTATGTCTTTTCCATAGGCAAGGGATCCAACAATTGTTTTTATTAAACCTATGAACAAAATAGGTTGTTCTGAATATAGCTGATGTCAGGTCAGTGGGATTCAGGAAAGTTCACATGGAGCCACCTTGGAATATCAAGCACATATTTTCTGCTTGCCAGTCTGCTGTGAAGAAATTCTATGGCTAAGCACTGCTGAGTTTTGACTTACATATTTCAGTTGAAAGATTGTTTCTGCACTATTTCTATAGTATAATAATGTGACACATTGAATATCACAAGGTACAATGTGATGGAGGTACAGCAGACATAAAAACAACATCAAGTGAAATTATATTTCCTGGTTAAACCGCAAAAGTCATAAAATAACAACCAGAGTTACAAATATGAACATAATACATCTTCGCCTAACCATCATACACTAGATTATTATAAATGAGAATGTAAATAAATCACCCTGCCACATATACTGTCAAAGACCACCGAGCACAGGCTCTGTTCTTGCTGTGGCCATTGGGAAAGAGGTGTAGGTGCGTTAAGACTCGCACCATCAGGTTCAGGAACAGCTGCTACCCATCCATCATCAGACTCCTCAAGGACAAAGACAATCAGAGACGTTTAAGGACTCTTACTTGTGTACGTTATTGGTTGATTTTCTTTTTCTTTTCTCGGGATTGCAAAGTCAGTTTCTTTACATTCATTATCTGTTTACAGTTCTTTATTTATGATGTGTACAGTTTATTTTTTGCACTACCAATTAGGGGTAATTCTGTCTCACCCACAGGAAAAAAGAATCTCAAGGGTTGTATGTGATGTCATGTATGTACTTTGTCAATAAATCTAAAACACATGAAGCAGGTTTAGATAGCCAGGCTTAAATACAAACATCATCCACTGGTCCAGACTTTCCAATATCACTCCCACGGTTATTTTCCTTTCATCTAAATTTACACAACTTTTGTTCTGCAGGAAATGAATGCCACCTGGCATTCCTCATAGAAAGCTACATGACAAGCCTCACAAATAGCAATGACACCTTTCAACTGTGAGGAATCTGCTCCATATAATAGATATTCTGGTACATAATCAGCAATATATTAGGATATTATTGCTCAATTTTACGAACAACATAAATCCAGTTGCAAAGGATGAATCAAAACACTTCTAAAAACATTTCAACCAAGAAAATATTTCCCTTATGGGTTACACTTGTGGTACCAAGTGCTGTTTATTTAGAAGTGAAATGATTATCATGAAACGTTTCACTAAAATGATCACAGAAATTACTGCAGTAGATAATTCGTTTTATTACTCCTGTCTATCCTTATCCCACTTCCCTGGGCTTTCCTTGTATACTCTTAAATTAATTTGACAGACTTAACTTTGGGTTTTAATGAATACGAGTTCTTTTAGTCGACAAGACCCAGAAATAATGAGAAAATACTGCAAATACAAAAAAATGGTCAGGAACTATCCTTGGAGACAGAAAAATGCAGTAGTCACCTCTGACAAGAGTCTTGACAACTAGCACTCATTCCTATCATACCCTATTAACTTGTGCACAAGGAGAGCAGTGCAGGCCCTGTCATGGAACTGCTCTGAAGAATTCCACACAGAAGGTGACTTTTATGAACATTTTCTCCAAAGGGGATTGTATATGTTACCAAATACCTTTAGCATAGAAAAATCACTAGTTATGATCAAAGTTGAAGTATGCGGAGTTAATAATAATTAAACTACCATAATTCAGCATCTACCGGGCATTTTTTGATCAGTGTCTGATTTCTTATGTGCATAAATAAAATGTCAATCGAAACTAGAGGTAAAGTTTATCTTAAATTTCTTTCTGTAAGCGGCTTCTCTTTCTGTTAGTAAGGCACCTTCAAAGCAATGTTTCTACTTCTTATGTTCCATGACAAAGTTAGCTAAGATATTAAAATTATTAATTCTGTATATTCTTCCATTGAGTTCCTTAAGGCATTTTAACCCTTAATGCACCAAAAGTACACTAAGGACACAGGCACTTACCCCAGTCCCGACTATCCCCATTCCTGCGTTCACAATGACTTTCTCACCAGTTCTCACACCAACCTCAGCCTTCACAAGGCTGATACCTTTGGTACCTCTGCTGCTAGTTCCCACTGCCTTATCACCTCACCACTACTCCTTACCCTTCTCTATCCTCTCTCACTCTCCCTACTTACCACATTTACTCTTTTAAGTTCCTCTACCTCTTAGACCCTCTCATCTCCCTCCAACTCCCTTCGCTAACCATCCACCTCCCCAACCCTTCACATCTCCATTTGGACCTCCCCAACTTCCATCTCTCCCCTCTGACCTACCCTACCTTCCATCTCCACACCCTGATTTCCACAATCTCCTGATGCACCTACCCAACATCCTCTACCCCACTGATTCCCACTCTGACCCCTGCCTGGTCTTTAATGTCCCCTCCGACCTTCCCCTCTCAGAGACAGAACATTCCGTACTCGATAGAGGTTTCACCTTTGTCACTTTGTGCCCAAACCTCAATGAGTTCTGTGCCACAATGCCAAATTCTTCTTACGCCAACTCTGTACACATTTCTTCCATTAAGATTCTCCACCCCCTCCTGAAGACCCCTTCTTGCGCTTTAACCTTCTTCCTCCTTTTGGACATCTCGTCTTGGCCAGCTGCCCACTCTGGATCTTCATATTTCCAACAGCCACAGAGACATCGACCATCTCCACTTCACCATTTGCCTCACTTGTTTTAACTCATCCCCTTGGAACGGACTGTCCTCCACTATCTCTGCACCAATCCCAACCTTGCCATAGCCAGTCAACAGCTCTTCTTACCCCTTCAACAGATTCCATTAAGCCACAATCTCATGCACTATCTCTAACCTCATCACTTCTGTTCTTCTCCCTTCCACCACCTCCATCCTCATTCTTTCCCAACCCTGCATTGCGCAGTTTTTCCTCCTACCCAAGATCTGCAAACCCAATTGTCTGGGTAAACCCATTGTTTTTGCGTGTTCCTGCCACCACTACCACCCTCCCATTCCAGTCCCTCTCTCCCTCCCTACCTATATGCACAATACCACATATGCCCGCCATTCAACAACTTCCAATACTCTGAAATGAAGTCTCATTTTCACAATGGATGCCCAATCTCTATTCAGCTCCATTCCCCCAAACTAAAGATCTTGAAGCTCTTTATTTCTTTCTTAACCACAAACCCAAACATTCCCCCTCCAGCACCACCCTCTTCCACCTTGTCCTCCCCTTCAATAACCTCCTTTGACATCCCACTTTCTCTATGTCAAAAGGGTAGCCATGGGTACGCGCATGGCCCCCAGCTAAGACAGTCATTTGGAAGCTCTGTGGAGCAATCCATGATACAAGCATACACAGGCAAGGCTCAACTCTTTCTCTGCTACACTGATTATTACATTGGTGCTAACATATGCTCTCATGATGAGCTTGTCAACTTTATCCACTTTGCTGCCAACTTTCACCCCGACGTCAAATTAACAGTCCATCTCTGGCAACACTCCCCTTTCTTGATCTCTCAATTTCCATCTCAGCAGACAAACATTCTACAAATATTTTCTACAAACCAACCAACTCCCACAATTACCTCAACTACACTTTTCATACTGTCCCCTGTAAGGATTCTATTCCTTTCTCTCAATTCCTCCATCTGTTGCATCTGCTCCCAGGATGAAGTCTTCCATTCCAGATCATCTGAGACGACCTCCATCTTCAAGATCATGGCTTCCCCTTTATCACAATCAACTCTGCCCTTACCCACATCTCCTCCATTTCCTGCACATGTGCCCTGAGCCCCTCTGCCTCTATACACCCCATACCTACCACCCCATCACTCTCCACATCCAACATATTATCCTCCACAATTTCTTTCACCTGTAATGTCATCCCACCACCAGACACATCTTCTCTCCTCCCCTTTCCCTCTGAGATTTCGTCATTCCTTCCCACAAATTGCCTCTTTGGTACCTACCCCTATGACTGCAGGAAGTGCTACACTTGCGCCAACATCTCCTCCCTCACCACAATTCAGGGCCCCAAATAGTCCTTCCAAATGAATCAATAATTCACTTCTGAATCTGGATCTCTAGATGCAGACTGAGAGATTCTTTTGTTGAGCACCTTCGTTTCGTCCGCAGCAATGACGGGGATATCCTAGTGGCTGGCACGTCTGACCACGGCCTCATGCAGTGCCAAACCAAAGGCAGCCACAAACTGGAGGAACAACACCTAATATTCCATCTTGGCACTCTCCAAACAGATGGCATTAACCAACCTCTGGTTTCCGTAGACCACTCTCCACGCTCCCTCTCTTCTCCATCCCACTGTCTCCTTTCCTTCAGAGCGCCTCCCACTTCCATCTCCTATCCCCTTCCTTATCACTTCTTAGCTTTTTTCTCTGGTGACCACCCACCCATATCAACATGACCTCTAACCTCCCCTCCCCCACCTATTTTATTCATGCGCCTGCCTGCTTTTCACTGATATCTTGATGAAGGGCTCAGGCCCAAAACATTAGTTATATATCTTTATCTTTGCTACATAAAGAACGATGCATGACTTGCTGAGTTTCTCCAGCATTTTTGTGTCAATATTATTTTGGGACTCTTTTACCCAATTTGATAGGTTTTGATGAAGGTGAATTGAAGTCTAATTTTTAGGAGAAAGTATCAGATTACTTAACATTAGTTTCATTTAAATAATTTTGTGTAAAAAAAAATTACAGTCAACTTCAAACCAGTTAAATATACACTTTGTAACTTGAATATTTTTTTTGTGCTTAAATTACACACTTTTTCTAATTGCAAATTTCTAAGGCAACTTGGATATCAAAACATTTTCAGAAAACGAATGCAATCAACAGCGCATTATAATATTCCATTATTACTGACTTTCCTTTCGTATGAATTAATTTACAGTTATCCATATCTGATTGGACATTCTGTGTCAAATCATGAGAATCTGGGTTCAACTATGTAATTTTCCTCATGGCACATTCTTGATTCAAACTATGTGGCCAATCAGTGAAAGGAGGTCAGATATTAGGCTCAAGGAGGAACTGAGAATAAGTTCAATGAATCTGAAATGGGGAGGAAAAAATGAAAAAATTAAAATGGGAGTGAAAGGGGCATTTAAAATAAATGCTGGCAAGGCTCACCTTTCTAGTTCTGTGCACCACAGAATGTCCTCCTTCCCATTCATGATAACTGGGAAATGCTGATCCTTGCCCTGCTTGATTGAGTTCGACCTTGTGGTTATGGTCCTAACTTTGCTAAACTGAAGAACATTATTATAAAAAAAAAGTCAGGTTTCATCTCATGAGGTATCCAATAAAATTTCAGTTTACACACAGTGCAAATAAATGATCACTTCAATTTCACAACAGAATAAGCTTTTCATGTATATTCACAATTCTCATGCGTTTAAGATAAGGTTCAGTTCTCTGACTGCTGCTCTCCCTGCAAGATTATATTTGAGTAAGATGTGATGAAATTGAATTTCCTTTCAAGAATAGCTGCACTGGAGTTGTCAAACATTTGAAGTGGGTATAGTTTATTTAGATTACTGATATTGCATTGTAATTTTATTATTTTATTCTTAATTTTTTTAATGTAATCCTATATGTTATTCATGTTATAAAATCTTAAATAAAGTTTAAAATAAAACATTTGAAGTGAAGTCTTTGAACAGAAGTTCAAACTCCACCTTATCCTTGCTAAAAATGAAAATTCTCAACACCAAAGCTATTTTATTTAGGAACCATAAAGTTAACTTTCAAATACATTTGAAAAACCATGGAACAAGAAAAACAATTGACCAATTTTATTCTCAAATTATTTATTTAATTTCAATTTGAAGCTGCAAAGTTACAAATTTTCCCTCAGGTGCAATTCTGGCAATGACACTGGGATTAGACCGCACTCACTGGGTCGGGGGAGTGTACTTAATTTACACTCTGCCCAGGCAGATACAAGCATCACTTTGTGTTGCATCTCTCTTGAAATTCACAATGCTGGAGTTTCAACCACACAGCTCACAATTTGGGAACCACAGTTAGTGTAGTGGTCAGTGCAACGCTGTTACAGTGCCAGCGAACAGGATCAGGGTTCGAATCCAATGTTGTCTGTAATTGGTTTCTACATTCTCCGGGTCTGCATGAGTTTCCCCACCAAAATATACCGGACATTGTAGGTCAGTTGGGTGTAATTGGGCAGCATGGACTCGTGGGCCGAAATGGCCTGTTACTGTCCTGTAAGTCTAAAAAATTGTATGGCTGAAGGTCTGGAATCTGTTTCTTGGTTGGGTAGTATTGCCTGGCCTTCCTGCCCAATTTCAGCCAATATTCAACTGCTTTCCTAAGTCTAGTGGCTGATCTAGAAATGTAAGACGTCATTTTTTTCAGGTTTAGGCTTCTTGCACCATTAGGCTGGGATTCCTACTAACCACCATGACCATATTTGACACTGTAGTTTACATTATGATTTCTCAGCAGCTTCTAAGCCACAGTGTTTTGGACTCCAAAAGCTGATAGGATCATCTTAACTGAAAAATTCAAAATAAAGACTGACCGATTTTTATTATGAAAGAATATTAAAGAAAATAAAATTAAGCAAGTAAGCAGATTTAATATTTAGATTAACCAATTTCAAATAGCAAGATAGAACACGCTCAAGTAATCATCTCCTCCGAGTCCATATTATCAATATCTCACCGATATTTGAATGAACTGTACTTTAATGCAAAATAAAGAATGTTTCAAAAACCTATGAAGCAAAGGGGATGCGAATGTTATCTAGACCAGAATACAGTAAAAAGATATTCTCAGAAATATGACAAATAATGTAGTTGTTGTCTGATCTTGGTAGCTGCAGCTCATGTCCTCAGTAATAGGCTAAAAGGGGACAGGTATAGAGTGTAAATCCTGGCATGCTATCCCACCTTATCCTCCAGGCAGCTATATTGTTCTGGAGCTGAAGCCTATCCTCACTCTCTACAACACAACCTATCTTCATGTCAATTGAGAAATTATTTTTGCCTTTTGTCCTTTGCCTTTACGGCAGGCAAAAGTTGAAGTATATCATATATATAATATTTTTGGTATTTATACACAGCAATATAAGGATCCTTTGAAATTACCAATCATACATCCTACACTCATGTCCAGATTGTTAATCCACATAACAAATGGCAAGAGCTCAGCACCATTACCCAATTGTGAAACAATATACGTGTCCCCTTTTAGCCTATTACTGAGGACATGAGCTGCAGCTCCCAAGATCAGACAACAACTACATTATTTGTCATATTTCTGAGAATATCTTTTTACTGTATTCTGGTCTGGATAACATTCGCATCCTCTTTGCTTCATAGGTTTTTGAAACATTCTTTATTTTGCATTAAAGTACATCATCCTCTGCCTTATTATCAACAAGCCATTTTTGGATCCAATTTGCCAAATATTCTGGGTTCCCTGGACTTTAACTTTTTGGACTCATCTCCCTTCTCAGACATTAAGTCTATGGAGACTATATCAACGACAATGCCCTTGTCCACACATTTAATTACCTCCTTTAATAAAATGTAATTGGATTTGTTTTACAGGTCCTCTTCTTATCCTGATTAAACCCTGCCCTATTGAAGTGCAGATCAATCCTCAGAATTTGTTTCCAATAATTTCCCCATCAGTGATGTTAGATGCACCATCCTGGCTTATCCCAACTCCCTTCTTGAATAAAAGTTACAAAATTCATTGTCCTCCAACCATCTGGCACTTCTGTGGCGAGAAGAGATTTGAAAATTTCCACTGGACCAGCAATCTCCTTCCTTGCCTCCTGTTGTGATTTCAAACTGGTGATTTAATTTGAGATAACTAATGCCTCCACCTTTACGATTTTCCTCTACAGCAAGAAATTTGTTGCAGTGGAGATGCACTAAGAAAGATTGAGAAAACAGCTAAGAAATCACTGCACATGGTCTTTATGAATTTGACAGAAGGCTTTGATTCCATCAATCAATAGTGTCTTATATGATGTCCTTTGAAAACATAGCTATTCATAGAAATACATTGTCGGAACAAAAACAGAATACTGGAAGAACTCAATGAGTCAAGAAACAACAGTAGAAGCAAACGGTGCAGGTCATTGTTTCGGCTTGAGACCCCATGCAAGATTGCTAGCATACAGCAATACATAATGGGGATGGAATTGAATCTGGTAGATGCTTGATGGAACCAGGTGAGGAGCAGAGGAATGGAAGATAGAACCAGTTGAAGAATACTTCATAGATCCAAATCTCGTATTCACAAAATCTTTGGAATTTCATATCTTGTTACTTGAATTAAAAAATGACCAATGTGAATTACCCCAGTGCCTTCAGGAGAGGGGGAATATAGGCAAGCTATGAATTTAGTTATATGTACTCATATACATTTCAGCTTCTGAGAGAGAGAGAGAGAGAGAGGTCCTTGAAATGAAAATTGCCCAAGATATTAGAAAGATCTAGTAAAGGTATTTAACATTTGATGATGAAGTCATGTTGTACATGTCTTACCTTTGCTATCCTACCATGCTCAAGGCAGTCCTGGAGTTCCAGTTTATCTGCTGAAGAAGCAACCAGGGGCCTGAGAATGTGGAAAATCTGACTTCAGTGCCAAATATTCCATGCATTTTCTCTATTATACATTTTCTAGTAATACAGAGCATTTTTTTGTTGTAGCAGAGAACTAATTACTGGCTTAATGGAATAATTTATTACTGCTGGCTAATCAAAGTACAACATTCTTCCTTATGGAGAACTGCAACTAAAGTACTCAAAAATGATTTTTTAGTAACATCACATGAAAAAAATAAATCAATAATAAAATCAAAAGGCAGGACAGACTGACAGTGAATTTTAATATTTACACAGTACATTTTACAATCTCTTCCTATCACAAAGAACTTCACTGCTATGAAGAGCGAAACAGACATCTGAAGTATAGACACTGGTGTCAAAATATAGCAAACTATTTTCACATTCCAAGCTCTGGAAAATAACACTCTGATACAAGAAGAACCCCCATTTTGTCACTGAAAAAATGCCATTAGATCTCTGGTTTAAAGGAACAACTTTTTATTCTAAGCCTGTGCCCTCTGGCCCTGAACACTGTAAAAATACAACCAGTTCATTACCTGATTACAATCTCCACTAACCAACACAAGCAAATGTTAAGTGTCCATTCTTGATAAAAGTAAGGTCTTAGCATAGTCAGAATCTGTTTGATTCATCCTGTTGTGCAACATCTTTGAAAGGGCTATCAGTTGCACCTTTCCCATAGGCCTGCTGAATTCTCCTGACTTTACAATAATTAGGCAATGCACTAGGACTTTTCTTTTTGGAGTGATGGAGGATGAGAAGCAACTTAGAGGTGTATAAGAATATGAGGGGCAGTAAGAGGGTGGACCACCACCACAGTTTTTCCCAGGGTGGCAATGGCCAATACCAGAAGACATCTATTTAAGCTGAATGAAGGAAAATTTAGGGGAGATGCCAGAAGTAGTTTTTTTTGTTTTGTTTTGTTTTTTTTTTACACACAGGGAGTGGTGGTATCTGGAATTCCCTTCCAGGAGTAGTGCTTGAGGTTGACACAATGAGGACATTTAAAAGACTCGTAGATAGGCACACGAATGTAAGAAAATTAGGAGGTTGTGGACAGTGAAAGAGGAAAGGGTTAGATTGATTGTGGAGTAAGTTTATATGGGGTCAGCACAACATTGTGAGTTAAAGGGCCTATATTTTGTGTTTTATGATTAAAATGATAAATGGTGTTATTTCTTTGAACTGTTATCATATTATTGTGTGCAATACAGGAAAAGGCTGAAAGAAAGAACTTGCAAATAACAACATTTTTTCTGTTACTTTACCTGCAAAGCCATTTACCAAAAATTGGTCATAATGTTCGTTGAGATAGTGAAAATAATAAATTTGCCTTGGGATGTTAAGCATTATCATCCTAACAGCATCAGCAATAATTTCCATCTTGTTTGATGCATCAGGTTCAGATTGCCATTATATCTGGCCAAACGATTAGCCAAATCGTACACACATTTTTGCTTTAGCATTGTTGTTTCCAAACAATTCCTTTAAAAGTAGTTTCATTTTTATACATCTAGTCTAAACAATTTAGATAATACAAATTTTATTCTTCTGATCATAAATGAAATCTTTCTCTTCTCAATGAACTCTAGCCTATTAGTACAATGTACACATTTCAAAACCAAAATAAAGTAGGTTCTGGAAATCTGAAATGACAACAGTGAGTATTAGAAATAATCAATGGGTGAATCAGTAACTGTGGAGATAAAATGCTTCTCTCTCTCTCTCTCTCTCTCCCCGCAAATGCTGCCTGACCTCCAACACTGTATGTTTTTATTTACTTATTCTGAAATCAGACACTGGCATCATTATTCACTTTTGCATAGTGTGAAAAATATTATTCAATCTCTTTCATTAAAAGATAATCCTCAATCATCCTAAATACAGTAGAATCCATATTATCCGGCATCTACGGGAATCGTGGATACTGCATATGTAAATTTTCAGGTTGACTGAGAGACATTGTTACACTGCCCAACTAATACACCTACGTCGAGAATACACATTTTAAAAGACAAAAAACAGAGTAAAATATAAATTAATTTAAAAAAAATCAGTATTGTAATCTTTATTTATGTAAAATTCACTTTAATCAGCTAATTCCTATAACTTACAAAATTTAAATTCGAACCGCAGTTGCTGGTGCTATATAATGGCGCTAGCCACTATACTAACTGTGCCGGCATGATAATTAACCCGCCTGCCCCCAAATTCACAGATAAATCCTCATTAATATACTTAATATGAATAAAGATAAAGATTCTTACTAGGCAGGGATAGGGAGTCGCCCCAGTGGCAAGTGGCATTGGGCAGCTCTTCATCCTGTGCGTTGCCATTTTATTCAAACAGCTACTATGAGCAGGGTATAACTGGGGCACTCCACTGGCTAAATGTTTGCTCCCATCTTCACCAAGGGGTTGTGCTTTGCTCTGGAGAACATTTGCTTTTAGAATTTTAAACTCTTATTTAAACTTTTGTTTAATATTTTATTTTTTCTTATTATTTCCTCAGAAATTTTTTGCTAGTGGTTTCCGGTTGATTGAACTCCAGATAATAGGATTGTATTGCAGTAATTTTATATGAAACCTAGAGTTCAGCTCAACATGTCTCACTTTTATGTCAGGAACACAATTTACAAATCTGGAAATTATTATGTGTAATATTATGTAAAGAGACTAACACCTTCAGTAATTTAAACAGAAATTTAGTAAAAGCAGTAACAAGCCAGTAACGTCCAAATTACAAAATTACTGAAGTTTATTATTCCCTGAATTTTTCAAACAGATTTAATTCACTAAAAGATTTGTTTAAAATAATTCTGAAAATTCAAGCTAACTTCTCAGATTATATTCTGTCCTATATGAGTGCAACAATTTTCTAAAGATCCAATAAAATGCATAACCTATGCCCTTTACACTCATATTGGAATACCCACACCACACCATACTCAGCATGAATATTAAAATATTTCTGCACACCACAGATAATCCATGAATATAGACCGAAGAAATTCAGTAAACTTAATTATGTTAAGAGTACAACGAATTCCTATAAATGGCAGGGTGAGAGACGAGAGAATCAGTAGAAAATAATGAAAAAAATGTTCCAGTCTAATGAGATTTCCTCCCAAAAAACTGGGCAATGGCCACTTTGTACACAGTAAACATCCATTTTGTAATGGAAGTTGAAAGAAGAACAAATATAGAAACCTGGAACAAGATTTGGGCAATTGGTTCCTCAAGTTTATACCACCATTGTAGATCATGGCTAAATGTGACTAAACTTCGCATTCCCAATACTTCCTCTTAACCTTTGTGTATCAAATATCAATTTCACATTTAAAATTAACATCTGAATAATTACTCCCTTCAGATATGAACCACATTTTTCCAATTCTGCATATTTTCTCATGACTCTTTAAGGGCTTGGCTCCAATAATTAGAGTATACCCTCAGCCCAACACTCCTCAAACAATGCATGTAATTACCCTCTTACATTCAGTTTACTTATTTAATTCAAAACTTTCAAATTGTCTCTTAACCTTGATTTAAAAAATACAATCCTCATCATTGTATTGCCTGCTCATAATTTAAACTTTTAAATCCAAGTATTATTTGAATACTGCACACTCACCAAGGCCAACGTGTCATACCATAGGCTTGTCTCACTGGAGCTTTATATATGTGTTCTGTACAACTCCACATATAATCAATGTTGCCTCTTTCTGAATTGTTGGCGAACTAAGACACATATCTTTCTATCCTAAATTCTAAGGCACTTCCGAAGATGAATTGTTGCATGACTATAACAGATTTGAGTGCTTTCCATTATCTTGATTTTGAGTCCTTTGCTGCTCAGCTAATTAACGACAATATCAATAAATTGTCTTCAATTAATTTGCTTTATGTTTCCTATTAGGAATGTCATCAAATGCCTTCTGGAGATTCATGTGGATTACATTCCACTCATCAGAGGAATTCCAGCACATCAAGGCAACAGTGCAGAGGCACACCAATGTTTCTACTTTCCAAGAAATCTGAGGAGATTCAGCATTTCATTGAATACTTTATTGAATTTGTACAGGTGTACTGTGGAAAATATACTGCCTGGTTTGGAAACTTGAATGCCCAGGAATGCAGAAGGCTACAGAAAGTAGCAAGCTTAGCCAAGTCCATCACAGGTTCTCACTTCCTCTCCATTGAGGATGTCTATGTGCTGCACTGCTACAAGACAGCAGACAAAAACATAAAGGATCTGCATCACCCAGGTCATGCTCTCTTTTCAGATGGAAGGTATAGAAGGTTGAAGTCCGGAACTTCCAGGTTCAAGAACAGTTTATTTCCCCATCAACTATCCAAACTGTCCTAACCATAACATTATTTCCACACCACAAAATATCTATCTGCACTATTGGAACATCACTTTTTTTTTGTACTAACTGTGAATAATGACCAATTATTTTTATTTACTAGCTGATTTTCTCTCATGTGGTAACCATATAACATATAACCATTACAGCACGGAAACAGGCCAATTTGGCCCTTCTAGTCTGCACTGATCCAAGTACCCTCCTCTAAACTCACTTACCAGGACTCTGCCCATATCCCTCCATCCCCCTCCCATCCATATACTTATCCAACTC
This sequence comes from Narcine bancroftii, assembly GCF_036971445.1. Lineage (NCBI taxonomy): Eukaryota > Metazoa > Chordata > Chondrichthyes > Torpediniformes > Narcinidae > Narcine > Narcine bancroftii. Next base: position 12,187,957 of record NC_091474.1, on the reverse strand, counting down.
TTTCTTAAATGACAAAATTGACCCTGCCTCCACCACCTTTCCCGGAAGCCCATTCCACACAGTAACCACGCCAATCCTCCGGCACTATACCTGTCTCTAATGACATTTGAAAAATCACTGCCAGAGCCTCCTCTATTTCCTCACTAACTTCTCTCAAGATCCTGGGGAAAATCCTGTCAGGACCTGGAGACTTATCCACCTTTATATGTTTCAAAAGGTCCAGTACTACCTCTTTCTTAATCATTATAGTCTTCATATTTACCCCCTTTGCTTCCTTTACCCTGCACAGTTCAATATCCTTCTCCTCAGTAAATACTGAGGAAAAGAAATTGTTCAAGACCTCCCCCATCTCTTTTGGCTCCACACACATTTGTCCTTTCTGATTCTCTATTGGACCAATTTTGTGTCTCACTTACGTTTTGCTATTTACATATTTGTAGAAATCCTTTGGATTTATTTTCACTTTGTTCCCTGTTTCTTATATTTATTGTATCTTTCTTCGAACCAAGTTTCCAATATCCCTTGAGAACCATGGCTCTCTCAAACTTTTGACCTTACCTTTCAACCTAACAGGTATATAAAGATTTTATACTCTTAAAATCTCTCCTTTAAAAGACCCTCCATTTCTCTATTACATCCTTCCCAGAAAAAAAATTGTCCCAATCCATCCCTTGTAAATCCTTTCACATCTCCTCAAACCTAGCTCTTCCCCACTCAAAAACCTCAACTCTGGGCCCAGATCTATCCTTTTCCATAATTACTTTGAAGTTAATGGGACCATGATCACTGGACCCGAAATGCTCCCCCACACAAACCTCTGTCACCCGACCCATCTCATTCCCCAACAGTAAGTCCAACACAGCTCTTTCTCTAGTTGGTACCTCCACGTATTGATGTAAAAAGCTATCCTGCACACACTTTACAAACTCCAACCCATCCAGCCCTTTCACGGAATGGGTTTTCCAATCAATATTCGGAAAATTAAAATCCCCCACAATCACTACCCTGTGCTTATTACAAATATCTGCTATCTCCCTACTAATTTGTTCCTCTAATTCACGTTCCCTATTCGGTGGTCTATAATACACCCCTGTAATTGTAACTTTCCCTTTCCCATTCCTCAATTCTACCTAAGTAGCGTCCATGGACAAGCCTTCTATTCTATCGCACCTAAGCACCGCTGTAATATTTTCTCTAACAAGTAGTGCAACCCCACCCACTCTTGCCCACCCCACCCCCCCCAGTTCTATCACACCTAAAGCAACTAAATCCAGGAATATTTAGCTACCAGTCACATCCCTCCTGCAACTATGTTTCACTAATCGCTACCATGTCATACTTCCAAGTGTCAATCCATACCTTCAGCTCATCCACCTTCCTTACAATGCTCCTAATATATGCATTTTAGAGATTTCCCACTCTACTTCCTGTAGGCCCCTATCTTTACCAACAACTCTCTTATGATCTTTTGCAATCGACCTCCATCCATCTTCGTATAGAGCATCCCCCTTTTCTATCACCTGCCTTTCCCCCCTCAAACACTGTCTACAAGCTTTCTCTGATTGCACTCTAACCTTCTTCTTGCTGTTCTCCTTCATTTCCCTCCCCCCAGCCATTCTAGTTTAAAGACTCCTGAGTAACTCTAGCAAACGTCCCCGCCAGAATCCTGGTCTCCCTGGGGTTCAAATGCAACCCGTCCTTTTTGTACAGGTCACACGTACCCCAAAAATGGTCCCAGTGATCCACAAACTTGAATCCCTGCCCTTTGCTCCACCCCTACAGCCACACATTCATCCTCCATCTCATTCTATTCCTTCCCTCACTGTCGAATGGCACAGGCAGTAATCCCGAGATTACTCCCTTTGCGGTCCTTCTTTTTAACCCTCTCCCTAACTCCCGGTACTCACTTTGTACTTATTGTTTGTTGATATTGTGTACTCATGTATGATATGTTTATGACAATAAATCTTGTCTCACAGGCACTTCCCTATCTATTACTTTGGTCATTTCCTTCAAAATTTACTCATCTTTGTCATGCACATCCTTAGTAACGAAATGAAGATTTTCCATGCTCATTCACAATTTCTTCAATTGTACAGGTATTCCTTAGAATTTCCACTATAGTACCATTCTTGATAGTTTTCCAGATTAGCTTAAGAGATCAGTACTTGCACCATCCACAATTAACTGCCTTTTTAAGAGGTGCAGGCCAAATAGCTCCTCTATCATTCAATAACCTCATGGCTGATCTGATCTTGACATCAACTTTACACTCCTAAATTATCCCTGGAACCTCATTTCCTCAGTTGTCCAACAATCTACCTTTTGAACATGATTACTCAGTGAGGTGTTCCTTGGTAGAAAAATACGCAGATTCATTCGTAGGGTTGGAAATTTTCTTTGACTCAGTCTTCAATGCCCACTTCTTACGATGAAATCTTGCCCCTTCAGTTCTCTTACCAGGAAAAATATTTTCACCCTATCTACCCTAGAATCTACCTCAGAATTTGTATTTCGATGAGATCACCTCTCCTTTTCCGAAATCAAGAGCCCATTAAATTCGATATTTTCTCATAAATTAGGCTGCTCAATCATGAAATGAATCTCCACTTAAATTCTTCCTTACAACCAAATGCAGGATCTAGGAGTGGTCACACTAATGTGCTAAACCAGTGGTCTTCAAACTTTTTCTTTCCACTCACATACGTAATCCCTATGCCATAAGTGGTCTATGATTAGTAAGGAATTACTTAAGGTGGTATGTGAGTGGAAAGAAAAAGTTTGAAAACCACTGTGCTAAACAATTGTAAGCAAGTTTACTTTTCTTTGCTCCAATCACTCTATAATAAAGACCAACATCCAATGTTTTCTTAAATACTTGCTGTAGTTGCTGCAAGCACCAACATTTAATGTTCTTACACAATTTAACAAATATTGTTTTTCTATTCTTATCAAAGTAAGTAACTTCACTTTATCTTCTATAAATTTATCTATTCTCCAAATCCCTCTGTAGAATCCTCCTCCTAATAAACTTTCCCACTTATCTTGAGATCACCATCATTACTTTAACCATATCGATAATATAAATTATAAATAGCTTAGGACCAGCATTAATTTTGTGGCACCAATCCTGAAAGTGGCATATTTATTCCTTCTACTTGTATGCTGTCAGTTTACTAAGCTAGGCTAAAACATTAGCTCCAATCACAAGAGCCATTACCTTGCGCTTAAAGTTTACAGAGGTAATTTATGGAAAGCATTTTGAAAATCCAAATATCCGATTATGCCACAATCACTGGTTAACCCTTAACTTCCCCTGATTGTTACAACATTATAAACAGAATGATTTTCTCAATTTCTTTTGAACGATAACGCAGGGCTCTAAAATGATGAAAGTTTTGATAGGAACTGGAGCTTTTTTAACTAACTTCTTCATTTTTATTGGATTCAATATTTCTGTAAAATTCCATGTTCCTGCTTCGACCTAGATGCAAAATATTTCTCCGCTAACTCTTCATTTTCTATAGTAATTTCTCCTACATGTAAGTGACTCACATTTAATTTTGCTATCTATTTTCACATATCTGTTGCAACCTTTAATTTTCACATATGGAAATATTTTAAGTCTTGTCCTTTAAACTAGTAATTAAAAAACATCCACTTGTTCCCCATATTATTTAATTGTTAATAGAATCCATATTTATTGCTCTGCAGCTAAACTAATCCCAGGAAATCATTATGAGAAGTACTAAAGTGGGAAGGAAGCTAATGACATATCAGTTCTAACCACATTGCTGTCTAATATTCTGAGCAGCCACGAGCATTTTAGAAAGATAATGCATTCAGATAGCTTTTCTTTCAATTCTCAATATAGAAGAGTCTTGTTTATGAAATGGATAAATATTCTCTGAACTCTGCAGGTATTTTAGTTTTTAATATAGTAGGTAAAATCCATCTGGAAAAGAATACATATTTTTATAAATTCTATAATAGAATTATATTTTTAATTACACATGGCCTGTTAACTGTTTATGCTTCCCAGGAAAATATTGAGTACATATTCATCACAGGATACTTGTTCGAATCCTGAGTGTTAGCACGTTAATTAAACGGTGCTTTTACCTTCAATAATAACCTGTGCAGACTACCAAGGGTTATGGCGATTTGAGCAGGTTTTCTTGTCAAGAATATCTGTCGTACTGTGACTGTCAAACGAAGTGCTCAAACCACTGATAATGTTGATGTTCATTTTCATATTAACTAGGATGGTGATTTGTAGGTTTATGATACAATTTGAAGTTGTCTATCAACAAATTCCACATTTGGAATTTTCTTTTCGTTGACAGAGGCTACTGGTGTGATATGAGAAAACTACCTCTTCCTCATCACTGTGGGATGATCAAGCCCTTCCAGATCAATTTCTAAGTGAATGAGATGAAAACATAATTTCATTCTTCTCTTCCTCAACATTGTGCTTATACTCAGTGACAAAAGGACATTGCCTAACATATAGATGCGATTACTTGAATTTCCCAATCAAACCTTCACTTTGACTTCTCTCCCATTTTAAATATGGATCTTTACAGCCAACAGAAAACAAAATTTTTCCACCAGTTAGATCTTAATTCAAGCTCAAACCTCAGTGGTGTAAGGACACTGGCGAGTACCCTAGATTTAACAATTTAAATAATAAGAATGCATCTAAGGTGAAAGAGTCTGGCAAACAGTATAATCAAATCAATACCGAACATGGTGAGAATAACTTTCTCTTGCCGAGGTAACTATTGTAAATTGGTTAACACCTGTTAAAATTAGTTCTTGGGGAATATCATACAAAAAGATTAACATTGATTTACTAATGCTGCCAAAAACAATTTTTGGCTTACCATTCATTTGATATATAATAGACCAATAATACAAAAAAAATTAATTAATAATAGAGATAGTCAAGTACAAATTTATTTGCACAAAATCAAAAACTGCAGATGCTCGAACTCTGAAATAAAAATGGCAAACATTGTAAGCGCTCAGCAGAACATGTAATATCTGTGTTGAGAGAAAAAAGGGTTAAGTTTGCAGAATAATCACCATTGATTGAAACAATGCTGAGGAAAGATCTTTGTACTGAAATGATATTGTTTCTCACACTCCATATAGTGTCTGATTTGCTAAGTATTTATTTCAATTCCTATTTTTATATTTTAAAGTTACCAATATATTAGTTTAGTTTATATTAGTCACACAAAGCATTTGACATCAACTAGCAGCTGAATTTGTGGCTATGCAAAACTATTTATAAGGACAAAACACGTCTAACCTGTTCATTCCCGGTAAATTTCCCCAAAAATAACGAGCTCTGTGCGCTGCTGAGACATCGATTGCGTCAATCATAACTGGGTTACACTGAAGGAGCAGAGGGAAAATGTTATTCAAACTGAGTAAAAAAAAATGTTGGTTTTATTCATTAATAAACTCTTTCTTAATGATCTTCTGGCATGAAAAAACCTGGAGAAGTAATGGCAGTTTTGACAAAGGGTCAAACTAACTCGGTTTGTCTCTTCATGGGAGCTGCCTGGCTAACTCAGCTTCTCTCACATTTTCAGTCTTCATTTCAGATTTTCAGCAACTGCAGGAATTTTGCTTCTCAGCAGAAGATTATCAACTTTCCTGGGGGCCAAGGCACAGCAGAATGAGCAGGAGTGTCAAGGTCCTACCATCGGAGTGCCTTCTGTGCCACTTTCTAACCAATACCGATGGTACATGCAGGATTAATGTTGATGGGATCGCTCTGAGCGCTAGGATAGGTTCAAAGGGGCTAACGGTTTTCACCTGTGTCAAGAAAAATAGAATAAGTTGAGATAAAGAAGATGTATTTTCATGGCCAAATCAATCCTGCATTTGCAGAAACAAAGCGACAGAGGAGATGAAAATATAATTGAAATGTGAAGGAAGAATTATTTTTTCTTTTTCACTTTTTGGACAGTATACTGAAAGAAATTAACAAGCATTTTATGCTAGGCAGCTGAGAAACATTTATAAAATTAATATTAGCTTCCATAATATTGTTTTCACAACTTCACTGTACCAGACAGAGAAAAAAAGAACATAATCAGTGGAACATGGTTGTGAGGTTGACAGTCGTCATGAAGTGCATCGTCTCAGGTTACTTTCAGGTGCATGTAGAGCCATTAATCTATTAGTCAGTCTTGTGCAATACAGCAGAAAATAGGTAAATGACATTATTTACTAAAGAATTTCATTGGCTTTCCCATGGGCAACAGTGAACAAATGGGGGACACCTTAAGATACTGCCCTAAAGGTTTTGCCAAAGTCCAGGGTGTCATTGATAAACACAATTACAAATCCATAAAGGCAAATATGGGCAAGGAAACATTCTCCGTATGATCACTTACCATCCTACATCTTTCACGGGGAACATCACTTGGAAGAAGAACTGAAAATAGCAAGAGCAGAGCATGTACACTTGATGAGGGACTTCAACGTCCCTCACCAAGTGTATTTGTTAGCACCATTACACAGTGCGAGATGTAGTTGGCAGCCTGGATCTGTGGCAGGTAGTGAATGAATTGACATGGGATAACTCTATCTGACCCCATTTTCTCCAATCTATTCACAGTAGCACTGAGAGACTGAGCACTGCACAGTCCTTGTCGAGACAAAGATCTGTTTTCACACTGAAGACATCTTCCTTACAACAACATATAACGGACATGCAACATGGTTTCTGGTTAGAACTACACTGGCAGCTCAAAACGGATTATCCATAAGGCACTATTCTCCATTAGCTGCAGCAGAAATGTACTCTACCACAATCATTAATTTGGCATATCCCCCAATTTAACATTATTATCAAGCCAAAGAATCCACCCACGTTCAGTGAGGAATGCAGAAGGACTTGCAGGGAGCAAAAACCAGCATATCTAAAAAAAGTGATGAAGTGCCAGCCTACTGAAGCTGCCAATACAGAACTCTCATCAATAACAGACTCAGCTAAGCTATCTCAACACCAACAGTTTGGAGGAAAGCTCTGCAGTCCTACCACACCTAAACATGAAAGGTAGTGACAACTAAACAAGTAGTGAGAGGAAGAGGATCAAGGAACATTAGCAGGACAAATTTAACTCAGCAAATTGCCAACCAATTGGCCTACTTTCAATCATCAGCCAAGTTATTGTAACTGTCTTTGACAGTGCTATCATATTTTTTCAGGGAATGGTTGGACCATAAGTGTTGGTCTTGCCAGCAACTCCCAGACTCTGAAAATGAATGCAATAACGATTTTCCGATTTTCCTTCTTAAACTTTACAATAATGCAAAACACAGCCATTTTCATCCATTTTTCATTAATTTTTGCCCTTGAGGCAAAAGAAATTCAGTCAATGTCATTCCTGTACCACAAGCATGACATGCTTAATTAATGTAATTTAGACAAGGTCAAAAAAGATACAACTAGACATTTCAATTCCTACCTCCAAGAAACGCGAGATATCCCTTTTATCATTGACGCCCATGGCAACAACATTTTCAAATAACCAGAAGAAAGGCCTGTCTTCCCATTCCTTTGGTCTGGTGTCATGAAGTAATCGATAAAATTCAAAGAAAAGTCTTCCTGTACCCTCTGAAATAAAATAACATCAAAACCATGATTGTGAATAACATTTTAAATTTAAATGTAAGTTTTAAAATTTAGATTTAGACATGCAGCACAGTAACAGGCCATTTGGGCCCACGAATCCATGCTGCCCAATTAACTTTCTACTCCGGGACTTTTTGAATGGTAGTAAAACCCACGCAGACACAGGAAGAATGTACAAACTCCTTATGGATAGCATGGGATTCAAACCCCGGTCCCAATCATTGGTGCTGTAAAGGCTTTGCGCTAACTGTGACACCCTTGCCAACTGTGACCTGAAGTCGATTCCTGCAAATGTCATCATTCCATTCTTCATTACTATGTTTAGTCATACCAATTATCACTAATGAGTGCAAGATATTTATACATTTGAATGGGAAATGCATTACCAAGTTTGCGGATGACCCCAAAATTAGTGGTATAATGCAGCCATTCTCAGCAAGAGCCCCGAGTACAGATCCCCCAGCACACTTAGTAAAAAGCCTTGTTTTCATTTCACCTCACTTAACAAATATTTTTTATGTAGTTGGTAGGAGAGAAGAATGGAAGAAATCAAATCCTGGCTGCTTCGCAGGAAAGGAAGCCCGGAGACTTTGAGCAAAGTCCTAAGTAAGGGGGGGAGGGAAGGGGTGGTGGATAGCCAAAAAAAAATGAGAATGGTTGAACAAGGTCAGCTGAGGTTACAACGAGATATTGATCAACTGGCAAAGAACCAAAGAATGGCAAATGGAATTTGTGAAGTGATACTTTTCAGGAAGTTCAACCAAGGCAAAACATACACAAGGTCCTGAGCAGTGTTGAGAAACATGTACTGTATATATTTCCTCAAATGTGATCATAATGTGGTGAAAAGGGTATATGGCGTACTTGCATTCATTGGATGGGTTACTAAGAACTAAAGCTGTGATGTCATGTTACAGTCATATAAAAATTGGTGGGACTACACCTGGAATATTGTATGTAGTTCTGGATATTATATTATAGGAGGGATATGATTAATCTAGAGAGGGTGCAGAAAAAAATTCACAAGGATGTTGCCAGGAATGGAAGGCTGGAATTACAAGGAGGCGCGGGATAGGCTGAGACCATTTTCCCTGAGGCGAAAAGGCTGAGAGATGACCTGTTAGAGGTTTGTAAATCATGAGGGGGAAGCTAAGATGATTATTACAGTTATTATCCTAGTCCAGGGGAATCTTATTAAGAGAACTAAGGTTTCAAGTGAGAGGAGAAAGAAGAAAGGTTGAATGAATGAGCTGCCAGAGGAGATGGTACAGGTGGGTACAATTGTCACATTTCGAAAAGATTTGGACAAGAACATGGATTAGAAAGGTTTAAGTTCAAGTTTATTTATCATCCAATTGGAACAGTACAACCTAACCAAACATTGTTCTACTAGTGGACACATGGCAGAAAGCTTTTAATAAAAGTTTTGAAAATTGGAAAGTACCATCCTGCAAGATTCTTTGCTACTAGCCTTCAGATATTAATGGTGTCAAGTGTATTTTTAACAAATCTAGGATCGAAACTCCTCGAAGGTAACGAATACAGCTAGTTAACTATAAGACAATTTTGTACCTTTGAAAATTGATGGGCAGAAAATGGTCTTCAATCAGCAATTATATATAATTGAATAGATATTACTTTCTTGCCAACTGTGCAAATTCACCAATTAAATACATTAAGGCTCCCACAAAAATCAGATTGAATACAGTTATACTATATTTGCATGGCATGATAGGTGAAGGTAATTCTGATCACTTGGAAAGTTAAATGCAACAATCTGTGCTGATATACTTAAATAAATTGTTTGTTGAAAGGTAATTTGGAAAGAAACAAAAACTAGATTTCTGTCACAACTACAGTAAGAAAGGTCACATTATTATGCCAAAAATGCAGGTTATAAAGTGTCTTTTGTGCTCGAACTCATGTTATCTGCATGACACAACTGAGTAATCAGTGTTACAATAACAGGCCGAACTGGCCCGTTCTGTGCTGTAAGTGGTTATATGGTTAAATGAAAATGATGAAAAAATTCTGGACTTTCTAAGTCAAAATTGCATTTAATTCCCAATATTTTCAGTGTTTTACAGATTTCCTACTTCAGCACATTCATGTTAATATGGCTTCGATAAGTTCTAAATTGATAAATTCGGCAGAATTCACCGTGATTTAATTATGAAGGTGCAATCTTCTGTGAATTTTTTTTTCTATAACAATATGCAGTTAGTATTAGCAATTTTTAATATAATGATAATGGTGAAGTTGAGAAGATGTATATTGGACTGAATGTGAACAGATTGCATTTCACAGTATCCCATATCCAGCCTACGAAATTGCTTATCACATCTCCAGTGCCAAGAAGCAATTCTGCGTAGCAATCAGAAACTGCTGGGAGAACACCAGGGAATTCTCAAGCAGCAACTTGAAACAGTTGACTGGTATTGGCTATAGCCTGGTGACTAGGGGAATATTTGGCTGAAATCGATGACCGGAGTGTTTTGTTTCAATGGACAAAGTCTTGAGAAGGGATAAAGCACACGGTTCCTGAAATCTCCAGTATAGACAGTAAGATCGTGAAACAATACATTGCCCAATGTCATTAAAATGAGCCTTGCCCTAACTTGTGGAAAAGTCCAATCATTTTCCACAACGATTTTAAAACCAGTAGCAGAATTATAGTCATTGGTCTCAAAGTGCTCCGCTCTGACACTTCAGTCATGTGCCCAGCCTCATTTCCCAATAGGAGGTCAAGGGTTGCCCTTTCTCTCAGGACATCTACAGACTGCTTAAAAAAAACTTTCCTGGACACGAAACAAATTTTGCAGTCCAAGTCAATATTTGGTAAGTTAAAATCCCTGAATATTACAACCTGATATTCTCAATCCACCTGCAATCTTCCTACGTATTTATACCCCTAATTCCGTATCCTATTCAAATAAAATATTTATCTCCCAAAAAATTATTGATTTACATTATTTGAAAAACCATTATAATTTTAAAACATTACAATTAAATTGAGATGAATGCTTTTTCAAAGACGTTGCACACTGGAGTACAGCTGAGTACCTATTGGTGGCACTGGTGACCCACATAGAAGGCTTACATTTTTTTATCCACAAATTGCTGGAGGAACCCAGCAGATCAGGCAGCTTCCATGGACAGAAATGGTCATTCAATGTTCTGGGTCAGGATCCTTTATTGAGACTAAAGTAAAAAGGGGTGATATTACAGATATGAAAGGGGAAAGGAGCTGGGGAGGGACCAGGAAGTGTTAAGGTATTGGACAAAAGGTAAGAGATGGAGAGACAGGAGAGAGAAAGACGATTGGGAGAGGGGGTGAATTAGTGAAAAGCAAGAAAAGCAATAAGTAAAGGAGCAATGGAAACAATGGAACTGGATAGAGTTGGGGGGGGGGGGGGCGTGGTTTAACTAAATTACAATTGATGTTCATTCCATTAGGTTTAAGACTCTCCAGGAGAATTATGATGTGTTGTGCCTCAGGTTTACGTTCAGCCTCATCCTGACAGACATGTCTGTGTGGGAATAGTGAAGGGAATTGAAATGGTAGTTTAAACCCACAGACAGAGCCCAACTGTTCAGCAAAGAGGTCACCCAAGCTGATGTAGAGGAGATCACGCCAAGTACAATGAATGCAGTAGATTAGGTCGTAAGATTAGGTAGGACAACTTCTCCTTTAACTCATCCCATTTCCTCCAGATCCAGGATATAGCCATTGGCACATGTATGGGTTCCAGGTACGCCTGCCTTCTGATGTGGGGTATGTGGAACAGTCTTTCCACTCCCCAACTATTCCTTCACTACATCAATGACTACTCTTGAGCTATCTTGTACCCATGTAGAACTCGACAATATCATAAATTTCTCAGCCAAATTGCACCCAGCCCTTACATTTACGAGCACTCTTTCCAACACCTCTCTCCCCTTCCTGGATTTCTCAGTCTCCATGTCGGGAGACAAATATTCACATCTATTACAAACCCACTGACTCCCACTGCTCCCTGGGTTATATTTCTTGCCTCCCTGCCTCTTGTAAGCATACAATCCCTTTCTCCCAGTTCCTCTGTCTCCATCGCTTCTGTTCACAGGACATCCAAGATGCCCTCTTTCTTTAATGTATAGATTCCCCCTGCTGTCATTGATAAAGCCTGGACCCGTTATCTCCTCCATTTACTGTACTTTAGCCATCTCCCCACGTCCCTCCAGGCAGAACAAGGACAGAATCTCTTTGGTCTTCACTTTCCACCCCACCAGCCTCCTCATCTGACACATCATCCTGTGACACTTACGCCAACTTCAGCACGATCCCACATCTTTCCCTTCCCATCCTATCCACTTTGCAGAGGAACCTGTCTCTCCCACACTTTCTGCTCTTCCCTCCCCAGTCAGCTTTCCACCACCATCAGCATTTCCTGCAGTACTCGCAGAAAATGTTAAATGGTCCCTACATCTCCTCCCTCGCCAGGGTCATAAACAGATTTTTCAGGTGAGGCAACGAACATGCACATTGTCAAACCTTAACTATTGCATTCGGTGTACATGGTGTGGCTCCTGTGCATCAGTGATGTCAAACTCAGATTAGGCGACCACTTCACTGCATCCTGTCAGTGAGTCGATCTTAAATTTCCTGCAGCCAACATTTCAATTTTCTTCACCATTCCCACACAGTCACGCCTGTTCTTGGCCTCATCCATTGTGGTGAAGCCAAACACAAACATGAGGAACAACACATCATATTACTCCTGAATAGTCTTAGATCTAACGGCATAAACATTAATTTTTTTAAAAATTTAGTCACACAGCTTGGTAAAAGGCCCTTCTGGCCCACAAGCACATGCCGCCCAAAAGCCTACAATCCCTGTATGTTTTTGAAAGGTGGGAGAAAACTGGAGGTGACCCATGCAGACACGGGGAGAACATAAAAATTCCTTACAGACAGCACCAGATTCAAACCCTAGTTGCTGTAATAGTGTGGAACTAACCACTATGCTAACCTTGCTGCGCTTGTAATTTTTTCTAATTTAAGGCGACCCCCTGCCTTAATGTTGGTGCATTTAGTTAGGCATTGTAAGAGTGTGTCTCAGGCAACCAGAAAATTCGTTTATCCAGCATCTGAAGGTGCTGGTCACCAGGGATTTTACCGTATTACTTTGGATTACATTTAAGATATTATTCTTTCTACGTGCATTAGGGCAGAACATTCAGCAATCAAGGTAGTTTCCAATATTCTTTCATGCTGTAATTCAATGAGCTCCACTAAATAAATTAGTAGTACCAGAAAAAATTGGATCCCTCATAAAAGAGATAGAACCAGATAGACATATTGGCCAACGAACAAGGCACACAGTGTACCACAAAACATTCAATAAGGCAATATTCAGAACATAGATGATGTTCTACCTGCCACAGTAGCCTATTATTTGGCCAGTCAGAAACCACATTTTGATAAATTAGGTTAATAAACACCCAACCTGTCTTCAAAAAAAGCAGTTACAAATGATTAAAATATGGTATGTCAAAGAACAAATTTTAGTCCCTCTGCATATGCAAACCTAGGGCCTTGTGCAAGTTTGGTTTCCCTTCGTGCATTCACAAATTTCATTCAATAACACTTCTTCACTGCTCTTAAAGTTTAATATTTTTCATGTTCTTATCTACTTCTGACTCTCCACATGAATTATAGTTCCTTATTTTGTACTGAAGATAAGATTCCAATGAATGTCCTGTGAATAATGTTCAACTTTTGGGGATGTAGCTTCCTACTTCCTCACTTCTTTTTTAAATGCTGGATTAGATTTATTTTTCCTCTATGTAGGCTCTAGCCACAGTTGACATAACCAGCATTTAGTCTCTATCCCTTCAAAAGATGGTAAGGACATGTTTTCTGGAACTGCCATAGATATTGTGCTGCAAGTGTTCCCACATTAGCAATGGGGTGTGAGTTTTATCATCTAGACCCAACACAATGATGGGATAGCTTTTTTCAAGACTGTTTTCAATGACTTAGAGGAGAACTTGGGGTTTGTATGTGTCCTTTTAGAGTCATGCACAACAAATTCAATGACAGTTCCATCTTCAAAATGAAAAATCATACCTCAGGATTCTTGAAGACCACCAACTCAGGAATCTCTCAGTTTGGGTAAATGCAACTTCTACACTCACATCTGAAATGGGCATTGGATGGAGTGCAAAGGGCTCCCTTAGAGACAGCTTCCTGGAAATTTCCTGCTATAAATAGCCCTTTGTAAGAAAGCTGTCCCCTTCCACACTGTTCTTCTGAATGTTTTATTCAATTAAATAGAAGAGTGAAATTTTCAGGGCATCATAAAACCACATAGTTCTTGCTAATCACACAGAGTCTCTCTCAGCAGGCACACTTGTCTAAGGGGAAAAGAGTAAAGTGAAAGCTATCTGGAAAAGATGACAGAATCAGAACACTGGGATTCAAAAATAAGATCTCTTCTGTTTACTAAGATTCATACTTGATATATACAGGATCAATCAAGTTGTCTGGCCATTGGTGGAGCAAAGGTTTTTGACATGGGATACTGCAGAATGAATATTTTTCACATTTGCTAAAGGAAAATAAAACTTTGAAACATTAAAAAGAATACTTGTTGATTTGGCCTTGAACAAAATTATATTATTCTCACCATATAAACCTTTTCTTGCAGGGTTTACAATAGAGAGATCATTGCATGGGCTTCCACCAATCACCAAATCAAATGGACCCCACTCATGAATCTGAAATGAAAAAAAGAAATGAGTAAACACCAAAGTCTGCAGACACTGAGATTGATGTAAAAACACCCTGATGAAGGACTCAAACCTGAAACATAGGTTATATATCTTTATCTTTGCTCTAAAAAGTACACTGACCTGCTGAGTTTCTCCGGCATTGTGTTTTGACTTTAACAAAAAAAAACATGCAAGATACCCAAACTAATTTTAACTTTCTCCTTTAAAAATAAGTAGAAGTGGTCTATCAAGAATTATTCAAAACCCATTACCTCTTCTCATTGTCTTATGGTATGCAGTTAGTTATTCCCTCCCTACACCTATGCCAGCATCGAGTCCACGCTGCTGAAGATCCAGCTGCGCTGGGTGGGTCACGTCTCCAGAATGGAGGACCATCGCCTTCCCAAGATCGTGTTATATGGCGAGCTCTCCACTGGCCACCGTGACAGAGGTGCACCAAAGAAAAGGTACAAGGACTGCCTAAAGAAATCTCTTGGTGCCTGCCCCATTGACCACCGCCAGTGGGATGATCTCGCCTCAAACCGTGCATCTTGGCGCCTCACAGTTCGGCGGGCAGCAACCTCCTTTGAAGAAGACCGCACTGACAAAAGACAAAGGGGGAAAAACCCAACACCCAACCCCAACCCACCAATTTTCCCCTGCAACCACTGCAACCGTGTCTGCCTGTCCCGCATCGGACTTGTCAGCCACAAACGAGCCTGCAGCTGACGTGGACATTTACCCCCTCCATAAATCTTCGTCCGCGAAGCCAAGCCAAAAGAAAAGACACCTATGCATATTTAACTAACCAAATAATATTGAAATAGAGAGCGCTAAACTTTTCTAACTTTACAAATGCAGTGTCGGCTCTGAAGTTCTACCTTTTGAATAATACATGATTCCCTTACATTTTGTCTGCTGATATTCCTCACGTCATGCACATATGTTATTTTTCCTTCATGCCGGACAGTTCCAACTGCAATTGAGTCTTCACATA
Organism: Narcine bancroftii; assembly: GCF_036971445.1. Taxonomy (NCBI): domain Eukaryota; kingdom Metazoa; phylum Chordata; class Chondrichthyes; order Torpediniformes; family Narcinidae; genus Narcine; species Narcine bancroftii. Next base: position 12,172,550 of record NC_091474.1, on the reverse strand, counting down.
TTTCAGAGGCCACATATCTCTCAACTTTAAATCCCAAATCCCTTAAAACTAAATATCCTGTAGAAAGTAAAAGAAACATTAATTAGTTGCTAGTTGGTCAACCCCCCTCCCCCAATCAATTCTCACTTTTCCTCTCTCCTGTCCTCTTTTATCAAATCCAATTGACACCTTTTGCCTGTTTGTCTGTTCTCATTCCCCCTCCCCTTTCTCCCAGCCTTTTAATAGACACTTGTCTTTTTTTTTAAACTCATACCCGGAGATATATCCGTGATATATCTTTACCTCCCGATTGTGAGACCGGCTGAATTCCTGCAGCATTTCTGTGTTTTTACTGAGCATTTATTCGATTTGAGGAGATATAGTTAAAAAGATAGGCTGCAGAAATTAAGACAAGCACAAAAGACTGCAGATACTGGAAATCTGGAGCAACACACAATTAGAATCAGAATTTATTGTCGTGATCAAATTAAGAAATGCTAGAGCAATTCCGTCAGTCGGGCAGCATCCATAAAGGCAATAGAGGGACAACAGTTTGGGCTGAATCCCCTTATTTGGAGTCCTGATGAAAGGGTTCAGTCTGAAATGCAAGATGCTGCAGAAATTAAGAATATTTTCCCCTTAAATCTTTGAAAATTGGAGACTGCCCTGATGTAAATCTTCCAGATAAGTTTTTTAAGGAAATACATTTGGAATACTTGAAGGAAATAGCATCCCCTATTAAAATTTACTTTGGAACAAGGCACCATTGCCAAACGGTATCATTGAAATATATTTCAAGGCGATGCACATTTGTTTATAATTGAGAAGTAGGTGATTGTCATCACATTTGGTTACTCATCGAGACAAACATGAGTGCAAATCAGATTGGGTGATGGTCTGGTTTCTGTCCCATTCTGTAGCCCAGGTGATTCTTGTTAAACAAATATAAAAATCCAGAGCCTGGTCATTAAAAGAAATTGTTGACAGTAGAAATTTATCAGCTAATAGTAACTCAATCATGCTTCCTTTCTCATCCTTCAAAGCACAATAGTCCCTGAGTATCTTAAGTTTGCAATACAACTTTAAAGTTACTTCTATGGATTCTGTTAATTTTTAGGATACAGGTACACAATCCTTTATCCGGAACCCTTGGGGGACAGTGTGTTCTGAATTTCGGATTTTTCCGGATTTCAAAACAAAAGCTAGCTGCCCAGATTTAAGCCCACCTGAATCGTGCTGCCGTCTCTCTCTCCCCCCTCGCCCATCCAAGTCACGCTGCCGTCACTCTCCCTCCACTCGCCTGAATCACGCTGCTGTCTCTCTCCCTCCACTCGCCTGAGTCGTGCTGCCGTATCTCTCCCCCCTCACCCATCCAAGTCGCGCTGCTATCTCTTCCCCCCCACCCAACCTAGTCGTGCTGCTATCTCTTTCTCCGCCCCGCACCCCCCCTCCACTGTACCTGCACCAGGAAAATCCAGCTTTCCGGATTTTAGATGTCCGGATAAAGGATTGTATTTAGTCATTCAGCATTTAACCACAGTCTTGTTTGATCATATGGGATCCAAGTAAGGCTGGTCAATTGGATTGAAAATTGTCTTTGTGAAAGGAGTTAGAGGGTGGTAGTGGATGGATGTTTTTCTGATTAGAGGCTTGTGACTAGTGGTGTGTTGCAAGGCTGGATCCACTCATTTGTTGTACAAATAATGATCTTGATGGCCATTATTAGTTGGGATCTCCCGATTCAGCAGTACAAGACATAGAGTACTGTTACAGTTCTGGTTGCCCAGCTACTGAAAGGATATCAATTAGTTGGGCAGGGTGCAAAGGATTCACCAGGATGCTGCCTGGACAAAGAGGGCTTGAGTTATCCAGAGAAGTTTGATAGGGTGGATCTTTATTCTGTACAGTTAAAAGGGTGAAGGGTGACTTTACAGAGGTGAATAAAATCATGAGAGCATGGATAAAATTAATGATCAGTCTCTTTCCCAGGGCAAGCAAATCTAGGACGAGAGCTTTAAGGTGAAAGGGGAGAGATTTATAAGAACCTATGAGAGGGTGGGGCATATCTAGAATGAGCAGCAAGAAGAAACTATAGACGTGGGCATGATTTTGATGTTTAAAAGATATTTAGTCAGATATATGCACAGGAAGGGTTTAGGACAGTGGTCCCCAAACTTTTTAGACCCTTCATGGTTGCGGGGCACTATCAAAGATACAAAGGACACATACATCTTTCTTCTACACTCAGTCCATCCTCCCGTTTGCTCTCAATTTATTCAAATATCAAAGCCAAATACAACATGAGGCTGACCACCACTGCCATAGGTGCTATTTTCCGTTGATCTGCCCTGCTTTCTACCGCAAAAGTTTAATCGACTCCCTCCCCCCCAGGGGCTTTCGACCAACCCCTGGAATTTATCGACCCCTTGAATAGTCCCACTTACCCCCAGGGGTAGATATTGACCACTATGGAGACCCCGGTTTAGAATATAACCAAATGCAGAAAAATAGGACTATCCCAGAATGCCAGCTTGGTCAGCATTGAGTTGTTAAAAGTGCCAGTTCCATGCTGTATGACTCAGTCCTTTTCTGTCAGGGTTTTCCTCTAAGTGGAAATAGTTTATGTTCTAATTTTATAAGATTAATGATTACAATCTCAATAAGTGAGTTGATCACTTGGTATGCTAAAATTTGTGACAAGATCCATGATTTCTGCAATCTTCATCAGTATTTGAACCTACTAATTTCTCAGAATGATTTATTAATTAAATCATTTGCATTTAATGGTATATCTACTCAAATTTGTTTCACTTCTCCAGACTACATTACCACAGTTTTTGGAACTTTACCTGTTGCTATCCCATCAAACAATGATAAAACTTTGATTGGCTTTCTGTTCTCAGCAGGTACTGCTGGATAAATTTTAGGTGGATCCTGGAATTAAAGAATTGAAGATGCTCATTTGTCATTTGCTATCGACTCAGTGCAACATAACTTCGTATTTAAAAATAAAATCTAATTAATATTCAAAGATATTTTCAACAGATTCCTATCTGCATAATATTAAGAAAGTTAGGATTAAGAACTTAGTCAGGTAAACTTTATTCTACATTTAAACACAATTTGTTAAAAATCACTTTTTTCCCCCAGAGATCCAAAATTGGCCATAAAACGAGCCTGTGGTAAAATTGTCCTCATCTTCTATTTTTTGTATAATTCTTTAAAAAATCATTTGCCATTCTAAACCAGCCATTCTCAACGGGGGCCCTCTTGGGAGCCACAGCACACTTAAGGGTCGCCAAGGTCTGAAATGACAAAATATATTTAATTTTTTTTATGTACTCAGTAGGAGAGAAGTACAGAAACTAAACTTGCCTGCTTCACAGGGAAAGAGGCCATAAACTTAGAGCAGAGTCCTCAGGGGCCATAGCAAAAAACTGAGAATAGCTGTTCTAAGTTATCGTAAGTTATGAATTCCCAATATAAAAATACTGGCATTTGTGAAATTAATTGTTTCAAATTTCTTTCAGATATTTTTAAAGAGACATTATATTCTAAACCAAAGTTAAATTATTTTGTATATTTAGCCTTTGTTATTGTATGAACATTTTTGAGTTGCTGGACAAGGTATCAATCATTGGGGGGGGGGGGGGGGGGGGAAGGGAGTGCTTTGAACTTCTTGAAGTTTTTGGAGATATATAGACATCTAGGCAAATATAACAAATTACATTCCTGACTTTTGCTTCAGGCATGAGAGAAAGATTTTTCTGATTTCAGGATGCAAAACCTATTCTTTTGCTCACAGTATTTATGTGGCAGCTCCACTTGAGGTCTGATTAACAGTGATCCCCAAGATATTGATAGTGGGGGAATGATCATTATTAATGCCATTGCAGGTCAATAATGGGCAATTAATTTTTTTTCTTTTAGGAGATATCATCTGCACCTAACAAACATTATTCTTCAATCCAAATTTTAAAGTTGTCCAGATCTTGCTAAATGCAATCTGTTCCACTTACAGGGGGAGTTGTGAATGAAATAGAGCATTTATAACTCACAGTAGAACATTTTTTGCTTTTTAGTAAGTAATTGAAGCAGCTAAAATTTGGAGCCAGGACTCTGACTTGAGGAACTCCTGCCATGAAGGTCTGGAGCTGGGATGGTGGTCTCCAACAAGCACAGCTCACCTTTTTTGAAAGGTATAATTCTGACCTTTGGGATATTTTCCCTTTGATGCCCATTGCCTTTAGTTTTACCAGGCCTCATCAATTCTACACTTGCCCTTGAGGTTCACAACTCAGCTCTGGAAATTAGTATTTTAATCCATGTTTGGATGAAGGCGACAATGAGGACTTCTGAGATTCTGCTGAAATTTAAAATGGGTATTGGCAAGCAGGTTATTGAAGAGTAAGTGTCATCTGACAGCATTGTCAAAGACAACTTCCATCACTTGCGAGTAGTTGAAAATGGTCAATTTGGGAGATTGGATTTGTTTTAACTTTTATGACAGGTCACACCAAGGCATTTTTCTACATTGCCAAAGTGGCAAATGTGTTGGTACAGCTTAGTAATAAATTTTGAAATATACTTTGCCAGATGAATTGTTGCAATTCAACAAAAGTAATTTACTTTATTAACATTCAAAGAAGCTCTTGTCTCAGTATAGGAAATTGCATTACTTACATATTCTTGGCCATTATCACTGGCAAAGAACTCTTGAAGTTTCATGGTCCAGTCACTGCGTCTTCTCAGGACTCCGTAGCTTTCATGTGGAAGGCACATGTAACATCGCCAAGGATCTTGTACCTTGGCTTCTTCAGAAGCACCTGGACCTACCAAAATATCTATGCAATCCACACAAAAGCATCTAGAGACAGAAATTGGGAATAGTCTGACTACTGTTACCATTTAATTAGTATTATAATTGTGTTTAAAATGTCTTATATCAACAAACTGAAAATTTTAGCTGATTAGAAAGAGCCATCTGATTTGTCATGGGCATGAGATGTCTGATGAATTTGAGAAACATTCTTGAAGAAGTAACTGAAGTAGAAATGAGCACAAATGTCCAGAAAACACTTAATAAATTTGTCAACTGAGAATGATAGCTAAAATTCAAATTCATGAAACGAATGGAAAATACTAAGGAATTCATCCAGAGTTAAGAGTTAGTCTGATGATGGTGGCAAACACTGGCATTATATATATAAGTGCCTCAACTATTAACTCTAATAAAAAATTATATATGAAGAAAGGAAGTAAAAGTTCAACTACGATTATCCAAAATGGCCTATTTCCGATAAACTTATTTTACAGAGAACTGGAGATTTTTTAAAAACAGCCCAGTTGCAACAGCAAATCACTGTTTAAACAACAAGGGAAGGCTTTTTAAGCAATAAAATAATATTTAATTTCACCAAAATAAAATGCTGGCCAGTGCCGATCACCGAAACAAACCCACCGAGGCCCCACTCGTGCTGGGAGCCAGAGGTCCCCGCTGTTGCCCGGCAACCCAAGGTCCGCGCTGCCACCGGGAGCCCAACGTCCCCAGTCAGTTCAGCTCCGAAAAATTTTTGGATAAATGAGGATTTCTGATTTGTTTCAGAGAATCCAATTTCGGATAATCGGAGTTGTACTGTATATATTTATGTTTGACAAAGATGCATAGACTAAGCAATATAAGATGAAGCTTTAAATCTGAAACGATCCATAAAAATTTTTATACAAATAACAAAACTACAAACACAACTTGCCATTGAAAATGGATTATTTTTATAGTAAGGTCTTCCATTTTTAAACTGATAGGAATACTTTTAAAATGTTGAAGCGTTAAAGCCAGGGAAAGTTTGAAGATACTTAAATGGATGTTTAAAAACAACATAATTGGGTAGCAATAATAATCAAACAGACTCATTGCATGCTGGCGTTTATACCTAGAGAATAAGAGTCCAAAAGTAAAATTTATAGTTGAGTTATAACAAGTATCTTAAAAGGAAAGAGATGGTCAGGGAGGGAATTCCAGAACTTTAATCTAAGAGGATAAAAGACAGTTATCAATGATATGGAAAATTAGATATAATGAGTTGAGAAACATATGGATCAGGGAGTTGCACAACACAAAGGAATTCAAATATCCACATTTGACAGAGTACATACAGGCATGGCATCATACAACCCTGAGATTCTTTTTTTTGCGGGTGAGGCAGAATTATCACTTATTGGTAGTGAAAAAAGACTGTACACAGCATATACATGTAAACAAATAAAGAACTGTAAACAGATAATGAATGAAAACAAACTAACTGTGCAATATAGAGAGAATTAAAAAAATCATAAAGTGCATAAGTAAGAGTCCTTAAATGAGTCCCTGATTGAGTTAGTTGTTGAGTCTGATGGTGGGGTGGGGGGGGGTAGCAGCTGTTCCTGAACCTGGTGGTGCGAGAAGAGCGTGTGCTTGATTACTGCTGTTGCTCTCCGACAGCAGCATTCCCTATAGATGTTCTTGATAGTGGGGAGGATTTTGTCTGTGATGTTCTGGGATGTGTCCACTACCTTTTGTAGGGCTTTACGCTCAGGGGTATTGGTGTGCCCAAGCTAGATGGAGATGCAGCCAGTCAACGCACTTTCTACCACAACTCTGTAAAAATTTGTCAGGGTTTCTGGTGTCATACCAAACCTCCGCAAACTTCTGAGCAAATAGAGGTACTGATGTTCTTTCTTCACGATGCCATTAGGGTGTTAGGTCCAGGAAAGTTCCTCCGAGATAGTGGCTCACAAATTTGATCACCTTCTCCTCCTCTGATCCCCCAATGATCACTGGATTGTCCACCTCTGACTTTGCCTATCTGAAGTCAACAATCAGCTCCTTAGTTTTGGTGACATTGAATCTAAGGTTGTTGTTGGTGCATCTTCAGCCAAGTTTTCAATCTGCCTCCTATGTGCTGACTCATCACCTTTCTTTACACAACCCACTACCATGGCATTGTCGGCAAATTTGCTCATGGTGTTACTGTCGTACCAAGCCACACAGTCATAGATATAAAGTGAGTACACCAGAGGGTTAAGAATATAAACCTGTGGTGCTCCAGTACCGATGGAGATTGAGGAGGAGATATTCTTACCAATCTTCACTGATTATGGTCTGGAGGTGAGGAAATCCGTGATCCAATTACACAGTGGGGTGTTAACTCCCAGGTCTTAGAATGTGCTGATCAGTTTTGAGGGGATGGTGGAGTGAAATACTGAACTGTAGTCGATACAGAGCATCCTGATGTATGCATCTCTATGGTCCAGATGTTCCAGGGCTTTGTGTGGAGCCAGTGAGATGGCATCCGCTGTAGACCTGCTTCTACGATAGGCGAACTGGAATGGATCCATGTCTCTGCTCAGACTGGAGCTGATCTGCTTCAACACCAGCCTTTCAAAACACTTCATCACTGTTGATGTAAGTGCTATTGGTCACTAGAGTCATTAAAGCAGGTTACTGCACTCTTCTTGGGCATCTATATTATTGACACCTGTTTGAAACAGGTGGGTACCATGCCCTGCTGGAGTGAGATATTGAACATAGCACAGATTTTTAATAATCAGACAGGTACTCCATCTGGGCCACAAGCTTTCCTGGAATTCACTCTCCTGAACGCACACGTAACAACCTTGCCCTCAATGCCACCAAAACCACGAGCTGATTGTTGACTTCAGGAAGGGAAAACAAGACGTATAGATCCAGTGATCACCGGGGGATCAGAGGTGGAGGAGGTGAGTAAATTTAAGTTCTTAGGAGTCACTACCTTGGAGGACCTTTCCTGGACCCAAAACACTAATGGCATCGCGAAGAAAGCATGTCCGCGCCTCTACTTCCTCAGGAGTTTGCGGAGGTTTGGTATGACACCAGAAACCCTGGCCAACCCTCGTGCCACCAGGTTCAGGAACAGCTGCTACCCCTCAATCACCTGACCTCAACTCAAACTCAATCAGGGACTCATTTCAGGACTCTTATTCGTGCACTTTATATTTTTTTTAAATTCTCTCTGTATTTCACAGTTTGTGTACATTCATTATCCATTTTCAGTTTTTTTTACATGTATATATTGTGTACAGTTTTTGTTTGCACTAAAAATAAGTAGCAATTCTACCTTGGCTGCAGAAAAAAGGACCTCAAGGTTGTATGTGATGTCATACACGTACTCTGATAAGACATCTGAAATCTAAACATCATTGTTGTTTTTATTTTGTTTGAATCAGAAGGGGAGTGACAATGTACACTCATTTTTAGCACTAAAAACAAGAACAGAGAGAGCCAGATAAGCGTCAAGCAGTCACATTGATGTGGAAAAAAACTAGAACAAAGGCAAGATTATTACATTAGCAATTATTACTTCAAATTGTGTTGATGACGATTGTTGGTAAAGGTTTATCAACTTCAAAAATATACCATTTCTCAACATTATTAGGAAAGTGCACAGAAGGATCCAATACAAGTACTCCCCAATTTACAACCATAATTCGGACTGAAGGATCGGTTGTATCTCAGAATGGACGAATGTTGGAATTGCTTACATTTGTTTAAAAAAATTAAAAAATATAAAATTTACGCGGTTTATGTTGTATTTGACAAACTATAACAAGTTACAGGGCATGTAAGAGCCAAAATGTGCATGCTTACCTTGATAGTCGGCATCCCGGGGTCCGTAGGCTGGGTGCAGCATTCTTGATGCCTGTGTGCACGTGCGAGTCTTCGGTTGGAGCATACATGATGGGTTCGCGTATTGGAGTTCAGTTGGCGCATGCGCAAGAGTTAAGCGCCCTAACAATATTGAGTTCATACTGTCTTACAAGGTTAGTATGGACATTTTGGCTCTTACATGTCCTGTATCCCTGTTATTGATTGTCAAATACAACATAAACAGTGTAAATTTTATATTTTTTTAAACAAATTTTCGATCGTATGTGTGGATGGATGTGAGTCACATAGGTCGCAAGTCGGGGAGTACCTGTATTGTGACCCACAATCAAAGTACAATAGATGATGAAAGAGTGGATTAAAAATAGAAAAGACTGGATATGCTCAGCAGATCAGACAGCATCTGTGGAGAGTGAATCTGTCAATGGTTTAAATTAAAATCCTTTCATAAGATTAGGGATACGTGTGAAATAATTTTGTGTTGCCAAGAGAGGAGGGTACAAAAAGAGATCGAATAACCCAACTGATGGTGGGTTTAAAGGCCAACAAATAACAATAAAGGCTGGAAGGTATGGCTGGGAAGGAGTGAACATGAGGAGATAAAATAAATAAATCTGAAATATTCCAAGAGGAGAGAGGAAATAATGTTAGAAAGGGAACACAAGGCTATTATAATTGGATGCTCTGACATTGCTAAATTAATCTGTGATGTATCACTTTGGAAAATGTGTTGTTCCTTAAACTTATATTAGCTTTGGTAGAATAATGTAGATTGGAGAGATCAGATTGGGAGTGGATAGGGCAATAAAGGTGACAAGCAATTGAATGCTCAGCCTTGTGGACTGAACGGAGGTGCTCTGCAAAGCCAATCTGCACTTGGTGTAGAGATAATATTGTGAATCATGCCTGATAATAAAACCATGGGAAAGATATTTTTGGGGCAATAGATTCAAAATGATTAATCAGTAGTCAAGGTTAGGTGTAAAATTCAGTTTGAACTTCCTCAACAATACAACTAGTCAAACTTCTTTGGGTCACAACATTCCTTTGATTCAATACTGGGCGAAAAAAATGCATTTCAGAGATCAAGGGCCACTTAAATCACTTATCAAATCAGTTAGTGTAACTGTGATCAAGGAAATAGCTACTGCAAAAATTATCTCAAATATGTGAAACTGATGAAAATCCATAAAACACAATTTCAGAGCTTGTACTGTGGCCATTACCTGCAGCAGTTTGCATTCCCACACAATAACACCTCTCGACCACCACAGCACACTGTACAATACGACTGGTAACCATCATCGTCATACATGTATGAAGTCTCCAGATAGATATCCTGCAACATACCAATTTATAATTACGATACTGTGGATCATATCCTGTGGAAAATACATCTTCGAAAAAGGAAATTATTTTAATAAGTCACTTATACTGATAATTGAACATGGCTATCACTGGTGAGGACATTATTTGTGTCCATCCCAGCTACCTTGTTAAGGTGATGGTGAGCTCTCATGTTAAACAGTACAGTCTTCATGGTAACAGGATTCAACAATGCTATTGAAGAAGCTCTGCAAAAGAATGAAAGAACACAATCCACATATTTCCAAGTCAAAATTATATATGATTTAGGGGATAACTCCTCATGGCTTGCTGGGCTTGTTAATTTCAAGATCTTGGCAAGCTGTTGTGTTGCATTTTGCCCATGATACCAGTCGAAGCAGATGTATTTCTAAGTCCTCCTAAGGACACCCTACTGTCATGGCATATAATCTACAGCAAAAAAAAGTTCCAGAAAATATGGAAAAAGTACCAGACATTATTTCTCTGTTTGGGTCTTTGCTCCATTATTTCCCTTGCAGAATTAAGGGAATAACTACTTGTATTAATGCCATTATCAACAGGAAGATCAACATCATTGAATTTATACCACAATTCACTTACACATAGACAGTTCTGGAATGGTGCTACTATGATGTCTGTTTGGAATAAAGACAGGCAAATTATACCAATGTCACTATCCCAATATTTCATAAATATTTAAGATTATTCTCACCATTTACCTCAGTTAAAAAAACTCACTGGAGGAACTCAGCATGTTGTGCAGTATTAGTGGGAGAAGAACAGTCAATGTTTCAAGCTGGAACTCTTCATCAGGACAGACTTGGTGAAGGACTCCAACCAAACATTGATCATCTTCCACTGACCACATCCAGCAAATTGTTTGTTGTTTTAAATTTCAACATCTGCAATCTCTTGTGTGTCCCTAATTATTTTAGTGATTATGTTCAAAGTAAATCAGGCAATTTAAAATAGAAAATGCTGTCTTTTGGAGTTGAATTCAGTTTGGTAAGTTATGCTTTTTTGGGCAAACAGTTGTACAGGGTGAAGAGAATCTGGATCAAGTTTCGTTGGCCCAGTATTAGCAACCAGAATTCCATTTGTGATCTTCCCACATCCTTAATGATCTGATCAGGATGTGGAGCATCTTTTTAACTAGCCCAAAACACTCTTGTTCTAATGACTTGGTCTAAGTAACAACAGAGCCTCCAAGGTCCTGCCCCTGAAACCCCTTAAAGTTTTGACGGTAAACGAAACGCCTATAACCAGCTGTCAAAATAGTGAAGGTAATTTAACAATATAAATTCTGGAAACTAGATTCGGATCAATCAATCAATCAATTTATTTATTTAATTGGTCTGGTGTTCTTGTTTGGCCACATGCGTTTATATGTTCCACCCATGTTGCTGTTTCAAGCAAAGCACAAGCTAAATTCAACCCATTTATTTCAAAGCAGTGAAATACAAATCGACTTTGTAATTCTAATAATAATGATGAATGATGGACTCTGTTAGATATTGTTTGAGGGTAGATTACATCTTCAATTGTATGCTTAGTTGTAAACAAATAAATATGATTATTTAATTCTTCAGCTATTAAAATTTTACTTCAACAGGAATTCATTGATAACCATGTGCACTGACAATGCCGTAATAAATACACTGGAATTAAATATTTTCCATGACCACCTAGCCAATAAAACAGTGTAATGGATTACCTGCCTATTTGGAACCATCTGAATTTCATTCCATCAGTTTGAACCTGCCTGCTTTTCATATGGGCGAAGAGCCGACTTTACCCTATTGTGTCTTTTGCTGAGCAAATAGCAATATCATCTTCCAGAATTTTCTGTGATGAGTAATGTACTCCAACCAGTGTGTTAATATGAAACACAAAAATCTGTAGATGCTGTGATTGTAGTAAAAACACAGAAATGCTGGAGGAACTCAGCAGGTCTCACAGCATGCAAAGGAGGTAAAGATATATAACCAACATTTTGGGCCCTTCTTCAAGGTGCTAAAATAGCTCATGGTACAGGATTAGATCAAAGAATGATAACTTATTCTTAGAAATAATGTTTGCCTTCAAGAAACTTGCTGGTGAAAATCAAATGTAAGCATATTATTTCCCTGATCAATGCACATGACTGGCACAAGGATTACATTAATCATTCAGCTGTGTTCTGTATCAACCATAGCTTATTCCAATTGTGTACTTTCAAAAAGTACATACACTCACCTTGCAAATAGAACACAGACCACCTTCAAACAGTGGATGGAAAGTGCCGACTCTAATGCTGCCACAAGCAAGACAAAATTCTAATCAAAAGGAAGGATATGTATTAGACCATTTATCACTAATACAATCATACTTAGTTTAATTTAGTAGGTATTTAATAGAGGCTGAAAGATATTGTCACAAGACCTAAGAGCAGAATTAAGTAAGTTGGCCCATTGAATATGCTCCACCATTCAAATCATTTATTACATAAAGGTAATAAAAATCCTTTCATTATGGATAGCAACACTCAGCATCTATAGCGGTCCTTCACCAGTCTGATCAAGTGAGCATCAAGTACAACCCGATGAATCTCAACCAGATATTAAATAAAATAACAGAAAACAATATACCAAAGAATCCAGAGATCTTTCTCCTAAGTAACATAAAAAATAAAGAATTTGGAATTGACTTGGAAGATGCACAAAAAAGATTTGTTAAGATAGCCCCAGCCGTAGCAAAAAAATGTATTATGTCAACCTGGAAATTGGAAGATAATTTGAAAATACAACAATGGTATATAGAAATGAATAAATGTATTCCATTAGAAAAAATAACATATAGTTTAAGAAATAATATTGAAATATTCGAACAAGTATGGGAGCCTTACATTAAATACAATAGCGAAAACCTACCGGGGACAAACATTACCTAAGTTGATGGAAGGAGAAGGAAAGAAAAGAATGGACTCTGTAGAATTTCTGGTGTATTTTTGTTGAATGACAACATTGTCTGACTGAATTAATGCAACCTAGATTGTATACCTAAAATGGATGAGGGGGGGGGGTGGGGGGTGGCTTGGGAGGAGGGAGGGGGGGGGGGGGGGAGAAAAGGTCACTGTAAATGTGTGAAAAAGAAAAAGTGTATATCATGGCTATTGTGATTTATGGTGTGAAAAATTAAAAATTAAAAAAAAAGTACAACCCGATGAAACAGCACTCTCTGGCCCTCAGTGGAAAACACAACCAAGATACACACAGACATGACACACAGACAGAGAAATGGAATGTATCCACAGTACCTATATAGAAATATTAAAATAAATAAATAATATCGCTTTTTATTACATAAATAGCAGAGTCATGGATGGTTTGTATGAGCAGTTATTTGAGGTCATTTTACCCCAATCCATCCGTGAGAAAATCAACAGGATCATATTGTCCTGTTTATTTGCACTCAATTTGACTCCACTGACAGTTAAAATTACATGTTGCTTTTACAGTTCTTCCATCAAGAAGCAGGGATAACTCCAAAATCACAGTACTCCTCAGCACCAGGCTGTACATCCACCAAAAATAAATAACTGACTTTCTTTGCATGGATGAACAATTTTGGTCTATTTAGAACCAGGTTGTGTAAATGCATTTAATTTTAGTTTCTGTTCAAAAAGTCTTTGAACTTTATTTTGTTTTTATTGGTTTATGAATTAAAAGAAAAATGTGATTCAGTCTTTAGAAAACTGGGATTATGCAGTAATGAAATTAGCAGCCTAATGTCAGTTTGTCAGATCTAGTTACTTGCCATCATTCACCACAGGTTATAAATTATTTGTTTTCCTAGTCAAATTATACTAATGTCACTATCCCAAAGTTCTCTCTGATCTTTGCTATGTTTACATTTTCATAATCAGTGATCACCTGTATTACTAATCCCAGGTCCATTAAGCATTTCAAGCTTTTCGACATTTACCAGGATATTTCCGAGCGAAAAAGGGTGAGAGGTGACCTTGAGGTCCACAAGATTATGAGAGGCACAGATAAGGTCGACAACTAGCACCTTTTTCCCAGGGTGGGAGTAGCAAACTCCAGAGGACATCTATACAAAGGGAAGGGAGAAAGGTTTAGGGGAGTCGTCAGGATTAAGGTTTTTGGATGCCTGGAATGCATTGCTAGGGTTGGTAGTGAAGGCTGGAACAAAATGGGCAATTAAGAAACTCTTAGATAGGCAGTTTGGATGAAAGAAAAATAGAGGGATATAAGGTAGAGAGGGTTTAGTTTTTTTTGGAAGGTATATATGAGTTGGCACAACATTATGGGCTGAAGGGCCTGAACTGTACTCTAATGTTCTATATTTGTGTTGGTTACATCATTCTCTTCCTGGACACACAATTGGAGGAACCAGAATAAAGATCTCAACAGGGTAAAGGCGGGAACAGCTTCTTCCAAGAATAATAGCAGTAATAATCAGTAATTAAAAACTTACATGTGGTTTGGTAAGTAAGAGTGTGGCTTTTTTTCTTAAGGCAAGAACTGCTCAAGATTTCAGTCTTAGACTTCATTAACTCACTAATACTGTCCATATGTATTGAATACATTGTCCATAGGTATAAAGAATCCTCCATTTAGTCATATTGAACGGAAAGCTGATTCTTTGACATTACTCAACTGCTGAGTGCTCATCTCTAGGAACACTTCAAAGAGGAACCCTTAAAAAATTGGATTTGTTCTTGTTGAATGTTCTATTCCTCCATGAAATTACTTTCATTAACTTCAACGTCCCCTCCCACTTCTGATAGTGTATCAGGCAATTTGACCTTCAACCATTTGCTTGCTCAAAAAACAGGCGCAGTTTGAAGTCTATTATCTTGTAGTTAATATCATAACAGCTTCAGAGAATTGGAGTAATAGCATCTTATTCATATCATGAGACCTTCAGTGCAAGTACAGCACTCAATGCCTTGCAGGAATTCCATAAATTAAACGTGTCAAGCCTAAATCATTCGGCTCAAAATTTCAATTAATCCGTTATATCACCAAATGATGACTTCACTGGTCTTAATAATAAATCTAGTACATTACCATAAGAGTAGGCAGTTTTAACGGTCACGAGTATCATGCGATAATGATGGAAAAGCATGTGCATTTCTCATCATTACACAATGAAACAGAAACCTAAGGAACTCCTCACAAATATAGATTTCTGTAATATGGAAATAGTAAAATTCTATTCAATCTTTTTATAACTTCACAGGATAAGCTATTAGTTTCATAAACTGGCATGATTTTAAGCTCTTTACAAAATAAACCATGCACACAGTACAAGAGAACTAAAAAAGCTTGAAACTATCTAGCCCGAAAAGGTCAGATGCATGTTGTAATTTCTTCACATGAATATTTCATATTATGATGGATTTTTTTTCTTTTGTTGCAAATTTGGTTCCATAGTAAACTATTCCATAAATTGTTGAGACAAGAAGCTGAATAAACTTTATATCTGGCCTACAGATGGTGCCTCCAGCATGTACCCATTCATTTCAATATGGTTGTCGATCTTCAGATGAAAGATAAATGAAGTTTTGCTTATTTTCCTTTCTTCCACTGCATAATCATGTTTAACTTAATTAACAGTAGCTTCAGGATTTTAAATTATGATTTTGATAATCCTTCTTCATTCATTCTTTCCACATGTCTCTGATCACTACATACAGTACACTTGGGAACAATCAAAAAGCCTTCCACAATACAAGTTGTCAGAAAATCCTTGGGGCAGTCTGTAAGCAGGACCTTAACTTCCACTACTTGTGACCTTACTGCTGTACCTCTTGGAATGACTGGACACTGACAGTTACATAGCTGTAAAAATTCAACGTGGTCACAGTGATTGGCCCAGGATCAATGACATCCAGAATAATGTCTCATTGCATTCAGCTTAAAATATGTGTTCATTATAAACGTTGTTTAATACTTCTGGAGAGCAAGGCCTAATATTTCACCAATAAGAGCATATTCGGAACTACCATTTTATTTGAGTAAATTGCCGTTTCCAGTTGCTGGAATTTATCTATGCTATAATCAATATCATAGTCATCGACAAAATACTAAAAATTAAAATGTTCCCCATGTAACTGTGAAATGATTCACAGGGCAGCACAGTGGACCTTCTCCTTCATAGTTCCTGCAACGTAAGGGTTCAGTCCAGGCAGACGCAGCATGGTTTTAGAAAGGGAAGATCTTGTTTGACAAACTTGTTAGGATTCTTTGAGGATATAATGGGTGCGGTGGATAGAGGGGAACAGGTTGATGTTGTATATTTGGATTTCCAGAAAGCGTTTGATAAGGTGCCGCACAAGAGACTTATCAGTAAGTTACAGGAAAGTGGAGTCCAGGGAAGTATATTGGCCTGGATTGAAAATTGGTTGTCTGACAGGAGGCAGAGAGTCGGGATAAATGAGAGTTTTTCAGGTTGGCAGAGAGTGGTAAGTGGGGTGCCTCAGGGGTCAGTGTTAGGCCCACAACTGTTCATTATTTACATTGATGACTTGGAGGAGGGGACAAAATGTGGTGTAGCCAAGTTTGCGGATGACACCAAATTGAGTGGAAGAGCAAATTGTAATGAGGATGTGGAGAGTCTGCAGAGGGATATAGTTAAGCTGGATGAGTGGGCAAAGGTCTGGCAGATGGAGTACAATGTTAGTAAGTGTGAGGTTATCCACTTTGGCAAGAAAAATAAAAGAGCTGAATATTATTTAAAGGGTGAAAAACTACAGCATGCTGTCGTGCAGAGGGACTTGGGAGTGCTTGTGCATGAATCGCAAAAAGTTAGGTTGCAGATGCAGCAGGTTATTAAGGTTATTAAGAAGGCAAATGGAATGTTGGCCTTCATCGCTAGAGGAATTGAATTCAGGAGTAGGGAGGTAATGTTGCAACTGTATAAGGTACTGGTGAGACCGCACCTGGAGTACTGTGTCCAGTTCTGGTCTCCATATTTGAGGAAGGATATACTGGCTTTGGAGACGGTCCAGAAGAGGTTTACTAAGTTGATCCCTGGGATGAAGGGGTTGACTTATGATGAAAGATTAA
The DNA here is from genome assembly GCF_036971445.1 of Narcine bancroftii. Classification (NCBI taxonomy): domain Eukaryota; kingdom Metazoa; phylum Chordata; class Chondrichthyes; order Torpediniformes; family Narcinidae; genus Narcine; species Narcine bancroftii. The sequence continues at coordinate 12,155,468 of NC_091474.1, read as the reverse complement.
ATCGTCTAGGATTGTATTCGCTCGAGTTAGGAGAATGAGAGGAGATCTTATAGAAACATATAGGATTATGAAGGGTATGGATAGGATAGATGTAGGAAGGTTTTTTGAGATGGCCAGGGAAACTAAAATGAGAAGACACAGTCTCAAGATTCGAGGGAGTAGATTTAGGACAGAGATGAGGAAAAATAGTTTTTCCCAGAGAGTAGTGAATGTTTGGAATTCTCTAACCAGGGAAGTGGTTGAGGCTGCCTCATTAAACATATTTAAAATTCGGTTAGATAAATTTTTACATGACAGAGGAATTAGGGGATATGGGGAGAAGGCAGGTAGGTGGAGTTAGGTCATAAATTAGATCAGCCATGATTGTATTGAATGGCGGAGCAGGCTCGATGGGTCATTTTTGTCCTACTCCTGTTCCTACTTCCTATGTTCAATTCTGATCTCCAGTAGTGTCTGTATAGAGTCTGGATGTTTTCCCTAAGATCACATGGTTTTCTCCCATTGCTCTATGTACATGCAGGCTGGTAACTTAATTGGCCACTGCAATTTACCTCTAGTGTATAGGCTAGTGGTAGAATCTAGGGAAAGCTGATTGGAACATGGGGAGGATAAAAATGGCTTAGTGTAAATGGATACTTTGTGCTGGTGCAGGGATGATGGGCCGAAATGTCTGTTCTGTTTTGTACAACTTTCCTGTTCAACTAAATCCACACAATTGCAATGAAAAGGAAAATGTTGCATCAGTTTAAAGGTAATAAAAGACAAACATTACCTTCAATACTTTTATTATTTGATGTAACTTGAAAGAAAATTTTTTCTGTAAGAAATTTAAAAAAAGAAATTTGTGAGTAGTTAAGTGCATTGAACAAATTGACTGATAATAGCAAAATATTCTTTACCTCTTCCTCGGTGTTCTTCTTCAGTCCCTTCTTTGCTTTTATAAAAATTTGTCTTCTGTTTTTTAGTAGGAGGATAGTATTCAGGGACAAAGACTTCAACAGGAGTTCCACCTCCAGTATCATTATCTGACAAATTATTGAAAAGTTAATATGAAAGAATTATATTTGTTGTCCAAATAAATAAATTTTAACCATATATGTAAACATTGAAGTTTGTAATTTATGTTCATTATTAACTACTGATTATTGTATTGAAACACATGAAGGTAAATATTTGAGATGTACAGTATATAGGTTAGGGGACCTGTCTAAGTGTTTAAAGGGGAAAAAAAGCCCATTCTGCTTGATTCTGCCTCCTTCAATGGCATAACTATACTAAAATTTTACAAGTGTAAGGTAAAACATCATGAGATGGGAATGTGTAGGGAGTTACCCTGTACAGGGCTGTAACAAGAAGGGGAGGTGTCCTTGTACTCCTGTTAGGTAAAACATCATGAGATGGGAATGTGCAAGGCTGTAACAAGATGTGAATGCATCCTTGTACTTACAAGATAAGAGAGACATTGATGGATTGAGAGGCAGGAAGCTAGCAGGGAAAGGATAGCAACAGTTTTAGTCATTGGACAAGTAATGATATGATGATGTTCTAAGCACATATCCAAGGGTATAAAAAATCACCATTTTGCTGATAACGGCAGAATGTATTCTCCGACTAACATGGTTAGTCGCAAGTGTTACAATCCGGTAATAAAGAACAAAGAACCCTGATTTCGACTCAGCCTGGTGTTTGTCTCACTCATTCATGAACAAAGCAGACCTAACACAAGTCAGAGTTGCTACTGCTACAAGCCTCACTTGTTCAATAGAATAATTATGTTGCAGCTCCAAATGAATCAGTAACTGACTCAGAAAATCAAAAAGGACATTGATCAATTTTCACTTGTAACTCTTCAATCAATCCTCATGAGCTATACCAGGTAACTTGAACATCATTTTTGTTAGTATGGGTGACTAATACTGGAAGTAGCAACTTTTGATGATCACAGACAAGAACACATTTTTTGGACTATTATCACAGATTTATTAAAAACATGAATACTTTCCATCAGTGATCAATGCCATATAAATAAATATTTTTTGAATACAAAACCAAGAGAAGAATAGATCGGGCTATTGTAGTCTTTTGCCCAGAGTAGGGGAATCTGTAACCACAGAACGTAGGTTTCAGGAATGGGGTGGGGGGGCAGGTGGAAGAGATTTGACAGGAACCTGAGGGCTAACTTTCTGACACATAGCATAGTGAGTGTATGGAATGAGCTGCCAGAGGAAGTGGTTGAGGCAACTATTACTACTGCACCATTTAAGAAAAAAATTAGACTGATACAAGAATTGAAGAAATTTAGAGTGATATGAATCTAGCAGAGGTAGGTGGGGCAAATGTGGGTAGGACATTTTGATCAACATGGGCAAGTGGGCTGAAGGGCCTGTTTCCATGCTCTATGACGAAAGACTGCGTAAAAGGCTATTTAACTCTCAAGCACTAATATTGCTTTATAGGTGTTCAAAAGTCATGTGGTTTGTTACCTGAGACCCCAAAGTTGAAAAGCTTAGGATGTAATGCCATTCATTGGGTTCTACAAGGCAACTAGGTATCGGGACCAGGATTTGAGGAGGTGCTAAAGGCAAGAAGAGCTCCCAAAGAAGAGTTAGGTGCTGAAAGCTTCCTCATTGTATTGGAAGTTCAGATCTGGCAGCTGGGTTATGCTAATGGATGGAAGAGGAGGCAACTGCAGGAGTGCTGGAGGCAAATGTATGGTCATCGGTGTCTCTGCTTCTCTTTCTCTGATTGCTGGGGGAGGCAGATAATGCTACTGAAACCTCTATGGGACTTAAGGCAGGCAAAAGTTGACACATTTTGTTTATTATTACATTTTGTGTATTAGTACATGACAATAAAGGAATCTGTATCTAACGAGCATGCCTCAAACTTCACAATTTTACATTGGGCTCAAACAACTTTTAAAATTTGCATTTTCTTTTTGTATCAATTTTTTCTTCAGACAAATAGTGCATGTCTTTTAAATCAGCTTCCAGTTAAATATTGAGAAACATAATAATAAAAAATTAACTTGTTTTATTTGTTATTGCAGATGGCCTACATCATCATTATCATTACACTGTAGAAATGACAAAGATTTCATCATTACCTGTATTTTGTTTGGGCTTAATTCCTTCATAACCTTTTGGTTGGAAACCTCCAAATGCCCAGTCAAGCATTGGCTTAATTTGTTCCTCTAAAGTGCCTCGGTCATTCGAAGGGAATGGCATTCCAGATCTGCTACTGGCAATCTATAAGAATTGATAAGATATATCAGACACAAAATAAATGTTCACCCTTATGCCAAAGTAACAAAAAGATAACCATTTACAGTTGTATCAAAAGAATTTGAGCAATATGATTTGTTAGAGAACACAAAAATGGAATGACACAGACTTGATGGCCTCATTCAGTGCTGAACTAACCTGTAATTTCTATAAAATCCTGAATAGACAGAACTTATGTTAGACTGCAGCCTTCAGACTGATTAGGAATGCAGTACAGATCAAGTACCCTGTATCCAAAGTTCCAAAAAGATCCAAACACCGAACATTTTTTCGTGCCAACATGATATCCCAAGTTGAAAAAAATTCACCACCTGACTTTCCCAAGTGGGCTCTGACGCTCTGTTGGCGTCAGTTTGGTAACAACAGACCTCTGTGGTACAAAATGAAATCTTTGCTCCTGGCCAGGAAGATGCCAAATGGAGCTGGGTTCAAGCTTTCAGTATCGGCAGCAGCTGCAGTTGGCGACAGCAACTCCATTCTCAACATTGAAAAAGTTCCCTCGGGCTCCCGGGCAGGAGTAGGAACCTCGGCCTCCCGGACTCAAGTGGGGACTGTAGTCGGGAACTGGTGGTGGGGAGGTGTCGGGACGGGCGACTGTGATGGGGATGTGTCGGGGACTGGCTGTGGCGGTGGGAAGGCATCGGGATCAACAGCAGAAACATTTGAAAAAGCCATTGAGGAGAATTTCTAGTGTTTGGTGCTGCTTTTATCTTCTTTTGTAAGAAGAGATCAAGTTTTGTTAGGTAAGTACTAAACATTATTTCATGTGAATTTTCCACTTGTGGTATCATATCAGTGCTCAAAAACCTGACCGTTGTTTGTTTTGTTGAACCGCTGATACAGGTATTCTGCTGATGCTACTGAACTGCTTGGTTCAATTGTTCTGAAAACCAAAATAAAACCCCAGAAGCCGAAAAACATCTGGTCCCAAGAGTTTCGGATATGATGTACTTGACCTTTAGAGATAAATGGAACAATGGCCAATTTCTCATATTCCCAATTTATCCCACAGCATTAAAAAAAGATGTTTCAGCCTGAATTCAGGTTTCTTGCTCCTAATTCCCCCATCAATGCTTATTGTCCCATTCATTAGGTTACTTTATTCTCTAAAAAGTCTCTGATCGAAAAGAATGTATCGACTTCATGTGGATGTTGCATGATCTGCTGAGTTTCTCCAGCACTTTTGCATTATGCACTAAACCCCAGCATCTGCAGATTTTCTTGTTTAACTCTTACATCACTATTCATAACTGGAGACAAGAGACTGCAGGTTCTGGAATCTAGGACAAAAAAAGAAAGATCCGCTGGAGGAATTCTGTGGGTTGAGCAGCATCAGTGGGAGAACGAGAATTGTCGATGTTTCACGTTGGGTCCCTTCGTCAAGACCCAAAACATCTCCCACTGATGCTGTTCAATCCACTGAGTTCCTCCAGCAGATTGCTTTTTGTCCCAGATTTCAGCATCTTATGTCCCCAGTTTACTACTTCACAGTGAAGTCTCTTCAAGGCATGCTGACTTTGAAGACATTTTTCTCCAGCCATTATGAAGGGTTCTGACCCAAAATGCCAACAATTCTTTTTCACCCATTGAAGCTGGCTTGATCTGCTGAATTGCTCCAGTAGTTTGTTTTTATGATCATTGATCACTTATTTGCAACATTAACAAAGATTCAGTTTCTCATTCATTGCAAAAGAATTAAACAGAATGTTAATACATATATAGTAAAATGCCCATTATCCAGAATTCAAGCAACTGGCAGCCTCAAGAAACGAGCATAAAAATCACAGAAAATAAATAGGTAAAAAATCCAAAAGTTTAAAATTGGCGCCCCTAGAGGTTAGTTTGCCAATCACACAACATGCAATCTCAAGCAACTAGAAAAATCAACTATCCAGCATCTACCAATCCCCAGGGTTTTTACTGTATGTGCAATCCACTCTAAAGTGACAACCTACACGTGATTTTTTAATTCTTTTCCTTAATTTCCAGATATAATTGAATCTCTGAATTCAGGGCCAAAAGGCGTATCTTCCTATTTTTTTTAGCTTTTCAACTTTACCACCGTATCCCTAGTTGCTTGGAGGTGGTTTGCTAAATACAGGAATGATTTACTGGGAATTTCGACCTGTGACACTGACTACAATATAAAGACTACTTTTCTATTTATTTCTGATATCTTTCCTGAAAGCATTACTTTGATTCACACATAAGTAGAAAATAAATCTCCTAATCAAATGCAAACTTTCCGAAGTTGTTCAGTTACCTTATAACATAACATGCCACCTTTACCAGACTAATTCTGACCACACAATATGAACTGCAAAATATATTGAAACAAATTTACAGAAAAAAATGCACTTTTTAGTCAAGTTCTAAATTCAATTATATGGTTGTTTGCCAGAAGGAAAATTAACATCATTTGTGAGATATATAAAAAAACCTTTTAGTTAATATTTTCAAACTAAATTTTGTTTTGAGTTAATTAAGAACATATTAGACTGGCAGAATACTTGTGCATGTTAAGAATAGTATGCAAGCTTATGTACACAAAAAAGGAATAGAATGAAGGGTAATATTTGTACCAAAAAAAATCAATCGACATCAATAAAAAGAACAAGAGACATGAAAATGAAGAGTGCCTTTTTTTTTTAAATACACAAATTGCACAAAAATCAGTATCACCAGGGCAAGTCGTGCTTGCATTAATTTCTGATGAAATGATATCTATTGCAAAATTGAATCAGCTCACACGTGTGCTCGTGATGTTCAGGGATCACACACGCATGTATATTTCTGGCTTCACTATTCAGCCAATCCTCATTTTCTCCCTTACTGATGTAAACTGGACCTTGGGGAAGGAACCTCTGACCATAATGGAACAATCTCCACACAATTCAGAACATTTTTGCTTATATCATTATTTAAAGGCGTTCTTCGCTCTCATTGGAAAACCAGTCTCAGATCTCATAGTTGGCTGCTCAATTTGGTTTTGCCAAAGAACCAAAGGACAATTGTTAGGGTATGTTTTTGTGGCTGGGATGTTGTTCCCAGTGAGGTTGCATAGAATTCACCACTTGGTCCCTTGATTTTTGTAATCAAGAATAATTATTTAATTTAAATGTCGGGAGCAAAATAAAGAAATCTACAGATGATACAGAAATTGACTGTGTGGTTGACAGTGAAGAGAAATTCAGATTGCAGTAAAATAGAAACAATCTGGTTAGTTGGCCAGATAGATGAGAAATGAAATTAAAACCAGAAGTGTGAAGCAACTCCTTTGGGAAGGTTCAATGAGGCAAGAAAATATACAATATTGTAAGATACTGAGTGTGGTGCAGGATTTAAGGGGCCATAGAGGGAATGTTCAAAGATCCTCAAAATACGAGGTAAGAGGCCAATAAGTTGGTTAAAAAGTCATGTGGCTTACCATCCTTCATTAATCAAGACGTAGAATTTAATTGCAGGGAAGTTATCTTGGACCATGTATGACATGAGTTAAGTCGCATCTTGAATAATGTATACAGTTTTTATCACCACATTCCAGGAATGATGTGCTTTACTGGAAAAGGTAGAGAGGAGAAAGGAAATTGTTGTCAAGACTAGAACACTCGATTTGAGGAAAGATCAAATCAGATGAGTTTATTTTCTTTGGAACACAAGAGGGTGAGAGGAGACTTTAATAAAGATGTATAAAATTATGGGAACCATGATTTTATTCAGAGAAGAAAAACAAGAGGGGAATAAATTTAAAGTATGAATAATCAACTTTTAAAAATTTGGTTTCAAAAAGCAATTAAAATAATAGATGATTGCTTTGAAGTTAGTAAATCTATTACTTTTCAAAGAATGAGAGGTTTAATATACCAAATAATACACTTTTTTCATTATCAAGAGCCTTTTAATTAAAAAATTAGGTCATAATTTAACGTTACCTAGTCAAAATGAATTGGAAGTATTCATATCTAATGGAGGTATTAATAAGTTTATTTCAGAAATGTATAGATTACTTCAAAAATTGTTCCAAAATTGGGAATTCATAAATCAAGACTAAAATGGGAATCTGATGTGAATGTTAAAATGGATGAAAATCATTAGAAAGAGTTATGCAAACAAAGTATGACTAAAATTATTAATGTTAGGTATAGGTTAGTACAATATAATTTTATACATCAATTATATTTAACACCTAAGAAGTTAAAGAAATTTAATTTGACATTATCAAATTTATGCTTTAGATGTAACAAAGAAGTAGGTTCTTTTATACATTCTACATGGCTTTGTCCAAAAGTATACGTTTGATTTGAAATTTAAAAAAAATTGGAATAAAGTAATAGGAGTTACACTTCCAATAGATCATATGATATTTTTGTTAGGAGATATTAAAAATACTTGAATTAAATTGAGATTAACTATGCGTCAAATAGAATTTTTACAAATTGCTTTAGTTGTTTCTACTATATGGAGATCTGATGTAGATTTAGGGTTAGAGAGATGGCACGCAGAATTGCGTTCATGTATTCCACTTGAAAAAATTACTGATAATTTATGCAGTAAGTATAATTTATTTTTGAAAATATGGAGCCTATATATAAAAAAATGTTGGTTTAAAAATTTAAAGATCTCTCAATATCTGGTCTGATGGGTGAACCTGTGCTCCGTAATTTAGATCAATTTATATTTTTAGATTGACATTCTTCTTTATTATCTATATATATATTATTTTCTTATCTATTCCTTATTTTTATTATTATTATTAGTTTAGAAAAGGGGGGAGAGTTAGGGAAGGAGAGAGGGAGGGTTGAAAATATTCACATGTAATTTGATATCGATACATATGTGTGTGTGTATTTTTCAATGTGATTTAAAGTTTTAAAGAAACTATTTTTATAATGATTAAAGGAAGAAAATATTTTTTTACTTGCAGGGTTTCAGGGTTTAGTGGTCACTAGCTGAAAGTGTGACAGAGGCAGAATTTTGTCACATTTAAACAGTAAGTGCTCATTGAATTATTTGGATGTGATTATAAACCCACTTCTCCCTTCTGCTCTGAATTAGACAGTAAAATGTTTATCGAAGAACATAAAAAATCTCTAGATGTTCTTAGTCAAAATACTCTCTCAATATTTTTTTTCTTTCAAAATGTTCTTATTCCCTGAGTGCAATCTTACTGTATGCAAAGTAAAACAAGAGGTACGTCTCAAAATAATTCTTTGGTAAAGAAACATAACAACTGTAGTTCCTCTTTTTTTGATATCTTCTGAATTTGTAAACTGATGAAGTCCACAAACCATTGAAATCGATCATCAATCTGAAAGTGGACTCTGGGAAGTCATGCATCATCAGGTACATCTGAAGCTGGTTTCTTCTTTAAAGTGGTAAAACATGAAAGTCTGCAGACACTGTGATTGAAGTGAACATAAAGCTGGTCAAACAGCGTACTTTATATAGCAAAGATAAAGATCCATAACCAATGTTTTGTGTTTAAGACCTTCATCAAGTTATTAGTTGAAGGGTTCAAGCCTGAAGTGTTGGTTATGGATCTTTATCTTTTTGATATAAAGAACACTCTCTGACCTGCTGAGTTTCCCCAGTTCTGTGTGTTTACTCTTCTTCAGTATTGAGAGGCAAGTTTAATGCCATGCAGTTGCCATGGGCTAGAATCTTACAGAGCATTACATAGTAGAGGGAAGGTTCTTCCTTCAAAATGGATGATGTGAATTTAGCAGACATTTTATTATGGCTGTTTTGTACACCAAAAAACCTATTCAGAATAGGAAAACAGAGCATCTGAATGAATTGCCAACCCAGAGTTCATTTCCTATTATGACAAAGAATCTTTGACCTGAAATGCAGCCTGGCCCACTGAGAATTTCCAGCGTTTCCTGTTTTCATGACCAGGTGCTGTGAATCACAGTGACCTGGATTCACAGCACCTGAATTCCTAATCAAGATCAGGAGCTGGGAATCCATGATTCCCCAACGAACATTGATTGAAAAGTGCCCCTCCAAACTAAGTTAGCAAAACAACCCAACTATTGAAAAAGAAAAAGATTTTCAGAAGCAGCCCAAAGACTTTAATACAAAATCTCCATTCCTAATTCTTAAATGTATTACCTCCAAAGCCTGGTACACAGCTCTTTTGTAAGAAATCAGCTTGTTAAATGCAGATGTGTGAAAATATTGGCCAATAGCAGTTAAAGGCATAAGTTTGTCAGCAGAAACCTTGAAAACAAGAAAGTTGGAAAATGTTAATTATCCAAAGCATTCTGAAAATTGCACATTTTTAAGGACAGTTCTGCCTCCCATCCCCCTCCGCTGTTCTAAATTGTGAGCTGTTGTGCCATCTCTCTTCAGATTTGTGCTGAAGAATAGCGTCATTATATTCAATTGTTAACTGAAATTTCCACTGATGCGGTGAACCAGGAAAGTGAGATCTATTACTTTTGATCAGTTCAACCCAAATTCCAGAGACTAGGTCGAGAGCAAAGGACAGGTCCATGGATCATATCTATCACATTAGTGGCACTTGCACTAAACAACAGTTATCCCGATGGAACAGAGGCTTCCATCAGATTTTAAATATTATTTACCAAATAGAAAAATGAATAAAATAAATGAAAAAAGGGTGTTTTATGCAAAATGTTGTCTGTTAAAGTGGTAGATAGTTTCAAGAGTAATCTCCAAAAGTAAAATGTACAACATATAAAGGAGAGAAAAAAATAATAATTTTGAGAGTGGGAATAATTACTCTTCTTGCTGCAGAGGATTAAATTAGCTCCTTCTCCACTGTTGTATCATTCTGGGAGGCTAGTAAGGACATGGGAAGAGGTCTGTTTGTACTTGCATCCAACAATGCTGGGATCAATTCTGAGGCCTCATAAAGAATAATGGTGAAAATGTTTCATGAGTGAACTTTCTGGGTAAGCACAAGATTACCCCAGAGCAAAGAAAGATTGGCAAATTTTATCTAAAGGTTGTCTTCAACAAACAAAAATTAAGTGGGATATGGCATAACTAAATTCCCCACTTTTTGGTTCCAAGTTCATAGTTTCCATTAGCTATCCACTTAAGATACATACAGGATTCTTTAATGAAATTCAAGTGATTTTTGTTATATAAAGATAGAATAGTTTCACAAAATTTAAGTGATAAGCAATGGTTCAATGAGATCACTCACTATTTTACTAATTCATCTCTCCTGCCATTGTTTTTAATAAATGAAACACATACTTTAAAAGACATAGACAGGTGTATTATGGAATGTTATGCATTACGGCTGTTAAGGTGGGTGTTGTGCAGCATGTCATTGAAACCATAGGATGACATAGGGGTCCAAGTCCATAGTTCCCTGAAAGTGGCAAAACAGGATAGTAGGGTGAGGAAGAAGCAGAAGGCATGCTTATCTTCATAGGTCAGACCACAGAAGAGTTAGGATGTTATTTTGCAACTTTACAAACCACAGGTTAGGCTGGACTTGGAATATTATGTGCAGTCTATAAGAAGGATGGGATTGGCTGAAGAGTGCAGAAGAGATTCATCAGGTATTGAAGGATATTGGGTGTGGAAAGAGATTTCATAAACAGTGATACCGAGGGGCAATTGATAAATAGATATTCGATTATGAGGGGGTATAGATAGGGTAGCTAGTCAGGAGATCTTTTAAATCTTGGTATGAGTCTCAAAAACAAGAGGGAATATCTTTAAGATGGAATTTGAAAGGGAATCTGAGAGCTAGGATTTTTTGCAGTGATTGATATCTGAATGCCAGATGAGATGGTGGAACTGTATACGATTACATCATTTAAGAGACATGCCGATGAACACTTAAAAAGCAAGGCATAAACAGATTTGGTCCTAATATGGACGTGAGACTAGTGTAGATGGGAAAATGGTTGGTGCAGATGTAGGTCCTGTGGGATATCCTACACAATGACATATTATCACTCTTCACAGTCAACCACAGACTATACAAATATTCGAAGACCGGCCAAAGCAAAAATTAGGCAATTCCCAATACCAGGAGAAAAGAAAGAGTTACTCACCAGTCTATTATAAATATATTTTGAAGACACAGACAGGAAATATGTAACAATTCTAATACTTCCTTAAAAAAAAATCAAAATAATTCCAACCATTTAAAACCTTTGCTCCTGAGTGGTCTAGTTTGAGTACTCAAATACCAGTGAGGGATTTCTTTCAGAATGGAATAGTTATTATGCAAATTTCTTTTGCATTGACAATTAATAGTCTTCAGATTCTGCATTAACCATAAAGAAGATTTTTTTGTAGATACAATAAAATAAATGTCAAACAGCATTAAAATTAAGAGTCTTACTTTTAAATGTCAAAATTACTTACCACCACTTGTGAAAAGAAAAACAAGATTAGAGGGAAATAGGAAATAGAGTTCAAATATTGGACTGGAAATTCTGTAGTGTCTGAAAAGATGTGTTAAACCATAAGTGCAGGTTGTTTTGAAAGACCCTCTGCAGCAATAGTGTATGAAATCCAAGGCACTATGTGATTGGGGACATGAATGGCATTAGAAAGAGGAGGGAGAATGCTAAATAGCAAAAAAAAAATTATTTTATTCTCTGGGCAAATTTGCTTTCTCTGGCTTTCTGGGATATTATTTGTTGAGATCATCCCTTTCAACAGAGGTCTTTTTTTTCTTATTAGCATGAATGACTTTGAGTGTCGAGATACATTTTATGTATGTTGAGGTCAGTGTTACCCTCCATTTGGCTTCATTGCATATGAGTTTGTACTTGCAATCAGGACATATTTTCAAGTATTAGCGATTTAATATTAGGGTAAATCAATGTGCGTAGCACACAAATCATTGCTTTAAATGGAAGAAATTCTTGACTATTATATTCACATGATTACAACTTTATGCAAGCATTCTCACCAGTTTATCTTTTGCATGTTAAGTTCTATATAAAGTTAGCACGTATGGGAATGTAGCATAATTATATTAGATATTCGTATGTGAACTTCAAACCTAAAGTTTAACTTTTTAATCTTCAGAAAAAAGTTGTCAAACTGTTCTGAAACTTTACACATTTTTGTCACCTGCTTTGTACTGACCTCTGAGAACTTGCCATCTCCAAACCACTGAAGCCATCTCATTCCTGATGCAGCTCGTCTTCTTCCAGGTGTGCGCCAGGAAACCACAATTGCAGGCCACCACGAGAATCCCTTTATTTTTCCCCAAACCAACTCCCCAATTCCATAACCTTTGCCATCCTAAAGGACAAATTTTTTTAAAATTAATCAGAATCCCATATCATTTTCTTCGACAGTTAATCATCAACTACAACGACTAATTCAAAATAATTTGAGGTAATTTTGAAATATTTTATGATCCTAAATACCGTCAGAACTACTTCTTTTTCACCTCATATGTTTTGCTTACTGGGTGCCTATTTCACAAATGTAAAACAGACCAGGAAGGTACAGATAGATGTACAAGAATTGAAAAATAAAGATCTTGTATATGATGCTAAATATTTGTTTGTAAATGATCAAATAACAATGCATTCCTTGCAGGCTGAAGCCATTGAATTGAAACATAAGAAGCAGTTGAAATAAATTCCTTGCCAAGATGTATTTTTGCCAGGGATGATGCATTATTCTTATACTCCAACTTTGGTGGCAGAAACCAAATATGAAAAGGGGCAATGGCAATGCTAAAAAGTATCAAGAAGTTTTACTGAGCTTTTGTAGTTCCAAGCCTTTGACTTCTTTAACTAATAATGTTTTTATTCAATTTTTGGTTGTGGGCATTGCTGACCAGGCCAGCATTTATTACCCATCCCAAATTGTTATTGGGAAGGTGGTGGCGAGCCACCATTTTGAACCACAGCTGAAGGTATTCCCCAGTGCAGTTTGATAGACAGCTCATGTACCTATGTAAAGGTCTGGATCTACTGCAATTTGCCTACCGTTACAATCACACCAAAGAAGATGCAATCTCACTGGCTTTCCACTTAGCCCTGGATCAACTAGACAACAGCAACTTATACATACGGCAACTTTTCATCGACTATAACTCTATATCATTATTCCCTCAGTGCTGGTCAACAAGCTCCAAACACTGGGCCTCTACAGTCCCTCTGCAACTGGATCCTTGACTTCCCCATCGGAAGACCACAGTCAGTACAAATTGGAAACAACACCTCTTCCTGACTATCAACATAGGCAAACCTGAAGGATGCGTGCTTAGCCCACTGCTCTACTCATCCTATACCCATGTCTGGGTGGCCAGGCACAATTCAAATGCCATCTGCAAATTTGCTGATGACACCACGATTGTCGGCAGAATCAAAGACGGCAATTAGGAAGTGTACAGAAGTGTACAGTTCGTTGATTGATGTCACAACAACCTTGCATTGAATGTTAGCAAAACCAAGGATATGATTATGAACTTCAGGACATGATCTGAACATGAACCAGTCCTCATTGAGGGGGTCAGCAGTGAAGAGGATTAAGAACCAGGTTCCTGGGTGTCAACATCTCTGAGGATCTGTCCTGGAGCCTCCATGTTGATTCAATCACAAAGAAGACTTGCCAGAGGCTACACTTTGTGAGGAATTTGTGGAGATTCAGTATGTCACTAAAAACTCATGAAAACTTTTACAGGTATATCATGGAGAGCATTCTGTCTTGCTGCATCAATGTCTGGTATGGAGTTGCCAAATCACAGGAAAGGAAAAAACTCCAGAGGGTTGTTAACTCATCATCATGGACACCAGTCTTCACTGCATAGAGACTATGTCTTAAGAAAGCAGCCTCAATTCTCAAGGACCCCCACAACCCAAGGATCATGTACAACTTAGAAAATCTACAGGTTCCACCTGTCTTTTGTCCTTGTCCTTCTTGGTGGTGGAGATTGCTGGGTTGGGAGGTGTAATTGAAGCAGCCTGGGTGAGTAAATGAATTGCACTTTGTAGCTGCTATACACGGTGTCGGAAGTGAACTGAATGAACTTTTAAGATGACTTATATGCATCAATCAAGTGGGCTGCTTTGTCTTGGATGAAGTCAAGATTCAAGAGAGTTATTTGGGCTCATCTGGACAGGTCAAGAGTATTTCATCATGTTCTTGATTCGTGGATGATTAAATTGCATAGTATTTTCATAGCTGCTGACAATCTAATTGCATGCAACAGACTAAAAAAAAGCACCAAGCTTTTTCCTGTACAATTACCACAAAAATCAGATAAACAAAAATCTTTGTAGCATATTACCCATGTTCAGTTTATTGATTCAGATATATTACACCCACGCAACATCCTTCCTCATTCACTTACTCCAATTAAATTGCACCTTCAGTAACTTTTATTAAGTGACAGTTATAAAGCAAGCAGAGAAGCAGGCCATTCACCCATCGTGGTAAGGAACTTCAAATTCCTGGGTGTCAACATCTCTGAAGATCTATCCTGCAGCCTCCATGACAATGCGATCATGAAGAAGGCTCACCAATGGCTATATTTCATTGGGAGTTTGAGAAGATTTGGAATGTCACCAAATTTCTACAGGTGGACCATGGACAACATTCTGACTGGTTACATTAATTTCTGGTATGGAGGTGCCCATGCACAAAACAGGAAAAGGCTACAGAGAGTTGTAAGCAAGTCAATAAGGACATTAAGGACATCTCTAAGAGGGGGTGCCTCAAGAAAGCAGCCTCAATCATCAAGGACCCTTACTACCTAGGCCTCTTCCAACACTACTACCATCAGGAAGGAGGTACAGGAGCCTGAAGATGCAAAAACAGCTCCCCCACCACCGCCAACGGATTTCTGAATGCCAATGAGCCTGTAAATACTACTTCACTTTTTTTCTCTTTTTAGAACTAATTTTTTTTTTAAAGTCTTGTATTCACGGAATTGTATTTTAGAGTAATTTTGCCTCTGTAATTCACAATACTGCTTCCACGAAACAACAAATTTCATGACACACGTTCATGGCAATAAATCTGATTCTGATATTGACACTAGCCATCAATATTAATCCCATCTTCCAGCAGTTGGCTCATAACCTTCTATGCCTAGACCAGGGGAAGCCAAAGTCTTTGGTTGAGGGCCACATACAAAAAAAATGTAAGGAGTCATGGACTAAACAAAATTAATCCTGTCAGTTTTCAACCACTGTCGGCTCCTTTAACAGGCTGTTTAAAGCCTGCACAGAGCCAACGGCAGCCGCTCTGTGCAAATGGACCCTGTGGAAAAGTGCTGAAACTTTATCCCTGCTCTATGCAGGTCTGCACCAGTGGCACCACCATTTTATTTTCTTCTAACAGCCCCTTAGAAATGGACCACAGGCCTCAGTTGGCACAGGGACTGTAGTTTGGCCATCCCTGGCTTTGAAAAATCAAGTGCTCATCTGGACATTTTTTAAATGCTGTCAGCTCTGTCCAAACTGAAATTCTCCATCCCAGGCAATGTTTGGTTTAATTCTTCTGAATGCTCTCCAGCATTATCACATATTTTCCAACAGTATGATGATCAGAACAGCAGAACGACAAGCTGAGGTCAGACCAATGTTTTAGTGAGTTGGATTGTGACCTCCCTGTTCTTGTATTCCATATGGTTCTTAACCATACTATCAATCTGTGCTGCCTCCTTCAAGGATCTTTGGACATACACCATGGGTTCCTCTGTTAAACTCCCCCGCCACTTCTCAGCCCATTTCACCAATGCATTAACATTATCCTGTAACCTTAGACTACCCTCCACACTGTCAACAACTCCACCAACCTTTGTGTCATCTGTGAACTGAATGATCATGTCTCCTATATCTACATCCAAAGTATACACCTATTTTACAAACAACAAGGATCCTAGCACCACTCCTTGTGAAACACCACTAATCACAGATATCTATTTACCATTTGTCTCCTACTGCCAAATCAATTTTGGTTCCAATTTACTAACTTGCCATGGATCCCATGAGCCCTAATTAGTTAGGTCCCAAATTCATTTTGCGATCTAATTCAATTGTGGCAAATAATACCCCCAACTTTATTAACTCATTTTGATTTTGATTTCTTGATCCCCTTACTAAATAAGAATCTGTTGATAAAGCAAAATTCCCATGTAAAAATCTTTTTACGAGGGGCAAAAATAAAGTTCACAGAACACTTTTCTCAGAGATAAAATAAAGCCAGTGTGGACTACAATGGCTTGCTGGAAGAAGGAGTTCAAATCTATCTTTTTGATAATTGCTGTACTGACAAAAAATACATGACTGTACCAATAAGAAATTTAAATTATTTTAATTTGTTCTAAAATGTTATATCTACCTAACAAAGCACCTGGTCTCTATGCTTAACGATGATGATAAAAAATTTGCAAAAATATGTATTCAGTTTCATATCTGAAGCCTTTTCTATCTATAATTAATGCATACAATAAATTATTCTGCCTAAACTGGTGGCAGTGAAACTGTAAAATTGCTGTGCACAGCAAGTCTAATTATTATTGGCAGGTTACATCCATTGCTCTGCTGTGAAGATTGGAATTAGGAGCCAGAGTAGATCACTGAGCCCCTTGTAACATTCATTAAGAACATTCATTTCAATGCATTCCTGCCCACACTAACTACCTTACAGCACACGTCCAGTTGGACCAAAACTCATGAAACCACAGAAGTCACACAGAAAACTGCAGATGCTGGAATCTGGAGAAAAAAAAACAATCTCATGGATGAACTCAGCAGGTCGAATTGCATCAGTGGGTGAAAGAGAATGATGAAGGGTTTTGGCCCAGCATATTGACAAGTATTTCCTCCCACTAATCCAATGGGTTCCTGCAGCAGATTTTTTTTTTGCTCATGAAACAACCCTTGAATTACTATGCACAAATATTGCTAAAGATTTACATCATGAGGATCCAAGTCATTTTTACTCAATTAAAAATTAAGTACAGTAAAACCCATGGTATTCAGAATTCAACCAAACAGCAATCTTAAGTAACCAGTAAACAAAAAGTAAGGAAAATAAATTTTAAAAATGAAATTAAATAAAAATTGAATAGGTAAAAATATAAGTTTAAAATTGTAGAAGTAAATGTTCTCTGAAGTAACACATAAAAAACACATTGGTGAAGATGGGAGCAAATATTCAGCTAGTGGAGTGTCTTGGTTGTGCTTTGCTCAGAGCAGCTGTTTTGAATAAAGATGTGTGAAACAGCAATGGCATTGATGCTGCTCGTTGTTGGGGTAACTCTCTTATTAAAGTGTCTCCTTATTCATGCTTAGCAAGAGTTGCACCGATCACAGATTTTATCTGTAAACTTGGGGGGGGGGGGGAAGATGTTAATTATCTTTCAAGCAACTCCGTGGAAGGGGAGGAACCTGCAGATGAAGTGACAGTTAAATATTTTCAAAGAGTGTGACTGAAAATAAAGTTAAATGCTTTAAGGTTTATATATTCATGCAAATGAAGTCTGTTCAGTATGAGTACAGTATAATATTTTTTGTCTTTAAACTGTTAGTATTAGTTAGGCATCGTAAGAATAAGTCTCAAGCAACCCAAAAGTACCCTTATATCAATCCCCATGGGCACTGGATACGAGGGGTTTCACTGTATTAACTCATTTAAAATTAATAGTTTAAACTTTGAGTTGGGAAAGATAATGAAGTGGTTTCATAACATTGTGAAAATATTTTGAGAATTTTTGCAACAGAATTTCAAAGTTGAAGTTGCAACTACATTATAAAATTAGCAGAGTGGAGTAATGCTGCCACGGAATGATGGATATTAATGATTTATTTTGCTGATCTATAATTTTGATTTTTATCAGTGACCTTTCAGGTTTTTCATGATGAAACCTATGAACATTTTTAAAATATTCGTTTGCAAAGTTTCATCATATAACCTATACCATATTGTCAGATATGAATGATGTGGAGTTTTGGCAAATTTGAGCAGTAATAGATATAGAAGAGTGTACATTAGGAATTCAGAAGCAGAGGTTGAAATGTCAGTCAATATATTATTTAAGATCCAAAAATACTGTGGTACATAATTATCTACCCTGAATTTTATGAACCCACACTCAGCAAGTAAATCTATGCATTAGCAGCTTAAAAAGACAGAATTAATTTCTGTGTTTAAATTGGATTTTACCTGATATTGAGGGACTCCATCAGTGCCCTTCACAATAGTACTTTCACAAACAAAGTCTTCTGCTGAATTTGGAGGTATCTTACTGCTTTCCAAAGGTTCCAAAGTAAGATCTATGACAGAATCCTCTGTTAAGAAAGCCTTGGAAGAGGACGTCCTGGTCTTTTGGGGCTGTAAAGTACATATCAAGAAACAAATAGCCTACACATTAGAATAACATTTTTTATTACTGAAAATCCAACATTATATTGATTTTCAGCTAAAAATTAATGTTTCAAGTCACTTTTCATATGTTGGCTTGATTCGGTTTTACTAGAACATGAGAAATAGAAGCAGCAGTGGTCCATCTGGCCAGATGAGCCTGCTCCGCTCTTTTTTAAAATATTTTATTTTGAGAATTTTCAATCAACATGTGGTCAAAATGAAGAATAATCAAAAAGAAAAACATCAATATCAATAATATTAACAAAATACAAATGTCAATATTAAAGGAAGTGAGAAAAAAGTCAACATGTAATTTGATTATTATAAAGAAAGAAAAATTACAATAATATTACAAAAAATAAATTCAATGAGGTCATGGCTGATCTGGTTGTGGATTCAGCTTCACTTACCCATCTGTTCTCCATAACCTTTAGTTCTCCTATTATTCAAAAGCTATCTGCGTCTTTAATACATTTAATGAGGCAGCCTTCATTTGGCAGAGAAATCCAAGATTTATCATTCTCTGGGAGAAGCTGCTCTTCCTCATCTGTCCTCAATTTATGACCCTAAATCTGAGGCCATCTCACCTAGTTCTAGCCTCACCTGCTTGTGGAAACAACCTCATTGCTTCCATCTTACCTATTCCTTTCAAAAGTTTATTTGTCTCTATAATATCCCCCTCTTCCTTCAAAACTCCACTGAATACAGTCTCAGGCTACTCAATCTCTCCTTATAAGCCAACCCTTCATTTCTGGAATAATCTTCATGAACCTCCTGTGCCCTGTCTCCAAAGCCAGTATATCTTTTCTCAAATAAGGAGGCCATAATAGCGCACAGCTTTCTCGAGCCTCACATTACTCTCTAAATTCAAGCCCTTTAGCAACAAGGAGCAACATTCCATTAGCCTTCTTGATTACCTCCAAACTAATTTCTTGTAATTCATGTACGTCCACTCCCAGGTCTCTCTGCACAACAACATGCTGCATTTTTTCAGCATTTAAACAACCATCCAAAAGAAAAATCAAGTTTTACAAAACTATTTTTCAATGGGACTAGAGATTTTGTATCAACCAAGAGTCCAGACATGACTGAAGCCTGTAAAAATCAATCAGGCATGATTATCTCCAATTATTCACATTAGTGTTCCACAGGAGTATCAATTATTCATTAAGTAGGTAACGTAGTACATTTTATGAATATTCACCACATAATTAGAGTTACTCCAAAATGCAGTAAATAATTTTCTGTCTGTCTATTACATTTTGGTCAATTTAAATATATATATAGTCAAGAGAGATGAAATTAACATTTCTAGCATAGGAAGAAAACTGAAAGATGGTTCTTGCCTTTAAACAATATATAAGATGTTCAAATCAAAATGATATTTTTGTGGGTTTTGATGGATTGTAAAGCTCTCCATAGACCTCCATGTACTAGTTTCCCCACATGAAGTGGGGTGTTGCAGGACATGGAGCTAGGACTTCATTTCATGATTGTCCTTAAGTATAGCAGTCTACTTTGATGGCCAAATAATTTTTTTAATACTGACAGAATTAAATGCTCTAGTCATTAATGTCTTAAGTAGACAGCAAATAAAGAAATAAAGAAAATGAAAAGGATAATAAATACTTGATCATCTGATGCTTATCTGCTTTTGACAATTGACAAAAAATAAAATCACATCTGTATGTATCAATCTTTTGGAAAAATAACATCCATTATGGGAAGTTTTAAAATATTGCTTGTGGTTATCAGTTCTATCATATTTCACTAATAATCCAGAAGATTCATCAATTACGAATGGTGCAGGAAATTCCAAGAACACAAAGCAAAATGGTAATTGCAGATATTGAGAGCAGAACCCTTCTTCGTCCATAATGGATTAATCACTGATAAATTCTTAATAATCCACAAGACCCTCTAATAATCTTATTCTCCATTTGAGTGTCAAGGTTCATATTTATTTGGAACATTTTGGAGATTTATCCTCAAGGTCTGTGTTTGCAAATGGACATGAGGTTAAACTAAGAGCACACAGGGCATTTTGATGACTGTTCATTTTTGTGTTTTTTTTTGTTACTTACCTGGTGTCCAAGCACATATATGTAGTGAGTTCGAGTCTTGGTTTAACTACAATTTACACTTCAAGAAAGGAGGAAGATACCACTAATACAATCTCTGCAAAATCCTCCAAGTAAGGGAATCAATGTCATTGTCCTCTCCCAGCAAACCTAGCACATCTCAATTGGTCAGCTCCATGTGCAAGTCATGACTTTTGTATACCCAACATCACATTTTCAAAACATTCTATTTTGAGCTCAGTCACAGGAAGAAATGACCAGAAGGACATAGGATGTTGCCTAAAACAAATCTATATCAATGTTTTCACTGAATTCCAAGCAGGTAATTTTTTTAGACACACATCTTGTGGTTACACATCATAAATGTTAACTATCCTACTGTTCATTGGCTGAATAATGGAAGATTAATTGCATGGAAACCAAAAAAATTCTAGTCTTTTGGTCCTTGGGCGCGAGGATGAGCAGATCAATTATTCTCGACCGCAAGGACCCTGCAA
Source organism: Narcine bancroftii (assembly GCF_036971445.1). Lineage (NCBI taxonomy): Eukaryota > Metazoa > Chordata > Chondrichthyes > Torpediniformes > Narcinidae > Narcine > Narcine bancroftii. The sequence continues at coordinate 12,134,270 of NC_091474.1, read as the reverse complement.
TTCTGGAACAGAATATGAAGTGCTATTGATCTTTTGGTTGCAGCTTGGCCTTTGGCATGGTAGGTTTTATTTGATGTACATTTGTAGAAGGCAGTAGTTTTGACTGCATTTAAAATAATGGGATAAGATTCTTGGATCTGCTCAGGACAGTCATCCAGATTTGAGGAGTCTGTGAATAAACCTTTTCCACAAAGCCACTTGCAGATGAGATTATTGAGATTATGCCACAATTTATATTACGAAAACAAACTACTGTTGGGATGAAGTTATTATCCATTATCTTTGGAAACCTTTCAGCGTCCTCCACAAAATCTACCTTTTTTTTAAAGCTTTTCTTGCATTAACTTGAACTGTAAATAAAGTGAAGAAAGCTTCTCCAATCCTTATTTTGTTTCTTTGGTTGAAATTATTTCATCCACTCTCCTCGTTCTTCTTTAATTTTTTTTGGTTTTCTTTTTCCAGCCACTTAGTTTGACGTCGGTATGTATTTCTTTGTATGTTCTTCTTTCAAAAGTGCCTTCAGTGCTTTGTTTTTGAAGTTTTCTTTGGTTGCTCTGATTTAGCCATGATATTCATACTAAATAACACTTATTTCTTTCTTTTTCAATTTTTTTAATTGTTTTTTATAATAAATACAGTATAATGAAGAAATCAGAACAAAACTGAAAATGCAATATCATTGATGCATGTGAGTGTGTGTGATAGAATATCTCAAGATAAAACTTCAAACTGTATAAACTCAATTCCCCCTTCACTGCACTGGATGAAGATGGAAAAGACATTGATATAATATATATTAAAAAAAAAAAAAATATATATATATATATAAGAACCCCACCTAAACTACTCTATTTAAAAAAAAGCATCTGAACAGCTTATCCTGAGGGTTACGTATATTTTGTAGCTTTTGATTCATACCGTGAATCAAGACTCATCTGGAAGAGTGAGTACATCTAATCACATTAAAAACATTTACATCAAATGAAAATAAGACATAAAAGGTTGACGTGTATCATCAAATTTCATCGATGAATAAAATACATGATTTTTTAAAATTTATATGAAAACTATTGGAGGACTAGAGTCTTTCCATTTGAATAAGATGGCTCTACTAGCCAACAAATGTAGCGAAGGCCACAACCTGTTGCGCAGGTACAGCTAAATGCCCTATGTCTGGTTCAATAGACCCAAAAAGAGCAGTTATTGGATTGGGTCATAGTTCCACCTGAAATATAGTTGAAAATATATTAAAAATATCTTTCCAATAGATTTCTAAGTATGGATAAAACCAAAACATATGTGTCAATGTAGCAATATCAGATTTGCATCTGTCACAAGTAGGTGTAATATTAAAAAAATATACAAGCCATCTTATTTTTGGCCATGTGAACATGATGCACCACTTTGAACTGGATTAACGAATGTCGGGCACATATTGAAGATGTATTCACCAGTTTAAGAATCTTGTCCCATAGAATCCTCCAATGATCCTGGAAGTTCCAACTCCCAAGCCTTTTTAATTTTATCGTGAAATACTGGACATAATTTCAATAATCTATCATATATAATCAAATTAACCATTTCTAAGAAGGATTCAATTAAAAAATATTATCAACTAGATCTGATGGTTATGCAAATGGAAAATCTGATTATTTCTAATCTGTAAATAATTTTTAAAAATGAATATTTATTTGGTAAGTCGTATTTACTGCCAGCTGTTCAAAAGGACATTAAACAACCTTCCTTAAATAAATTTGAAAAAGAAATAATATCTTTGATTTTCCATATAGAGAAGGATTGATCAATTTTTGATGGTTGAAAAAAAAAATTATTAGAGATAGTGCAAGATAAAATTAGGTTAGGCTTTACCTCCATCTTTTATCAATTTTTATAAATGAAATTTACTATTTCTAGAATTTTTGTTCTTCCAAATAAAGGAAGAAACTTTTGAGTCAATGTTATCAAAAGATGACTTTTGGATGAAAACTAGAAACACTTGAAATAGATATAAAAACTTAAATAATATCATCAGTTTAACTGCATTAATACAATCTATTAAAGATGATAAAAGGGGCCATCTAAAAAAAGACAATCTCACATACTCAAATAGAAGATTGAGTTTATATAAATCTTTAAATCATTTAGTAATTTTAACCCCTAGGTATGTCTGGTTTAGCCATAATATTCATAATTAATCACGCCTATTTCAGTGTTTGTTGTTATGCCTGCTGCAGCAGAAAATGCTGAAACACATGCTTCCAAACACCAAAGTATGAAGGTCATTCCAAATGGAAGACACTACCCAGGAACAGACAACATATTGATGATTGTGTTTTCCTTCTAACTCGATGTCAAGAAAGTGAAGGTGATAAATAAATGCATCAGGACTTTCTTGTCTGATTAACAAAAGTGGGATGTCAACCAATCTAGGATCAAATTAAGTGGCCAGTATGGCCACTTAAAGTTGGCACGCCACATACATCACAACAACAAAATCAATGATCTTGGATGGTTATTAGTATTGATGTCTTTTTTTGTTCGATAGAGTCAGAAACCATTTTAGAAATGATTTACAGCAGAATTCTCTTTGGAATATGAAATCAAGAGTAATATTTTAATATTGGTGTTCCCCTTATGATGTTCTTTCTTTGGCTTGGCTTCGCGGACGAAGATTTATGGAGGGGTAATGTCCACATCAGCTGCAGGCTCGTTTGTGGCTGACAAGTCTGATTATGCGGGACAGACAGACACGGTTGCAGCAGTTGCAATGGAAAATTATTTGGTTGGGGTTGGGTGTTGGATTTTTCCTCCTTTGTCTTTTTTTTCCCTTTGATGTAATGATTTGATATATCAAAATTATATTTTTGTTCTTTTAGCCTCGAAATTTCACCAAAAACCCGAATGAATACAAATGAGAAAATGCATAAACATATCTGAATGCATGTCATTCAATTCTAAAATAATGCAGCAAGAACTGTAAAATATGCTGGGTTGCTTAATATTCTTTATCTAAAATACTAGAAAGTTATACAAATATAATTTATTGCAATAAAACATATGTACCGATATCTCCAAAGGAGTTGTATTCCAAAAATCTTCTGTATTTAGCAAAAATTCTTAAATTGCAAAATATGAACCATTAATTTCATTGCACTGTAATTCAATGTTAGTAGTGTTACAGAACTCAAGAATTTGATCAAAAACCTTTCTATTAAAAATATATCAATAGAAATATCTGAAATAATTAAATATAATTTTATTAACAATTAAATCTTCAATTAAGATAAAATCATACAGAATTTATATTTCACAGTACTCACAGTGAAACACAGAAGATGGCCTCCTCTCTTTTCCCCAGCTCCTGCTGTCTCTTCCCTCTCTACCACCAGCTTCCCTCACAGCCATTATTTTGCTGTCTTTCTCTAGACTCCTAGCTTTTATCATCTTTCAGCACTTATCATTTCGTTCCTTTCCCTGCCGGTTCTATCATGAACGCAGCACTCCCATCTTTTACCCATCTTCCCTCCAGCCTAACTCAGGGTTAAACCAATTGTTGATTGTGTTATAAAAGATTATTCACTCAACCTGATTAATACCCAGTCAATCAGTTCAAAGTTCTGCCCTTTGCCATTGCTCTGAAGGTTCAAAACCTGGAGAAGACAGGAGCAGAACTTACTTGATACCAGTCACAGGGAGCCCAATTGATTTTTTGCTGATATATGTGCCAACCATCAGTTGGTTCATCTCAAACTGACTGGTCAAGAAGTGCAAGCTAAACTTCTGTTTGAAGAGATTGCCAGGTGCACAATGACAACAGCACAAGGTTATTTGAAGTTAAGCAGAGAGGAAAACATTCACTGCTAATATTTCTGAGGTGGTTATCCAATGCTGAGACAGAGAAAGGCACTATTTATTATTTATAATCTGGTTGATCATGACAGTAATGGGTATGTGTAAGGAAGTGGGTTCATTGCAAATTCATCACCCTTTTGTTTCTTTTTGTCTGAAATAGCTTGCCATATACCATAATCAGCAGAGACCATACTTTCCGAACTGCTTAACTACATGAGGTCATTATCACATTGTCTTCCACACCCTTCCTGCACCTCAGGCAGACATCTGTCATTTTTTTCTTTTGTCTCCCTCCGAATGCTGCAGGCCCTGCTGAACATTTTCAGCCTGTACATCTAATGCTCATTTGCAATTGAGTGTGATAAACACACATATATTAGTGCTAAAACTGTAATGTCAGGTGTGAATCAGCTGGTTTGATAAGATGGTGTTGTTGTAATAAACTAAATTTTTTTAGTGTCTAGACTATGAATTTCTGGTCTAATAACATGTACAGTATCTAACCTATGGCCACAATAATTGATTATCTGATGAAAGGTCATCATCCTGAATCATTAATTGTTCAGAAATTAATTTTTTAAAAACTCTAGTGACCACAAATGTGATATTAAAGAGAAGTGCTGAAAATGCTCAGCAGATTACACAGCAACTGTGGAAAGATAAACAGATGAAAGATAATGGACCCAAGATATTAACTTTCCCTCTCTTCTCACAGATGCTGCATGACTTGGTAAGTATTTCTAACATTATTTTTATTTCAGCATGAAGTTCGTTCACTATTGAGGTGGAGTGATTACCATTGCTCATGTTGAGATAAAGCCTTTTGTCAACATTATTCTAAGCTCTATAGTACTGAACTGATTAAAGATTCACCTTCTGAAGTAAAATTTTTGGATAAATTAAATATTCCTTCACTGTCTTCAGAAAAGTTATTACTGCTGGAGAAGCCCATTTCTTTTGAGGAGATTGGTACAACAATTAACGCTGCAGTCTGGCAAAGTTCCTGGTCCCAATGGTTTCACAGCAGAGTTTTAGAAGACTTTTTATTATTTATTGATTCCTAATTTGGATCGGTTCTTTCTGAATCCTTGGTTGCTGGGAAACTTCCAGACACTTTTTATGAAGTCTCAATCCCTCTTATTGCTAAAAAGAATAAAGATCCTTCTGACTTCTTCCTACACGCCAATTTCTCTCCTGAATGCCAATACTAAGATATTGGCCTGAAGGTTAGAAAATATTATGCTCCTTATTATCTCTAATAATCTCAAATTGCCTTTATTAAGGGTCATTATTCACATTTTAATATCTGTAATCTATTAAACATCCTTTATTCTCCCACTGTTTCACCTTCTGAATGTATTATCTCACTCTATGCTGAGAAAACCTTGGATAGAGTAGAATGGGTTCTAATTAATTAATCAGGAAGAATTAAATACATAATTAGATTGAATTTAATGTATGAAAAATTTAATGTTGGTTTTGAATTTATTAATTGGATTAAATTAAAATATTTATCTCCTATTTTTTCTATTTTTACCAATTCAATAAAATCCAAACAATTTAAGAATCATTGTGGAACTAGACAAGGTTGTCCTTTAAGCACTTTATTATTTAATCTGGCATTAGAAACATTAGCAGTGGCCTTTTGGCAATTTGATGATTTCTGGAATTATAAGAGGTGGGAATGCTCATAAGGTCTTGCTTTATGCAGATGACATTTTATTGTACATCTGACCCTGATCATTCAATTTTATCACTCATTCATCAATTTGGTCAATTTTCAGATTATAAATTAAATCTCAAGAAAAGTGAGATGTTTGTTTTGAACTCTTCCAGCTCTCTAGACCTTACTGTTCCTTTTAATATTGCTAAAATTTAGTTTAATTATTTAGGTGTTACTGTTTCTAAGAGCTTCAATAATTTGTTTGAGGTCTTTCTCACCTTAATGAACCATGTCAAGAAGTCCTAAGCTCAATGGTCTCCTCTTTCAATATCCTTAATTAGATTATTAATATCATTTAGATGAATATCCTACCTAAGTTTCTATATATTTTTTAAGCTGTACCTATATTTATTCCCAAAACATTTTTTGATTTGCTTAATTCAAGGGTTTTATTATTGGGCAGATAATATTAGATATATTAATTCTTTGATTCATCATTAGGATAGACAAGATGTTGCAAGTTGGATTAATCTTGAAATTGAATCTACTAGGAAGTATTCTCTTATTTCGATAGTTGGAGCACCATTACCCTTTTCTGCTTCTAAATTAACTGATCATTTTTTTGTTAAACATATGTTGAGAATTTGGTTTCAATTCAGAAAACATTTTTGATAGCATAAATTTCTGTCAGTCAGTCCCTTTTTAGCAAATTCTTTTGTTTACCTTCAGTACAAGATTTTGATTTTCATGAATGGTTGGAGTGAGGTATCTTTTCAAAGATATTTTCAAAATCGTTTTATTGACCAAAATTTGACTTCTTTTCTAAGTTTAAACTATCTAAACATATATTTTTTTTAGCTATTTACAAATTAACTTTTTGAATTCCTGGGCATTGAGACTCCCTCAAAATCTGGAATATCACTTTTCTTGGGTAGAAACGGTTCTGAAGTTTTTTTTTAAATCATCTATGTTGACAATTTTAGGTTCCTGTTTACCCTTTTCCTTTTCTAAATGGACACATAATCCGATAATGAGAAACAGGTAGAGAATATGGGCTTAATTTAGAAAAGTTTTGGTAAGAATAGATTTTCTCTTGCTCGTCCCATTATAGATAACCATCTTTTTCAGCCATCTGTTTTAGATGCAGGCTTTAAGAAATGTTCGAGATAACTTTGCCTCTTTTGAACAATTATCTGCTAAATTTAATCTTTCTAATAGACATTTTTTTAGATATTTACAAGTTAGGCATTTTTCTCAGTCCAAACTTTCTGATTTTCCTCGAATTTCAAATTCAAATATTCTTGATTTATTTTTTAACTTACAGTTCATTCACGGTGGATTAATATCATGTATTTATAATGATATTGAATTTAAGAGCATTGAGATTAGGAATAATTTGGAACATGATTTGAATTTTAAAAATTCAGATGAAGATTGGTACTCTACTCTTAGCTTGATTAATGGTTCCTCATTTTGTGCAAGGCATTGTTTATTACAATTTAAGGTAGTACATATGTCCAAACTCAAATTATCTCATTTTTATGCAGATGTTGATCCATTATGTGGAATGTGGAAAATTCTTTGAAGATTCATTGATTCATATGTTTTGGGAGTGCCCCAATTTAAGAATATTTTGGGAAAACATTTTCCAAACTTTATCAAAATAGAACCATGCTCTTTAATTGCCTTGTTTTGTTTATCTTGTGAACAGGATATACCTCTGTCTGCATCCCAGGAGAAAGTTTTAGTTTTTATCAATTTGATAGCCAGACGATGAAATGGAAAAATGGCTCTTCTCTATGTAATGTCCTATTTAAGCTTGGAGAAAATTAGATACATTATAGATAGAAAGTTTCAATTTGAAAAGATGTGGGGTCCATTCATATACTATCATAACTGGAAGATTTAAGAAGTTTGGATGCTCTGGTGATTCTCTGTCTAGTTTATGAAGGTCACTATTTGATCCATATCTTTACTTACTTTTCTACAAGGTTAGAGGGATGGGATAGATTAGATTTTTTTTTGGTTTTTTTTCTTTTTATTCCTTTTTTAGATTAACTTGTTAAATATGGTTATCAGAGATATCATTAAATTAGACAGAATTTACCCTTTGTTTAGATCAAGGGATTGTCTAATGTAGTTTACATATTTTCTATCCAGAATTATTTTAAGAAATATTGTTAAAAAACTAATATAGATAGGTTTTTGATTTACATTTATATTTATTTATGTATCTGATATGACATGTTATTTGTTTTATTAGAAGACTTTCTATGTAGTTTTGTTTCAACCAATAACTTCATAAGGAAGATTAGCATAATTTTTATGTTATGTCTTTTTTGTATTTTTTAATGTATCATAGGTTATTTGTAGCCAAATGTAATAGTATATTTACTTTGTTGGATACTTATTATTATTACCTAAATATGATTTACAAAAAACTCAATAAAAATATTGAAAAAGGAAGAAATTCTCATATCCTTGCTGCTTCTTTTGCCTCTCACTTAGAGTGTATCTCTTATTTGAAATATCGATTTGTACTATCTAAATCAATCTTTTTTTTTAAAACTTCTATCAAATCTTTGCTCAACTTTCTTTCTTCCAAGAAGAATAGCTGAAATATTATCTTCCAACCTCAGTTCAAATTATTGGAGAAATGCTAGATATTTGTCTGCATGCTTTCCAGGACCTTCACAATGTTCCTTAACCAGAATTGGGCACATTACTCCAGCTTTTTCTGCTCAATCCTTTTTTTTTTAAAGTTCAGCGGCGTATACTTAATGCTTCTAATCATTTATTTTCAGTGTGCAAACATAATTCTGGCATCATACTCCATCTTCCAAACTAGGTTGCCTCTTCTGTTGCAATAAGGTTATGGAACTGCTCCTCAAGCCATTTGAGGGAGCTGTGCTGGGTTACCTAGAGAAACCCCAGCCATAAAAGGTTTCATGTACTGCAGCATATGGCATCAGCTTGAAACCCTGACTCAGCTGGCTCCCGTTTAAGTATCAATTCACAGGCTGGTAAGGGGTCAACACCTGGCTTTTCTTTGGAGCAATCCCAGTTATGATACATTGCCTCCGCACTTGCTTTGTTTGATGTGAGAATGGCGTTCATTCTATGTTTAATCTTTAAAAGCAGGAAGAGTTGCTGGAAATTTGAGCCAAAATAGTGCACTGAAAGCCCCCAAATTGTGAAGCAGCTGTAATATCCATAAAATTGGCTGGTCATTCCAAGATTAACTACACAGTGCACATACACCTGTGAAATGATGTATGTGAATTGTGCTAAAATCCATGCTTGGTGGCTAGTTGGTTGTCTGGCATGCAGTCTTCTTTCATTTGATGATCCCTTTATCAACTTCTGTGTTCACTGCAACAGGAATATGATTCCTTCTGTTTCTGTTTATGCAAGTTTACTGAAACTCCCAGTGTAAATCCCCCTAGATTACTCTCTACACACCTTTGAATCAAACATTGTGACCCGGTTCATGTAAGAATAAAGTCATGTGATGATGTGCATCCTTGATATCATTTATTGTTCCAACAAGGTTCTGTACCTGGAAAGGGAAGATGGGGAAAAGGGTTAGTTGTTATAGCAGGGGTAAGGAGCGAGATGAATGGAACTCAAGCAGCACCATATTGTTACCAGAATATGTGTGGAGAAAAAGTCAAGAGCAAAAAGAATTCAATGGAAAGTAAAATCAGGCAAGGTACTAAACAGGAAATCTCACCAATCAAGTGGGTTTCTATAATTATCACTGAATTTTACTTTCACTTCTCTCAGAGCTGATATTTTAGACAAAGCTTGCAAACCCAGGTAATTCTTGTTTTGAGTATCTTACCTCACTTTTCTCCATAATGACCAGACAGCTGCATTTTTTCCATAAAAACTGAATGTTTTAACATAGCACCTGCTGCCTCCATCAGACTGTCATTCATATGCAAGGGCCACTTCGACCTCTGCTGACAATTGCTTCACCAAAAATGCTGAATTTACTTTACTTTAGGCATTAATACAAAAATACTGTTCTCCATGCCAGAATAAATAGAATTTGCTCAAAAGAAATAATACCTTTTGTTCATACCTTGATGAAGGGCTATCTGGCTTTCTGCATCGGCAGTAAACAGTTGCCTCGGCTCTAACGAAACAAAATGGCATCTTGAGGCCTGATGTCAGCAGTACAGACGTCAGCGCAGATGATGGGCCTCAAGATGCCATTTTCAACCAATGAGACTCGGATTTCTTTTGTCGCAAGGCTGGCCACATTTTAAAAATGTAAACTGAAAGATATTCCATGCTTGCAGTTCAACGGGAATGGCTTTTGCTGACTCTCTGTGGATTTTGTGTTCCTCTCCCTCCCTCTCACCTGCTCCCCCCCCACTTACTCCTCTCATACCCCCTCCCTCTCGCTGAGGTTGGTGTGGGAAATGATGATGGAGACAGATTGAATGCCAGAATGACCAGGATCTGCGTCGAGGAACACAGTATGTTTGCATCCGGGGTCACTGGTGGAGGCGATGGTGGCTCCAGCACCTGGTCGGTGGAGAAAGGGGTTAGCAGTGGAGGTATGGAAGTTTGGGTCTGTGGGCAGCAGGGGCTGGGATGCAAACCCACATTGGAGGCATCAGGACCTCCACCTATGGGCAGCTAGGGCCAAGGTATTGGGAGATCCAGCTTATTCATTTGGGGACGGGTTGAAAGGTCAGTGATGGTGGGCATTTGGGATCTGGGAGGTGGGTGGTATTTATATTTGCAATTTGGTTAATATTCAGTTGAAACAAAATAATCAAATTCTGAAGAAATTGGATTTTGCAAGCACTGCTTCAGATTGCTTACTGTTTAAGAAAAATAATTTAATTTAAATTAGACTCAACCATGCTTGAACCAGAAGCTGACACCATTCTATTTTCAGTTGGCTTCTGGTTCGTAACTACAGGGTTTCGCGATTTCTCAGTGCTCCCAAAAGGGTTCCGCAAGCTAATAAAAAGTTTGGGAAGCCCTGATCTAGAACCATCAGCCAAATGTGGCCAAATGAGCCCTGAATTCATGGCCCAGCAATACTAGGAAAAGTAAGAGCTGTTCTGCTTGAATGGACTTCATTAATCAAATAGTCTACCATTCATTAAATGGTAGACTAATGAAATATTTGTTGAGAGTTGCAGTACAATACCATTGTAAAATGAAAAACCAGAACAAAGACACTGAAATAGTGACCCAATGTAAAATTCAATTTTATCTTTTTCATCTCTGTGCAAGTTCAATGTCACCAGTTAAAAACAATAGTTTGTTGATATCTATAATTAGTGAAATATACACATCTGCAAATTCAATAGAGAAAAATAGGTCAATTGAAAATTATTCTGTGCTTAACATGGGGTAATTTATTACTACATGGATGGCAAAATAAAGTTGTTCCTCATTTTCTGCTCATTGCACTTCTCAATTGCATTCTTCCAAGGACGTTATCGCAATTGACCCTGTGGCATCTTTTCAATTAAAACAGAGCAATTTTCTGGATTATCCTCTGTCAGTAAACCCAGTAATTATGAGGTTCTGAATTTGCAGCATTCTTTTTACTTTCATTTTTAAAATGTATGTTTTATTTAGCTTTACTGTTACATTTTCTTATCTTCTGCCTTTAAATACTTATGATAAAAAGTAGCCAAAAGGTGGCTTCCAGGTAAATGAGAGACCAACAAAATTGGTCATTCAAGTTAGGTGACAAACTGTGATTTCATATGTCGCTCAAATAAAAACAGGGCCTCTGAATGCAGGCCTTGGTGAATTACATGGCTCAATGACAGCAAAAGAATTAAATAAACTAATTTAAAAACATCTTTTAAAACAAACATGGCAAACAGGTGATGTGCTGCAGTTGGGATTGATGGGATCAACTGAGATTCACAGCAAACACAGATACAGCTTGAGGAGCTTCAGCCCAGAGTTGGTGAACTGAATTGGAATCTGGAATTCAGGATTGGGAATATTACCTGGATCAGTTGTTCCCTGAGTCTCAGCTTTGAACTTATAAGCATGTACAAAATTCTTGCAGCTCAAATGGATTAGAGAAATTCAGCAAAGTGGATTAGCAAATATCAAAGGAAGAGCCTCATAATGTTGGCAAAATGAGAAATTATAAATTTTAGAATTTAGCAAAGGAGTACAAAGGTAATGATCAGGCTAATTAAAGCAGAAGTCAAGAGTACCATAAAACGTATAAGGAGATATGTCAAAGGAATAGAGAAATTCAAGGTGCATTCCCTACAGAGTGAGAGAGAAGATATTACATTGGGGAATAAGGAAATGACAAAAATAAATTAAACAAATATTTTATGAAGAACTAGTAAAGGGAGTTCAAAGAAATTAACATGTAAGAAATAAGTATTAAGGCCAATAAATCCTCAGTCCACAGGCAACAAGAATCTAAAGAGGAGGCTGTCGAGATAATGGATGCCCTGTCATCCTTTAAAATTCCGCAGATTCTTGAATGTCTTTCACAGATTGAGTTAGCAAAAGTAGCCTCACAATTTAATTCACTATTTAAGAAAGGAAAGTGATGGAATGGACAAAGGCAACATGGATTTATAAAAGGTAGAACATGTCGGGTCTCTTTTTTCAGGTTTTAACTAGCAGAATATATAACCAAATGGTAAATGTATATTTGAAGTTTCAGAAGGCCTTCAATCTCATACCACAGAAGAATTCAGTGAATACATTTGGAGCATAAGACATTGTGGAAATTTCTTTAGCCACAGAGTGAATCTATGGAATTCATTACCAGAGACACTTGTGTGGCCAAGTCATTAGGTATATTTAAAGCAAGGTTTATAGGTTCTTGATTAGTAAGGGCATCAGATTATGGACAGATAACAGAAGAATGGGGTTAAAAGGAAAAACACCAGCCATTCGGCTCGATGAGCCGAATGGCCTAATTTTGCTTCTAAGTCTTGTGAAATATATTGATGTGGACTGAGATTGCTTACTGAACAGAAAATAATGGAATAAATGATTCATCGTTGGGTTGGGAGGATATGCCTAATGGATGCTCTGGCCCTTGATGTTCCTGACCGAAATTAATGATTTGTTTGAAGGGATCAAGTGTGGCATTTCCAAGTTTGCTGGTGATACAATGCTGGATTTCAATGTGGGTTGCAAAGAAGATGTAGAGATATATCAAGGGAATACAGATGGATTAGGTAAAATCAAGGACATAGCAGATGGCATTTAATGGAAAAATGTGAGATCATCCACTTTAATTTTAAAAAATCTAGAAAGATTTATTTAAGTGTTAAGAAACTGAAAGCAGTTTAGCATTCAAAGGGATAATTGTGTCCTTGTACTTAAATCATTTAAAAATTAATCTGTAAGTAAAGCAATTAGGATGGCAAATACCATGCTGACCTTTATTGCAAGAGGATCTGAGCACAAGAGTAGAGATGTCTTTCCCCAATTATATGGCTTCCAAATAATATGACATCTGCAATGTTGTATTGGCCTATTCTCCCTAACAAGGAATATATCAGTAATAAAACACGTACAGCAAAAGTTCACTTACTAGATTGATCACTGGAATGGTGGGTTTGTTGCATGAAATGGAATTAAGTACACTGGGCCTATGTTCTTGAGTTAAGAGGAATGACAGGCAATCTCATGATAAAATACAAAATTCTTATGGAGTTTGATAGTAGATATAGGAATGACAATCCTAGTAGAGGTTAAACCAAAGAATACAATCTCTTAATAAGAGGCCACATCAGAACTGAGATGAGAAAAAAATTATCACCCTGAGAATAGAGAATCTTTGGAAATCTCGACCCAAGGCTCTGTGGCTGAGTATATTCAAAACAGAGATCATTTTTAGATGTTTTAGTATAAGATATTGAAGAATTAAGAGAACTGAGTTAGTGCAGAAAAATAGAGGTTTATTGAATAGTGGAGCAGGAACAAGAGGATGAGTGGCCAACTTATACTGTCATTTATTATGTGATTACAAGTATCACTGAAACAATTATTGCTCATTGATCTTATCACCTTGTGCAAATTGACTAAAGTACAATATCAATTTCTTACAACATTTTAAGTACTGATCCAGATATAAGTAAAATCAATAATTGTTCTGATTATTATTAGTATAATTTATATTTTGAGGACATAAAAGTCTACGGCTGTAACTAACAATGGAAACACTTTAATAAAAACATTGTATTCTTTTAAGGAACATACCTTCCGTACAGTTTATTATGTACATACCAATGGAATGTTCATGTCCTTTTTGAGTTTCATATTATTATCTTCTTTCTTTTTTTTGTGGCGAAAGGAAATTCCTGCCTGGAAAATTATACGTGGCGCTGGCCTTTGTCTGAGACTGCTTTCCCAACCTGATACTCCTCGCCGTTTTGCCTATGGGCAACACACAACTATTAAAACACAGATTTCAAGTTGACTCTGGTTTGCTTTTTATGTGCTACACAAGGAAACTATGTACTTCTAGGCTCAAAGTGGCAAACATAAACAAAAGACAAACAAGAATTATCTAGATTTATTTTAATGATGACCAAAAAAGAAGAGACAGGTTGTCTTTATCAGGGCATCATTAAATTTCAAAAGAAAAGTTTGAGCAAAAAGTTGATGCCACCAATTTTTGCTATAAGATTGCAGGAAGAAGAAAAGACCAAGGAGAGAATTCCAAAGTTTAGATATTCTGGAAAGGATTGAGTTAGAAGTCCCATTGAGCCTTGATTTCAATTCAAAGGTTTACGACATAAGACAGATCAATAAGATGGCATATTTGTGGATTAGGGAAAAGAAGTTCAAAGAACCAATAGCCAGGGAACACGATAAAAGGCAAGAAAGTTTGCAGTAAAAAGCAGGGTAAAGCTAGTGGAAAGAAGGATCACTTCTCAAACATCCAAGCTTTTTTTAAAATCAGAGTCAAGCATGTGAGGGAACTTTCGAAAAAGTCTCTGAGATCTTGGGTGAACTCTTCGATTCCAAAATGGATTTCTGCTCGAGATATTAAGGTTGTGAGGTAAAAGAATTATGGGTTAAAAGTTAACCAAAGCTTCTTGTAAAGAACTTCAGCAATAGAAGAGGTAGGAGATTCCATGTGAGGTCAAAGGAGACAGCGAGGCCAAAATATCAGCAGGTTAGAATGAACCCAGCAAACACCAAGAAGAAGTAACTGTTAAATCTACAAGAGATACTATTATGTTTGAAGTATAACATAATGGCACTGGAATTTAAAGCAGTATTTTAAAGAAAGTGGAGTTTGTGGGCATATAAGTTGTGCTTTAAGATAACTTTAGCCATCTAAAACAAAAATATTTGCATTATTGGAAAACATCCACTTACTCAATAACCAGGGTCTTATTTACATAATACATCCTCTCTATAATAAACACCTCCTACTTTCTCTGGTCATGTCTTGTAATAACTACTGCCTGAATTCTCATTCATACCTTTGTCACTCAGGCTTGACTAATATACCATTTATATATTTTAACTCAACAAGAATTCAAGAGTTTGCATTTTAATTTCCACTAAATACTGCTCCCTGTCAAATATCTGTTAATATATGGGGCTCTCCATCGTCTAATATTTCTAATTTAAAATCCTTTTCTTGTTGTATGAAGATTTTCTGACTTTTTTCCTCATTTCTGATGTCATCTGGCTCAATGACTCTCCAAGAATTCTTCTTTCTGCATTCTGTCTTCATGTGATAGTAGGCACAGCCTAAAACCAGAAGAGCCTTTCACCACTTGCTGTGAATTGGTATTGTCCAAGGAAAATGTGACAAAAGAATGGGTTGGTGACTTGACTTGGTTGCAAGCTGACCTTCAGTATCTGGAAAAATCCTGAGGCACATTATCACTACCATGATATGATGTGAGTGACAGGCCTTTCTTTATAAGACAATGAGCAGATCTGCAACTGGAGAAACACAAGATTTTGATACACTACTCTTCAAAAAAACTGAATGTAATTAAGTAGACATATAGATCTCCTTAGAAAAGGATGAATGCCAGCAAATACTCATCCTCAGGGTTCAGGCAGCAAGTCCTGCTAGTTTTCTTCTTCCTCCAAACAGTAGGAATGGCCATGATGGCTCTCATGTTGAGAAAAACTCAGTTAATGGAGTCCAAAAATTCAACTGAAAGAATTGTAAACCAATTCCAAAGCTCTACTGGATTGGAAAATATTTCTAATTATGCCTTTATGATTGTGAAGTCAGGATAAATCCTTTACCTTTCAACTGAAAATGGCACAGTGATTCCACTGACAATGTAGAACAGGGTCACCACAGCCATGGTAAAAGAGCTTCCATGATGACATCAGGTTAGAAGGTTCTTGATTTCAATGAATGATTATATATTTTCCAGGAGTGATGAGCTGTGACGAATAACTGCATATATTCTCATGACTTGACTACTCTATGTTCTGTTTTTCCTTCCGATGGTCGAGGATGCAGAGGAGGGATGTGCAGTCAAGGTAAATGGTGAGTTACTACAGAAAATCATGTAGATTACACAAACTACAGCAACAACCATGTATCAATGATGGTGAATACCGAGTCTGAACTAAATGACCAGAGCTCTCCCCAATGAAACTCAATTTCTCACCGACATCCATCCATGATGACCATTTCATCACACTTCTGATCTGAGATTAGCAGATGTTGGAGAGGCTTTGGGGAGATAGAGGTAGAAAGTATTTATCACTATTTTCAGAGCATGATCTTGTCTGGTATCCAGGTTCCCATCTATGTGTTCCAGACCAGCTCTTGTGCATTATTGACTGCAGGATGCTGATTTAGTGACACAACTATTTGTCGTTTTTTAAATTATGCTGGCTCACCACAGTGCTACAGGTGTAAATATCCTCTGAGATATATTTTTCAACCATTGAAGCTCATGTGAAAATTATTTAATGTGCATTCCTCTGTGGGGATGAAGCAAACTGCCCTAACAGAGTAAATGGGATTAACAACAGAACTCTAAAAAACTGATTTCCAGCTTAACATATCAAACATCCAAATACAAAATCACAGGGAGGTGATTCTCTCTGCACCAGATTTACAGTTCATGTAAAGAATTTGCTCAATTAAATATTTTGTTTTACAATCTGCTAGAATGTGCCTTTTGAGTTGCTTTGCTTATAATATTGAGTATGATGAGTATAATAAGAATTAATTTTAAGTTATGGATATAGTACGATCAACAATGATAACTATTTTGTATTAAACATCTAATAAAGTTAACAATTCACTGCTAAGTGCACCACCAGGATGGCAAAATGCCGACCCAAATTTTAAGAATTGCAAGGATATGAACAAGATAATGTTAAAATGCTGATTAAACCAGCCCATCCAACAAATGACAATGTACAAATCCATTCTCCCATCTTGTCTACTTAATGACAAAGTAGTCCCTGCAAAAAAATCCAAGCACACATTTGACAACCCCACACTGATGAAATATCAACATGGAGTGAAATTTCCATGTGGCACCTTGCACCAAAAACTGGCCAAATGGAAACTGGCAAAAAGAAACAAAGTTCATGTCGCTTAAGTATGAAAAGGAAACATACCAACATGCTCATTTTGACCCTTTGCAACCAAAATCAGTTTGGCAGCATCAAATGATCCCAGCTCTTCCTGCTGAATGCTCTTGGCTGACTTAGTTTGCATACTAAAGTTCTTATGAATTCCACCTTGAAGTATTCCAGCAGTGATTGTTCGGCAAACGGGAAACAAGCAGCATGCTGGGGTGTCATTCTGATAAGATGGCATAGTGGTTAATGGTCCTGTCTCACAGCGCTGGGTTCAATCTAGACTTTGGGCATTGCTAACATAGTTTGTACATGCTCTCCTTGACTGCAAGGGTTCCTGTGAATACTTCCAGTTTCTTGCCACATCCCCAATTCATGCTGGTTAACTGGCTTTTGTAAATTATCCTTTGGAATAGATGAATGACAAAAAGAATCAAAGGGAAGTTGATGAGTAAGGAGAGAAAGAATAAATTGCAAGGGTACAAGAAAATGAGAAGGGGAATGGTACTAATGGGATGACTCCTCTAGGGGCCAACACAGACTCCTTTTGTGTCATTATATGATACATGGTGTTGGGGTTGAGTAGGGTCTGGGTGAGAAGTGTAAGCACCTAGAAGTGTCCTTTTCACAGTCATCATTCTCGTGTTCCACCATTCTACTAGAGATCAGTTGAACAATGAAGAACCAAGTTTAGATACATGGTTCACTTTTCATTTCCACATGAAAGTGGCATTTATAGCATGCAGGGCATTAGTGAAAGCAAACATTCACTTGGCACACTTAATACCACCATAAGAGAGGTCACCCTTTTCTTGAGGATGAATCTTGGTGTTCATGCTTGGGATAGGCATCACCGATCCTTTTGCATGCTCTCACTCTACAGACTACCCATCAATCCATCATTCTCTCATTCACTTTTAAATTTAGACATACAGCACAGTAACAGTAACATTTCGGCCCACGAGTCTGTGCCGCCCAATTTACAGCCCAATTAACCTACACCCCCCAGTACATTTTGAATGATGGGAGGAAACTGGAGCCCCTGGGAAAAACCCGCCCAGATATGGGAAGGCACACAGCGCAGGATCAAACCCTGGTCCTGATCACTGGTGTTGTAAAAGGGATTACACTAACCACTACACCAGCCGTGCAGTTGCAGTTTCTATAGCATTCTGATGTCAACCCCTCCTCAGGTACAGGATCTACATTGACCTGAGCAGTGATAACAACATCCATCAAAAGCTGTTCACTGCTCTTTCTTTTTACTCCATTTGTTCCTCCTTACTAGTGAAATGAGTAATCAAGTGAAAGGAAACAAGTACTTTGCTTCACAAGTGAGGAGGTCTAAGCTGGTGCATAGTTTGTGTGAGTTTCTAGAGGTTGTAGCATCCTCTGAAGCCATTGCCTAAAAGGGATGCTTGAAATCCATTTGGGAGGGAGTTAGAATGATCACGGTAATGAATTGTGATCAGGATATTCACGAAAAAATTTCACATATTCCTGATATTAAATCAAAGCTGTGGACGATGATAACAACTGGGGATATCAGATGTTGAATTCATTTTGGAGATAGTTGGAAGTATCACCTGCCACCACTTCTATTGGTACAACTACCTTTGCTGAGCCACCTTTGGTTCTTCACCTCTCCCTGGTATTGTGTGTTCTCTATTCCAAAGAGAGAAAGATAGTCAAAAGAGAGAGTATTGATAATATATTTGCAAATGCAGAAGGGATGAACACAGAGCAGTTCATTTTGATCAAGATAAAGTGTCACAAATTTGGATAAATTTTTTTTTTTTTTTTTAATTTTTTTATTTTTCACACCATAAATCACATTAGCCATGATATACACTATTTCTTTTTCACACATATACAGTGACTTTTTCTCCCCCCCCCTTTCCTCCCAAACCACCCCCCCACCCGCCCCCTCTCATCCATTTTAGGTATACAATCTAGGTTGCATTAAGCCAGTCAGACAATGTTGTCATTCAACAAAATTACACCAGAAATTCTACTGAGTCCATTCTTTTCTTTCCTTCTCCTTCCATCAACTTAGGTAATGTTTGTCCCGGGTAGGTTTTCGCTATTGTATTTAATGTAAGGCTCCTATACTTGTTCGAATATTTCAATATTATTTCTTAACCAATATGTTATTTTTTCTAATGGAATACATTTATTCATTTAAATTTGGTAGTTTCTTCCTTTTAATTTGGTTATGTATTCCATTAATATTTAAAGACATATAGTTCAGCGTAGCCCTTTTATATTTTGTTTATCTTCTCTTTCCGTTTTTCCATCATTACCTTTCCTCCTTTTCCATTTCTGTTTTCTTATTTTCAACTCTTTATAAGACAACATTCCTACAACATCTAACATTTTCCTTATTCTCCTATTTCTATCTTATTTATCCCCAATCTCCCCTTCACCTCCTGAGTTGTCCTTTATCCCTTGTCGGACAACCACATCTCCCCTCTCCATTTGGATTTGCGAATCCACTCGCAAGCGTCAACTGATTTTGCAGTGACCGCTATTTCCCCCCACCCCGCCTCCCCCAGAAAAGATTTCACTTTTCATATGTCACAAAGGTCACTCTTTTAATTCCCTCCTTATTCTCTCTATTCCATTACCTTCCCTTATTAATTCTTGTCTATACTATCTATATTTTCCTCTAAGTACAGATACATTCATGTATGCTCATTGTCTCTATTCACTCTTATACCTCTTTACCCGCATACATATCAATCGTGATCATTTTTACTCTCATTACCCGTCTTCATCCCTCAGTCTATTTTTGTCTTTACCCACATACATATCAATCGTGATCATTTTAACTCTCATTACCCGTCTTCCTCCCTCAGTCTATTTTTGTAATTGTTCTGCAAATTTTCGTGCTTCTTCTGGATCCGAGAATAGTCTGTTTTGTTGTCCTGGAATAAATATTTTCAATACCGCTGGCTGCTTTAGTATAAATTTATACCCTTTCTTCCATAAAATCGCCTTTGCTGTATTGAACTCTTTTCTCTTCTTTAGGAGTTCAAAACTTATATCTGGATAAATGAAGATTTTTTGCCCTTTATACTCCAGTGGTTTGTTGCCCTCTCTTACTTTTTCCATTGTCTTCTCCAGTACCTTTTCTCTTGTAGTATATCTTAGGAATTTTACTACAATAGATCTTGGTTTTTGTTGTGGTTGTGGTTTAGAGGCCAATACTCTATGTGCCCTTTCTATTTCCAATTCTTGCTGTAGTTCTGGACATCCTAGGGTCTTAGGGATCCACTCTTTTATAAACTCCCTCATATTCTTGCCTTCTTCATCTTCCTTAAGGCCCACTATCTTTATGTTATTTCTTCTGTTATGGTTTTCCATTGTATCTATTTTTTGAGCTAGTAGTTCTTGTGTCTCTTTAGTTTTTTTATTAGATTTCTCCAATTTCTTTTTTAAGTCTTCTACCTCCATTTCTGCTGCTACTGCCCGCTCTTCCATCTTGTCCATTTTTTTTCCCATTTCTGTTAAGGTCATCTCCATTTTATTTATTTTCTCTTCTGTGTTGTTTATTCTTTTTCTTAAATCCTTAAATTCCTGTGTTTGCCATTCTTTAAATGACTCCATGTATCCTTTAATAAGAGCAAGTATATCCTTTACCTTGCCTATCTTTTTTTCTTCTATTTCACCATACTCTTCCTCTTCTTCTTCCTCTGGGTTGACCATCTGTTGTTTCTTTGCTGCCCTTTCCTCCTCTTCTTTCTTGTTTCTATTGTCTTCTGTGGTCTCTTCTTGCTGCAGGTGTTCTGCAGCTGTCGTTGCCGGCTGTGGAGATCGACTCCCCAGCTGGTCCCCCCTCCCGTCGGTGTGTTTTTTTTCATTCGCATCGCGCATGCGCGAAGTATCGCGCATGCGCGGTTGCGCACTTTTACTCGGCTCTGCGAGCCATTTTTGTAGTCCATTATTTACCGACCTGAGGGAGCGGGTTTCTCTCTCCGCAGCGGGCCTCTTCGGACAGGTAAGGCCTTCACCTTTTTCCTCCTTTGTCTTCTCTTCCTCTCTTCTTGCCGTTGCTTTCGACTTTTCTTTTTTTGTCGCCATCTTCTTTCCACCTTTATACTCACTTTTCTGTAACTTTTATTTCTGTGCCTTTGTGTTTTCTCTTGTTTTTCCCGACTTTTCTGGAGAGGGCTGGAGTTCACCGTCCGGCCACTACTCCATCGCGTGACTCCTCCACAAATTTGGATAAATGATGTGAATTAATTGCATGTGGTGGATAAATAGAGAGAAAAGGTTCACCCGAAATTGTTGTGGGCATCACTGTGAGTGCTGTGCTTGAGAAGGTGAAGTGAGACATGAGCATATCAGGATCTGAGTGGGTTATACTCACCTTTTCTCCCCTACATTAACTATTAAGACATTGAAAACAATAATTATCACTGAATCATGAGCAATGACCAAACATGACCTAGTTGTTTTACTGGCAGACTCCTTCCTTCCATCAGTTGGCAAAGAGAATCTTCCTGCTGCAAGCCTGAGCAACACATTCAGCATAGATTCCACAAAAACAAGTCTGGGCTCCACTCTGCTAATTCCTTCTGTTTTGCTCCCAACTCCAAGTTCCACCAAATTGCATGTCTGGCATTCCTTTACAAACTGAGTTTGAAATTGGTGCACGGAGGTTGATATCACTCCGCATTGTTCAGATTCATCAGTAAAACAGAAAATCACACTGTAATCCAGTGGGTAAGGTCAAAAAATACAGACATCACTGCTACCCTTACTTCCAGTTTTCCTGCACACAGCCAAATCAACAATATCTCTCTCTCCCACCTACGTCCTAGAATTCAGATAACATTTCTCAGGATATTTTATTGACCTTGCAAAAATATTTTACTTATTGTACTTCCAGTGACAATAAGTATAAGGGAACGTTTGAGTTTATTTACGTTTCCTACCCTACACAAGAAACTGAAATCTTATTGAATGTCTATGCAAGGACAAGAGCTATTCTTCTCTCACCCACAACAATTTGAAAGGGTTGGACACTTTGAAACTTTAACACTCCAAAAGATTCTTCTTTTGAAGTAACTTTAGCTGAGTATTTCTCATTCTAATTAGTTGACCATTCTGGGAAGTCAGCACAAGGTTTACAGCACACTGTAATTGCAGAGTTTTTATCTGCATTTTCTTACCTCAAAATCTTAAGTTATACAAACTGGATGGACAATATTTTTGTTGGTAATCTTGTAACAGAAACAATTGGATCAATTTTTTTTTTGTTGCTCAGTAGTAAATAAGTAAACTATATAATTTGTTCATGTATATTCCCAAGTGAAATTTAAATCTTCCTTTAAGTACAGGACAACACAGAAAGTTTAAAAATTGTTAACCCATAAGGCATTTCTACCTCAGAACTTCTTGTACTTCCTATTTATCAAGTAGATAAGGAAAAAAAAGAGATTAAATGAATATCTGAAATGCATAGACAAATCTCAGTTCCTACCTTGCCACAAACATTTATAAAACTAGTCCCAAGAAGGTATATTCCTGAGGTCCTAAAATTTAGTAATATGGTATTTATTTGATGAGACATTTACAATATATTATCACAGTGGTGCAGCCCAAAGGGAACCCATGGGTTTAATCTGGTACTGTGTTGAGTTGGCCCAGTCTCCCTGTGACTGCATGAGTTTCACCTAGGGGCCACAGTTTTCTCTTACATCCCAAAAATGTGTGGATTTTCAGATTAATTGACCACTGTAAATGTCCCTACTTTGTAGTTGTGTGATATAATCTGGGGAGAATTTAATGGGAATGTGGAAAGAATATAAATTGGGATTATTCTAGGATTAATGTAAGTGAGTGGTTGATGGTCAGCATGGATTTCGTAGGCTGAGGAGCCTGTTTCCATGCTGAATCTATGACTCCATGACTCGAGCTCGGAAAAATGCTACTGCTGACCTTACTAATCTCCAGTGTTAATTGTTAGTATTGCAAACACAAGGCAACATTAATATTGACCCAAAGATCTTAAAAATGCCTCAAATATTTAAATTCTTCCTTAACTAAAACTGCACCATTTAGTGTTAGACTTGAACCTTATGAGAACATTCTGGCATTCCACAAGAAAATTCCGTATCTTTTTATCAGAGTGAAGTTTCCAGTTTTAACCAAATCTACCTCTAAGCTTGATTCTATAGTTTGACCAAAGTGATTTTCTCCTATGGCAATGGCAACCCATTAATAAAACTGCATTGAACTTAGTGGATAAAGCCTCTTCCTCAATGTATTTTCCCTCATCAGTCTATTTTCAAATTCAAATAACAAGTTATAAACATTGCTAAACAATATCTTACTATTTTATATTGACATTATTATCTACTTTTATTTCATCATTCAATGATCAATAATAGACAGGTATACTCCATCTGCACCTTGTTATGCCTCAGCTCTGATCAAATATATTTTTCTTGGATCTCTTTTCTATGTAAATCATTTCATTTCAGTGTTAGGCCTTACCCTTTCCTCATTTTCTATCACTCCTGAAAGTTACATACTCAAATGTATACAATCACCAATCTGTCTCAACTACAGTTACATTTCTGTTAATATGTATCGATTTTCTGATTCAAACAGCACCCAACGAATATCTGGATCCAACCCAGTTCTGGTCCCAAGATTGAATTCATTTGGTGGTTTGAAACTGCTACGAGCCCAGAGGACCCCAAAACCCAGCAGCAATAGATATTCATCAAGACAAGTAGTCACTTAAACAAAAGTTACTTTTAATTATCTTTAAACGTGAAAACAGAATCACACTTTAACTTGACTAACCTAACTTAACCCCCTTCTAATTACAAGCGTACGTGTGTGTAAGGTGTGTATAAGTTCAGAAAAGTTCTTTGGTTCACAGTCCAATCTCACTTCTCATTCCTCCAAGTTCACTGCGGTTGCAGACAATTCTTAGACTGTGCACAGAATTTAACAGTTATAAAGTTCACCAGGCTTTGATGCTTGAAAGGTAAATGGTTACCGCTCAGGAAGGTTCTTGTCGATTTTCAGAGAGAGATTTGTTGTTCCAGGACATCTACGACTCAATCCTTTTTAATTAGCCATTCCAGTGTCTTGCTGATTAAACTTGCCCCCTTCAGGGTTCTCCAGATGTTAATCTCTTTGTTTCAGGTCACCACAGAGGGCCTTTTTGTTTCTCTTATTCCAAGTGAAACATTAGACAGCCAGTCCTCTCCTCTTGCATGAACCACAAGGGCTTTGACTAGCTGAACAAAGCACTTACAAGCCCGTCTTCCAAATGGGGCTTTCCACAAACTTGCCAGCTTGTCCTGTTCTGGTCCCAGCTGCTTCTACTGGCTGTAACACTGTAGAAGTTATGTGTGTGTGTGTGTGTGTGTGTGTGTGTGTGTGTGTGTGTGTGTGTGTGTGTGTGTGTGTGTGTGTGTGTGTGTGTGTGTGTGTGTGTGTGTCTCTCTCTCTCTCTCTTCGAGAGAAAGCCTGTTTGACTCTTTCTGCTTGAAAAACCACATGACTCTCTTAGAACAACTCCAAACTGCGGCTCCAACAAGATCTTTCATCTGTTGCCTTTTTATAAACAACAATCCATTAGTGAAGTCTCTTGGGCACTCTCCAAAGCTCTTGCAAAGAATGCTGGCCCAGACATGTCTAGCATGGGGCAGAGCTCCAGTATTTTAAATAAGATCTGTTTTAAAGTGTTTGTATGTGACCTACTCTAACAAACCTTTCCCAATTTATCTCCCAAAAACATATCTATATACTCTATCACAATATGCAGACTTTCAATAGCGCTCAGGTGAGCATGTCAGAGAACAATATAAGAACGTGCAACAATTTCCAAGTCATTATTTGGGAAATTTAATTAATAATGCTGTTATATACACTCAGCACTTTTTTCCATGTTTAAGAATGAGTAATTCTCCACTTCTTAATATTTCAGTGAATCACTTTAGGATTAAACTGATAAATTA
This sequence comes from Narcine bancroftii, assembly GCF_036971445.1. Taxonomy (NCBI): domain Eukaryota; kingdom Metazoa; phylum Chordata; class Chondrichthyes; order Torpediniformes; family Narcinidae; genus Narcine; species Narcine bancroftii. The sequence goes on along the minus strand of NC_091474.1, from coordinate 12,109,220 downwards.
GGAAATAAATTGTCACATGTATTTTGCTTTGCTTGTTATGATTTTGTAAAATACTGTTGTCATTGCTGGAAATATATGATAGGTGTACAGTCTAAGAAATCTCACCTCTTCACATCCTCCTTGGCATCTCAATTTACCCTTCGGCCTCCCATCCGTGCGTTTCCTTCTTAATTTGCTTTCACTGGATATAATCTCCATGTCAGAATCTATGGGAGAGAAGACAATCCACTTTAAACAAAAATGAATTAACACTTGAGTGATCCCTCTGAGATTCAGTGCATTGTGTGCCTAGAAATTAAATGATAGCACTAATGCCCCTCAATCTTTTTGGTACTTGTTTTGTAATATGAATGTGTAGTATTACTGAGGTAGTAAGAAACTCCCCAAGATGGACTTGAAAATTAATATATTGACCTGAAGCAACTCAAAAGTAGCCGAGCTTCATGAAAATCTCAGTATATACTGAATTTCCTTTGAAGTCACCAAACAAATTATTGAAAAGGATTCATTCGCTTCAAGAGTTGTTTTTCCACACTTAATAAACATGATAGGTTTCAAATCAGGAATGACAGAGAAAACCCAAAGCTAATTTTCCTCCTACACAAAATTATAACTTTGCTGCTACTGAACACCAACATAAGGGAATCCAAAATGTGTACATTATTGAGCCAAAAATCAGAATGAGAATTGTGATTTTTGTCTACACAATTTTGCTGAATTTCTAAGGCAATGGTCTGCTTGCTAGTCCTTTCTGGTAATGGACATATTAAATTATCTAACACATCCTTTGCTGGAAAAGAGGCTTCAAGTTAATTAAAGCACTCACCAACAATTGCTCCTCTCTCTAGCCTCACTACACATCCATTAATTACAGTCTTACTCATGAATAACAGACTTCAACAACTTCTTTTCAGCCCACCACATTGCATAGAATATCAAACAACCAGCAAGAAAAACTCTACTGATTATTCGTTATTCCCAGGATGTGTTTTATAAATTCTGTTTTGCCTTTATTGTGAAATTGTCCAGCCTTCTACACATAAAATGTGTCAATAAACAACGACATATTTTTTTGAAGTCAGTAATACTACAAAATTACTATTGATCAAAGTCCCTACCTTTAAAAGTGCACAAGCATTCTAACAGCACTGGAGATGCACTTATATTTACATACTACAGGTACACAATCCTTTATCCAGAACCCTTCAGGGACAGTGTGTCCCAAATTTCAGATTTTTCCAGATTTCAGAAAGCCAGATTTAAACCCACCCGAATTGTGCTGCCGTATCCACCCCCACCCCCTACCAGTCACGCTGCTGTCTCCCCCCCACCTCGCCCGTCCGACTTGCACTGCCGGTCTCCCCCACTCGCCCGCCCGACTCGCACCTGCCCAACTCACGCTGCCGGTCTCTTGCCCGCCTGACTAGCTACCGGTCTCTCACCCGCCTGACTTGTGCTGCTGGTCTCCCCCCCCTCGCCCGGCCAACTTGCGTTGGGTCTCGCCCCCTCGCCCGCCTGACTCGCGCTGCCAGTCTCTTCCCACTTGCTGGATTTTGGAGCTTTCCGGATTTTAGATGTCCAGATAAATGATTGTGTACTAACTTCATCAAAGGCAAACAATTAATTTCACTGTATTTAACATGTAAATATAGAAACAATTATTTAATGCAGCATACAAGAAAGTTATGCAAATTTACTTATTGATTAAAATCTTTCGTTCCTGGTATCATTCAAGTATCATATTTTCACTCAAACAAAGCACATACACATACAATGTGCACACGCATATATCTTAAACTATGTAAAAATTTTCTCGTAGAGCATGCACATGCATATACCGCGCAGGTGTAGTATTCTAAATTCCAACTCATAAAAGCAAAGTTCATTTACTGGACACAGGGGACCATCCCACAATTTAGAACCCATTCAACTTCCCCCAGAGATGCCAATTCCCATGATATAGATGATATCCTCCTGCAGGGTCCATCTGAGACCGTTGTCTCAGATGGACTTGATATGTTAATCTCCTCCCTCAAGGGATGGATTTTGGGCAGTTAGCATTGATAAGCTGCAGTGCCAGAATATCTGGTTTCTCAGAATACTAAGGCACTCAGGCTAAAGAGTTAATCCCAAGACTGCAAGATCAAAATTTTGAATTTTGCCATTTTGTATGTACCCAATACCAACATCTGTAAAATGTTAGCATGTTCCATTACTCCCTATTACTATCCCACGTTCGCTATAAATTGTGTGTATAATTTATTGCTAGTGTGACTTTCCCACGCCCGCAATAAATTGTACACCTTGTTTATTGCTGGTGCGACTTTCCCATGCCCACTATAAATTTTACACATTTTTTATTGCCAGTGCAATTTTCCTACGCCTGCTATAAATTGGGTGCATTGTTTATTGCCTGTGTGACTTTCCCATGCCCATTATAAATTGTGTGCGTTGTTTTACTGCCGCTACTACTTTCCCATGCCCGCTATAAATTGTGTGTGCTGTTTATTGCCAGTGCGACTTTCCCACGCCTGCTATAAATTGTGCGTGTTGTTTCAACATTAAAAAAAATTATTTTATAGCGTGCACATGCATATAATGCACAGTGGGTTACACGCGCGTTATAGGCATAAAAATACAGTACTCTTTCTAAGGATCTAATAATATTTCCAAGAATGGAGAGCAAATCGATTACAGTATTCCAATTCTGGTCTGATGAATATCTTGTACTAATTTAAATGCAATCTTTTGATTTTATTATCAATTCCCCATGCAAATCAGCCAAATCCTGATTTTTTTTTCTGCGTTGCCCCTTGTATTTGTATTCTGGCAGTAAAAATCAAGTCCTTTATTTATTTCTGCACTGAGGTTGTAACAGTACAATTTGAAACTCGTTTTCTATCATTGCCCATTCTAAGATCATAACATATTACGCCATCACCTTTTGATACCTCATCGATTGCCATCTACTGCAGTGACAATTTCACTACAAACATGATAACAACGGTGGTATCTGAAAGATAATTTTGATCTTAAGATTCTTTGTCAAGAGTGGACCTTGAAATCAACCTATTATAAAATCATATACATTTATGATCAGAAGGAAACTATATTTATGCCAGACAAAAAAATTATCTAGTCTAATATCTCAAAATGAAGCTCTCAGCCCTTAACTGTATATTTGAGAACATCAAGTACTCATTCAGGTACTGTAAAATGTACTGAGGGCTTCTCAGGGAGTGGGTTTGAAGCACCTCTATCAGGGAACACTCGACTAGTCAATACTGAAAAGCCTGGAAAGGGTGTTTCCAGTTGTGGGAGAGTCTAGGATCAGAGGGTACAGCCTTAGGATTAAAGAACAAAGAGAAATTTCTTCAGCCAGAAATTTAAAAATTCAATGTGAACAAAAAAGAATTGTAAAAAATAAAACCTAAATGCAAAATAGAAGATGCAGAGTAAATCACAGATAGCCAAAACAGTACAAAAATCATAAAATTTCTTATACACAAGAACAAAAAGGAATAAAGTAAGCCAAACCAGAAAAGAAGTCTGTTTAATGAGAATAGTGTAAAAGTTTAAAAAAACAGCTGTTAAATTTGAAGTTTTCAGGAGTGCTTTGAAAAGCGATAGCCAACACTATGGATTTGAATAAATCTTATGCAAAAGATACAACTCTTTATTAATCTCAGGAATATTACTGCAGGAAATCTGCTAATAGTGCGATATAAAATTATCCATTCTTCCTATTCTTACCTGCAGTACTGTCAGTTCCACTTTGAATTGGATTTGGGCTTGGGCTTTGGGAACTGGATGTTGTTGCTTGCTCCCATTGGTCCAATTGGTGAGCTTCACCATTCATGGCAGGCTAGACATATAAAATTCAAACAGATACAGTCAAGGTAAAAATAAAATATATATAATCACTGTTATTGCATTGTAGTTTAGTAGAATTTATTTAGCACAAGGGATCACTTGAGAAAAAAAAAGTAGAGCTAGGAGGACAAGTGACTCAACTATGATACCCATCAACCATCCTAAACATTTATTTCCTCCATAATCTTCTCAATATAGTTGAAATGTGTATCAACTAAAAAAAGGCAAGTAGTTACTTGGCCTTGGCCACTCTGGCAGCACTTTCCTCTAACGTTAGATTCAAAATGATTTAAATACATTTCAGTAGCAGTCTGCTACCAATCTACAGACACCAAAATGATGCCTCTTCCAGTAGGACAGTACAGTTAGTGTAGCAGGGTAGCACGGTTAGTGTAGCAGTTGTAACGTTGCTACAGCGCCCACAATCGGAACCAGGGTTGGAATCCCCCAGTCTGTAAGGAGTTTGTACGTTCTCCACGTATCTATGGGTTTCCTCCTACTGTTCAAAAATGTACCGGGGGTGGTAGGTCAATTGGGACTAATTGGGCAGCATGAAATAATAGCCTGTTACCATGCTGTATGTCTAAATTTTTTAAATATATAAAGAAAACTGAGCTCATATTCTGCAAATGCCATAGCATGATATGAACAGTCTTAGCTTAGAACTAGAATTAACATCAGTGATTGGTCTTGAAGCATGAATTTGAGATACCTTCAATGAATGCCTGAAGGTGTCTCTTGTAGCTTGGCAATCAGAACTGGATGCGGTATTCAAGAGTAAAAACAGAAAATGGTGGAAAATAAAAGTTGGACAGCATCTACGAAGGTAAAATGATACATCTGTAGAAGTTGTGGGATGACGGTGACATTCTAAATTTGTTGCCCGTGAATTTATAGATGGAGTTCTTGATATTCTTTATCGATTACAATTTGGCATTTAACATCATCATCCCCTCAAAATTGATCAGCAAACTCCAAGACCTGGAACTCAACACCCCCACGGTTGTAATTGGATCCTTGATTTCCTCACCTCCAGACCACAATCAATGAGGATTGGTAAGAAATCTCCATAATCACCATCAGTACTGGAGCACCTCAGGGCTGCGTTCTTAGCCCCTGCTCTACTCACTTTACAGCTATGGTTGTGTGGTTTGGTACGACATACAAATTTGCTGACAATGCCCCAGGATTGTGTTATATTAAAAAGGGATGATGAGTCAGCAAACAGGAAAGAGTGATTGAAAACTTGGCTGAATGGTGCACCAACAACAACCTCTCACTCAATGTCATCAAAATCAAGGAGCTGATTGTTGACTTCAGGAAGGGAAAGTTAGAGGGGCACAGATCAGAGATGGAGAGGGTGAGCAAATTTACATTCCTGGGAGTCACTATCTCGGAGGATCTTTCCTGGACCCAACACATTAATGGAATAGTGAATAAGTCACGTCAGCACCTCTACTTCCCCAGGAGTTTGCAGAGGTTTGGTATGACATCAGAAACCCTGACAAATTCCTACAGAGGTGTGGTGGAAGGTGTGCTGACCAGCTGCATCACGTTCTTGTATGGGGTCACCAATACCCCTGAGAGCAAAGTCTTGCAAAAGGTAGTGGACATAGCCAGAAAATCACAGGGTAAACTCTCCCTCCCTTAGAGATCATCTATAAAGAATACTGTCATTGGAGAGCAGCAGAAATCATCAAGGATCCACACCACCCAGCACATCCTCTATAGTCGTTGTTACAATCAGGAAAGAGGTATAATTGTCACAAGACTCGCACCATCAGGTTCAGGAATTGCTCCTACCCCTCCATCATCAGACTTCTCAGCAATAAACTCAATCAGGGACTCATTTAAGTTCTCCTGCTTTTGCACTTAATTATTTTTTTCCCTCTTTATATTGCACAGTCAGTTTGTTTACATTTCTTTATTTGTTTACATGTGTTACTTATTTTTTGCACTACCAATAAGTGGTAATTCTGCCTCACCCACAGGTAAAAGAACCTCAGGGTTGTATGTGATGTCAAATGTGTACTCTGACAATGAATCAGATATCTGAATCTGAAATCTGGAGTTGGTGTGGTATTTGGAGTACAGAAGGGGACTGACTAAGCAGCCTCTCAGGGCCTTGGTGTAGAGAATGATCATGGAGGAGGTTCTTTCACCAATCCTACTGATAGCTAGTCACCTGCAAGACAGAAAGATATGGATCCAGTTGCAGAGGGCTATCCTGAGGCCAGGTCACAAGAGTTTGGGGATGGGATCGTTTGGCACTATTGTGTTGAAGGCCCTGCTGCAGTCAATGAATAGTAATCTGAGATATGTGTCCTTGGTGTACAGATGTTACAGGACAAAAGTATAGGGAAATGATGTCGGCTATGGACCTATTGCAGTGCTAGGTGAAGTGGTTCATGGCTGGCTAGAAGGCTGAAGTTCTCTTGAACTTCAACAACGTGGAAGTCAGAGCCACCGGATGTCAAAGCAATTAACAGCACAGAAATAGTCCTGTGCTACTAAAGTATACATTATTCTTTTCTTTATGTGAGCCGCTATTTTAAGATCACTCTTTCCACTGTGTGGGTAGTTGTGAAATGTTAAGGGCAACTTTCAAAGTTTTGATTAATAAAAGATCCCAATGTATGTCCATTAAGAGAAGCTGATTTTCAGATTTAACCAAAGATTAGGCCTATACCTGCAATGTAAATTGGTAGCAGCGTACAGCAGTTTCTACAAGAATGCTGAAGGAATGGGCGATAAAAACTAAGTGCAAGCTGCTCAGATTTATAGGAGAAAAAAGTTCAGAAATCGTAGTCTGTGACGGATAAAATATCAAAATGGGCAGAACAATGAAAAAATTAATTTATTATAAAAAATAAGTATGAAACATTAAACATGGAGATACGAAAGCAGATGGCAAGTATTCTTCATGAAGGTGTTCAAATAGCTAAGAAATACAGGAATGTTCATGAGTATTGCTCAAACTGCCCAGTCAATGCATATATTTAACTTTAGTGTGGTTAATCATTGAGTATGGATAATTTTCTAACATGCAAAATGTTGCCTTCTCAATAACTTTCCTTAGTGTTAGGGAATTGGTACGTTTGCCTTGTATTTGCACAACTGAAGACAATTTATTGTATCACTTTATTGTTCTGAAATTTACTCATCCAAAGGAATATTTTTGGTTCAGCAAACTGTCAAAGCAAATTAGTAACAAATGATAAGATTGATCCATTGCTAATTCAATTCTCTCACTAGAGAATTAAAATTATAGGAATATCACCAAAACCTGTCCGACCTTAATTTCAGCAGACTTCAAAGATGTGTAATTTCATTAAGAGCTGCTTGATATCTCTGATGTAAAAATGTATTATTCTGCTGCTTGGAGAAATTGTATGATTGATACCAATAGGCACATCAAGAAACAAATTCATTGAGGGAAAAAAAATGGTTTTGTTTGAACTGTGTTGGACCTGAAAAGATATGTTTTTTTAAAGTGACAGAAATCTGTAAGAAAAGTTTAAATTATAGAAACACGACCTTTTTTTTAAAAATTGGAAGTATTTTCATTTTTCTCACAGTTCTTTTATAGTATTAAGAAGTTGAATATTCTCTTGCATCCAATGTGATAACATAATATTAGTGTCTGGCATATGGTTCTATTATTTCATCAGGTTCAATAGCAAAATTAAAGAGCTCTTGGTTTCAGGAATGTCATTTACTAATTGAGACAGATGGTTAAAGCCTGTTTCATATCCAGATAAAAGCACTAGAAACGTAAACTTAAAAATATGCTAACAATTATTTAGTCAGGGATTTCTTAAACTTTTTGTTTGTGTGCCAACCTCCATTTTGCTCATACTTTGATGACGAGCTCAAGGCAGAAACATTGGTTATGGATCTTTATCTTTGCGATGAAAAAATACACTGATTGACGTGCTGAGTTCCTCCAGCATTGTGTTTTTCTTTAATTTTCCTAATTTTTAATACCCTCGCGCTTTTGCTGGCCACGTCACTATTTACTGACCATCCTTAGCTGTATTCAGAAAACTGAACGGCTTGTTAAACCTTCTGAGGACTGTTGTGAGTCAACAGTGTTGAAACAGGAGTAGCAGTTAAATCAAAATGGTTAAGGAGGTAGGTTCCCATCCATAAAACTGAAAATGTTTTGGATTAATCAAAGGGCTGTAACCCCAACCAGTTCTGATGATGAACCAGTGATGTATTTCGATGATGGTCTACAACTTGGAAAGGAACATGCATATGGTGATGCTCATGTGCACCTACTTCCTTGTTCTTCCTGCAGTAGTTATCATGGATTTGAGAAATGATGTTCAAGTAGCATGGATATGCATCTACAGTGAATTTTATGCATGGCACACAATTCAGTAATTTCTTAAATCAGCAATTAAGAGGCTATTTAGTGTGTTGACATGGCACCAATAACACAGTTTTGTTGTCCTGGATGATGTTACCAAACTTGAGAGTTGTCAGGAGATGAATCACTCACCAAAGGATAGCCACCATCTGATCTACTCTTGTAGCCACAGTATTTGTGTGGTTGGTCAAGTTGAATTTCTGGTCTCTGGTGAATACCAGTGGTGGGTTGGCAATGGCATTGAATGTTACGGGTAAGTGATAGCCTCTCTATTGCGAAGTTGGCTGTCGCCTGGCAATTTTGTGTATGGTATATTATCAGCCCGTGTTTGAAAGCTGTACTGTTTTATTGCATGCAAGCATGAAAAACTTGATTTGTTGAAGATATGCCAGTGGAAAGAAGCGCATCATAAATGGGGATGAAGGCTCAGCGAAGTTGGCCTAATTCAGCATTTCAAAACCACATCCCCACCTTGCAATGAGAAGTCTTTGTTACGTGCCAAAGAATGAGGGTGGGGTGGGGTCAGGAGCGTGGAAAACCACTTAAAAGTCAAACATAAATGTCTTTTTCTTGTGCTTATACTCACACATCAAAAATGAAACCCCCTATTTTAGATGAACATTTGAAACTCTGAATGAAATTGTGCATAACGAAGATTTATTCCTACTACTTCTAATGAAATGAATACTTGTATTTCCTGGCAGGAGACAAGAATCTTGTCACAGGTGCTATTTGTGGTATATCTCAGGGCAGTCCAAGTTTTCTGTACACTTTGTGGCTCCAGTTTGAAGGGAGGTTTTTGCCTCTCTGTGATACAATGTCTGAGAAGAGCTTTCTTTGCAGGGTCAATTAATAATGTCATAATGATTTTCTTGCAAAGCATTTTGATTGCTATCATTGTTTGCAAAGCAGATTATCCCAAAAGTTCATTGGTGCCTGTCATTACAAACATGCCTGTATGCATCCTCTAACTGGTGCTAGAGCCTGGATCAGGCATACTGATGTGGAGTTTCATACTTTTTTTTGTCCAACAGGGTGTTGTTAGGAGGAGAATTCCATTGGCGTTAGCTGCCCCTATTTCCTTGTTTCCAGAGGAAGACATCTTTTATTGACCCCCACAGAAACAGTCCATCACCATTTAGGACACAGACTTTTGAGATTGGGAACTAGGTGGTTCTACACTGATACAGACGATCAAGGACATTTCATGGGGTGTTGCTGAGGTACCAGATTAACTCATTTTTCATGGTAAAACCCAACCCCCTTCTGGTTTTGCAGGTCCAGAGATTTATCATCACCTTGTTCATTGACCTGAGCAACTCTTGCCAATCTAATCATATTCAATGTGGTGAAACTAGTGTCAACATGTCTGAGTTTTATAGGGTATAAAAGCATAAAATTGTTTGGGTTTATTGATGATGGGATGGTCCGCAAGGGTGCTGATATTCCTGATTGGGAATTTCATTTTGAGAGAGTGCCTGTGTGTGGCTTCTCCTAACGTGAGAAGTTCTACCAAAGTTCAGGCAAGCTTTTCCTGCTTCACAATGAAGTGTTCATCAAGGAGACCTATGGCACTCATCTTTACACACATCCACCATTCTTTCCTGCGCATGAAAGACGCAGCATTTAAGAACATAAGAAATAGAAGCAGGAGTTGGTCACCTAATCGGTCAAGCCTGCTTTGCTATTCACTATGCAAAAAAAATCTGATTTAAATATAATTAATAAGGTAGCCTCTACTGCTCCCTTGGGCAGAGAATTGATCTCTGGAAAAAGCAGTTCCCCTCATTTCTGACCTAAATCTAACCTTTGTGGCTAAATCCCTTAATTCTAGTGTCTCTGTTAACTAATGCCCATATGTGCCTTGCTGCTTTGTGAAAGAATGCTGAGAGGGTTGTAAATACTTTAGAAAAGTGAGGAGTCCCATGATGTGTGTTGTCTGGCAACCCCATCTTAGCTCGTAAATTTCCACTAGCCTCAAGTGGATCATGTGTCATGTGTCTCACAAGAACAATGCTTGGAGCAAAGAGGATACATCTTTGTGATTGGTCCACAAAATTTCTCAATTTGTATGTAGTTTAATGCTGATAGGGTCATGCTTGTCACATAGAAAATTGTTTTGTGATTGGTTAAATCAGATTGCAACAGGGTATATACAAACCCATGTATTTTTATGTTAGGGGAGCACCTTGATCCTCTTCGGAGGTGCTGGACCTCCCACAGGCCTGTATATTTTTTAAGTGGTACTCTTAATAATGTTGTTCTCCAGAAATTTATTCTAACGTGGAAAGGCACAAAACATTTAACACTCCTACCAGGGGAAACAACTTTCCTGCCTCTATCTTATCTATCTCTTTCATAATTTCATGTTTCTATAAGACTCGTCTCTCATTCTTCTGAATTCTAGTGAGCATCCTAGCGCTCCCAAGTCCCTCATCACAACAGAATATTGCAATCGTCAGAAGTAAAACACGAAAGTCTGCAGACATCGTAGTTGAAGTAAAAATACAATGCTGGAGAAACTCAGCAGATCAGTGCCCTATATATATTTATCTTTGCTATATAAAGGACACTGTTTGACTTGCTGAGTTTCTTCAGCATTGTATTTTTACTAGCTTGTTGCAAACTTCCACCATACAACTAAAAAAATTGATCTATATTTCCTTCCAAAGTGGATGACCTCACATTTACTAACATTGTACTTACTCCATCTGCCAGACCATTCCCTCTCACTTAACCTATTTATATCTCGCTGAAGTCCGTCCTCACAACTTGCTTACCAGAGAAACATCCATTCATCCCAACTCTCTGCATTCCTTTGGTTAACCAATCCTAAATCCATCCTTGAACTTTATCCCCCAACTCCATACATCCTTATGTTATGAATTAGCCTTTTATGTGGCACCTTGTCAAACACCTCTGGAAATCCTCTGTTCCCCTCTATCCATTGTGCTGGTTATATCCTCAAATATATAATAGATATATATTTCATAGATATTTGATCATGAATAATATGATTTGTATGCACTGTTGACATGTAGATCATGATTTGATCTACTCTCTGGATGGATTCATTTACTTTCCAAATCCTTGACAGAAAAAAATAACAAGGTGAAAGCAAATAGTTTCTGTTGTGTGGTATGGGGGAAAAATTGGATTGATTGGAGAGTCCATTGGTCACATAGAAATCTTGTTTCTCATCACTCTCAATCAACATTTGTAATTGAGAAAAGCCAAGGCAGGATATTGCTAGGTTGTCAGTGTACAGGCTGACCACAGAACCCAAGAGGTCTGAAGTGCAAGCCGTGCCATGAATTCTGAATGAGCTGACATGTCCTTAAATCTGCAGTAATTAATGAGAAAAATAAAGAATGTTATTGACAAATATACATCTATGGGAGCAGTTAATCCTTAAATTAAATGTTTTATGTTCAATGAAATATGCTAGTACGTACAATTGCTTTGTATTTAAAATGAGGAAATATCTAATGTAAAGGCAAATCAGTAAATATGAAATTGAAGTTTGTGAACGTTTAGTTAAAACAACCCATTTTAAAAAGTCCCTACATTGTTAAAAGAGAAATATTTTGCTACAGAAAACAATGTATTCAGAGAGACATAGTAGACTTTTTTGTTTACACTCCTGATTAAATCAAAGAATTTATTGGTGATAAATGACAAAAATCCAGACTCACAGTGCGAGGTCTTGTCCAGTGGCAGAATGTTTAAGATGACTAGAGTAATCAAGATGACTTGTATGGATATAGCATAAACACATTGTGGACATTCACATGGACAAAGTAACCTGAGACACAGGTGCCCTTGCTTACTGCCTACTCCTCACACCACACTCACTCTCTACACTTGACTACTCTTGCCATCTATTCTTTCTGTCCTTGAACCTCCTCTCCTCCAGCTTTCCTTTCCATTCTTAAATTTCTGCCATTGTACTAATTTCAAGTAATAATAAATACCAAAATGAGTCAGAATATTTTGTAATAATTAAGTGCATCCAAAGAACTTAAAAAGAATTAAATTGAAAACAATAAATTATATATTCTGTGCTATTAATAACCCTGACAGTGAATATTTTAGCTTGTCAAATACTCTTGTCTTTCCTGGGGCATTTTTTTTATTCCCACATATCTTTAAAAAAGAAATTCAGAATCTAGTTGTAAGTGGGCTTTTGAGTGACCAGCTTTCACTTTGATATCATTAGTACATTTAAAGCCAGGTTACATGACTTCCCATGTACCTATGACTGTTGAGGGAGCAGAGATCACTACAAGGTCAGTCTGTTGGGATTTTCTTGGGACATTGGCAGTTTCATCCACCATTGTTGAGTGGCATATAACATGGCTTGTGGACATCATCTTGGAAAATCCAGCTCCTTTTCCATGAAACTGCTATGCTATACGGAATGCAAGCACAAATATAGCTCTCGTCAAATAGAACCACAACTTAAGCACACACACAAATACAGAGAAAGCAACATGACCCATTTTTAATGGTACATTAGAGAGGCAAGATCCTTCAGAGAGGGGCAGCTGTGTCCATATTCCCATTCTTCAGTCTTTCAAAATGAATAGTTTAGCTTCTTTACTGGCAGCCTAAATTGTTCATTATTCTGCACAAAGGGATTTCCAAATGCATACTGAAGGTAAAAGTACACTTGGGAAGCTAACAAGTTATTGGGTTTTTAAATCTCTCCATGGCCTTCTCCATCTTTATCACCACAATGTTCTCCAGTCATACAATTTCTACAATTCCAGCTTTGGTTTCATGTTTTTCAAAATTCAAGATTCATTCATTATCATGTAATAGTACAGGTGCCTAGCCTTTTATCTGGGATCGTCGGGACCAAACACCTGCAGTTGTTGGGAATCTTCCGGATTTTGGAATCATTATAAAATGGTGGTCCCCTTAAGCCTGCCTGAGTCTCGCTACTGTCTCTCTCCCTCCACCTCGCCTGCCTGAGTCACGCTGCCGTGTTTCCCTCCCTTGCCCTCCCTCCCTTGCCCGCCCGAGTTGCGCTGCCGTCTCCTCCCCCACCCCATTCCTCCATTTGCATGGCACTGCTGTGTCTCTCTTTCCCCCCCCCCCTCCCCAATCGCCCACCACTGTACCAGTTTCATGAGAACGGCCCCCTTCTCGGTTCCCCTGCACAGGTAGAGCAGTTTCACTTGCATGAGGAATTATGGGTAATGTTGACGGCCATTGACCCTGCATTGAGCCACTGCCAGGCAAACTGAAAGCTCTGTGACACTGGATGGGAATCCGTTTAAGGCAATTCGGAGGCACATATAAAGTAGCAGAACGACACAGGATATTTCAATATCCTGCTGAGACATTCAACTAGTGCACTACTATTCGCATCTACTCTGATGAACTGCGTTGAGAAGTTGGTCATGTCCAAAATTAACTCACACCTTAGTAAAGATTTGGACACTGCAATCGCCTACCATCACAATTGCTCCTCAGCAGATGCAATACCACTGGCCCTCCACTCAGCTCTGCATCACCTAGAAAACAGCAACAGGTACATCAGGCTACTCTTTATCAGTAACAGCTCAGCTTTCAACACCATCATACCCTCGATACTGGTCAATGTTCCAAAACCTGGGCCTCTGCACTCCCTTCTGCTACTGGATCCTTGGCTTCCTCATTGAAAGACCACAGTCAATACCAGTGTGAAACATCTCCTCCTCACTGACAATGCACACAGGCGCACCTCAAGGATGTATGCTTAGCCCATTGCTCTACACCCTAGGCAGACTTCGAATTCCATCTACGATTTGCTGATACCACCACAACCATTAGCAGAATTAGGTGGCAATGAGGAAATGTCAGAGGGAAACAGATCAGCGAGTTGAGTGGTGTCATAACAGCAACTTGCACTCAGCGTTAGTAAACTGAAGAGCTGATTGTGAACTTCAGGAGGGGGAAATCAGGAGAACATGAACCATGTCCTCATCAAAGGGTCAGCAGTAGAAAGAGTTAAGAAATTCAAATTCCTGGGTGTCGACATCTCCAAATATCTGCAATGACAAAGAAGGCTCACCAGCGGCTATACTTCATTAGGAGTTTGAGAAGGTTTAGTATGTCACCAAAGACTCTTGCAAAGTTCTAGAGGTGTACCACGGAGAACATTTGATGGATTGCATCACTGTTTGGTATAGAGGCCAATGCACAGGACAGGAAAAGACGACAGAGAGGCCACCACCATCATAGGCATCAATCTTCATTGTGGACATCTACAAGTGGTGTTGTCTGAAGAAGGCAGCCTCTTATCCTCAAGGTCCCCCACCACCTAGGACATGCCCTTTCACGCTATCATCAGGAAGGGGTCTGAAGATGAAAACCCAGCAGCACAAACAACAGCTTCTTCCCCTTCGCCATCAGATTTCTGAATGGACAATGAACCAGACACTACCTCACTTTCCCTTCTTTTGCACTAATTTATTTATTTTTAAGTGTATTTGCACCTGTGATGCTGCAGAAAAACAATAAATTTTGTGGCATGTTCATGACAAATTAATGCACTGAAATTCTGATCCTACCGTTCAGATTGATTCAAGTAATATTTTTAGGCAACGTAAAATAGTGATTACAATTCATAGAACTCTTACATTGTGATCAGAACATGTGTAGCCTCAGCAGTGAATACAAAACAGTTCAACCACTACTACAAAGTTCAAATTTATGATCAGATTACATACATGACATCACATACAACCCTGAGTTCCTTTTTCCTGAAGGCATGGCAGAATTTTTACCTATCAGTAACTGTAATTGAGAAGAAATATGTATACAGAGAGAAATGTAAGCAGACTGACTATACAAATACAGAAAAAAAAAAATCAGTAATAAATAATATGCAAAATATTCAAATGAGTTCCTAATTGAGTCAGTTGTTTGGGAGTCTTCTGGATGCAGGGTAGCAACAGTTCTTGAACCCGGTCGTACTAATCCTGTGACACCTATACCTCTTTCCTGATGGCAAGAGTGAGAACAAAGCATGTCGAAGTTTATTGTCACCTGATTGTGCGTATACTGTACAACCTGATGAAACAGTGCATCTCAGGAACATGGTGCACACACACAGACTCACAGTACACCCTACACACAAACTACATATATGTATATCAATACAAAATGAATAAATACTATATAAAAATAACTTGCAGGTCTCTAGAATTCCTCAACGGTCTGACCTCCTGTGGGAAGAAGCTGTATTCCAGCCTGGAAATCCTGGTTTTTATGCTCCTGAACCTCTTCCTTGAACTAGTCTCAGAGATACTGCGGGCTGGATGGTAAGAGTCCTTGATGATTCTCTGAGCCCTCTTTAAGCATTGCTCCCTATAGATGTTGTCGATAGAAGGAAAGGAGACCCCAATGATCTTCTCAGCAGTTTTAATCACCTTCTGTTCTGACCTCCGATCTGATGCTTTGCGGCAACCATACCACACTATGATGCAGAGAGCCAAAATATTCTCTATAGTACTCCTGTAGAACATCATTAGGATCGTTGCCAGTAGCCTTGCCCTCTTCAACCTCCTTAGAAAGTGCTACTGCACCTTCCTGATTAATGAGGTGTTGTGGATCCAGGATAGTTGTGCTTTAAATGGATGCCAAGGAACATTGATGAAGCCATTAAAACGTAGTGGGAGTGGTCCTTCATTCTCCTGAAATTCAAAATCATCTCCTTTGTCTTGTCTAGAACCATAGAACATTTACAGCACAGACATAGACCACTTTGGCCCCTCTAGTATGTGCCGATCCACTTTTTCTAGCTGAGTCTCACTGACCTGCACTCAGTCCATAGCCCTCCATACCTCTCCCATCCACATACTGTCCAAATTTCCCTTAAATGTTAAAATCGAGCTTGCATCTACCACTTCAGCTGAAGTTCCAAACTCCCAACACTCTCTGAGTGAAGAAGTTCCCCCTTATGTTCCCCTTAAACTTTTCCCCTTCCACCCTTAACCCACATCCTCTTGTTTGAATATCACCTACCCTCAATGGAAAAAGTTTATCTACATTGTCTATCCCCCTCATAATTTTAAATACCTCTATCAAATCACCCCTCATTCTTCTACACTCCAGGGAATAAAGTCCACATTGAGACGCAGGTTGTTATTCTTGCACTACAGTACAAGCCTTGTCATCAAGGCCAGCTATTGTTGTGTCATCTGAAAACTTGATGTTGTTGAAGCTGAATCTGGCAGTACAGTCAACATGAACAGTACTAGTTGAGCATGCAGCCCTGAGGTGGACCAGTGCTCAGTGTGACGGCGCTTGAGATTTTGCTGTCAACCCAGACGAACTGTAGTGTTTCAATTAAGAACTCCAGGATTCAGTTGCAGAGGGGAACTGAGTCCCAGCAAGGACAATTTATCCACCAGTCTCTGAGGTATGATTATGTTGAATGCTGAGCTGAAGTTAATGTAAAACAGTCTGGCTTATTGGTTAGGACAGAATGGAGGGTCAGGACTATTGCATCATCTGTGGATTGGTTTGGCCGATAAGCAAACTGGAATGGGTCCTTTATCATTGGTAGGCACCCTCTGATGTACACCATTACCAGTCACTCAAAGTACTTCATGATCGTGGAGGACAGTATCACTAGACAGTCATTTAATCCAGCTACTATCCCTCTCTTGGGCACCAGGATGATGATGTCTACCATGAATTCTGTGGAACCTATGCACTGCTGGATGAGATATTAAAAGATATCCATTAGAACCTCAACAACGGGCTCAAGCCAGCTACATAAAGGCACTGTTTGAACTGCTGAGTCTTTCTAGCATTTGTGTGGTGTTTTTTTTTCTCTTAACCACGGTGTCAACAAAATCCTGTGTTTTACCTCCATTAGAACTTCAATCAGCTGGTCTGGCTCCCAAACAGGTGTGTTATTTGGTTCTGCTGCTTTGTATGGGTTCATTTTGGATAGGATCCTCCTCACCTCAATTGCAACAATGCCTGTTCCTGTGCCCGGGGGGGCGCTTGGGGCTTTCTTTTGTGACATAATGGTTTCTGCATCAAACTGTGATTAGGAGGTTTTCCGCCTGTCAGGAAGGGAGGCATCATTGCCACTGACCCACAAGCTTGACTTGTGGACTGTTATGGTTTTAATACCTTGCAACATGCAGCTCACGTCATCAGTGTTGCACGGCTGTGGATAATCTTTGCTTTCCTGATTGCTCGGGAGAGTTTGGCCCTTGCTATTCTTGGTGCCATCTCATCGCCTAACTTGAAAGCAGCAACCTGAGCTCTGAGTAGTGCACAATATGTGAAAGATGGACCATATACAGTAAAACCCTAAGCACAGGCACAGGAGTTGGCAGATGTCAGATTAAGTGAATTTTCCAGTTGCTTATAATTGAGTGTTGCGTTTTTGGAAAACTAATGGCAAGATAGTTATCGAATGAAGATCTACCAGGACCAATGCCTGAAGAGGGCGCACAAAATCTGGGAACCGGTGCGGTCTCGAAAGGCCAACATGGCCTGTTACCGCTCCGTAAATGGTTACATGGTTAAATCTCTGCGTCTAGCCGTGGTTTCTGGTTTGGCCTGGTTGTGTAGTGACATCCTCTATACACAGTCTATGCAGATGGTCATTATGACCATAAGACATAGGACAAATAGGCTATTCAACCCATCAATCATGAGCGGATTCATTTTCCCCACTCAGCTCCATCGCCCAGTCTTCTCCCCATAACATATGATGCCCTGAACCGCTGCCTAAATACGCCCGATGACCTGACCTCCACAACCACCTGTGGCAACAAATTCAACAGATCTACCACTCTCTGGCTGAAGAAATTCCTAATCATTTCAGTTCTAAGTGGATGCCCTTCAATCCTGGTTAGGTCCTCTTGTCTTAGACTCTCCCACTATGGGAAACAACCTTTTTTTTTTTAAATTTTTTATTTTTCACACTATAAACCATATTGACCAAGATACATACAGACATTTTTCTTCTTAAATATATACAGTGTCATTTTCTCCCCCATTTCCCCCCTCCCTTCCCTCCCTCCCTTTCCCATTTATTTAAAGTTCAATCTATAAGATACATTTAACCAGTTAAACAATGTTGTCACTTAATAAAAATAAACAAGAAATTTTACTGAGTCAGTTCATTTCGTTGTCTTCTCCTTCTGTCATTTTAGGTGGTGGAAGTCCACGGTAGGATTTCTCTATTGTGTTTCATGTATGGCTCCCATATTTGTTCGAATATTGTAATGTTATTTCTTAAATTATATGTTATTTTTTCTAATGCAATACATTTATTCATTTCTATGTACCATTGTTGTATTCCCAACTTGTCTTCTAATTTCCAGGTTGACATAATACATTTTTTTGCTACAGCTAGGGCTATCCTAACAAATCTTTTTTGTGCTCCATCCAAATCGAGTCCAAATTCTTTGTTTCTTATATTACTTAGGAGGAAGATCTCTGGGTTTTTTGGTATATTGCTTTTTGTGATTTTATTTAATATCTGGTTTAGATCTTCCCAAAATTTTTCCACTTTCTCACATGTCCAAATTGCATGAATTGTTGTTCCCGTTTCCTTTTTACAGTGAAAACATCTAGGGAAACAACCTTTTTACATCTACTTTGTCCATGCCTTTCAACATTTGAAATGTTTCAATGAGATCTTCCCCCCCCCCTCATTCTCAAATTCAAACAAATAAAGGCCAAGAGCTGTCAAACACTCCTCATATGATAGCCATTTCATTTCCAGAATCATCCTCTTTTGAAGCCTCTCCAAAATCAGCACATCCTTTCTTAAATGATGAGCCCAAAATCATTCACTGTCCTTGTATAGTCATTGATGTTGATGTAGTCTTTGTAATTGACCACATTCCTGAATCTCCTCTGTCCATATTTCCAAAGCAGTCCTGCAGTTCTGCCATGGCTCTCCCCTGGCCAAGTTCTGATCTCCCTGCAAACTGAGTTGACCTGTTTCACAAGTGATCTGTACAGAGGTTAGCAATATGGAAATGTGATCCGAGTTTCTGAGGTGGAGTCAGGGGGCAGCCTTGTACCAACCAGAGATATTTGTTTCTTCTCTCTCTTTGGCTTGGCTTTGCGGACGAAGATTTATGGAGGGGGTAAAAAGTCCACGTCAGCCGCAGGCTCGTTTGTGGCTGACAAGTCCGATGCGGGACAGGCAGACACGGTTGCAGCGGTTGCAAGGGAAAATTGGTTGGTTGGGGTTGGGTGTTGGGTTTTTCCTCCTTTGTCTTTTGACAGTGAGATGGGCTCTGTGGTCTTCTTCAAAGGAGGTTGCTGCCCGCCGAACTGTGAGGCGCCAAGATGCACAGTTTGAGGCGATATCAGCCCACTGGCGGTGGTCAATGGGGCAGGCACCAAGAGATTTCTTTAGGCAGTCCTTGTACCTTTTCTTTGGTGCACCTCTGTCACGGTGGCTGTTTACAGCCTAAGATGTTCTCTCCTCTGGTTGGAAAGGTGACATGCAGTTGCTACTTTGGTAGGACTGCCAAAACTCTTAATGTGTGGATCGTTGATGATTGCTCTCCGATGGCAATGTGCCATGTCGATGTTCCTGATGGTGGTTTTACATATTAGATCAGCAGCAATAGAAATTCACCAGAACAATGATATCTTCAAAACAATTTTTTTTATTTCATAACTATTAAAACCATAACACTTCTTATTTAACTCTAAACTTAACTCCACTATGCGGAAAGGTGTGGGTGTGGGCATGGGTGGCAAAGCCAAAACCATTACAGTTCAGGCATAACTCTTAAGAGATGATTTTAAAGTTCACTCTCAAAGCTTATGTGTTGAAACCCAAAGTCTTTACTGTTGTTCAAAAGCAATTATGGAAGTGTGAGTCATCAGACTTCTCAAAACTCATGAACTTCTTGCAGAGTTGTTTTCAGATAAATGTTTCTTCTTACAAATGATTTTCCACAAATCCCCCTCTTTTACATGGAGGTTTCAGAATCTGTGTTTCACACAATGATTTTACAAACCCAGTCAAGGGTTACAATGAAGTGCCCTGTAGAAATGGACACAGCGAGACTGCCCTCTCTCAAAGAGACAGTCAGAAGTAGTCATTTTCTTTTGAAAGGCATTTTGAAGTTTAAATTCCAAAAATTTATGAGCTAATGTGATTCCGAGTTGTCTGCACAGCTCAAACAGCAAATGGCTTTCTTGCGTACACTGCTGTTTCACTGAGTAAACATTAATTGTCTTCAACATTTCAATGGGCAATTGTTTGCTTTATGGCTGTTTACACAACTTCCACCAAACAATGAATTTAGCAGAGATTTCAACTTCCAAAATGATTTCTGTATATAAGGATCTGTGTCTGTGAGTGTCTCTGTGTCCAAACCCATAAAATAACTTTATGCTGGAAATATATACAGAATTTTATATACCTAAAGATTAATAACACAACCTGTCACAATGGGGTGAGTTTTGCCTGTGATGTACTGGGTTGCATCCACCATCTTTTGCAGGGCTTTCAGCTCAGAGGTATTGATGCCACTGTACCAGGCTGTGATACAACCTGTCAGCACATATCTGTAGAAGTTTGCCAAGGTCTCCAATAACATTCCAAACATCCACAAACTCCTGCTTAAGTAGTCCATCCGGATCAAATGTTTTCCTTGGATACATTCCACATCATCTTTGGATACTAACAGCAGAGGATCTTCAAGGGACATGAGGGTCCACAGTGGTTCTGGTAGTCAAATCTTCCTTGTCCTAGTGGACAAATCGGGCATAGGAGGCCTTGAACTCATCTGGGAGTTAAGCATTGCAGTACCAGGGATGGCCACCCTGTGGCAAAGCAGATGTTTAGAAGTGGCACATCTAAATGATTAAGGTAAGAACAGTAATGTTTATCTTGGTGGGGAATTCATCGCATGGTCGAGGGAGTAGGGTGGTATGTGTGCTGAGAATGGGGGAATAAGTGCTACTGCAAACAGAAGGAGGTGAGTACTGCCGCGAACATAAGGGTGTAGAGGGGTTCTTGCCGCGATCGATATATATTGTACACAGTAAAACCCCGATTTAGTGCCATTCTGCTTTTTTCGCAAAGTTATTTTTTTTTGGGACCCCAACTATAACAGGGTTCCATTGTAATGGTTCTGGAAAAAGATCTTCAAAAGTTCTGAAGATAAGCATAGGCCATTAATTAATAAAAATACAATATAATACATTACAAACTTAGAGAACAGAAAAAGTGATCACAAGAATTAAACAGAGGTATTATGAGTTAGACGAATGATCACATAAAGTACTTGCATGGCGATTGAAAAACAACAAGTTTCAAGAACTAGTAACATAATTAAGAATTTTTATTCTAAATTATGTAGGCCAGTCTTTAAAAGATGATAATAAAACAGATAGATATTTATCTCTGATACATTTACCTAGATTGAGTGTGGAAGAACAAACAGAATTGAGTGCTCATTTTACACAGCTAGAAATGGGGGAGGCAATGTGCTCATTACAAAGTAATAAATCTCTGGGAAAAGATAGTTTCCCTTCTGAATTTTATAAAGAATGTAATTGATCTATTGATCCCTATTTTTATGGAAATGCTAGATAAAACATTAATAACATACTCTCCCAGAATAATTTTCGACAGCAATAATTACTGTGATACCAAAAAAGATAGAGACCCTTTAAAACCCTCATCTTTCAGCTTATTTCATTATTAAATGCAGATTATAAGATTCTTGCCAAAATATTGGCTAATAGAGTGACTAAGTTATTTCCTAAACTAATGAATATGTCCCAGACGGGCTTTGTAAAAAAAGAAGGGACAATCAGAAGGCAATGTGGTTAGATTCATTAGTATTACACATTTAGCACAAAAAAGATTTAAGTGTTGCAGTAACTTTAGATGCAGAAAAAACATTTGATAGATTGAACATTTTGTTCCAAGGTGTTAGATAATTTGAGTTTGGTCAAACTTTTATAAATTGGACAAAGCCAAAGCTAAAGTAGTAACTAATGGACAAATATCTGTTCCATTCCAATTGATGAAATCAAGTAGACATGGATGTCCTTTATCTCCAGTTTTGTTTATATTAGCTATAGAACCACTAGCAGAGACGACTAGGAGTGATTTGGAAATTATAGAATTTAAGATTGGTGAAGAAGAGCATAAAATTTGTTTATTTGATGATGATGTTTTAATATATTTGACAGAACCTGAGACTTCCTTGCAAAAATTGCATTTTAATTTGGAAAAATATGATAAGATTTCTGGTAATAAAATAATTTTGGACAAAAGTGAAATTATGCCCTTTATGGAAGGAGATTAAAGTCATTGTCAAAGAAATACTCAATTTAAGTGGTCTAAAGATGGGATTAAATATTTAGGGATTTGTGTAGATAATAATATAAAAAATATATATAAATTGAGTTATTTGCCATTCCACAAAAAGGTTGAAGAAGAATTTTTTTTTAATGGATGATTTTACCTATAATGTTAGTAAGAACGGTTAACTGTATTAAGATGAATATATTCCCAAGAATACAAAATCTTTTTCAAACCTTACCTATATTATTACCACTAAGTTTTTTTTCAAGAATTATATAAAGATATAAGGAAATTTATTTGGAAAGGTAAAATGTCAAGAGTTTCTATAGAAAGATTAATGAGGAAATAAGAATTGAGAGGCCTACAGCTTCCTAACTTTAATTAGTACCAAGCAGCTCAAATGAGATCTCTTACTTTTTTTTTGAAGGAGTAGAACAACCAACATCGGCTAAAATAAAATTGGATAAAATACGAGAGAGATTAGCAGAGGAATTTATATACAAATGGGATTCAAAATTAATAACTGGTGGTAAAGAAATGCCATTGTTGAAACATTTGATTACTATTTGGAATAAGATAATTAATGAAATTGAAACAAAAGGAAGTATATCACCCAAAATGCCTTTGATTCAAAACTATCTTGTACCTTTTTCAAAGGACAATCAATTTTTAAATACTGTATTTGGTTTAGAAAAGGTATTAAAAACATTGAACATTGTTATGAACAAGGCCAATTGATGTCATTTGAAAAATTAAGGAATAAATCTGTAATAAATCGTAATACTCTTTGTTATTTTCAACTGAGAGGATATTAGAGGGAAAAGTTAGGTCCAGCAATGCTGTTATCTACTTGTAGTGAGATTGAAACTCTTATTAGGAGAGGAAATACTAAGAAATTTACTTCTGCAATGTATTTTCTATCACAAACGGGAAGTACTAAACAAGGTGCATAAATCTAGACAAGATGGGAACTGGAGTTGAATATTATAACTGATGAGCAAAGATGATCAGATCTTTGTCGAGATTGTATGACAAATACTACTAATGTAAGGTACAGATTAGTTCAATATAATTTTCTACATCAACTGTATCTGATATCAAATGTATCTGACACCACAAAAATGTTTTAGGTGTAGTGAAGAGACAAGAACTTTTTTTTGCATTCAACTTGCTCATGTCCCAAGGTAAAGCCTTTTGGAGGAGATTTAGGAAATATGCAAATAGTCATTGTATTTCCTCATAACCCAGATTTATTGAAACTATCAATATACCAAATAAAATTTGTTAAAATAGTATTAGCAGTAGCAAGGAAGTGTATTGCAGTGACCTGGAAATCAGATTCACACTTGGGTATGGGAAGATGGAATGCATAAATTCAAAACTATACCGCCTTGGAGTAAATTACATACAATTTGAGGAATAAATATGGTATATTGTTGCAAATTTGGAGCCCATATATGCAAATTTTAGGTATAAATATGTAGTGATGTTCTTCTAGCTTCTTGAGACCTGTGTTAATCTTCTTCCCTAAATTGATCATATAAACCTTGTTGGGGTCCTGTGTGCTGCAATTCATAAAGGTATTTTTATTTTTCTATTTCTTTATTTTATACTACTATACATCTTTTATATATACTTTTTTTCTTGGGGGTGGAGGGTTTAGGGAGGGAGGGAATGGGAGGAAAGGAGGGGGTAATAACCATCACATAAAGATTGAAACTTTCTTAAATTTAAACTCTTACTGTTTTTATATATTTATTAATTACATGTATAAAAAAATTCAATATTCAAAGATTCCCACTGTAATCTTAGATAACATTTTCACTGACTGATATACCTCCAATTTTAGTGCCATATGCAAATTTACCAATCACACTTCCCATATTCTCATCCAGATCACTAATATAAACTATAAACAATAGTGGATCCAGATTAATTGCTATGGAACACCACTTGTCTCCAGTATATAAAACAACCCTCCACTACCATTCTATGTCTCTGCCTCCAAGTCAATTCTGAATCCATTTGGTCAGTTCATCCTGGATTCTGTGTGATCCAACCTTTTGGACAAGTCTATCTTGTCAAAGGCCTTGGTGAAGTCTATATACATCTTCTGCCCTGCCATCATTAATCTTCTTGTTCGCTTCTACACAAAACAATTAAATTCATGAGGTCTGATTTTCCATGCGTAAATTCACGCTAACTATCCCTGAGCATCCTTGCCTTTCCAATCCTATCTCTCAGAACCCCTTCCATAAACCTACTCAACCCAAAGCTGTTTATCTTCTCCTTGCAGTCTTTCTCAAATAAAGCCATAACATTATCCACTTTACAGTTTTCCAGCACTTTACCTTTGGCTAATGACAATATTAATATCTCTGCCATAGATCCTGGAATTTCTTCTCTAGCTTAACAAACTTAATCAGACCCCAGGGATTTATACACCTTTATGCATTTTAAAGCCTCCTGCATCTTCTCTTCTGTATTGAGGGAGGACTTTCTTTAGCCCCTTTTCCACTGGCGCATTGTCCCAGGAATTAACTGGGACAGGGTGCAGTGGAAAGAGAAAACAGTCAGCATGCTGACATCAAATTACATAACCATTTACGGAGCGGAAACAGGCCACGTTGGCCTTTCGAGTCCACACCGGTTCACTGATTTTGTCCATTGGAGAAAGAATATTCTTGAACCTCGATGTGGTTAACTTCAGATTTCTATATCTTCTTCCTTTCATCTTCCAATCATTTTACGCTGGGGATTTTCAGCCTCTACCCCCCACTCATATACCCAGCATGCCGATTAAGCCAATGGAAAAAGGACAGCAGAAAGTCTCCTATTTTCAGTTGAAGGTAGAACACTCTGATCCCTGGGGATGAGTGTGTTTAATGGAAAAGCAGTCACTGTCCATGGTAAAGGTGGCCCAGTGGAAACAACATAAATGGCTTCCTTATCCAGCCACACTGCATGGCCAATTAACTGGGATGCCAGTGGAAAAGGGACTTTTCAGACGTCACCATAAACTTCCCCATGTACCCTAGCACATTAGGATAGATTGGCTGAAAGAAAATGCAAGTCATTTAAAAAGGAAGGGCAGATGTCTCTGAGAAGCAGTTTAGATGTGCAATTATGAAGCTCAGAGCCACTAATGAAACGAGGTCTGTGCAACAGGCAGGACTTGAGAGGGGGTGCAGAAATCTCAAAAGAATTCATCATTAGGAGACATCAGGAAGCAACTATTGAAAGAGAAGACTGAGGAAGAGACGATGTAAATGTACATCAGCAAGCATTGGGCTTGGACTAGGTTTGAAACAACAGTAAGAGTTCGTTCAGACTGACTGGAAGAGACCTGCCAATAGAGTACGTCAGCTAGAATCTTATAAAGCAAAGAAAAACAAATGTTTCTGACGAAACGAATGAAAGAATGGACCCTTAGAAAAAGTCAGATGAACCATTTTTTCAGAGCTGAATGGAACACTGCCAGAATAATTTTTTATGATGGTCGATAACATCTCTCCATTCAGCATAAATGAGCCAGTAACTTCCAGAAACACAGGACTTGTTAGCGTCTTATATCTCAAGTACAGAATGCCCAAAAATAATGTTTTCTATTAAAAAAAATACTCACCAACTATGTAAATTCTAGGAGGACACTAAAGAAACTGATTGCAATGGGTCACAAATATGGTTTAACAGCCATCCTTGTTTGTAACAGAGCACATCTCTGTCCAGAATTCTAACATCAATTAGATTTAGAAATTAGAAAAAAGGAAAATCTATCTCCTGAAATTAATTTGTTTATAAATTATATTCATAATTATATTCCTAACCCTAATGCAGTTTGCTTTATGTATTTATAAGTTCTTAGTATATTCATAACATGTCAGGTACAGATGATTCAATATTTATCAAAAACAACACATTTAACAAAGTTAAATTCTAACTCCTGAATTTTGCACTCTAAGGTACATGTTATAGCCTACTGAAAAATTAAACCATCGTGTATTTTGCTTGTGTAAGAATGGAAGAGATTCAAATCAAAGGAACAATCATATCCTACAGCTGGAATTTCCACGTACCTGTACACGATTTCCTATTTATTCAGAACACAAATTATTAAACGATGCATCATGCATTTTTAGAAAGAATTACTAAGTACTGTGCAAGTACCTTTCTCTAACACTTAAACCTCAAAATTCTAAATGTGATTTCATGGCGCCACATCATGTAACAAAACTCATTCTGATCCTCCTATGCTACATATTTTTGTTTTTAATATGGCCCATAATTCAGCTGTCTACAAATACCTATGTTTCTTTTTAATTCCAACCTTTGATTTAGATCGCTATCTTATGCACGCTTTATAATGTTAATATCATTCACACTTTATTTTAATTCCACTAATCAAATTCAAAAACAAACACAACTGCAAAATAGAAATGTCAGCATTCATGTGTGGAAAAAGAAATGAAACACAAAATTAAGAACTTTTTGAGGGGAAACAGTGAAGATGATGAAGGCCAGCTTATCCACTAGTACAGGCAACTGTCCTGCAATAGCTGTATGACTCGATTATTCTACAACACCAAACATGTCCTTACATGCAAGGCCACTGCATTCAATGAAATACATCGTCACACGTTTTAGCGACTGAAACGTGATCACATTCCACATCTCACAAGGTTAACTCTGGCAGGTCAGAACCCGCTGTGCACACGAAAAACAGTAATATCAACTCCGTCACCATTCATTGGAGACTCTTTCTGGTGTGCTTCGATTACACCTCCAAGGCAGCAATTTAATCCAGAGTAAAATTATCTCCAGGCAATAGCTGAACAAAAAAAAAGTAAAATATCATAAAGTCCTTCCTAGTGCACAGCTCTGTGGAAGAATGCTGAAGTAGTAGTATTGTAAGCAATCTTTAACTCATTTCTTCCGTCTGTAAATATCTGTTCTCGTTAAATTCATTCTTCAATGCCCAGAACTACTTCTAAAATCATTTATTTCAATTTCAATTCCCTCACTCACACTGAGAGATTTACATTCAATCAAAATAAGGGACATCAATCCTTAATAATGCTATGCTTTATTTCTTTAGTGCACACTGTCACCATCATTCATTCCCAAGTATACCAGATGGAGATAGTCAAGACTGAAAGGATTTCATCTTGAGCGAGACTTGATCTCTAGTTCTTCCAACGACAATGCCTTAAAACTTTAAAATTAATTGAAAAGAAAATCAGCCAGGATTGGAAGATTAAATATTTTAAATCATTACCTCTCGTTTGCTGATGTTACCAATAGATTCCGAGTTACAGTCATTAGATTTCATTGTCGGCCTTCCTCGCAAAGAATCTGTTTTCAAAGCACAAAGATTAGATAGCTTTTTAATCTTTTACTACGTACATGATATTTAAATTGTACAAAAAATTCTATCTATAAATGTAGAATTTTCTGCTGATCAATAAATTGTTATTTTTATTTTAATATTTTCCACACACACACACACGATATACAAAAAGCCCTTTTCTTACAAAAACAAACAACTCTTTCCCACCCCTCTCCTTATTCACAATATAGATTCACACACCGTTAGGGCTCACATTTATGTTGACCATTAAAACAATTCTCAATGGGGAAGTCACCTACATTTATAGTATAGCAGCATCTATTATTGTTCTTTTTATTTTTGTTTATAATTACATTATAATTGATCCCCTACATGACCCAAATATGGCTTCCATATCTTAATAAATATCATATTTGCTCTTTAAGTTATATGTAATTTTTTCTATACGTATACAACTATTCATCTCAGCTGTCCACTGTGCTATCTGTAGAAGGGTGTGTGGATTTCCAAGTAATTGCAATACATTTTTTTAAGCTTCTGTTAAGGCTATTTTAACAAATGAAATTTGGAATATAGTTACTTTATTGCTTCATTGAATGAAGTTGCACAGAAGATAAAAGCTCTGGGTCTCCTGTGAAAGTCACCCTTGTTATCCTTGTTAATATTTCAGTAATATCCTGCCAGAAAAGTCTCACCTTCACACACGACCACGTAGCACGTAAAAACATTCCTATTTTCTGTCCCACAACCTAAACAGTTCTCTGATATTTCAGATTTTAATTTATACAATTTCTGTGGTAAAGGAAATTATATTGCACTAATCTACATCTTGCATTTATAATTGATGTCATGCTATCCAAACACCAATCAGACCAACATCTTTCCATTATTGCAACACCTTAATCCCACTCCCATCTCTCTCTCAATCTCTGTAAACCCGGTTTTGCACTTTCCTTCTGGAGTGCATAGTACATCTTTAGTTATAAATTTAGGTATATTCCCCAGCCAAATCGTTCATTTCATTTCACTAAATTTAAGGGAAGCCAAACTTGGCTCCCATCTTTTTCTTAGGAACGATCTTAGCTGGAGAAAACAAAAATAAGTCCCATTAGCTACTCTGTATGTATTTAATTGTTCAAAAGACACAAGAGATCCCTTCACAAAACAATCATTCTGTTTTCATACCATGAATTCAATATTTTATTACCCAGATTCATAGACAGGAACACATTTTACATAATGTTCTTAATAATATGCCTGGTTTTTTTTCAGTACACTCATTCATTTTTTGCCATTCAGATAGACTGCAGCACCAGACCTAATCTTCAAGTCCGTTCATCTGTTGCTTTCCAAAACAACAATCCATTAACCACAACATGTCCAATTTACACCTACTTGTGAAGTCCTTATAGACACTCTTCAAAGTTTTCGCAAAGGCACTCGGAACCTGGACTGTCTGGTTTGAGCAGAGCTGCAGCATTTTAAATGAGATGTGTTTTGAAGTGTTTGTATCTGTGTGTGACCCAACTAAAAACCCCATAATTTATCTTCCAAAAGTGTTATCTATATACAATATAAAATATAACATAATCTGTCACTAATCAAAGAGCACTAATGGCATAGGGATTACTTAAAGTGGAAAAAGGTTGAGAACCACTGATCTAGGAATTGAAACTTTTAACAGATCTCTTTATCCAACAATATTTTGCATCTTTACAACAATTGACAATGAAATTTAATCTGCCACACATATGTCTTATCAATAAGACACTTTATTTGTTCTAAAATTTCAGTATTTCCATATCTTCCAGATCCGAATTTCACAGACAAACCTTTTGAGTTACAATTTGTACATAAAAGTATAATATCCACCTTATATTATAAAATATTGAATTTTAAAAACAATCTCTTTAATTAAGATCAAAATCGAATGGGAGAATGATCTTAATATACCTATTTCAGAAGAAGATTGGATTTCAAGTTTGGCTCTGATTCAAGACTCATTTCTGGGTGCTAGGCACAGTTTGATTCAATTTAAAGTGGTACATCGGGTACATTTTTCTAAAGTTAAGCTCACTCGAATCTACTCAGATATCAACTTATTGTGTGACAAATGTAAAAGATGTGAGGCCTTTTTGAATACATATGTTTTGGTTTTGTCCCAATTTAGCAGAATATTGGATAGCTATTTTCAGATAATCTTTGGTCATTTTTGGGATCAATCTAAAACCATGTTCGTTGATTGCAATGTTTGGCTTCTCCAGTGATGTAAACATATATTTAATGTTTAATCAAAAACAGGTCTAAGCATTTTCTACATTACTGGCTAGAAGAAGAATATTGCTTAAATGGAAAGAGGACTTTCCACCCACCCACAATCAATGGTTACTGGATATTATGTCCTTTCTAAGTTTGGAAAAAAAAGACAATGTTAGGAAGATTAACATCTCTTTCAATAAGACTTGGGGTCCACTTATACCTTACTTTCATAATTAGAATTCCGGGTCACATTCCTACACTCACATGTCTGTCCTTCACTCAGCACCTCCTCTCCGTTCGCAACCACAGCGACCTCCCAGTGGCCAACCACTTCAATTACAGGTCATACTCCCGCGCTTATATGTCCGTCCACGGCCTTATGTACTGTCCCACCCAGACCACCCGCAGATTGGAGGAACCACTGTATTTTCATGGCATGAACATTGACTTCATTGCTTTTCATTAAACCTGCTTGGCTCTGCTTCCCCCTCCCCATTTCCTGCCTTTCCAGTTCTTTCACCTAAACAGCCTTGTCTTCCCCGTCCCCCTTAATGCTGCTTCCCCCTCCCTCCCCTCTCCACCTATCATCTCCTACCCTGCCACTCCCCCTTCTCCATCCCACTCTTTTATTCTGACACTCACTGGAATTTTCTCAAACTTTGATGAAGGTCTCAAGCCCGAAACTTCAGTAATGTATCTTTGTCTTTGCTACATAAGGACACTGTTTGACCTGCTGAGTTTCTCCAGCATTTTGTGTTTTTACTTCAACCACAGTGTCCACAGAATTCTGTGTTTTACTTCATAATTGGAATGTTCAAGGAGAGGGAAAGCAGTAAATGGGCATGTTTCATTGGATTTCCAGAGGCCATTCATTTCAAATCTGCTTGAATACCAATTTCAACCTTGCATGGTGGATCTTTACAATCAATATTTTTTTTTAATTTTTTTATTATTCACTATATGTTTAGATTGGAATACAAGTCCTTGTACAGTATAACTCGTATTCTAAAATTTATCAAAAATATTTTTAAATTTTGGATAAATGAGGATATCTAAAATGAATAAGAAATCCTCATTTATCCGAAACTTTTTCGGAGCCGAAATGACCTCACAGATTGAAAAAAAATTTCACCCGACATGAAATTAGAACGCCGATTGTCCTCGTTTCAGATAGATCCCTCCCCTTTCTCTTTCCATTTCTTCTTTACCTACCCCTATTGACTTTTCTCTTCAACTCTCCCTCTCAAACTGTGTACTTCTGTCTCCCAGCCACAAGTGGTCGGAAGAATCCTTTGTTCCAGCGTCATCAAGGAGAGCAGCCTCCTGGTAGCAGTGGGACCTCGAGCTACCGGCAGGGCTGGAGCCGTTGGGCTCCCAGCAAGGGCAGGGCCTTGGTGAGGAGATGTTAATGATCCAGGGCATCAGTTTTTTTTTGGTGAGAATTAAACATTATTTTAATGCTTGTAAAGCCTCCTCTTATTGTTTGTTGTTGTTTAAATGCTGTTACAAGTGATTTGCTGTTGATGCTGGGCCATTTTTAAAAAAGAACCAGTTGTCCAAAAAAAACATTTATCCGACATAGGCCTCGTCCCGACCATTTCAGATAATCAGAGTTGTTCTTTGGCTTGGCTTCGCGGACGAAGATTTATGGAGGGGGTAAAAAGTCCACGTCAGCTGCAGGCTCGTTTGTGGCTGACCAGTCCGATGCGGGACAGGCAGACACGATTGCAGCGGTTGCAAGGGAAAATTGGTTGGTTGGGGTTGGGTGTTGGGTTTTTCCTCCTTTGCCTTTTGTCAGTGAGGTGGGCTGTATTGTTATATCTATGATGATACCAATCCAAAAGCATATTATATTTAATTTTTATGGATTTATAATGTATGGTTGCATGATAAAACTCAATAAAAATAACTTTAAAAGAACCTTGATAATCTGTGCTATTTTTTTCATTTGAATCTTCTATCAGACTTTATCTTTTAAAAGATTTTCTTTCCATCAAAATGTACTACTTTGCTTTTGTCTGTGGTCAACTTAATTTACCATTTTGAATTGATAATACACCAAAATAAAAGCTCTATCTTTCTGTAGAATCTTTCCTGAAGGGGAATGGTTCCTCAAAGATAAACAAGCACAGAATTAGAGCAAAATTTACAAATGCACGGGCCTCAAATCAGTGATGTTGTTATTAAAATCTGATCACTAGATCTATTCAAAAGATAGCAGAAATTTCACAATCTTAATACTTAAATGGCATTAACGGAAATTTTGAAAATACTTTTCACCTTCTTAAAGGGCATTGAATAGATGCTGTATAACTGAAATCATAAACATTAGTTGAAAAAGAGAATATGTGTGGGGGATGTGTGTGTGTTTGAACTTGGGTTCAAGAAAAAAAATAAACTATAACAGAAAATTTCTTTCAACCGTACCAAAGAGATTACATTTTGCAAACTACTACTGTAGTTCAGACATCATTTGTAAAAGCGTTAAGATTGCTTGCCTGCGATACCAAAGAAATTTTTTAAGTAATTCGATTATTTTTGTGGAAAGGTAAAATGTTGAGGGTCTCTATGCAAAAATTAACATGGGGATATGAATGGGGTGGACTTCAATTACAGCAAAATTTTTATGAAGCGGCACAACTGAAATTTATTAATAGATTATTTGATATTCAACAACCACCTGTGTGGGCAAAAGTTGAACTGGATCAAATTTTTGAAAAAGAAACTAGTCATTTTATTTATAAATGGAATCCTTTATTGCTACAAAAAAAAAAAATTACCAGTATTAAGACATATAATGGATATTTGGTATAAGCGAGATCAACTTATAAGATCTAAATGAAAAATATCAATAAAATCACCTCTGTATCAGAATAAATTAATTCCATTTTCTTTAAATAATCCCTATTTTAAAAATTGGGAAATGAAAAGAATAAGTATTATACAAGACTGTTTTGAGGCAGGTAAATTTTCTACATTCAATAGATTATAAGAGAAATATGGTATTTCATCAAATTCTATTTTGGCTCATCATCAAGACTGAGATTTTTTGCAAACACAATTTGGTAGGGATTTAATTTTACCAAGTCAAACGAAGTTTGAGATTCTAATGGTTGATAAGGAAACAAAAGGGTTTATATCAGATATGTATAGGTTGCTGCAAGAAAAAAATGGACAAAGTTGGTGTATTTAGGTATTGAATTGTCCTGGGAAGAATGGTCAAATAGGTGTACTGATAGTGTTACAAAACTAATTAATGTGAGATATAATTATGGTTAATTATAATTTCATTCATCAATTGCATTTGACTCCTGAGAAGTTGAAGAAATATGGACTTAGTTAATCAGATTTGTGTTTTAGATGCACATGTAAGAAAGTTAAATCTTTTTGGGAAAAAGTTATAAATTTTTTGAGAGATTTATTCAAAATTGATTTGCAATTAGATCCAATTATGTGTTTATTGGGTTATATAAATGCAATTATTCCGGGGTTGGCTGACAAATCACAATTGACATTTGTGCGGTTAGGGTTAGCAGTAGCCAGAAAATGTATAGCTGTTACTTGGAAAAATGATGTAGAATTGAATATACAAAGATGGCAGAGTGAATTACAATTGTGTTTATATTTGGAAAAAATAACATAAAAGTTGTGAAATAATTATTCCTTTTTTGTTAAAATGTGGAGTTTATACTTGGAATGTATGGCTATAGATCTTAAGTAAATGAGTTGGCACGTTGATCAGTTAACTTTAAATGCTCTAATTTTTTTTTAAGGCTCCGAGGGTTGGGGGAGGAGGGTGGGGATAATATAGTTTAGTAGAGGGGAGGAGGGGGGTATTATACTTCTAATACACATCTGTATATTCTATTTTTTTTTATGTTTTATAAATCCGTTAAATAAAATTTTCAAAACACAAATACCTTGCTCCAAATTAAAACTAAATATTGGGTAATGCTGAGTAAAATGCTTTCAGAATTTGGAGAAGAATTATGTTCTCTTAAGCTTTTCAAATGGGGACTGAATTTAAAAAAATCACCTTTGAAACTGGGATCTGAAGCATTATGCAAGAATAAGTGTTACAACAATCAATTTGAAATGTTTGTTCTCAAAGGTAATGACATAATAATTAAGGGAGACATATTACATCCTGTTCAGTGAGCAACTCAGGAATCGTGACACAAAGCATTGTTGATTTTCCAGGAAAGAAAATTGCAGTGTGCAAATTGAAGAATTTGATACAGCAAAACCAGTTTCTGGCACCTCTGGGGATTGATAAATGCTGGAAAAGTGTACTTTCTGGTTGCTTGAGACTTACTCCTATAGTGCCTGCATTAAGAATAAACAGTTTAAAAGACAAAAAAAAAATACAACACAGAAGTTAAATTGAACAAACTTCACTTGCATGAAAATATTGTATTCTATTCCATTTCACCTGCTGAGGGAGTTCACTGCCATCATCCTGGTTGCAGTGTACATTCTGCCCCAGACTAACATCAGATTGGCAAGGTGATTTACAGTCGCGAGACAGCACATCCTGATGCCTTCCCGATCATTGTAGGAGACTTCAATCAGGCCAACCTGAAGAAGTCTCTGACAAACTACCACCAACACATCACATAAGACCAGAGAGCCAACACACTCAACCGCTGATAGAGCACCATGAAGAATGCCTACCAAGCCATACCATGAACACACTTTAGCAATTCTAATCACATAGCCGTATTTCTACTTCTGGCGTACAAGCAGAGACGGAGGACCACCATGCCAATAGTGAAGATGGCGAAAGTATAGTCGAGGGAGGCGGAGGAGCATCTGCAGGACTGCCTTAAATCAGTGGACTGGAACATGTTCAAGAACTCATCCATAGACTTGAATGAATATGCAATAGGTGTCACTGACTGCATCAAGACCTGCGTAGACAAGTGTGTGCCCTCACACACATACTGGGTGTTCCCCAACCAGAAGCCCTGGATAGATCAGAGGATTTGCAACCTACTGAGGGCAAGAACAAGGGCATTTATGGCAGGAGATCTAGATCTCTACAAGACGACCAGGTATGACCTGTGGAAGGCCATCACTGAGGCAAAGTGGCAATTCTGGAAGAAGCTAGAGACAGACACACCAGCTACGGCAGAGTGTGCAGGACATTACAGCCTACAAAGCGAGGGTGAACACCATAGATGTCTGTGATGCCACATTACCTGATGAGCTGAACAGTTTCTATGCCTGCTTTGAGAAGAACCAAACAGTGCCTACTAGAATCCCTGTGATATCTGTCTCTGAGGATAATGTCAGAACATCATTCGAGAAGATGAACCCTCACAAGGAGTCAGGCCCAGACGGCGTACCTGGCATGGTACTGCAAATCTGTGTCAACCAACTAGCCAGAGTGTTCACAGACATTTTAAACCTCTCATTGCTCCAGTCAGAGGTTCCCACCTGTTTCAAAAGGGCATCGATCATTCCGGTAGCCAAGAAAAGTAGTGCGAGCTGCCTCAACAACCATCACCCAGTAGCACTAACTTCTACTGTGACAAAATCCTTTGAGAGCCTGGTCATGGCCAGAACTAACACGTGCCTAAGATCTAGGCCCACTGCAATTCGCCCATCGTCACAATCGCTCCACAACAGATACAACTTCACTGGCTCTCCACTCAGCTCTGGAACACTTTGAAAGCATCATCTCATACATACAGCTGCTCTTCATCAACTACAACTCAGCCATCAATACCATTATTTCCTCAGTGCTCATCAAGAAGCCACAAACTCTGGGCCTGTATACCCCACTCTGCAACTGGATCCTTGACTTTCTCATCAGAAGACTACAGTCAGTACGAAATGGAAACAACGTCTCCTCCTCATTATAAATACATTGTTTTTAAGCCTCTCTCCTTCAATTTGCCTGAATGTACTTAATACAAAGAATGCAACTAGAGGACACCATTTGCACCACTCACTGCAATATTGGAATGAAATGGTTTTGTTTCAAATTCCTATGCATTTGAATTTGCACAAATTTAACATTAGTACAAAGCATTGGCATGCAAATGTTTTGAATGATAACCAAAACAATAACATCTAGAAATTTTCCGATAATATCATTGTAATGGGTTGTATAAAGAAAGGTGATGAGTCAGCACACAGGAGGGGCATTAAAAACTTGGCTGAATGGTGCACTAACAACAACCTTAGACTCAATGTCACCAAAACTAAGGAGATGATTGTTGACTTCAAGAATATCCAGTGATAATTAAGGAATCAGAGGTAGAGAGGGTGAGCAAATTTAATTTCTTGTGAGTTATTATCTCAGAGGATCTTTCCTGGACACTAAAGGCATCGTGAAGTAGGCACATCACCACCTCTACTTCCTCAGGAGATGGGAGAGGTTTGGAATGACACCAGAAACCCTGGGAAATTTCTACAGATGTGTGGTGACCATCTGCATCACGGTCTGGTTTGGAGACACCGAAGCCACTGAGCATAAAGCCCTGCAAAAGGTAGTGGACGTAGTCCAGGACATCACAGGCAAAACCTTCCCCACTATCAAGAACATCTACAAGGAACACTACCATTGGAGGGCCGCAGGAATCATCAAGGCTCTCTTCTCGCTGCTGCCATCATGAAAGAGGTATAGGTGCCACAAGGCTTGGACCACCAGGTTCAGGAACAGTTGTTACCCCCTCCAACATCAGACTCCTCAACAATAAACTCAATCAGAGACTCATTTAAGGACTCTTACTTGTGCATTTTGTAGTGCAGTTGGTTTACATTCATTATCTGTTTACAGTTCTTTATTTGTTTACACATATACACTGTGTACATTTTTTTGCACTATCAATAAAGTGGCAATTCTGCCTCGCCCACAGAAGAGGAATCTTGAGGTGGTATGTGAGGTGATGTACTCGGATAATAAATACAAAATCTCAAATTGAATCTGAAAATAGTATCCAAGGATTGTGTGTGGGCTCCCTTCAGGAGAATGAATCCGATGAAAGCATCCAGTCCAGTTGGAGTACCTGGCGGAGTTTTAAAAATACGTGCTGACCAACTTGCCAATGTATTCTCGGATATCACTGACATCTAACTCCAGCAAGGCATGGTAACAACCTGTTTCAAATAGGCATCATTCATACCGGTGCCCAAGAGGAAGGTGGTAACTTGCCTAAATGACTATCGATCAGTGGCATTCACATCAACAGTGGTGAAGTGTTTTGAAAGGCTAGCTCCTGGCTGAACGGTGACATGGATCCAATTCAATTTGCTTATCGTAGAAATAGGTCTACAGTGGATGCCATCTCTATGAAAAGTCCTGGAACAACCGGACAGAAAAATTGCATACATCAGGGTGCTCTTTATCGAATACAGTTCAGCATTTAACACCATCATCCTCTCAAAATTGTTCTGCAAACTCCAAGACCTGAGACTCAACACTCCACCATGCAATTGAATCCTGGATTTCCTCACCTCCAGTCCACCTCCAATCAGTGAGGATTAGTGAGAACAGGTCATCCACAATCTCCATCAGTACTGAAGCATCATAGAATTGTGCTCTTAGCCCCCTGGTCTACTTGCTTTACCCCTATGACTGTGGGGCTTGAAAATGTTACAATCCCAAAGGACCCCAAAACCCAACAGCAATAGACATTCACCAAAACAAGAAATTTTTAAAAACAAAAGTTGTTTTTAATTATTTTTAAATATGAAAACAGAATCAAACTTCAACTTATCTCTATACTTAACTAACCCAAATTAACCCCCTTCTAATTCTAAGCACACGTGTATGTAATGTGTGTGTAAATTTAAGAAAAGTTCTTTGGTTCACAGTTCAATCTCACTTCTTCTTCCAAGTTCACTGGTTGCAGGCAATTCTTATACTGTGCACAGAATTTAACATGTATAAAGTTCACCAGGCTGTGGTGCTCGAAAGGTAAATGTTTACCGTTCAGGAAAGTTCTTGTCAGGTTTGCAGAAAGAGATTTGTTGTTCCAGGATTTCCACAACCGAAGTACCACCATTAGTCACCTGAATGTCTCGCTGATGAAACTTGTCCCATTAGGGTTTTCCAGATGGTAATCTCTTTCTTTCAGGCCACCACAGAGTTCCTTTTGTTCCACTTATTCCAAGAGAATCATCAGACAGATAGCACTCCCAGCCATCCACTGCTCTGGAGCTTTTCATCAGTTTCAACCAGCTTCCTGGCTTGCACTGTTCAGCTGTTTTTCAGTGTCACACACTAGCTGACAGGGCTTGTTAACTTCATCTCTCTCTCTCTCTCCAACTTCCAACTGCCAGAAAGCCCATGTGACTCTCTCACTTGCAAAACCCCCACCTTCTTCAGCAAACAACAGGAGTTCTCCTCTCTTGGTCAAGATGTTGTCTTAGATAAACAAAACCCAGGAGTGACCTTTCTGAGAGTACACTGCAAGTACTTTTTAAACAGCCAGTTTGTCTCCTACAAACAATGGTATTTCAATTCATGACTTCATTTCAATTAGCACCTACTTGTGAAATGTTCATCACATTCTCCAGAGATTCTGCAATGTTATTGAATATGAATTCTTCAGTCTTTCAAATAAAATCTGTTTTAAAATGTGTGTATGTATGTAACCTACTGTAATCTTACCAAAATTCCTCCCAATATTTATCCATTACAATACGACAACACAACATTGACAAATTCACTGACGACACCGTGGTAGTGGGTTGTATAAAAAGAGATACATATATAAGGGAGATTGAAAACTTGGCTGAATTGTGCACCAACAACCTCGCACCCAATGCCACCAAAACCAAGGAGCTGATTGTTGACTTCAGGAAAGGAATGCCAGAGGTGTACTATCCAGTGATCATTTGGGGAAATCAGAGGTGGAGAGGATGAGCAAATTTAAGTTTTTGGAAGTCACTATCTCAGATTCAACATACAAATGTCATCATGAAGAAAGCACCTCAGTACCTCTACTTCCTCAGGAGTTTGCAAAGGTTAGTACAACATCAGAGATCCTGGCACATTTCTACATAAGTGTGCTTAACCAGCTGCATCACAGTCTGGTATGGAAACAGCAATTCCCCTGAGCGTAAAGCCCTGCAAAAGGTAGTGGATACAGCCCAGGACATCAAAGGCAAAACCCTCCCCACCATTGAGGACACGTGTAGGGAACACTGACATTGTAGGGCAGCAGCAATCAGCAATGATCCACATCATCCAGCACACACTCTGTTCTCGCTGCTATCATTAAGAAAGAGGTACAGGTGCCACAAGACTCGCACCACCAGGTTCAGAAACAGATGTTACCTTCCACCATCAGACTCCTCAACAGCAATCTCAATTGGGGACTTAGTGAAAGATTCTTACCATTGCACTTTATTGATTTTTTTCCTCTCTGTATTGCACAGCTTGCTTACATTTTTTTATTTGTTTACATATGTACGTTGAATGCAGTTTTTTTTTGCACTACCAATTCTGCATTGCCTGCAGGAAGAAGAATCTCGTGATGACATGTATGTACTCTGATAGTAAATCCGAAAGCTGAAATCTCCAACAAAGTATCTCAATATGCTATTCCTTGTTAAAAGCATTTCCAATGCATGTGGTTTGAAATTCATAGGCCTGAATGTTTGTAAAAAGTGGCCTGAAGTTGAAAACCTAAAAGAACTGTCGATGCAGAAAATCTGAAATAAAAACTGAAAATGCTGGAAACATGCAGCAGGTTATAATTCCTGCATTTATGCAGCAATATGTTGTAATATATACATATCCAGATATATTTAAATTAACTGAAACAATTCATTTAAACCATTATGCAGCTTTAATGTCCACAAACTGACAACCGATCTGTCCACAGAAAGAGAGTCTTAGCTTTCATTATACAGATCAACCCTGGTAATACTGTCCTCAACCTTCTGCTAATCAAGACAACAGGGAGTTTATTTTGGCAATTGAAATAAAACTTTGAGAAGATTGAATTTCCCAAATGTATGATGTAAAATAGTCAGGAGAAGATTTACTGACTTGAAAAGTAGTATCAGAGGATGTTGTGCAAAACCCTTTGAATGGCATGATCAACCAATTATTCTGTTCTGCACCACATAAATGCTACTCATTTCCTTGAAATTGCAGTTAAGTTATCATAAATATATTTTGATGTGATATTGAAAAGTATTGCAGTAAAGACGATGATTGTGAAACAGAGGGTGATTGAAGGAGTGAGGTTTAGAGTGCAGTTGGCAATAGATCATCTCATCAGGAGCTGAAATTGAAGCAATAGTTCCTGCGGGTTGGAAGTTCAGGATAACGTAAAAGCATAAGCACAAATATAGCCTGTATCTTGTAATACTATGGCTTATGTCCAAAAAAACTTAAAAAGAGCTATTAGATTTTCCAAGATAATTTTGGTCACATATTCAGCAGGCAAATATACAAGTATCCACAAAATGTGACCATAAAATCTGTGACAAGTTCAATCTCACCAATTATTGATTCATCAACCTACTTTATAATTGTAAAGGTGATCGCCTTTGACAGTACTAATCAAGGCAGCATTTGATTAATATCAAAGTCCTTGTAAAAAATTGAAGTCAAATGGAATCAAGCTGAAAACTCTACTTCTTGCTCTCAGAACTTGCAATAAAAGAAGATAACCAAGGTTGCTGGAATCTAATCATCTGAGTTCCAGGGTACCACTAATTAAGATCCTCACAACAGATTCTTAGACCGAATCATCTTCAGCTTCTACACCAATGATCTTGTCTCCAGAGGCCATAATCAGAAATATGCATATTTGGTGATAATTGCAATAAACTGCCAATTTCCTTTCAGAACCTCTTGGCCAATGAAACAGCCAATGCCTTGCAAGCAGTATGACCTGGTCATCAGTAAAGTGTGTCCTGATAAATGTAGCATGAATGTTACTCGACACAAACATCAAGCAATAATTATATTTAACAATAGTCTAGCTACACACATTCAACATCATTAACAATCAACATCAAGAGCAGGTAAGAGATGGAAATTCTGTGGCAGCAGTTCACATCCTGACTCACCAGACTTTATTCCATCTACAATGTAGATTCCATCTCCTAGTGTTGGAGGTTTTGATCTGGAGCTCGGGTCATCAATGGTTTAGACTGTGTGGCTGCAGGAGCTGCAGAAGCACTGCAGATAAATCTACAGACACTCAGTGACTCTGGGGGAACCTCTCTTTTGCTCCTCTCTGACTGAAAGTCCGACTGTAAGAGGCGCTTAGGAAAATCCTGCCGGTGGCAAATCTGTCTGCCTTGCAGCAGGCAAAAAGAAATTACATGTAACGTGAGACTGTTTTATTACTATCATAATAAATTGCATCTTGAGATAGGAGTGTAATGGAAATCTCTCTCTATTTGCCTGGAAGAGTACAGCTCCAATAAAATGTAAGCTAGACAACATCTGGGACAAAGTACCTGCATGGCATCATATTCACTACCCAACATATTTATTCCAACAGAGGTACAAAAAGTCATCTTGGATTCTTTGATTGAAGGGACCCTGCTTTCATATGGGAAAGGTGGCATGCCATCAGTTCCTCAAGGAAAATTAAGGGAAGACATTAAACACTGGCCTTCCCAGTGGCCACCACATTCCATTCATATGTTAAGAAAAAAGCAGATAGCAGCAGTTAAAATTAATGATTACCAATTCTAACTGACAGGATCATAGTTCATCTTTGTGCAGTTCTATCATTCCTAATATCTGTCTGCACTACTGAAACAATTCCTGCAATGTATTCTACTTCAAACAAGAAAATAGTTCAACCTTCATCCCTCAACTCCAGAAGCATGATTACCTCAATCTAAACCATCACTTTAGAGTACAAAACTTCAAAGTATGAAAGCACAAGAATTGGGACAGTGTTACAACTGTTACCTTATCAATGTATATAAAATCATGAGGGGTCAGATAAGGTGAATGATGAGAATCTTTTTCCCAGCGTAGGAGAGTAGAAAACTAGGAATACACAGATTGTAAAGAGATCTAAGAGGCAACATTTTCCCCACACAAGAGGATGATGGTATATCAAATGACTGTCATTTGAAGTGGTCGAGACAGGCACAATTATGATGCTTAGAATACTTCGAGACAACTACATGGAAAGGTTTAGACTTAGAGGGATGAGGGCCAAATGTAGGTAAATGAGACTAGCTATGGTAGACCACTTGGTTGGCATAGACAGCCTGTTTCTGTGCTGTGTAGCACTGTCTTTGTGACATTTTTGCATCTGCATATTTGGAATCCAAGTTATCAATGAATTCTTCACTAGAACAAAAGTATGAATTTTGCACTATACAACTCCCAACCAATTCTTCGATCATCAAAATCCATGACCAGATCACAAGAAACATGAATCACTTCTACAAATCAGACATCATTGATGAAATTCACCAAACTTCCAGTGTACCAGTAGAATCTCAAGATAAATTAGCAACATAGTTCTGATACCGAGACCTCAAAACTGTCTCCAAGCTCATAGTCTACCAAACTGGAACATTCCAAATGGCTCTTGAACTCAATGCTGCCGACAAATGAAGGCCAGCACAACCATGTGCCTTCTTAATCACCCTTGCCACGTCCAGCAACCTTGAAGGATCTATGGACATGGACCCCAGGATCCCTCTATTCTTCCACATCATTAAGAATCCTGCCATTAACGACGTACTCCACCTTCAAGTTCAACCTTCCAAAGTGCATCTCTTCACACATCCAGATTGAACTTCATCTACTAGTTCTCTGCCCTTTTCTCTATCCTAAGAATATCCTGTTGTAACGTTGACAACCTTCTACACTATCCACACCAGCTCCAATTTTCATATCATCTGCAACTCCTTGAAAGTATCAGAGAAAAGTAGAAAAGTTAAACCTCTCTGAATTAATCAACAAAAATCCATTT
Source organism: Narcine bancroftii (assembly GCF_036971445.1). Lineage (NCBI taxonomy): Eukaryota > Metazoa > Chordata > Chondrichthyes > Torpediniformes > Narcinidae > Narcine > Narcine bancroftii. The sequence continues at coordinate 12,066,135 of NC_091474.1, read as the reverse complement.
CATTCCATATAACTAACTTATATTTGGGAATACTTATTCTATGTTTAGAAAGTGAGCCTTTGAGAATAAATTACATTGAAAAAATACATTACATTAAAAAATACAAAGGCATAAATTGGAATAATCTCTAAGTAATTTGCATTGAACAATTACATTGCACATATTCTGAGAGCAACTGACTACCGTATGTTCCAAAATAATATTCTGCAAATTGAATCCATTGGTTTAAAATCAAAGCATTTATTTTTATCAAGTTTGTCAAACTTTGTTACATGACATTCATACACTAGAATTCTTTCAAACCCATCCACAGCAAAGCTTTCTGTTTGGCCAGTGGGGTCAGTGACTTAAATTAACCCTTGTGTCATTCATTTCTTTCAAGACTTAAAACAACCATCTCCGGTAATAATGAAGCATAGTTGAAAAAGAGCAGGATTACTCAAAACTTATTGCTGTTTCACTAATAAAATGTATCCAATTTCTTTTGATGCTTCTGAAAGCTATTTAAATTTTTGATATTTCTGGGTTTGGAAAGTATACAACTGCCAAAGCTTTGGCACCATTTTTGAAGGAATTGCACTCTCATTTTCTTCCAACAGCACAAGATTTTGGGTCAATACCTTTCCTTACTGAAAAACATGTGACTTGATTGTCCATAACACAAGCAAAAACTTAATGAGCAACAAATTTTGTCAATGTGTATTTGAAATTATGCAGGTTTAAATTGTCAAATTCTTTAATGCCTGTAAGAGAGGTCCACTATTATCCTTAAAACAAAGGAGACTCTCCAAGAGCTGGCAACATCTCTCAGCAAGAAGAACTTCAAGATTCCAAACCGACGTCCCGGTCCGGGGAGGTGGAGAAGCTGCTACCGGCGCCCAGACAACCTACTACAGTGTGCAGTCGTTGCCTCGCTTTGGCAGTTGGGACCAGTCCAAGCGTTGATAAGTATAATTGGGAAGGGCTTGCATATTGTAGTGTGAATTCAGCTTTAGATTTAGTAATAAAGATTTGTATAAACTAAAAAAAAAAAATTTAAATGCATTAAATCATTAACGAAACTTAATGAACAAACTGATTTAAAAGGGATATGATACATTCTTTATAAATATAATGCAACATAATCATTTCCAAATAGCAGCCTTTTTTTGAATAATGTATTCAGATCAAGGGAGATTTCTTATGTAAGTAATTAAAGAGTCAGAGTCTTCAAGCCACAGAAAATAACTGGCCACGACATCTGCCAGTTCTAAAATGTGCATGTCTCCAATAATTCATTATGCTAGATTGTAAAATATAGTAAGGAAAAGTTAAATCTAATCTTGCAAAACATAACCATTTTTCCAGTAGGAATTCTAAATTATGGAAATCTCAAAATATGACAACTCTGTCGACACGCATGTAGGCTTTGAGTATGATCATTCCAAACGATTCTGCACACTCCCTACCTTATTTGTTTTGACCACATAAATTCATCCCTTTTCGCCAAGTTGAGAACCTTGTTTATAATGTTCACTTTGAATCATTTTGGGGAAGGTTCAATACATTTTCATTATTTCCATGACATAAGATCTCTTTGATCAAGCCAGTAAGAAGGTAATTCAGATCACAGCCTGCTCTTATGGATAAGAAGTCATTCCCATTTTTATTCCAATGCTCCTTTATTGACCTTCATCCACACTCTCTGAAACTTTCAGGAAGTAATCTTTCTAGAACACCATGATTCACTTTAATGAGAAATCAAAACTCCATGCTGGGATATCAATTCACCACCCTCCTACTCCAAGAATCAGCTTGTCTTTGTAACAAGAAGTAAACGATTTCAAAACAGTACATGTGTTGGAAGCAAAACAAGAAAGGTGTTGAACTTAATGACTATCCTAAACTTACGATTAAATTTATGCCATTTACCTTTCCTTGCAGGCTATTTGTCTAAATTAATTTGTTTCTTTTTAATTCAAAATCTAGTACTTAGTCTCAACCCTTAACCAGCTCTTCGAACTGGCAGAAAGTAATTTTAATGGGGTGAAAGCATGCCCACAGTCCAATTAGGTGGGAATTCAGGAATTTGAGCTAATAATGATGAAGATTTAGAAAATATTTAACATAAAATCGAGTGGAGGACAGCACTGGAACAGGTCCTTTAGCCCACCATGTCTGCACCAAGTACCTGCATAATGCCAATCTAAACCAATCCCTTCTGCCTGCACATAGTTCACATACCCTGTACCTCTCTCCTCCCTGCCTGTCAAATTATTTGTCTAAATGCTTCTCCCACCTCCCTGGCAACACATTCCAGGCACCTACCACTCACTGTGTAAAAAGATGTGCAAGGCAAGTCTTTTAAACTTTGCCCCTCTCACCTTAAACCTGTACTCTCTGGTACAGGTATCTGACATTTCCACCCTGGGATAAAGATTATCTACCCTATCGGTGTCTCATAACGTTACACACTGCTAACAGATTGCCTCACAGCTTCTTGCACTCTAGCAAAAACAAGCCAAGTTTATCCAACCTCTCCTCATAGTGAATACTCTCCAATACAGGCAATATCCTGGTTAACCTCTTCTGTACCCTTTCAAAAGCTTAATATCTTTTGTATGAGGTGATCAACAGAACAACACACAATATTCCTCAGGAAAATAAACATACCTGCACCTTGACTTGCCACCTTTTGAACACAATGCCATGACCAATCAAGGCAAGCATGCTGTACACTTTCTTGGCCACCCTATCTACTCATATTGCCTCTTTTATGGATTTTCACACCAAGATCCCTCTGTACATCAATTCTCTTCAGAGTTCTGCTAATTACTGCATACTTTCCTCTTGCATTTGATTTCCCAAAATGTAAAACACATTTATCTGTACTAAAATGCCAGAGGAAAATTTATGTCTAGATTCAACAATTTCAACTTTATTGAAACAACTTTATTGAGTATAGCTAAACATCTAAAGACTAATTTCTGTTGTCTTTGGCATCTCAGGAGACAGTCATGGTGCATCATCTACTTTGCACTTCTGGCAAAAGATATCTGTAAATGTTTATTGCTTTTTGCTGTCATTTCGGTGTCAAGGAGAGTTGTAGAGAAGGGATTGCTCAAGGTGGTATGTGATTGGGAAGGTTGAAAACCACTGTTTTATATGCACGGTTTCATAGCTCCAAAAGAAATGGGCCAATGACAATTTTTCTGAAGCAAAATATTTCAGTAACAATTCGGTCTCGAGCAGTGATTCTCAACCTTACTAATCACAGAGCACTGATGGCTTAGGGATTACTTAAAGTGGTATGTGGGTGGAAAGAAAAAGATTGAGAACCACTGCTATAGATGATGCTGTGTCTATTGAATCCCTCCACCTTCTCATTGTTTGCTCACTTCTCATTTGGTGATGTGCTAATGTGTCTTTTTAATAACTTTGGATACGTTCTCTTTCTTCCTCTGTCTTGTTTTCCTTTTCTTACATAAACATTGTTGATTTGCTTTCGATTTTAATCATATCTGGGTGTCAGAATCTAATGAATAAATCACTTTTTAAAATTTATTTTGGAATATTTGAATGCTAAAAAAAATCAAATCCATTGCTGTTAATTTTTCTGACCTTTTCACCTCATCTAGCTCAACAGTCTCTTCTAATCTGATTTTCAATGTTTTAAATTGGCTTCCATCACCTTGAATTTGAATCTTGTACGTTATAATAATTACAATATCCTAGAGATAACTATTTTAATAGGTTTTAATCTATTCCATTACTTTTAAATAAATTTTGCAATGTCTCTAATTTTAAAAAGCCACAAACATACCACTCATGCAAAGAATTCTGCATATATATTATGAACAACTTGTTTTTCTCTGTACATTGCTTCCCCATCTTGATCAATGACTGGATAATTATAAAATTTGAAATTTTCCACTCACATCTCAACTGGCCCTTTCACTATTCTGCTAAATTTAGATTTAGATACTGCATTGCATCCCATTATCATTTTATTTCTAACTCAATTGACACTTAATCTATTTTCTATGTTTATGAGTCTTTGCAATTGCATGCAATTCCCCTTCACTAAACTACCAGTTAATACAACAAATAATATTATTTTAACTCAATATTATTTGGAAGTACAAGATACATAGACAATTGGCCGAATGATTGTACATCCTCCATCTCAGGATATGGAAGCGTAGATTTGTACAATCTCTCAATAATTACAAGTATTCTGCATTGCTTTGGTAATTCTGTTTTTATTCTGTACTTCAACATTATCTAAGAAATGTATCACTCAACAAATACTACAAAAATCAACCGAACTAGAGAGTTATAAGCTAAATGCATGAAATATACCAATGAATGTCTTTTTCTGGAAAATATTTCAGCATTCTTAAACAAATTTGATTCATTTATTTTGAAATTGTGTAAGAATTACTTTTTGTTACAGATCAAGGTCAACAACCTTGACATTACCATGTATTTTAAATGGTTACAAACTTAAAAAAAAGTGCATACCGTGATCATTAGGTTTCAATAGGCTGGAATACATTTTTAGAAACAACAACTTAGTTTGTTTTGTTTCCTATTGCAACAATGTTTACAATCGGCTCTTGATTTGGTTAGAGAGCACACAAAAATATAAAAATTATATTTAGTCTTTAAAAAGTATCTGCCACAGTTTTGAACAATAGTCAGAAATGTTAGGAGCGAGAAAACCAAATCTCCAGGCATTAGACAATAAAGAGCTGGAAAATATAGGACTAAAATTCAAAACCTTCCAGAATAAAGCGTGGCTAATTCAGCAGATTTTAGATTCTTGTTCATTAGAGCTTTTAAAAGGATTTGGTCAAAATTGTTTGGAATAGATATGCACGTTCTAATTCATCCAAACCTTTTTTGAGGGGGGTTTATTGTGAAGGATCGGTTTGTTTGTAATAAATGAGGAATAATTTTTCAATAATAAATGTAAAAAACAAACAATTCGCAGACTGTCTTTGAACTTTGCATTTTCAAAGTCACGATATTCAAGAGCCCTTCAAAAACTACTTTGTTACTTTGTCCAACACATTGGTGATGCCTTGTTTTATTTTGTCATTTTGTCTTTTTGTTCCATTAATGGTTGAAAAAAACCAACGTTCCAGTTCTCCATTTGCGATCAATCCCCAAGATTACCCTTGGGCTGGAGCAATTAATTAACTCGGTTAGTATTATCCTTCGGTTCACAAAGCGATTGCATGGCCCGTTTTAACGCGAAGCCGATCACTCCAGCGGAACATTGACACCGCTGTGCCATTCTGGCGATCGCTCGCTGCCAAAAGAAGGGACAGGCTCGAAAGTTGGCGACGGACCGCCAGTTAAAGTTACTTTTTCTTCATTCAGCAAAGCGGCGGGGACGTCGTTTTGTTTTTCCTCCCCTCTCCGCCCAATGTGATGGTCCACAAATCTCCGCTTTCACACGAAAGACTAACAACCCACACTTGATGCACAAGAATGAACAGGGATCGGCTGGTCATCTGACTTCTCCTGCTGGAGACACGAAGTGGACAGCCTGCTGCTGCCACCCAACTGAGGGCTTGAAACGTTCTTACACCATTCTCCAAAAACGCGACAAGGAACACGCTGTCCATCGCATGAATGGCGCTGACTTTGTGGCTCCTCAGCACCGACCCCCCCACCCCCCCCAGAGAGGGAGAGATCCAGGGGAGCGCCTCCACTAACTCCACGGCATCACTCCCCCACCCCCCCAGAGAGGGAGAGATCCACGGGAGCGCCTCCACCAACTCCACTGCATCCCCCCCCCAAAACCCAGAGAGGGAGAGATCCACGGGAGCGCCTCCACCAACTCCACTGCATCCCCCCTCCAAAACCCAGAGAGGGAGAGATCCACGGGAGCGCCTCCACTAACTCCACGGCATCACTCCCCCACCCCCCCAGAGAGGGAGAGATCCACGGGAGCGCCTCCACCAACTCCACTGCATCCCCCCCCCACCCCCCCAGAGAGGGAGAGATCCACGGGAGCGCCTCCACCAACTCCACTGCATCCCCCCCCCAAAACCCAGAGAGGGAGAGATCCACGGGAGCGCCTCCACTAACTCCACGGCATCACTCCCCCACCCCCCCAGAGAGGGAGAGATCCACGGGAGCGCCTCCACCAACTCCACTGCATCCCCCCCCCAAAACCCAGAGAGGGAGAGATCCACGGGAGCGCCTCCACCAACTCCACTGCATCCCCCCCCCAAAACCCAGAGAGGGAGAGATCCACGGGAGCGCCTCCACCAACTCCACTGCATCCCCCCCCCAAAACCCAGAGAGGGAGAGATCCACGGGAGCGCCTCCACCAACTCCACTGCATCCCCCCCCCAAAACCCAGAGAGGGAGAGATCCACGGGAGCGCCTCCACCAACTCCACTGCATCCCCCCCCCAAAACCCAGAGAGGGAGAGATCCACGGGAGTGCCTCCACTAACTCCACGGCATCCCCCCCCCCCCCCCACCACCACCCAGAGAGGGAACGAGAGCCCGTTTGCCCATCGAGGCAGCCGCACGCCGAGTTCAACGGTCTTCATTTGGCAGCAGGGCGCACCGGAGCGACCCCCCGCCCCCCACCCCCCACCCCTCACCCCTCGGTAACAATGAAACGAACTGAAAGCAAAGCACGGAAGTGGGCTGGTAACAAAGGACCCGGTGCCGGCGATCCGGATTGTCAGGAAACTCCAGATGGAGCGGCGCAACCCAAGTGCCCCTGGGCGAGCAAAACCCTCGGGACGGCGCAAAAGCAGAGTTTTGTTTATAAAAAGAGCATTTAAAAGGGGCGATCCCACGAAATCCCACGCCACCCCCGGGGAGGGGAGGGAGGGGAGGAGAGGGAGGGGAGGGGAGGAGAGGGAGGGGAGGGGAGGGGAGGGAGGGGAGGGGAGGGGAGCCCTCACCTTAAAGGGAGAAAAAAGCCAAGTCAGCAGAAATCAAATTGCAACGGGTCGAGGAAGGGGCGAGAACACGCGAACCCGATCGACTTCGCCCTCACGAAACTTACTGGGAGTGAATGCGGCGCGACGGGCTGCGCCCTGTGGGCCGGGGCGGCTGCTGCTCCCTCCGCTGGCGGCTCGGCTCGAGACCAGCTCGCGCTCCCCCCCCCCCACACACCAGGCGTGACTTTTCGCGGGACGCGAAACGCGGGCCGGCGAAACCGCGCCTACATTTACCGACCGCCCCCACGTGCGCGAAAAGTCGGACCTTCCCGGGCGGCGGGGCCCCCCAGCCCCGCCTGAAAATGGGGCTGAATTGATTTCGGCCCCGCCTCCCGTGGGGGGGCGGCGAAAGGGGGCGGGGGGGGGAGTCGGCGCTGTGTCGAATGTGCGGGATGGAAGCGGCGGGTAGCTCCGCCTCCTCGTTCGGTCTTGGCGGAAGGGACGGGACGGAGAGAGAGAGGAGGCGGTGGGGAGAAGATGCACAAGTTGCACTTCAGTGGAGAGACGGTGTCGGACGCTTTGTCCAGCGATATCCAGGCACTTAATAAACTCTCCAACCAGGTAATTGTTTCTGTAGGTCCGTATCTGTTCAGGGCTGTTTATAGCTGCAGGGTGGGAGGTTTCAGGCCCTGTGACTTGCTCCTCGAGAATTGTAGACATCAAGGGACACGGGTAAACACACTCAGAAATGCTGGAGGAACTCTCGTCGCGCCCATAGGAGGGAAACATATCTGAGCTCTTCTTCATGGGCTGTGCTCCGTGTTCATTCAAGCACAGAGAGGTGATAGAAGCTGCGATGAAGCCCCAGCCCTTCTGGATGATCGTCACAGGCCCATCTGACTCGATCAAGTGAACCAAAGCTTTTGCATGGGCATCCTCCAGCCAAAACATAAAATAACCAGAGTTGATCATAAATCGTAATGCAAGGCTGTTCTTAACTTGGACATTTCGAAATGAAACCGGCTGTGAATAAATGCCTTTTTTTAAAAAAAAAACAAGTAAAAATGTGATTCCCATTCTCATTATAAAAGGTACAAGGACTGCCTAAAGAAATCTCTTGGTGCCTGCCACATTGACCACCGCCAGTGGGCTGATAACGCCTCAAACCGTGCATCTTGGCGCCTCACAGTTTGGCGGGCAGCAGCCTCCTTGGAAGAAGACCGCAGAGCCCACCTCACTGACAAAAGGCAAAGGAGGAAAAACCCAACACCCAACCCCAACCAACCAATTTTCCCTTGCAACCGCTGCAATCGTGTCTGCCTGTCCCGCATCGGACTGGTCAGCCACAAACGAGCCTGCAGCTGACGTGGACTTTTTTTACCCCCTCCATAAATCTTCGTCCGCGAAGCCAAGCCAAAGAAAGAAAAGAATAAAATGTAAGGATTTCAGATTTAAAATTTATTGTCAGAGTTCATCCATGACATCACATACAACCTGGTTTCCTGCGGGCAAAGCAGAATGACCACTTCTGGGTAGTGCAAAAAAAAATCGATGGTATTTACACATGTAAAAAATATAAAGGAATGTAAACTGTGCAATACAGAAATGAAAAAAAAACCAAGCCAAGTGAAAGAATAAGAGTCCTTAAATGAGTCTCAGATTGAGTTTGCTGGTGGAGGGGTAGCAGCAGTTCTGGAACCCGGTGGTGTGGCACCTATACCTCTTTCCTGATAGTCTTCTTTCTTTGGCTTGGCTTCGCGGACGAAGATTTATGGAGGGGTAAATGTCCACGTCAGCTGCAGGCTCGTTTGTGCCTGACAAGTCCGATGCGGGACTGGCAGACACAGTTGCAGGGGGAAATTGGTAGGTTTGGGTTGGGTTTTTCCTCCTTTGTCTTTTGTCAGTGAGGTAGGCTCTGCAGTCTTCTTCAAAGGAGGTTGCTGCCCGCCGAACTGTGAGGCACCAAGATGCACGGTTTGAGGCGACAACAGCCCACTGGCGGTGGTCAATGTGGCAGGCACCAAGAGATTTCTTTAGGCAGTCCTTGTACCTTTTCTTTGGTGCACCTCTGTCACGGTGACCAGTGGAGAGCTCGCCATATAAGACGATCTTGGGAAGGCGATGGTCCTCCATTCTGGAGACGTGACCTACCCAGCGCAGTGGATCTTCAGCAGCGTGGATTTGATGCTGTCGGCCTCTGCCATCTCGAGTACTTCGATGTTAGGGATGAAGTCGCTCCAATGAATGATAGTAGCAGCAAGAATAATGCACGTGCTGGCTGAGTGATGTGGATCCTTGATGATTGATGCTATTCTCCGCTGGCAGCATTCCCAATAGATGTCCTCAGTGGCGAGAAGGGTTTTGCCAGTGATGTCCTGGGCAAGTTGGAATCCCCTTTACCAGACCATGATGCCACCAGTCACACTTTCCATCATACATCTGTAGAAATTTGTCAGGGTTTCCAATATCATACCAAATCTCCATAAACTCCTGAGGAAGTAGAGCTACCGACGTGCTTTCTTCACGATGCTATTAGTGTGTTGGGTTACTGATGTCTCTAATATTCTAATTTCTAATACTCCTTTTCTGATCCATCCACCACGATAGTCCTCTGTTTCATAGTGACTGTGTGCACTTTTGCAGTCACTTTTTTTCACTGAATAACTGAATATTTATTATTTATCTTTTGTATTCTATTCACTTCAAATAATTATGCTACTGTCGCATTCTGTTTAGAAAGTACTTTTTTGTCTGTAGCAACTAATAATTTTGGTGTTTAATGCAGAGGATCAGAATTGGTCCATTTGTCCGTTCAAGACTGCCCTGCCATTTCGTCATGTTTAATTTACTATGTTTTTAAAAGTCCCATTCTCCTGCCTTCTCACTGTAACTTTTGATTTCCTTCCTAATCAAAACTTATCTATCTTTGTTTTAAATGTACCCAATGATTTGGCCTCCACAGTTGTCTATGACAATGAATTCCCTAGATTCATCACCCTCTGGGTAAAGAAACTCTTCCTCGTCTCTGTTCTAAATTGAGGCTTTTAATTAGACATATAGCATGGTAACAGGCCCTTCCAGCCCACAAGCCCATGCTGTCCAAATACCCCAATTAACCTACAGCCCATGTATGTTTTGAAGGGTGGGAGGAAACTAGAAAACTCAAAGGAAATCCATGCAGACACAGGACCTTGCAGACAGATTTGAACCCAAGTCACTGGCACTGTAACAGTGTTGTGCTAACCGATATGCCAACCATGATGTATAATGTGTATATTGTAGAATGTACATGACAATAAATTAATTATCATTAAAGTTTTTGTTCGTGAATACCTCGTAAAAAGAAACAATGAGGGATCTCTTACTATCTTGGTGCCGTCCAAGAGATTCCCTGTGCAAATGTTCAAAACTCAGCACCTGCTTCTTTAAAAAAAAAATCACCTGAAGAATATTTATGTCGCAGAAGCAGCCCAGCAATGAAACAACATTATGGTTGATCAAGAAAGCTCTTGTAAGTCTTGCATCTATATAATTAAATTTAAATAATTATGCCAAAAGGAGAAATACTTAATAACTTTAGAACATAAAGACAAGCACATTCAACTAATCTAGCATGACAGTTCTATTTAAAATGGTGCTGAATAAATACTGACTAAATTTCTATACTGCAGTTCAAAGTTCTGATGTATGGTAAAAGTACAAGCATGACATCACATACAACCCTGAGATTCTTTTGTCTGCGGGCCAGGCAGAATTTCTCCTTTTTGGTAGAACAAAAAAAACTGTACTCAGGAAAAGATGTGTGTACAAAAGAGAGAAATGTAACAAAGAAGTGAAAGCAAATTATACAATACAAAATTGAATAGTCAATAATAAATAATGTGCAGAGTCTTTAAATAAGTCACAGATTGAAATTGTTTTGGAGTCTGATGGTGGAGAGGTAGATGTATGAGTCTTATGGCACCTAGACCTCTTTCCTGATGGCAGCAGTGAGAACATGTAGATTTTCTCGCTGGTGGGGAGAGTTTTGCCTGTGATGTATTGGACTGTGTCCAGTACCTTTTGCAGGGCTTTTCGCTCTAAGGTATTAGTGTCCCCATACCAGGCAGTGTAAATAGGGTTTTAGACAGCTATGCCCACAGCTTGTAAATTTTATTAAATTTGGATCAACAAAATTTCCTCTAAGCCTTTCCTCTTAGGCAATCTTTATTCCCTGTTCCAACATGTTTGTGTGTTGCTCTTGGGACATGTGTATTTAAAATATGTCATGGTTTATCCAGTTCCTTATGTTTTATTTAATCTAACTGTTAGGGTTAGTGGACAATTCATAATATCAATGATTTGGACGAGGGCACTAAATGTAATAACTAATTTTGCAGATGACAAAGCGGGTGGGGTGGGGTGTGGATGGAGATGAGCACTGAGAAGGATTTAAAAAGGCTCCCTTGTGAACCAGTAGTAGGAAAATGTACAGTAGTTGGAATAACTAAAAAGAGGAAGCTTGTCTGAATTAAATTTTAATTTTTTCCATTTTAAATTTAGTCATACAGCATGGTAACAGCCCCACGAATCCACGCTGCCCAATTACAGCTATTTAACCTGAAACCCCCATATGTTTTGAAGGGTGGGAGGAAACTGGAGCAGACATGGGAAAAACGAATAAACTCCTTACAGAAGGCGCCAGTTTCGAACCCAGGTTACTGGTGCTGTGACTGCGTTGCACTAACCACTGCATTAACCGTGCCACACTTGGGGAAGTAGAGAAACAGTACATGGGATCTTTGTATATGTGTTGCTGAAGGCAAATGTTCAGGTGCAATGAGTAGCCCGAAAACCAAGTGCTACGTTGTCCTTCATTGCAAGAAGCTTGGAGTACTTAGACCAGACTGACTTGATGCATCTTGGAAGGGCTTTGGTGCGAACCCATCTGGAGTTTTGCGAGCAGTTTTGGTCTCCTTGACCTTACCATTGGAGGGAGAGCAACAAAATCCTCAACTGACTCCTGAGATTGGTTACATTTTATATTCACTAGAATACAGGAGAAAGAGAGGGACATCATGGCGTTTGAAGTTAAAGTGTTAACTTCTTTACTTCAATTTTTTTAATTTAAATTTAGGCAAACAGTACAGTAACAGGCCATTTCGGCCCATGAGTCCGTGCTGCCCAATTTACAGCCAATTAACCTACACCCCTGGTACGTGTCAATCGTTGGGTGGAAACTGGAGCCTCGGGGAAAACTCACACAGACCCAGGGAGAACATACAAGATTTGAACCCCAGTCCTGATCGCTGGCGTTGTAAAGGCATTGCGCTCACCGCTACGCCAACCATGCTTCCAATTATGGCGAAGCTTTAACTTGAATATTTGGGCTTATAGGAATGAAGACATTTTATTTTACTTTTTATTTTGCAGCAATTTTCAGCATTGACAGAAATAATTTTCCACTTTGTAACAGAACCCACAGAGGTAAGAAAACTTATAAATGTTAGTCTGTAATGATGTTCTGGAACTGGAAATTTCAAGTTGCTTTAGTTCCTGGTGTAGTTAGTCCAATAAATTGAACTGAAATCCCACAACAAAGACGACCAGAAAAATTAAAAATATTAGGCTCTCAGTGTTCTTTGTGAATCAAAGCCCACTGTGTTTGTATGGTGTTCTTTTAATAATCCAATTTAACAGGTAATAAATGCTATTCATGCTAATAATTATTATTATTTCTAGTCATGTGGATTTTTGCATTCTAGTTCTTTTATTCTTGCAGAGAGCATGCATTGTTTTTTGTCTCCACAGTATTATATTGTTTCTTACTTCAAAAAGCCCTGCCTATAGCATTTCATACCAACCTCATCAAAAGGGGTATCTAGGGGAAACCACTTGATCCCATTTGTTATTGTTGCAAAGAATCCAGCATTAAAGTTGTGCAAGAATAAACTCGAGTTAACTTCGTGATAATGAATTTTCTTCCATTGTAGTTTTAAGTTCAAATTCTGCTTTTGGCTTTCTAAACAGAAGTTCACAGTGCCAAATAAGCTTGAAGATATAACAAGATAATTTTTTTGTATTATTTGTCATTTCACATGAGAACATGTTAACATTTAAAGTTGTTAATTCTGCTTGGAATTTTAAAAATTATTAAAAGCTAACTATTTTTCTTTCTTAACTTTCAGTCAGTACGATTACTAAATGAGCTAAGTGAGTTTGCCTCAAAAAATGGAATGAGTTCAGGCCCATTGAAGAACATTCTGAAAAATGTCCTGTTGGTTCCTTATGGTGAGGGATTGTTTCACTTCTATCAAGTGTACTGTTACTGTTGGGCTTTCTGATCCCTTTTGGAGGGGGTAAGGATTTGCACGTCACTGCTATAAAATATTGCAGACCATTTCAGTGTTATACAGAATTTGGTTTTATTCCAGATAATCAGAAGCACTGGTCTCACTGATGAATTTATCTTGTCCTTTATGATTGGGACCATGATTACTGGTCTTTCAGTACCATGACTTCAGACATTACGATAATTTGAATGAACCAAATAATGTAATCTTACCTTTGTGATCATTTATAGCTCTCTAATCTTTTAAAAGATATCTTCATTTACAGTGTATTGTGTAACAGTTGGTTGTAAAACATCAGTGTTTTATTTTTTAATTATCTTTTCTTTTTCTAATATCCTATGTTCTTCAGTGGGATGAAAATGGGTCTTTAAATGTAGGCTCAACATTAGTCTAACAAAGCATGACATTTTTTGCATTCTGGATTATATTCCTTGTACGAGATGGAAATGTAGAAAAGTATGTTCTGGTACTTATATAAAACTTGTATTTGAGTTATGTGAAAATCAAATGGATCATGGATTTAAACATAATGTGTGTTGCCGCATCTCGACACAAATGTATTTGAGCCAGAAAGAAAACCTTGCTTCAGCCAGTTTGTTAACTTAGATAAGGACAGAAAAAAAGATGCAAAATACTTTGAAAATGTTTGGTTTCGATAAATAAGATAGAAATAGGAGAATAAGGAAAATGTTGGATGTTGTAGGAATGTTGTCTTATAAAGAGTTGAAAATAAGAAAACAGAAATGGAAAAGGAGGAAAGGTAATGATGGAAAAACGGAAAGAGAAGATAAACAAAATATAAAAGGGCTACGCTGAACTATATGACTTTAAATATTAATGGAATACATAACCAAATTAAAAGGAAGAAACTACTAAATTTAAATGAATAAATGTATTCCATTAGAAAAAATAACATATAGATTAAGAAATAATATTGAAATATTCGAACAAGTATAGGAGCCTTACATTAAATACAATAGCGAAAACCTACCGGGGACAAACATTACTTAAGTTGATGGAAGGAGAAGGAAAGAAAAGAATGGACTCAGTAGAATTTCTGGTGTATTTTTGTTGAATGACAACATTGTCTGACTGACTTAATGCAACCTAGATTGTATACCTAAAATGGATGAGAGGGTGGGGTGGGGGGGTGGCTTGGGAGGAAGGGGGGGGGGAGAAAAAGTCACTGTATATGTGTGAAAAAGACATAGTGTATATCATGGCTAATGTGATTTATGGTGTGAAAAAAAAATTTAAAAAAAAAGAAAATGTTTGGTTTCAAAAAATAAAAGGTCACAGAAAGATCATACTAAGATTTAATAATTCATGTATGTTTAACTTTCCTACAGGTGCCTTGAAAAGAAATTTGACAGCTGATCACATCAAAGCTGATTTCATTACTCTTGGTATGTTACATTGGCACAGTACTAAATGCCTTTGAATTAGTCTCCTAAATATTAAAATATACTATATTTTCTTAATTTAAAGGACTAGGTGAGGAGAAGGCTGGATGCTTTGCAGATCAGGTAAATTATTTTAAGTTCTAATTTTGATCATTTGAAATCTTACAAAATGAGAGAAAAAATATTGGCTCTTGGACTTTACTACTTCAAAGCAATTTTGGGCTTGCTCTGTGCTTTGCCATAATTGCATAAAGTAAAATACAGACATATTGGTGTTATAGACAAGTAGTATGGAAATACAATAGAAACTACCAGTATATCGTTTTAATGAGGGTTTGGGAATTATTTGTAATCATCAGTCTTCACTCCACATCAACACACTCCTCCCAACTCCTGAGTTCTAATTTTCAGACCAGCTGTTTTTAATAATTCATTGAATTCCTTCTGGAGATCCAAATGCATTCTAACTATACATACCTCTCTATTAACTATCTCTACATACCTCTCTATTAACTATCTCTACATACCTCTCTATTAACTATCTCTACATACCTCTCTATTAACTATCTCTACATACCTCTCTATTAACTATCTCTACATACCTCTCTATTAACTATCTCTACATACCTCTCTAATATCTCTGCTTGCTATTCTGTATCTCAGTTCCATTTTTATGGACTATTATACATTATCCCATATTCTCCTTAACATCCAGAAATGTATTGAGCACCGTGCTTAATATATTCAGTGATCAAGCCTCTACAATATTTCTTGGGTCGAGAATTCCAGATTCTCGGCCTTCGGAGTGAAGAAATGTCCCTTTGTCTCAGTCGTAAGCAGTTAGCTCATTGCTCTGAAATTGTGATCTCTGGTTCTGTAAGGGGAAACGTCCTTCCTGTCCAAAACTGTGCCCAACTTTTCAACTGATCTGTAGCCGCAGGCAGAATGCATTTTGTAAGTTCATAGAATAGTGTCTAGTCTACTCACTCTCTCCTCATATTAAATCCACCACCTCTGGAACCAGTCTAGTGAATCTTTGCTATACTCTTGCTATGACAAGTACATCCTTGGGGAAGGAGATGAAAACTGCACATAATACTCCAGGTGCAGTCTCTCAAAGACTCTATAAAATTGCAGTAAGGTTTTTTTTTTGCTCTCATAATAAAGTTTAACATTTTGCCTTTGATTTTTTTAAAATTTATTTTGCACATTCCTGTTGACCTTGAGTGACGTGTAAAAGTCTAATGTAACTCCTTTGAATATCAACATTATCCAGCTCTTGCTGCTCAGAAAAATATTATCTTCTGTTTTGTGCACTAAGGTAGATGACTTTGCATCTTTGGATTCTTCTATCTGCAATGTTCCTGCCTCCACACTCAGCTTCTATACATGACCCTGAAGCCTCTGTAAATCCATTTCTGCAAATAGTTATTGAACTCACAATCCCATTTACTTTATCAAACTTGAAAATCTGCTATTTGGTTCAGTCAACCAAATTGTTGATAAACTGTAGGTCAGTGGTTCTCAACCTTATCTTTTCTCACTCATATACCACCTTAAGTATCCCTTACTAACCACAGGTGCTCTGTTGTTAGTAAGGGATTACTTAAGGTGCTATATGAATGGGGAAAAAAAGGTTGAGAACCCCTGCTGTAGATTGTGAATAGCTGGGGCACATTGTAACCCAAAAGGTTAAGATTCATAGGATTCTAAGTGAACTAATTAATTGGATGAAAAATTGGCTTGGTGATAGGAGGCAGAAGATAGTGAAGGAAGGATATTTTTCCTGATTGAAAGTCTCACTAATGGTGTACCATAAGTATTGATGCTGGGATGTTTTGTTGTTCGTGATTGTATAATAAAATTTAGATGTGAATGCAGGAAGTATGATTATGTTTTTGGATGATACAAACATTGGAAAGCAAGGAACATGGTCTGAGACTACTGCATGATATTGAACAGATGAGAAGTTGGGTAGAGCATTTGCAGATGGAATGCATCCTGATAAAAGCAAAATGAAACATTTTGCGGAGACACATAGGATGGGAAATGTACAGTAAGGAATATTGGTGCACAGAGAGATGACAGGGTCCAAGACTACTATAATCCCTGAATGTGAAAACACGGGTCATCAGGACAGTGAAAAAGGTGTTGAGGGAAGTTTTCTTTTATAGGTCAGAGCATATAAAAGTTAGACTATTATGTGCAACTTTACAAAACATTCGTTCGACAGCACTTGGAATAATATATGCAGTTCTAGTCACCGCACTAAAAGAAAGATGCAATTGTGTTGAAGAGACCTGGATGAAATATTGTGTTGAGGAAATTTGTCAGGATGTCACCTTGATTTGAGTATGAGGAGAGATTGATCTTCTGGTTTTCCCAAGAGCCATGGAGGCTAAGGGGTGACTTGAGTGACCCATGTAAGATTATGAGAGGCATCAGTAGGGTAGGTGGCCAAAACATTTTTTCCTAGGCAGTGGTATCAAAAATAAAAGAACATGCATGTAAGGTGAGTGAAAGGAGTTTTAAAGGAGATCTACAGGGGTAAGGTTTTTTTATACATATTATTTGATATCTGGAAATGCTGCCAGAGGATGTGGTGAAATTAGATACAATTACTCTGTTTGAGAAGCATCAGACATATTTAGGCAAGGCAAAGAAGGATACTGTCTTAATATAGGCAAATTGAATTAGTATAGATGGGCATAAAAGTCAGTATGGATCTGATAGGCTGAAAGGCCACTTTCTGTGCTGGATGTCTATGACTCTACGGGACTGTGTAGTTTCCCCACTAATCATAATCTACCAGATGAGAATGATCTATTTATTCCCATTGTTTGCTTTTTGTCCAATAAACAATTTTCATTTAATGTCATTATATTACCCCTGTTTCAAATACTTAGTAATCTCTTGAGCAATCTGTGTGGTACCTGATAAAATGCCTTCCAGAATCCAAATGACCACATGCCTTGGTTTTCCTCTATTTATTCTTCCAGTCACATCAATATCAGCCTGCACCATACAACCTAGAACATTACAGCACAGTACAGGCCCTGTGTCATGAACCAACTCAACAATCTAAACCTTTCCTACCTCGTAGCCATAACCCTCTATTTTTCTTGCATCCATGTGCCTGTCTAAGTGCCTTTTAAATGTCCCTATTGTACCAGCCTCTACCATCAGACCTGGCAATGCACCCACCAGGCACCCACTTCTCTCTGACATCTCTGGTGAACTTTCTTTCCCTTACTGTATGCAGGTGCCCTCTAGTATTTTCTATTGTTGCAACAGGGGGAAAAAAAGTGCCCATCTATGCCTCTCGTAATCTTGTACCTCTAAATTGGCTTTCGTTCCTCTTCACATTAAGAGAAAAGCCCAAGTTCTGTTAACCTTGCATCATAAGACATGTTCTCCAATCCAGGCACATCCTGGTAAATCTCCTCTGTACCCTTTCCAAAGCTTCCACATCCTTCCTGTAATAAGGCAACCAGAACTGTACACGGTGTTCCAAGCGTGGGCTAACCAGAATTTTATACAGCTGCCACATTACCTAATGGCTCTTGAACTCAACCTGTGACTAATGAAGGCCAGTATAAAATAAGCCTTCTCAACTACCCTATTGCATCCTAACCTTAAAAGATCTATGGATTTGGATCCCGAGGTCTCTCTTCTTCCATGCAGTTAATGATCCTGCCATTAACCATGAACTCAACCCTCAAGTTTGACTTTTCAAAATGCACCACTTTATTCTTAGCCGGACTGAACTCCATCTTCCACTTTCCGCTCAACTTTGCATCCTGATTATGTCCTGTTGTAACCTAAGACAATCTTCTACACTAGCCATTCGCAACCTTTTTCATCTATTTCCCCCCACCCTTGGACTGCTGAAATTTTATGGGCCACTTCCCTGTGAAGTAGTCATGTTTTGGTTTCTTAATATTTCTTTCCAACTGACTACATAAAAAATGTTTATGTTACAGGAGATGGGAAAAAAAACAAGGCTTTTACTTAAATATGCTTTAGGCCCCTGTTGAGAATAACTGTTCTACCCTATCCATAGCTCTTTCAACCTATGTTTCATCTGCATACTTACTGGCTCATCTTTCCACTATTTCATCCAGGTCATTTAAAAAAACCCCAAAGAGCAGGGGTCCCAGAACAGATCCATAGAGAACTCCACTCGTCACTACCTACAGACAGAATATATTCCATCTGCTACTACCTTCTGCTTTCTGCAGCCAAGCCAATTCTGAATCCTTTTCAAAATGCCTTGCTAAAATCCAAATACCGTACATCTACAACCCCCCCCCCTCACCCCTCGCCCCCACCCTTACTATCTTGGATCATTCAACAGCAGTGAAATGTAGTTACTGCTATAATGTAGGAGGAATATGCTAACTTGCATATAGGATGCACTGCATAGATAATGTAATAATGACCAGCTAATGTTGTTCTTTAAAGGGGAACTATAGACCAGGGCATGGATTAATTCCCCTGCTCTCCTTCAAAATGTACTTTTTTTTAAATGAAAAGCTTCAAAAAATTAAAGATTATCTTGGGTTTTGCCTGCCTGAATCTGATTCCATATGGGTCTTGTTTTTCAAAATATTTTCAGTTCTAATTTTCTCCTTCAGTGAAAGAAAGCAGAGGAATTTATCATGGAATAATTTTACTTCATGTCCATAAAGCAGGTGGAGGTGAGGAGATGAGATATAATTGTTGGCTATCCAGGAAATCGGCTTTTCAGAAATTGTGGCTACAGATCAATCTTCTCTCTCAATATTTTCATTGTTCAGTCTGATAGGTTTTTGGATTCAAAGAGAATCAAATGGTCTGAGATGGGAATATGGAGAGCAGTTGAGGTTTTATTCAATGGTAGAATGGGCTCAAAGTGTATTATGCTAGAACCTTAAAGGAAACACCAAAGCAAAGGTTAGGTTTAATTAAACATCCGATTCTAGCTTTTCATGGTTTAACCAGGTAAAATTCTTTAAATATTTACCTTTGGAAAATATGAAATAAAAGCTCTCATTGAAATATATGTGTACAAAAAAAGCAAATTTTTTATATAAATGCTACTACTAAAAGTCAATTAAATTAATCATGTTGTAATTTCAGTGGAAATTGCATTCTACAGTACTGTCAAGACTGGCACTAGAACAAACAATGACAGTCAACCAGTTGGTAGATATGGAATGGAAATTTGGAGGTAATTTTTTCCTTCAGTTATAAATTGTGACTTTTTACATGAATGAACTAATAATCTATAACACAACTAACTATGATTCTTGGAGAGATAATATCTGCCTCAGAGCTTGCTAATTAATGTGGCCATGTAAAACCTTTTTGGGTAGCATTTTAAAATACGGTTATTTTATTGTTGTGTAATAAGACAGTAATGTAATGTTACACAAAATCACCTTTAGTCTACTGTAAGGCAGACAAAGATTTGCCATCAGCAGAAATTGCCCAGCGCTCTTTACAGTCAGAGAGAGAGATGCAAAAGAGAGTCCCTTCAGAGTCACTGTGTCTATGGATTCACCACCAGCACTCCTGTAGCCTCTACAACTGCCCAGACTTCAATCCAAACCATTGGTAACCTGAGCTCCAGATCCAAACCGCCAAAACAATTGGTAAGCAGCGCCCAAGGACATTTGGGAGCCCCTCCCGTTCTCGGCACCCTCCCTTATTCTCGTTCCAATTCTTGGAAAATGAATACGAATATTATAGATGTAAAGAATGTTATGATACTCTTATTGCCTTGTCACTAAATATGACTTTTAATTCAGCATCAGATCCTAGATTAATGCAGTCGATTCAACTCATTTTAATTGAAATTTCATTTGAAGTACTAAGTAAGAATTTTTTAAAGTCTTCATTATTCAAGGGAATATGTTCTTCCAGTTTATATTGCTTAATTGTAAATCAGAAGTTGGAGTCAAACCATTTTCTTTAGTAAAGTGGCATAACAATTTATACCATTAGGAAAATCTTGTTCCGTGATCAAATTATAACCTGATTTCTGAGACTGTGCAGATGTGGTAAGCAATCTTGGTAATGCACATGGTGTGAACAAACAGATTTTCTTGTGAATCTTCAGGGATCATCTGCATCTGGTGCTCCTGTTGTGGCCCCCTCTTCATCGGAGAGACTGCATACAGATTGGGCGCCTTCACTCTGTCCACTGCAATATCAGGGACCTCACAGTGGCCAACCACTTTAATTCCACACCCCATTCCCACATTGACATGTCTGTCCATGGTCTCATGCACTGCTAAACTGAGGGCACCCGCAAATTGGAGGAACAACTAATATTTCATCTGGGCATCCTTCAATCAGATGGTATTAGCGTCGACCTCCATTTTCTGTTAGGCCCATCCCCTGTCTCCTTTCCTCCAGCTCTCACCCCCTTTCCGTTCCATTCATAGAGCTACCCCCTCCCCTCACTTTATTGTCCTCTTTTATCTTCCCACCTATGAACTTTTGCTTGTTGGCCTGTGCTCCTCCCCCTGCCCCTTCTTCCGTCCTCTCTTCTTTTCTCCCAGCCCCTCCCCCCTCCTTTTTTATTTAGGTGCCTGCCTGCTTTTTGCTCGGGGATTGCGTTGGTCCGTATTTTCCAGATTCTCAGCCAGTACTTTTAAAATTGTGATTTAAGGAGGAATAAAGAAGAGATAAACAGGTACATTTTGATAGTTTATTAAAATAAAGTACAAAAAAAATGATTTGTTCATTTCCACATCTGTGGCGTTTACGAATGTACATAAAAGCCTGCTAAATTTTTTAAATTTGAGAGTTTTCAAAAAGCCTGGATTCTCAAGTGGTCTAGATTTCTGGCATCCAGATTTTTGGACTTTTACTATACCTTGACAAGGCACTCAAGCCTGAAATATTGGATACCTTTTACTTCCTTTAGATGCTGCCTGACCACCTGAGTTTCTCCAGCTCTTTCACACATTGCACTACAATCACATCATCTCCAGACTTTCCTGTTTAACCCCTTTATTGTAGCAAGTGCTGTTGCTAATGGTCAATGTGTGACTTAATCTCTCCAAATATTTACAATATTCTGAATGCTGAATAAAATATATCTAAGCTTAACTCTCTGGGCTCAGTGTCCCTGTTTTCAGGGACCACCAACAACTGCATACACTCAATGCCCCCGTTTTCCAGGACTGATTTTTATACCCAACTACTAACTGGTTTGTACTGGTGTTCATTAGTTTACCGATGAACACATTATATATATTATGAAAGGTTAAAAATGATTGGAGTCCAAAGGGTTAAATATCAACAACAATGCTCTTTAATTGCAGCCAATACAGGTACACAATCCTTTATCCGGACTTCTAAAATCCGGAAAGCTCCAAAAACTGGCATTTTTTTTCCAGGTGCTGATACAGTGGAGGGAGAGAGAGAGACAGCAGTGCAACTAGGTTGGGCAGAGGGGGGAGAGACTGCAGTGTGACTTGGGTGGGCGAGGGGGGAGAGAGACGGCAGCACGACTCGGGTGGGCAAGCGGGGGAAGAGAGACGGCAGCGCAACTGGAAGGGGGTGGATACGGCAGCACAATTCGGGTGGGCTTAAATCTGGGGCAGCCGGCATTTGTTCTGAAATTCGGGAAAATCCAAAATTTGGAACACACTGATCCCCCAAGAGTTCTGGATAAACAATTGTGTACCTGTACTAAATCAAATAATCGATCTGCATAAATAACATCACATCTCCTTAACTCTCCTTTATCCTTGTTAATTCAATTTGTAACTCACCAAATCTAATTTGCAATGCAATATGGCCAAGTTCTCAAATCTAACTATTATGTCTGGAGGATGTCTGATCCCGCTTCACATACACACTAAAAAGATAACCGAAGTACTGTCTTCATTCCCACTATGGACTTGTGAAACAGCCCCTTCAAATTTTTCTTCTCAATGCTTATAGCATATTTGATGTGTACAATAATTTTTTAAGTTTGGTATGAATGTGTGTCTCTTGTGTTGGATGAATTCTGGAATCAAAGCTTGTTCTGCAGCTATCAATTCATTCTGATACATTATAAGTTGTTTGTTGGCTTTGATTTCACTGTAAACATTAGCACTCTAACCTTTTGTCATTTGTATTTGCAAACAAAAATAGTTTGTGTTGCTGAATCATCCTGAGGTAAATGTATAACTATTAAGTTTGCTTTCATTGAAAAGTCTGAATTATTTTTAGAAAACATTTATTACTGGCATTTAAGTTTGAAAGGCTCAAAGATTTAGTTTTGGTTAAGAATGTAAACAAACAAGAACAATGAAAGTGCCAGCTTATCCACATTCTCTCCCTTTTCAGTGACTGCAGGCAGCAGTGAGCTTCAAAAAGTTGGTAGTATATTTTTGCAGGTAATCCTTTTATTTGTATATTAATGGATAACTTTGCATCAACATGTTTTTAAAATAGAGAGTTTTGTATTGTAATCGAATATCACGGGTGTTTAATGAAACTGAGATTGAATTCCTTATGGGAAAATAACAGTTGAATGAACATAAGAACAGGAGCAGGAGTTGGTAATCTGGCCCGTTTACCCAATGGCTGATCTGATGATATGGAGATGAGCCTCAACCTGCCTTTTCCCCTTATCCTTTAATTCCCCTACTATGTAACAATCTATCCAACCTTGTCTTAAATATATGAGCAGTGAATTCCATAGATTTACCACTCTCTGGGAAAAGCAGTTCCTTCTCATCTCCATCCTAAATATACTTCACTGAATCTTGAGGCTATGTACTCTAGCTCTAATCTCTCCCATCAAATGAACCAAATCTAAATGACAAATCTAATTTGTTAATATTTAAAATTGACCTTTGAGTCTTAATTTGCCTTAATTCACACTTCTGTTTCCCGTATGGTGAACCTTCAGTGCAGAGAATCATCTTGCCAGTGCTGCATTTGTGATCTGTGTAGGAAAAGTGACTTGGAGAATTTCATACACAATTTATTGTAATTTTCCATAATTCACTGGAATATTTATAGGGAAGTTTGAAGATATCTTTTGCATTCTGTTGCAGGTTGAGTACTGGTATATTGTACATCATGGAAGAAAGAAAGTTTGAATTTTTTTTAAATTAAGCAAAACAACTAAACATAATTAATGCTGCTGAGGATTATTCATGTTTGGTTCTATTTTTGGGTAATATAAACAATTTTTTTCATGTTATGAATAAATTCTGACCTCTGATTACTGCTGAAACCCATATCCTGCCTTTTAGTAAAGTTTAAGTTCATGGAACAAGAGGCCATGAGTTAAGGGTAAGGGGTAACACTTTAGGAGAAATATTAGAGGTGGCTTTTTCACTCAGCGAGTGGTGGCAGAATGGAATGATCTTCCGAATGAGATAGTTGCGGCAGGGTCCCTTCTGTCATTTAAGAAAAGGTTGGATGTGTACACGGAGGTGAGGGGGTTGGAGGGTTATTAGCGGAGAGCGGGAGGTTTGAGCTAGTGGAGTTGTTATAGTGAACCGGTGAGGACTCGAAAGGCTGACATGGCCTGTTTCCGCTCCGTAAATGGTTATTATCATCAGATTGTACAAGTACAACCCGACGAAACAGGGTTCTCCAGTTCTCAGTGCAAAAAGA
Source organism: Narcine bancroftii (assembly GCF_036971445.1). Taxonomy (NCBI): domain Eukaryota; kingdom Metazoa; phylum Chordata; class Chondrichthyes; order Torpediniformes; family Narcinidae; genus Narcine; species Narcine bancroftii. The sequence goes on along the minus strand of NC_091474.1, from coordinate 12,041,890 downwards.
TGCACAGACAACCTGACATGACACACGTACAGATAAACAATATACATGCAGTACATATATAAAATAAATAAATATTGATTAATAAGTAGTATCAATCTTGGACGGTTAATGTGAGCAGTTCATTCAGTCGTTGAGCATTCTCACTGTCTGTGGGAAGAAACTGTTTCTCAGCCAAGTGGTTCTGGCTCTAATACTCCTCTATCTCTTTCCCGATTGGGGCAGCTGAAAGATGCTGTGCGTGGGGCGGTAGGGAGCCTCAACGTTTTCATACCCTCTTTGAATAACAATCCCGATGGATAGAATCACCATGTTAAGATGCTGATCTATATATTGACAGTTGTTTAGCATTCTCACTAGCTTCAGTATGCATCTAACAGCCAAGTACTTAATATTTCAGTTAAAGTTGGTGATCAAGAAGGGAAACAAAACTGAAATTATTTACATGGGTTAGTATAAACACTCTTTGAAATATCTATCATTTCATTGCTTAAATTTGTTTAAGATAGTCACTAATATATTTTTATTTTTATTTGTTTAGAGTTGACTTTGCCACAATTCTATAACTTCTTGCATGAAATGGAACAAGCCAAGACTAGCCTTGAATGTTTTGGTTAAATTACTGCTTCATTCTCCATCAAATTAATTGAACAAAATTCCTTCCTATTTGTCCAAGAAATTTCAGGTTTTGAAGTTTTGCAAAATACTTGATTCATTACATGTTAAACCTGGTAGATGGTTAAACTGTTCCTATCAATTATTTGTTAACAGTGTATTATGTAAATCAATATTATGTTTAGCAATGTGTGTTCATTTCCTGCTCCATCATAAAATGATTATAGAGCAAATAAAGGTTGAGATATCGTTGAGAGTAGAGCTCTCACTGAGAATCAATGTCAAATATCGAGAATTAATATTAAAATTCTGTAATAAAATAACAACAAGTTACTAAACAGTTATCGGAAACTGCTGTTACATAGTTAGTTAGTAGTCACTATGCATAAGTGATTACCAAAATGGGAGATAATTTCTGTGAACAGGAAATCTGAGTGAACTCTTGTAACATGGGTGTGGCTCAAAAAAAAGGTGTGTAAAAGTAAACCTTTATCTGCTGGTATAAAATTTCAAGGTATGCTAAGTTTAATGGTCTTCATCTCTAACACTTAAAAAAAAATTCCTGTTCCATGTTAAGCAGAAAAATAACTATCAAAAGTGTGTATGTGATGTTGTAATGAAAGTAGTTCAAGCAAGTGTTGTTCAACAAATCTATATTTGTCTTTTAGAGCCCTCCATTCTGTTAAGGATGAAATAGCCATCAAAAAATTAATCTAATCAGTTAATTATACAACATGTATAATTCAATATACAATTAGTTAAAGGTATAAATTAATTAAACCTCTAAGCCTGCAATTTTCAAATGAGAATTAAATTGGTTAATTGAGTAGTATATATATCTAACAATGACTCTTTTCCTTCCCTGGGTGAATCTGAGTGACATTTTAACTTTCTGTGACTGAATACGAATATAATAGATGTTGTCCATGAAACAAGTAAAGCTGAAAACATCAAGTATTTCCATTAAAGTCATTACTTTTTTTTTTTGTTGCTCTGCTTCAAGGATTCCAGCCAGGGAGTCTACCATTCTGTCTGGCTGGAAACACCTCGTAAACTAAAATCCAGGAATGATTTCAGTGTTGAACTTAAACTAGAATAACCTTGTAACCTTTGGGATTGATATCAATTGCTTCTTAAAAGCACGGCACTGTTGTATATTATTGACACCGATCTCTTGGATACAAGTTTAACTATAATCAGATCATTTGGAAAATACTATCTGTTTAAAATCCATGTTTTATCCAAAATATGTATTTTATATTGGAAGGATTATGGAGAAAGCACTTTTTTCAAATGATTGCAGACCTGTCACAATAATAGTTTTGCATTTCTGGTTCATCAGTATTTTGAAATAAAAACAAAACACTTTTAGACCACTGAATGTGATATTTTTTCCACTTCAGAAGAGAGGCGGAGGGAAACAATGCCATTCATTACAGATTATACCTTTCCTGCATGCTGTTGGCAGACGATAAATTCATTTTGAATGCTTAATTGGTTCTCTGGAAATGTGACACATGTGTTGTGACTAACTATATAATAAACCTTATAATTCTATATAATTCCCCTTCCCCACTCAGACTTGATACCTGCATTTTATTTTTATCAAGCACCTAAAAAGCTAAATATTTTCATTTGTCATCATCTATAAAACAAATCAGTTAAGTTATATAGCAAATATACATTGTTTAATCCATACAGTATGCAACATAACGAATAATGTTGAACCTAGTTTTAATTCAGAAATTTAAAAGGGCTTTTCTTATTACTTATTGAGCCTCAGCTGTAAAGATTAATGGTGTACCAATAACCTTTGCCAATTAAGAAAAACAAATTGTGTTTTTGTTCGTTTCTACTGAGTCCTTCCTCTCCTTTTTTTTTTGTTCAGTATTATCACACAAATTTATGTCATTATGTTTTGGAAAGCCATATCTAATTTTAATACTTTTTTATACTAAAATTAATTGCAGGTTTTACTATGATTGCAGCTACATTAATTTGACATTAAAATCTAAATATTCTCACTCAAAGCTTAAATTCAACATCATTTATACATCTTGAATTTCATATGGATTATTGCACAACATGACTGATTTGATCGTGAATGACATGGGACATGGTGGTTTATAATTCGTAACATTTCATAAACATCTCAACATTAATACAGCTAAGTACTTTTGAAATGCACTGAATGCTGTTTACATGGGCCAATCCGTTCTTAATCATCTGGGTAATAAATTGTTTCCTTAATTTTCTTGCCTCTACTGAAGGTGTACTGCAATTCTACAGCTATTACACGTCATCCTTCAAAAGGCAGAGAGTTGACAGGGCTTTTGACTAAGGGGGTACCAGGGCTTTTATTGAGCCTGGTGCCTTTTTAAAGGACCACAAGGTAGCAATGTCAACTTGTATATATCTGCCTGACCTGATATGTTTTCTATGTTTATTTCTGGTGTCCAGGATTTGCAGATTTTTTTTTCATTACCATCAATATAATCAGGTGCCATCTTGTATGTTCAAATTGGTGTTTGTATGTGCAATGCAGGAGAGACAAATTGACATGTCTCTTGTGTTGTCAACATTGCTAAAATGGATTTTGATAGAGCAACTCTGCCATGACTTAAATTTGTTGAAGAGCTCAGTATTTCATAAAAGGAAATAAAGTTCAACTTTGTTATTTAAAGAGACCATTAATTATTCTGATTATTGGTGATTAATTTGAAAAAAAGATTAAAAAGTATTGAAATGGTGCCGCTCGCTGTTTGAATTGGATTAGGGTTTAGACGGCTTCGAGGGAGCAGTGTGGCTGAAATTAGACACAAGTTTACCTTAAACCTGTTGGTGCTAGAGAGAGTTCTGCTACTTGGTAGAACAAAAAGAGGAAGGAAAGCACTCGCCAGGACGTCTGTTCACACGATGAAACGAACAGTTATCCAACCACCATGGTGTACAATTTTCAGGCGATTGGCACAATAAGACCTAAACAATGGTTCCAAGCTCTTGCCATTCAAGAATCACCATAGTTTATACTTACATCCCATATTAATTTCACAACATTAGTTGACCTGGGTAAACTTGCTAACAATTCTCATTAACCCAGCAACTCTATAAATTAAGCAGTTTGTGACATCATCTGACAGAAATAAATGGAGACCAAGAGAAGCGCAGAAAGCCAAAGAGCTGAGGCGAAACTCAATTTTCCCTCTAGCCTCTCTCCTACATCTGTCCAAGTGCCTGGCACCTGGAGCAAAGACCAGATCCAGGTGAATATCAAGCACTAAAACTGTGTCTATAGTATTTTTAGGTGCAGGTCTGTAACTGTATAACACTAAGATACAGTTCTGCTTTATTGCTGTTATAACTGCAATTTCAACAAGCACTTAAAGTGTTGGCTCAAACCAATGGACTACAAGATTCATTGATCACCACCCCCTGCAATGTAAAACATAACAAGATAAGAAACAGAAGTAGTAATGAGTGGAAATTTGATAGAGATATAGAAAATTATGAGGGGTATAAATAGAGTAAATGCAAGCATGTTTTTTCCACTAGGGTGCTACAAACCAGAGGACATGAGTAAAGGGTGCAAGGGGAACATTGGGGGGAACTTCACACAAAGAGTGAACAAGGTGAATGCAGGCTCATTTTTTAACATTTAATAAAAAAATTTTGACAGATACTTGGATGGGAGGGGTATGAAGGGCTATGGACTGGACACATGCCAGTGGAACTAGGCAGAAAAATAGTTCAGCATAGACTAAAGAGCCGAAGGACCTGTTTTTTGTTCTGTAATGTTTTATGGTTTTAATTAGCCAGGGCCTCTCGCACCTGCTTCATCATGTAATAAGGAAATCTTGTATGCCAGTGCCATTTTTCTGTACTAATATCCATTCGTCTGCATTCCCTTAAAGCACCTTGGATAGCGTAGTACAATACTGTTACACCACCAGTGACCAGGGTTCGAATCCAGTGCAGTCCATTCTGCCTGTATCTGTGTGTATTTCCTCTGGGTGCTCCGGTTTCTTCACACCATTAAAAAAAATGTACCAGAGTTGTAGGTCAATTGTGTGTAATTTGGCGGCATGGGCTCGTGGGCCAAAAGGGCCCGTTACCAGGGTGTATGTCTAAATTTAAAATTTAAAGAAGATATCTCTTCCAATGGTTGGAACAGTGACTTAAAATAAAAAAACACATTCCTATGTATTCATTCATATTGCTTGTTAATTAGCACACCTTTTGGGTTTTTTTTAATGCAAAAATTGTATCAAGCAGCATTATTTCACAGAACCTTCGTTGCTGTAACCTTTGTGTCGGACAAGACCATCTTTATCATCTGTTAATCAGATTGTGGGAATTTATCAAACATTAATAGTAAATAATCAATTGTGGCAATTTTGTTGTATAAAAATATGGCAGTAAATTATTGGAGGTATTGTTAGTCCAAGTTTAATACTGACTTGTCTACTGTTCTTGATATTGTAACATTTAGATAACATTGATCTAAATTGTCTATAGTTGAAGAGATACTGATTTGAGAAATACATATAATTCAAGTTAAGTGACTGGGAGATAAATTTTTAATCATTTAACAATGAGAAATATAAAGAACATTGTGTCTAATTGTTGCAAATATAATTTGAATAGGATGAGCAGATCATCAAAATCCTGAGGAAAAGTTCTATGTTGATCAGTTGACCAAATATTGAAAGTCTTAAAAGTATAATTTCTAATTATGTCTGTCTTTGTGGATGCCAAGACTTCCCACCATGTATTATATCAAATAAACTACACCAGTTGTATAGTTTCTGTTCAAATATACAGTAGGTGATGATGGAGCACAGCCTCAGCATAAAAGGACATCCCTTTATCACAAAAATGAGGAGAAATTTTAGCCAGAGTCTGTTGAATCTGTGGAATTTGTTGCCACGGACAGTTGTGGAGGCCAAATTATCAGGTTTATTTAAGGTGGAGATTAATAGATTCTAGATTAGTAAGGGTATCAAAGGTTATGGGGAGAAGACAGATGAATGGGAATGAGAGGAAAATACATGAGATATGATTTAAATAGTGGAGCAAACTTGATGAGCCAAATGGCCTAACTCTGCTCAAATGGTCAAACATGTTTACATCATAGTAACTTTGGCACAATAACTAAAGAATTTGAGAAACAAACTATTAAAAAAAATAATTGAGACTGCAGAAAAGCAATCTCAGATTTCTGAATACTAGCAATGTACACAGTAAAGAATTCAAATATGTTCTCTCTGAGTATGCAATGAGGAGAAAGTCTCAAAAGATACAGAAGTGAATCTCTGATGGTATTTTGCATACAATTATGGTACTTGTTCCTGAAATTTCTCTCAAGAATAGCTTTTCATTTGAAGAAACAAATCTATATTAATACCAGTTTAGAGAATTAATTTGATTCAGTGAAAGTTGTGGGAGTTGTATGAAAGTTGACGTGAAATTTGAATTATTTTTTTCTCTCTCCACAGGTTTTGCTGGATTTCCTGAGTATTTTATTGTTTTCACCAGGTAATTTTACAATTCTGTAAAGTTTGCAGCCACAAACGAGCCTGCAGCTGACGTGGACATTTACCCCCTCCATAAATCTTCGTACGCGAAGCCAAGCCAAACAAAGAAAGTTTGTTGGAAAACATCTCTCCTGTATTCTTCAGAGTGGTCCAAAGCAACCCTGCAGTAACTGTTACTGTAAGGAACTTAACTTTAAGGATCCACTACTTTCAGGTGTGTACTCTGAAAAATTAATTCCAAAATAGTTGGCCTGGATTTGAAATATTAATCTGATATTTGAAATCTGAAATCGCTCAAATTCTTAGTGAGAACAATCCTTTGATAAAAATTAAAGTTTACCATCAAGCAAACCTCTCGGCTTGAAGTGCTGGGAATTATGAAGAAACAAATAAAAGCCAAAAATTTACTCCAGTAATGCTAGTTCCCTGTAATTCACAACAGATTGAGTGAATAAATTGATTTAACATGTGATTTTGGCAACAGTTTATTTTGAGTGTTCATTGAAATAAAGAGAGTGAAAATTATGGGAACAGTTTTGTGGCCTACAAAACTCATTTGCACCATTCTGCTTGTCATTTTAATTGATGTTTTTCTTACAAATACCAAGAAAGCATTAAACCACATCCCTTAACTATTCTGCAGAGAGAGAGATCTGTTTTTCCTGTTGTCAATCAATTGTCCAAGGATAGAGGCTAATCATCATTAACAGTAGGATCTCTGGGAGCAAGTGTTTCAACAAAACTAAGGGCAAATAGACAGGTTTATGACTTCCTGTTTCAAAATATAGGGGCTATTCTAAGCTCTTTCTGTGTCATATGGGACTCTTATGTGCACTTGCTGATACTTTTATTTTTAAAAAAACCAGATGAGTTATCCTGTAGTGGAATTTTTTCAGACCCCGTAAGATTAAGGACAAATCGGTGTGTTACCTTGTTCAGAAAGGTGGATTCAGGATAAAATGCTGAGAATTGGTCTCTGTCGGGTTTTTTATGTAAACTGCATATAATACCCTTTTTTTTAAATCTGATTTTGTTATAATGCTTCTGGCCGTTTGCACCTGCTCTTCTAGACTTTGAGAGGCCAGTCACTTCCTTAAAGGAAGGAAAGGGAAGTAAATTCACTGAGTGTCACTTCAAAATTTCCCGGTGTCTCATTAAAACAGCTTGTGTGTTAGTTTAAATGCATTGCTCATGTTGTCAAATTTGACATAGGGGATTCATGCAATGGATGAATTTGAGGCTACCTCAGAGTAAATTTCCCAGATTGGTGAAGCAATCTTTAAGAATTTTGATGTTTCTTTCCTGCTGTCATCAGACTCTTAAGCAGATTGCATTTCCACTATTTTAGCTGTCCTTTTCTCTATACCTTGCATTTTTATCTTTGTAACAACATACTGTATCTCAGTACACATGGTCATAAACAATTTCACTCAATAATTCAGAGTGGTAAAGATTGAAGCATTGGGAAATATTGATAATAAAAAGGAAAAGAAGCTTCAGTGATGCCTACATGTTAATATATTTTAAGAATATGATGCAAATGAAAAGGTGTTTCTGAGATGCCAACTTTGTTTTGACATATTGTTGAAGATTCAGTAATAATATAATTATTCTCATTGTATTGTATCATTGATTGATGCCTGCAGTTTACCAACGTTACAACATTAGATTCAATTATTTCTTCAAAATATCTTCACATAACAATTTGAAGGAAGAATTTTTGTTTATTGGTAAAGATCTCCCAAGTACCCAAGAGGTGCTGACTTGCATGAATATATAAACCTTAAATCATTTTACTTTATTTTCAATCACATTCTTTGAAAAAATTTAACCATTGATTTTGTCTTTGCTGGTTACTTGAGGCTGTGATTGCTTGAATTCCAAAAATCAACAGTGACGGATTAACTACCACCTGGGCCCCTAGGCTGAGCTATAGTAAGGTCAGAATCATGTGGGGGCACTCGCAGGCCCAACTCACCTCCTTCCAAGCCTCTCTTGCTCTTGTTCTCACTCACTCCCTCTCACCCTCACTTCGATTTGCGCGCGCCCGAGTTGGCTTAGTGGAATTTTTCCAGACCCCATAAGATTAAGGACAAATTGGTGTGTTGTAGTGGTAAATTTAATTTTGGAAGAAAATAGGGAAGGTGGGGGGGGGGGGGGGAGGGGGAATTACTTTTAATCAGTTGTAGTTCCAACGTTTGTGTGTTTTAAGTGGAAGATTCAGCTATTTAAATTGAAGCTTATTCCTGCTCTCATCAGACGATTTTATGTGGATGTGTATCAGATATGGTGGAATAAGCCAATCAGTTAAGAGGATTTTAGTCAATATCATATTTGGATCATGTCATTTTCAATCTTTAAAGCTGTTCTGTGCTTCACCATTCTTTTGGGTTAGAATTGCAACTTCAGTGTTCATTTTGGAGAGAATGGGTGAATTAATTCTAAATAACACTCCCCGCACTCATCCTCTCACCCTCACTTGCTCGTTGATGTCATTGTTCTCCATGGATGCTGCCCAAGCCATGAGGCCCCTCCAGCTTTTTCCAGGCAGCTGGACTGTCTGTGTTCCTCCTCCTTGCCCACCCATCAACCGCTCACCTTGATCCTCGGCTCGTCAGCCGCTGCACTCGAATCCACCATGACGACACGAGAACCTCTGATCCCGGACAGCACATCACCCCCTCTGGCTGCCAGTGGAAGCGCAGAGGATCTTCATTGCAAACCGTGGCGCGGGGAAGACCCTTCGGACCACCTTATTCATGCTGTCTGAAGATCACGTTCTGCACTGTACAGTTTTCCATCTCATCTCATTTCAAGAGTTAATCTCACTCAGTGGCTCTCAACATTTTTCCACTCTCGTACCACATAAATAATCCCTTACTAACCACAGAGCACCTGTGACATCCTTTTGCCATAGAATAGATGCTCTGTGGTTAGTAAAGGGATCACTTAAGGTGGTATGTGAATGGAAAAATAAAAGTTGAGAACCACTGATCTAAATACATCTGACTCCACCAGCTCATCCAGAAGCCAACAGTGGAGCACCTTCCAACATAGTTCTCTTATCCACACTGCTTACACTGTCAACCCACTACAGGAAAATAAATTTAATGGTTCACATGGGAACAAATGATATGTCACTGAGTGCCATGCATTACACGGTGCAGTGATTATTGGATGCTGTGAACTTTGGAAATAGTGCCACTGGGTACAAGACATATTGGATGGTATACTAATAAAACAGTGTGGTACAGGCCCTTTAGCCCAACTAATCAATACAATCTTCTGGGCTAATCCCATTTCCCTGAACTTGATCCATATCCCTCCAAGGCACAACTGAATGAGAAATTAATACTTCAATTTGTTAATTTTGTGTTCAGTGTTACCTGTTTGTTTGTATGTATTACGTCTCAGTAAAGCAGCTTTTATTTATGTAATGTACTGTCAGTCACTGAACATCATTATAGCATGAAATAATGCATTTATATTTTAACTTCAATATTTGATTAGCAATTTTGAAAGCATGATTTTTTTTTAAATGCATGCCATTTAAATTTTAATACAGATTTGCTTCCAACTGATTTGGGTTGGGAGGGTTCTTTGAAAGGATTTAATTCTGAAAACCTTTATTTGTTCTCTCTTTCTGAGGTGACAGGTCATCCCTACTTTGCTGTGTGTCATTTCCAAGTAGCCAATGCAAGGAAATTATACAACTTTGCAAAATAAGAATTTTTTTAAAGCTTGGATGATTAATAATGTGTCTTGTTTACACAGAACTCTTACCCTTTCATTTAGAAATGAATGGAAATGTTTTAGCAATCTAATTGCTCATGCGCTGGATTTTGTGTGTGTGATTCACTGTTGATTCTTGGCTGAGTCAAAACCAACTGACCAAACAGGACAGATGTCTCCAGCAGACGGGACAGACTGATGAATTTTAAACCTTCTATTCCATTTACAAGTTTTGTGTTGTTTATTTGCTAAACCAGCAATCTGTGCGTTTATATTTATTTGCGATGCATTGCCAAATGTTAGTTTATTTGTGTGTGTGTGTGTGTGTGTGTCCACCTTAACTTCATTACTCTTCACAGGCAGGCGCGTTTTCCTGGCACTGGCACAGGCAGAGCGGTTCCAGCTGTGTGGTAATGAAGACGACCATTGATCCTCCATTGAGCCGCCAACGCCATGAGCGGGCCCATTGTTTTTTGATTTCAGTGAATAGGTGAAAGTCAATCGACAGGAGCATTGAAAGCTACAAGTTGTTGCAATTTTAAAATACTTTAAATATTTTGGCTTCATTCCCTTTGGCATTGTTAAAATAACATTTCTATTGTTATATCTCTTATTTCTATTCTTGTTTGATGGGCCCCTTTCCTTCCAGGCCCCTAGGCTTCAGCCTTGTCAATCTAATGGTTAATCTGCCACTGGATTCCTGGGGTTTTACTGTATGTACATATATAGTCTTTATAATTTCAGTTGACAGATTAGAAACTAGAACCTACATCTAGCCCATTTAAAGTAAAGATATCAACATGATGTACATGTTCAGACTACACCCTCAACAAGAGCTTGGAGGAGTCACATGATGGAGTAGTGGCCGGTAGAGTAAAACCAGCCCTCTCCAGAAAAGAAGAAAAAAAGTTAAGAAAAGACAAAGTTCAATAAATACAAAATATAAGAAATAAAAGATAAGGTTGCAGAGAAGAGAAAGAAAATTGAACCTAAGAGGGAAAAAAATAAAAACAACGGGAAAAAAAGAAGACACCAGAAAATAAAGGAGAAGGCTTTACCTGCACGAAGGAACAGGGAGCTGTGCTGCAGAAGAGCGCCCAATCTCTGAGGTTGGTGACGGCCCCACAGAGTCGCAACCCCCAAACTGGTGGACTGCAAAAATGGCTCTCTGAGCCAAACAAAAGTGCGTAACTACACATGCGCAATCTAAGGTAAAGGAAAACACCGACGGGTGGGGGGGGGGGGGCTCAGCCGAGGAGCAGGCAACCACGGCATAACCAGCTGAGGGATGCCCAACACCAGGGCTCTCAGCTGGAAGATGAGGAAAGCGGCAGGAGAGGGAGTGAAGTACCAGGTGAGAAAGAAAGTCGATGGGGTGAACGGAAAGAGGAGCAGCAGCAGGAGGCTCAACAGATGAGCAGCTCAGAAGAAGAGGACCAACAGCAAGAAGCCAAGCAAGAAGAGACCTGACAAAGTGAGACAAGCTACTCATCAGAAAAATCACAGATACAAAGAAGAAGACACAAACACAGGTACATACACAGAAGAAGAGGAAGAAGACCAAGATAAGAGATAGAAGGTAAAACAGATGGATGAATATAGATAAAACTTTTTTTGAAGAACAAATGAGAGCATTAAAAGAATGGTTGTCATTAGAATTTAGTGCAATTAAAAGAAAAATGAAAACAAGATAAAATGCAAAGATTAGACTAGTCATGACAGAAATAGGGAAAAGAGTAGAAAATGTGGAAGAACGAGAAACGGCTGTAGAAATGGAAATAAATGACTTAAGAGGAAAATTGGAAGAAAGTGATAAAAAAAATTAAAGAGACAAGAGTTGTTCAGAAAATTGATATGTTGGAAAATTATAAAAGGCGAAACAACGTAAAAATAGTGGGCCTAAAGGAAGATGAAGGAGGCACAGATATGAAGGAATTTATAAAAGAATGGATCCCGAAGGTCCTGGGAACGACAGAAATGCAGGAAGGAATGGAAATAGAAAGGGCACACAGAACACTAGCTCCGAAACCACAGACACACCAAAAACCAAGATCCATTTTAGTAAAATTTTTGAGATATACGACAAGAGAAAATATACTGGAGCGAGGAAGGAATAAAATTAGAGAAGACAATAAACCATTGGAATACAAGGGTCAAAAAATTTTTTTACCCAGACATAAGTTTTGAACTCTTAAAGAAGAGGAATCGATCCTATAGAAAAAAGGTTATAAATTCATGTTAAGACATCCAGCTGTGCTTAAAATATTTATCCCTGGGGAGCAAAACAGACTGTTCTAAGATCTGGAGGAAGCACAAGAATTTGCAAAATGCTTGCAGGACAGAAGGAGAGATGAAGAGATGTAATAAGAATGAAGAACGGCGATAAAATATATATAAAGATGTAAAAACAATCTATATGTAAAGAACTAAAGAAGGGAAAGAGAAGGGAAGGAAGGAAGTAAGGGGGAAAAAGGGAGAACTTTGTTTTATGTGTAAAAAAAAGTGTTTTCTGGGGGAGTTTGTGGGGGGAGAGAATAACTGTCACTGCAAAATCAGTTGACGCTTGTGAGCAGGATCGCAATCCAAATGGAAAGGGGAGTTGTGGTTGCCCGGCAAGGGATAAGGGGCAAGTCAGAGAGGGCGTGGATATTTGGGGTTAAGGGAATATTGGATGTGGGAGTTGTTGGAGTATTTTATGTTTTAAATGTGTTGTCATACATTGAGTTTAAAAAGGGAAAACATGAAAATGGGAAAAAGGGGAGTGGTGGTGGTGAGGAAGCGGAAGTGAGGTGTAAACAGGATATGAGATGGCGACGTTGAACTATATGCCTATAAACATTAATAGAATACATAACCAAATTAAAAGGAAGTGGCTATTAAATTTATTGAAGAAGGAAAAAATAGATATAGCATTTGTGCAGGAAATGCATCTAACTGAAGCAGAACATAACAAACTAAAGAGAGACTGGGTAGGACACGTAACGGGACCATCCTATAATTCAAAAGCTAGAGGTGTAGTCATACTGGTTAACAAAAATGTACCAATCAAAATAGAGGAGGAAATAATAGATCCAGCAGGGAGGTATGTAATGATAAAGAGTTAGATATATTCAGAATTTTGGAATTTGCTCAATATATGTGCACCTAATGAAGAGGATCAAAAGTTTATGCAAGATATTTTTTTGAAGATTGTGGATACACAAGTAAATATATTGATAGGAGGGGATTTTAACCTTAATTTGGATCCAATGTTGGATAAAACTGGACAAAAGACTAGTAAAAAGAATAAAGTGGCCAAATTTATCGTTAAATCAATGCAGGAAATGAAACTTATGGATATATGGAGGAGGCAGCACCCAAGAGAGAAGGAATACTCATGTTATTCAAGTAGGCATAAAACATACTCAAGGATTGATATGTTTTTGTTGTCAGCCCATATTCAAGGGAGAGATAGGAAAACTGAATATAAAGCTAGATTACTATCTGATCATTCACCCCTGTTATTAGCAATAAAACTGGAGGACATCCCACCAAGAACATATAGATGGAGGTTAAACTCCATGCTACTTAAAACGCAGGAATTTAGAGAGTTTATTGAATGCCAAATTAAAACATATTTCGAAATAAATACGGTATCAGAGAAAGACAAATTTATATTATGGGACGCAATGAAAGCCTTCATTAGAGGGCAGATAATAAGTTATGTAACTAAGATGAAAAAGGACTACAATCGGGAAATAGAGCAGTTGGAAAGGGAGATAGTAAGTACAGAAAATGAACTAGTAAAAACGGATGATATAACGAAAACGAGAGAATTGGCGGACAAAAAAAATACAAAACATTACAAACGTACAAGGTAAAGAAGAAAATAATGAAAATAAAGCAAAAGTATTATGAACTGGTAGAAAAAAACACATAAATTGTTAGCCTGGCAACTTAAAACAGCACAAGCTTTATTGGCAACAAGGAAAAAGGATAAACAGATTACATATAACCCAATAGAGATTAATGAGAACTTTAAGGAATTTTATGAACAATTATACCAAACTGAGAACGAGGGGAAAGATGATAAAATAGAAGAGTTTTTAGCTAAAATTGAACTGCCGAAATTGCAAGAGGAACAAAACAAAGTGATAAAACCATTTGAAATAGAGGAAGTACAGGATATATTAAAAAAGCTGCTGAACAATAAAACGCCTGGAGAGGATGGATTCCCAATAGAATTCTATAAAACATTTAGAGTTATTAATTCCTCCTCTCCTGGAAGTAATGAACCAGACAGAAGAAACACAAAACTTGCTAGATTCATGTAAGACAACAATAATTACAGTAATACCAAAGACAGGGAAGGATCCACGAACACCAGCATCATATTGACCAATATCTCTACTTAATTCAGATTAAAAGATAATAGCAAAATTATTAGCATACAGATTGGCCGATTGTGTACCAAAAATAGAAAAACAAAATCAAACTGGATTTATTAAGAAAAGATGAACACCGGATAATGTCTGTAAACTTAATAATCTAATTCATGCAATTCAAGGAAATAAGAAGCCAACAGTGGCTGTTGCTTTAGACGCAGAAAAAGCCTTTGACAGAGTAGCATGGAATTATTTATTTAAAGTATTACAGAGGTTCAATCTACCAGAAAAATATATTAACTGGATTAAAGCATTATTTAATGGACCATTGGTGAAGGTAACAGTAAATGGATATGTATCAAACCAATTTAAATTAAGTAAGTCAACTAGACAGGGATGTCCATTATCCCCCTCATTGTTTGCTTTAGCAATAGAACCATTGGCAGAACTGATAAGAACAGAAAATAAAACAAAAGGGATAAAAATAAAGGAGAAGGAGTATAAAATCAGTTTATTTGCAGATGAGATCATAGTATACTTAACCATAAAAGAATTACTTAAGAAATTGAAGGAGTATGCAGAAATATCGGGGTACAAGATCAATGCAAATAAAAGTGAAGTGATGCCAATGAATAACGCAGATTATACAGAATTTAATAAAGAATCACCATTTAAATGGCAAACAAGCAATCTGATACCTAGGTATTAGGTTAGATAATAACTTAAGCCACCTGTACAAACTAAATTATCAGCTACTAATAAAGAAATTGCAGGAAGACTTAGAACATTGGAAAGAATTACCGCTAATGTTGATAGGGAGGGTAAATTGCATTAAAATGAATGTCTTCCCAAGGATACAATACTTATTTCAATCATTGCCAACTCCCTTAACAGAGAAATTCTTTAATGAACTAAAGAGAATAATAAGGAAATTCTTATGGAAAGGGGGGAAACCGAGGATAGCATTAGATAAATTAACAGAGAGGTAGAACCAAGGTGGTTTGCAGTTACCAAACTTTAAAAAATTATAGAGCAGCATAATTAAGGTATTTATCAGACAAGGGAAAAACCAGACTGGACTAAGATAGAACTAGATAAAATAGGGTAGAAGGTACCGGAACATATACTTTATAAGTGGGATGAAAACCTGGTGAAATATAAAAGCTCACTAGTATTGCATCATTTACTTAATATATGGAAGAAGATCCACTTAAAAAGGAAAAAAAATGAATTACCAAATACCAAAATTGTTATTGACACAAAACCCACTAATACCTTTTACAATAGATAACCTTTCTTTTAGAGAATGGGAGAGAAAAGGAATCAAAAGAATAGAAAATTGTTTTTTGGGAAATAATTTATTAACATTTGAACAGTTGAAGCTTATTTAAAAGATAAATTGGGAAACAGACTGAGATTACCAGAAGGAAGCAGCTTTGAATATGTGATTACAGACACAATGATAATTAAAAGATTTATAATGAACATGTACATTAAGCTGCAAGATAAGGAAAATGAAGAAATAAGCTATGAACCCAAACAAAAGTGGGAAAAGGATTTAAACATAAAGATAAAAAATGAAACATGGGAAAAGTTATGTTCTGGAACTATGAAGAATATAATAAACACAAGGTTACGCATGATACAGTATAATTGGTTACACAGGTTATATATCACGCCCCAAAATTTTTTAAAAATGGGATCCAACATTATCAGGTAGATGTTTCGCTGTAAGAAGGAAATGGGAACAACAGTACATGCAATTTGGGCATGTAAGAAAGTGAAAATATTTTGGGAAGATCTAAATCAGATATTAAATAAAATCACAAAAAATAACATACCAAAAAATCCAGAGATCTTTCTTCTAAGTAATATAAGAAGTAAGGAATTAGGCCTCAAATTGGATAAAGCGCAAAAAAGATTTATGATGACAGCCTTAGCAGTAGCAAAAAAATATATAATGTTAACTTGGAAAATGGAAGAGAGCCTGAGAATACAGCAATGGTACATGGAAATGAATAAATGTATTCCATTGGAAAAAAAATAATTTATAATTTAAAAAATAAAGTCACATTATTTGAACAAATTTGGGAACAATACATGGAACATAACAGCGAGGGCTTGCCTCGGGCCTCCACCCCCTAAAATGATAAGAAGACAAAATGACTTGATCCAGTGTGTAAAAGTAGATGACTCATTTTTTTTGTTTATTTTTCATTGTGTGATGACATTGTTTCATGGTTTTATTGTATTGTATATGTTGAATATTTATTGGTTTTGGAGAGGGATGGGAAGGGGGAGAAAAGGGAGAAAATGACACTGTATATTTAATGAGAAATGTTTGTACATATTTTGGTTGATATGGTTCACAGTGTGAAAAATAAAAAATTATTTAAAAAAAAAACAAAACAAGAGCTTCGAGAGAATATAGCCACAGAGTTGGTTGTTAGAAAAACACACTCGAGCCAGAGTAAATCAGGAGCTCAGTTTACATTGAATTAATTTGTTTTCTCATTAACCTTAATCAAGAGGATATAAGGTTTGCTGTCAACAGTGAAACATCACTGCCAAAAACAACATCTGTAGCTCTATAAATTTTTTTAAACCAAAAACACAAATGCCATATATGAAATATACAAGTTGTTCTCAGTGTGGCGAAGAAAATGATCTATCGTTCAGTTTTGACATCTAAAAATGATTATTCAGACCTGTGCATGTACATCTGCTTGTCATCTTCTCTTTAGGCAAATAGCTGGAGTTCAGGACCATCTGTTTCCACTCTAGTTCTGTGTGCTCTGATGTGTCTGAAAAGTCGCACACTCAACAGACATAAACAAAACCTCCAGGGCAAGGAGCTGTTCATGTCTAAATATTGAAGACTGTTACATTCCAAGACCCAGATCTAATGGCGAAGGACTCATTGTCAATTGTTAGATCCACTGCAGAGACTGTATGAGGAAAGGTCACAGCTTACCCCCTGGCTACCCTACCATTGCACTCCAAGGGAATTTAACAAAAACAAAAAACAGGTATGTGCTGTTATGAAATGGAAAAATTACCCCATTCTGATATATGGATCTTATATGTACATGGAAAGCCATGTCTTGTGCTTTGCGGGGTAACATGACAACATTGTTTTATATACATACATATATTTTACATATTCTAATAAAGTATATTTGTGGGACTAAAGGAGTACAACGAGGCATTCATAACCTCTGCATAGGAAATTAGAAAGGTGAGTTGCTTTCAAGGTTCTATGTTCCTTCGACCATTATCATTTGGTCTATAGATTGCGTCTACCAAAGAGCCTCAATGTTCTTAGTGCCATCAAAAATATTAGTGTTGAAAATTTATGGAAAATCTGAAAGCTTAGACTGAACAAAATATCTAATTTGTAAATATCTAAAAAAGTGTCTATTGGAAAAATTAAATTTAGCTGACAATTGTTCGAAAGTCAAATTTATCTTGAGTAAAGAGATTATTAAAACTTTGAATACCTATTCTATGCCATTCCTTGAGACCTGCGTCCAACAAAGATGGTTGAAAATGATGGTTACCTTTAATAGGACTAGCCAGTGAAAAACCATTAATTCCGAAGAATTTCCTAAATTGAGCCCAAATTCTCAACCTATTTCTCATTAAAAGATTATGTGTTAATTTGGGAAAGGAAAATGGTAAAAAAGATCCTAAAATTGGCAACATAGAATTTTTTTTGGAGAATTGCTATTCCATTTCTACCTGAGCAGTGATTCACTGACTTATCCAAATGTATAAGTAAATTGCGAATGTTAATTGTCCATAGTACAAGGTAAAATCTGGAAGTGATAATCCTCCATTTAATGTGGTCTTTTGAAGATGAGCTTTATTTATTTATACATGATATTTTTTTCCCCCTGCCATATATAAGTAGAAATAGACGAATCCAGTGAGCTGAAAAAGGATTTGGGGATAAAAATTGGTAGCCCTTGAAAAAGTTACAAAATATTAGGTAAAATATTCATTTTAATCAAATTAAAACATCTGGCTCTTGTACCATTTTTTGTGATGGTAGCAGAGTGAAGAGGGCATGGCCTGGGTGGTCCTTGAGGATAGAGGCTGCTTTCTTAAGACACCACCGCTTGTAGAATGTCCTCAATAGAGTGAAGACTGGTGCCTGTGATGTTGCAGGCTGAGTTAACAAACTGAGTGTTGGCACCTCGAAACCAGGCAGTGATGCAACCAGTCAAAATGTTCTCCATGATACACCTGTAGACATTTATGCGAGTCTTTGGTAAATTCCGAATCTCTTTAAAGAATCTCCTCGCAAAGTATAGCCACTGGTGAGCCTTCTTCATGACTGCATTGACATGGAGGCTCCAGGACAGATCCTCAGAGATGTTGACCCACAGGAATTTGAAGCTCTTGACCTTCCACTGCTTACCTCTGGATGAGAACTGGTTCATGTTCTCCTGAAGCCCACAATCATCTCGTTGGTTTTGCTAAAGTTGATTGCAAGTTTGTTGTTATGAGACCAATCAACCAGCTGATCTATCTACCTCCCGTACATTTCCTCATTTCCGTCTGTGATTCTGCCAACAATTTCTGTAATGTTTCTGAGATTTTTGACCTATTCCTGAAGATTCAATTGTGAAGATAATAAATTTGCATATTCATTGCTCCACCATCTTCTTTCACTGAAAGACATTGAGGATACAAGATTTAAAAAAAATGTACTTCAGACCCTTCAGTTCCACTATAACCTACTCGACACTACTGTTAAAGTCTGGCCGAGCTGAAATAGAAAGCCATAGCAGAACCACGGAGAGTTCAACCCAGTTTATTCACAACAGTCACAAGGGATACAAGACATGAGTTCAGCTCTGATTCTTGTTCTGTATTGAACCTTGTCCAATTTACAGGCAGCAAGAGTACCTTTTTGAATCATATTTCTGCATATTTGGTGGTACATTTTCGGTAGTACATTACAGGTAAGTTATTCACACGTTTTGTTTGATTGGTTTGACATACAAGAGGAGATTTCTTGTCATACAAGAGATTTTCCCTTATCAGCCTGATAATTTGTCTCAGAGTTTCGATCCTTTGATAGAGTCTGGCACATTACTTGTAAGTTACATTAGGTTGCATTGTTCATTTGGCTTAATTTTGAGGTTAATTAAAAGATGTTAATTTGTCCTATGAGAAGAATGATTCTGTTTCTGTTTGTCCATTGTGGCAAAAAAGTATCCTGACATTCCTCGTGTGATTTCTGGCAGTGTAGTATTAATGCTGTCTCCACCTAACAATCTGTGTCTATTTCAAGATAATTAGTTCAATCTCTTGTTCTGTCTGTGGGGCATTTCAACAGGACACAATTTAACATGTGGATGAGTTCTCCAGCAACTGTGTTGGATTCAATGGGACACAATTAGCATGTAACCTTTGCAGACCTGTATGAGATTGGATTTATTTCTAACCTCTAAGTGATGTCCTTATAAACTTTTACATTTAAGTGCCACCTGCATCAGGCAGGCCACTAAAGATTTATCAAGACATTTCAGGATGTCTTTCTGGATATAAAGTTAATTGGGAAAAAAGCAAAATATTACCGATGAGTGAAGGAGATCATTCAGATTATAAGAATATTCTTAATTTGAAATGGACGGATTGAATTAAGTATTTTGGTATAATTTTGGATGTTAATTATCAATCTTTATATAAATTAAACTATGTTCCGTTAATAAAAAAAATTCCGTTAATAAAAAAACTGATTTGATTAAATGGAAAGATTTACCTATTAATTTATTGGGTAGAATAAATACAATTAAAATAAATATTTTTCCATGTATGCAATATTTATTTCAATCTATTCCGTATTTATTTGATAATATGTTTTTTTGAGATTTGAATAAAATAGGGAATTTTTAGGGAGAGGTAAATTTTCAAGAGTAGCCTTGAATAAATTAACTTGGAAATATGAATTAGGGGGACTACTTTTACCACATTTTTGAAATTATTATGAAGCAGCCCAACTTAAATTTATTAGTTCATTGATGGATTTGGAACAGCCCCTGAGTTGGGCCAAAATTGAGATGGCAAATATTTCTGAATTTGAAATACATAAATTTTTGTTTACATGGAATGTAAATTTGTTACAGCAACATAATGTGCCGATATTAAAACATTTAATGAAGTTATGGACAAAGAAAAAGAAAATGATAGGTTCTCGGGGTGAATTATCAGCTTTGACTCTGTTGTATAATAATCAACTTATTTCTTTCTCAATATATAATCGAAGTTTATTACATTGGAGATTTAAAGGTGTGGAAAATTTGGGGGATTGTTTTAAAGAAGGTCAATTTTTATCTTTTGATCAGATGAGGGACAGTTATGGTATTGATAAGAACTCTTTGTTTCTTTATTATCAAGTTCGATCTTTGGTAAAACGTGTTCGGTAGAGATATGATTTTACCTGAAATAACTAAATTTGAGACTTTTCTTATGAAGATACCAGAGAAGGGTTATATTTCAGTTATGTATCTAATATTGCAGGATGGCATGGATAAAAAGGGTTGGGATAAATCTAAAGGTAAATGGGAAATGGAGATTGGTTTTATTTTATCTGAGGATGATTGGTTAGATATTTGTTATGTTAGTGTAACTAGACTGATAAATGCACGCTATGCAATGATTAATTATAATTTTTTACATCAATTATACTTAACACCTGAAAAACTAAAAAAGTATGGTTTTCATAAATTGGATTTCTGTTTTAGATGTGGTAACTCTGTTGGAACTTTTTTTCATGTGGTTTGGTCATGTATACATATACAATCTTTTTGGAAGAAAGTTCAATTGTTTTTGGAATACCTGTATAAGATTAAAATACCTTTAGATCCGACAGTATTTTTATTGGGTAGTTTGCAACCTTTGAAAGGTTTGGGATTAGATAAGTTTCAACTTGCTTTTGTATATTTAGCTTTATCTGTAGCAAAAAAATGTATTGCTAATACGTGGAAAGATACAAATATGATTGATATTAATAGATGGCATAATGAGATGAAATATTGTTTAATAATGGAAAAAATTACATATGTTTCACATGATAATTATAGTTTTTTATTCATCAGTGGTTGTTATAGTCAGAATATTTACATTTTGATTTACAGTGATTAGATCTTGATATGTATGCTTAATTTTTCTTTAATTTTTTTTTCTTTTCTTTATGGCTCTCCTTAGGAGAATTGGCTGAAGGGGGGGTTCTTTTTTTTTCCTCTTTCTTTTCTTTATTTTATATATATAAAATATAATGTTCATGTTTATGGTTTATTGTTATATATGTTACTTATTATCTGTATTTTGAACGAATAAATAAAGTTTTTAAAAACAAAAAAGGACATTTCAGAGTGATCCCAGGGTGAGCATCTAAGTAGCCGGAAGCCTCAGACCATTCACTCACTGGGACAAGAGGGAAATCAATTTGCTGTCCATGAGAGTGCAGGGAGAGACAATGGGACAGGAAGTGAGGTGGGAATACATGGGTAGGGGATTATGGGAGGGAGATGCAAATTTAGACAAGAAAGAAAGAAGAGAGGCTGCTGAGTGGTGAGGGGTGCAAAAATGAGGGAGAAGAAGTTGGGAAGGAGTCTGAGCGAGGGAAAATATATCAAACAATAGTCTGGAAATATGGGAATGGGAGAGAGACTGAGGAAGGAGTCTCACTCAAGGTGTGTATCCCTGTGTGGATAGACAGGTAGTTACGTATGTGTCCAAGCAGCAATATGTATTCTCCAATCGTCTTGGACCCCATGCTTTGTAATATGACTGTTCTCTGTCATGCATCATGGTAACAGCTATGCAGTGGACACTTTGCATGTCAAAATACTTCACACAGCATATCCTCAATATGAAGTTTAAAGTCCAGGACGTTAGAACTTGCATCAACAAACCCTGGCAATTTTTTTACAGGAATTAAAAAATCCAATGTTATTTTTATTAGGATAAGACCAAAATTGAAATTATCTATGTATCAAAAAGAATTTGTAAAGATTGCATTGGCAGTAGCATGAAAATGTATATTAGTAACAAGGAAATTGGACTCTCATCTAGTAATGGAGCGATAGAATGCTGAAATGCATAGCTGCGTTCCTCTTGAGAAGATTACTTATAATCTGAGAAATAAATATAATATATTTTTTTTAATTTTCCACCCGTATTTACAAATTGCAGGAATTAATTTATAGATGTTTTCCCTAAACTTTGAAAACCTCATTAACTTCCTTGGAAATATTAAAAGACACAAATGGTCAGAGCCATATGGTGATGGGTGTTCTCTGGCAACCAGGTTCCTATTCTTGTTTTTTCTTACTTTCCTTTATTTCTCTTTTTCTATGCTTTTTTCTTTCTTTCTTTTCTTGGGGTTTTGTTAAGGGGGAGGGGGTTGGGGTTTTACACCATTATGTATAATGGACGATATTAATATTTGATTATTGTATTTTACATTTGGCTATGATTACGTGAATGGAAAACATTTTAACAAAATTTTCAAAAAAAGAGCAACCCCAGCAACAAGTCATGTGGATCTTACTGTGGTCTCCCACTTTCAACTCAAAGCCATGGTGGAAAAGAATTTGTACCTCATTGAAGGACTGACAGAAGGATTCTTTTAAATCTGACAAGTCTTAGTAAGAGGAAAATTTGGCTGGTCACCTGGCATGCACTCTGCTCAGCTATTCATTAACTCTGACAAAAAGAAAAACAGGGAGGTCTAAATCACTGAATGGGGCAGAGATCAAGATCTATCTTTGTCCTCACTCTGAAGGTCAGGTTGTGGAGATGTGATGGATTGTTTCAATGTAAGGCACAGAACATCAATTGTGTTTGAATGATAATTTTCTACATTGTGACTTAAGTTTAAAAATCTCTGAGAATTATTTAGCCTATCCAAGAACATGGATGTTTCCCCTCCGAGAGAAAAGGGATCTGGGGCTGTTTACAGCTGCAGTGTTCATCTGCTAAACAAGGAGGAAGAGACTGACAGAAGCAAGATGCAGTCATACTTTCAGGATCATTGTATAAATTTAATATTTCATTTCCCCTTTTTTTTTTGCAGCATTATTGTAGCTCTAACTGGGTGATCAATTTTCCATTCCTTGAGAACACATTGAGTACCAGACAAGCTCTTACTAAATTTTATTCTCTGGACTTATATTTTCCCCTCCACCAGCAACTGTAATGAATAGATTCTTTATTTTCCAATTTCCATATATTTTCATGTCATTTTTAAAATGACCTGTTCACATATTTTTTTTAAAACTGTCTTATCCACGCTGCCTGTTCATTGTTCATCCCACTAGCTCCACTATGCAAGCTACACAGTAGAAGTTAGTGAAATGTTTATAACTGTGCATTTTATAACTTGGTTCCATTTAGCCAGCCTTACATTTTATTCATTGCAGCCAAGGAACAGGATTTTTGCTGATTCTTAACTGGAAAAGCATTTCTTAGCGTTAGTGTCACCACATTCAAGATTAACCTGATGAACTCTCTCACTTGCTGGCTGCTCAACACCGGGGTTTCACTGAATGCACTATGACATTAGACTCCTTTCTACAGCAGAGGATGAACTTTCTGTAACTTACCAGCATATAAAGCAGAAAGAGAAGCAGCTGGTGAACAAACAATGATCTCCTCAAACAAAAACATGATAATGGTGGTGGAATGGCAGTTAACTTATGGGACTAGCAATCTAGAGGCATTCACTAACAACCTAAAGACTCAAGTTCAAACCCACCACAGCAGCAGTGGCATTTAAATTCAGGAAATAAGTCTAATTTGGAAAGAAGAACTTGTCATGATCAAGAGGACCACAGAAATGACTAGGTTGTTGTAAAAGCCCATCTGATTTACCAATGATCTCCACAGAAGGAAATCAATCATCCTTTCCTGTTCCACACTGCATCTGAGTCCAGACCCACAAATGTGGTTAATTATTAAATACCCTCTGAAATGGTCCAACAAGCCATTCAATTGCATTACCACAATCCTCAAACAGAGAAAGACTAAAACTGGAGAGACTACTTTGAGTTGACCTCGGCAC
Source organism: Narcine bancroftii (assembly GCF_036971445.1). Lineage (NCBI taxonomy): Eukaryota > Metazoa > Chordata > Chondrichthyes > Torpediniformes > Narcinidae > Narcine > Narcine bancroftii. The sequence continues at coordinate 12,017,570 of NC_091474.1, read as the reverse complement.
TGAACATGGGCATGACAAAGTCTCTCCCAGGCCAGCCCACCTTACAAAGACAACCTCATGCTGATCTCTGCCAAAGGAAAGCTGCCCCACAGCTGAGTTAAACAACAGGATGATATTGTAACAATCACAAAGGGCAAAATAGCAGGCTTCTCCATCACAATCCTTGACTGTCCCAACAGCAGGTCAGATGCAGAAGTGGTGATGCAATTTTATACAGGTAGGAGTTGTCATCATAGCCTTGCAATCCCATGAGGTTTCAAACACCAGGTCCAATTTGACAAAGAAACTATGAACATATGAATAATTAACTGGAGTAGGTGACTTGACCTCTCATACATGCTCACCTAAAAATAAGATCTAGGTTCCCTCTGCATTTCTTTCTGCAATCTTTCACCATTTATATAATATGTTCATTAACACTCTGATGGAAGGCCATTAACCTGAAATGTTAACCGTTCAGTTATCTGGTAGGAGAAACAGAAAAACAGAATATTATTTAAACAGAGAGAGAAAGAGTATAAAATATGTGGGTGCACATGGTAGACTATAAATTTGTTTCCAGGTATAGCAAGTAATAAGGAAGGTAAACAGATATATACATTAAAGAGGAAGGGAAATTTGACTAAAATTGTCCAAGGTATTAGTGAGACCACAAGTAGAATGTTGCATTTAGGGAAGGATATACATGCATCAGAGACAGCTCCTATTTAACATGGAGAAGAGAAAGATTATTTTTTTCCACTGAGTTCAAATCTTTGAAATTCACTACCCCAGAGAGCTGAAGAGACTGAATAGTTTCCTGATGAAGGATTAAGGCCTGAAAGATTGACTCCATTGCTTTCTGTGGAGGCTGACTGATCCTCCAGCATTTTATGTGTTGCTCTGAACAATTGAATATACAGTGAAACCCCATTATAACGTGATCATTTGGGTCTAAAAAAAAAAGTCATTGCGAAAAACTGGGGTCGTGCTAAATTGGTGTTACTTGCATATACTTGTATATACTTGTTCAACCTGCCTCACCTCCATTTTGGCCAAATCCATGTCCGACCTGGCCACACTCCAGCTGCGTTACCTGGGCATCAGCTCCCTGCAGGAGTAGAACCTTCAGGAACTGAACCAGCTGGGGGAGCTGGCCACGTGCTGGCCATGCTAGAAGAGAGTGAACACCAGTGCGCAGCCTGGCTGTGCTGCGCCTGGACAACAACCCACTGTGCAGGGACTGCCATCTGCGCTGACTGCTGCAGACCAGCCCAGCTCTCAGCTTTGACCAGCGGCTGCCATTGTTGGTGGCTGAGGCCAGACGGGTACTTCAGGTGCCAGGCAGATAGCCCAGGTTGATCAGCACATAAAATCGGGGCTTCACTGCAGTTAAGGCTCAGTTATTCAGATTTTTTTTGTCTACAGAGGCAGCAAGGATTATGGGCAGCTGCAGGAAAGCAGAATAGAGGCAAAGATCATATCAAAATTACAAGGAAAGCTCGAGGGACCAAAATGGCCTATTTCTGCAGCCAAATAAAATACACACAAAAAAGATCCTATGAAACACCAATGAAGTAAGGTTATTTTTTTCACTTTTAGATGGTGATTTAATGGTAGTTCTTTTGTTAATGTTTCCTTGATGATGGGACAATTCTATTCTTGTTATCATTATACTAATGAGACAGAAATGAAGTCATTTTGACACATTTCAATTTTTGTTATCGGAATTTGACCAACATGCATAAATTTATTTTCAGTGTCGTAGAATATGGCAACAGTTTGTTATTAGCAATGGACATTTAATGCATAGCTACTTCCAAAAGATAAATAGTCTAGCTATTAAATTATTCTGCTTTCAATGGGAGTTCTTTTCAATGAACCAAAAATTCATTGAAAAAAAAACAAATCATTGTTCTGTTATGGTAAAATAATCTGATCTTGTGTTACTGTTTTTTTTTGTTAATGCAAACTTCTTTGCAAAAATCTAAAAGGAAACTTCATGAACTTTGAAAGGAAATCACTGATAAAAGTACATACATGCACCCTAACATTTTTGGCTTCAGAGCAGAGGCTTGAGCTTCATCTAGTATCAGGTCCATTGAATAGTTGAACTGGTACATTAAGCATTTGTAGTTAGACCTTTTAGATAAGAATCCGATCTGCTCCATTTACATTACAAGCATAGCACAGAAGTTCGTAACAAAGACTGCACTGTTTCAGAAATGTATAACCATGGTAAAAATTGTGATATGTACAGATGGCGATGGTTACGTGATAATGTCAAATAGAATTTTCATTCTTTGTGGAAGGCAGTCATGTACACATATTGCGCTACCTCTTGGTTTTAATAGTAGTATGTGGCTGAAGTGCCAGTTGATGAAGTAGACAAAGGCAATGTCGTCAGACAATAATCATGGCTTTTATTAGCAGAATCTCATGGTACAACAATGAAAGACAATAGGTGCATACACAGTTATACCCAAGGGGAGTGTCCTTAACAGTAGAGATAATGCACAGCCAATGTTAGCACAGCAAGGTTCGCCAGAAGGGAGACAGGCAGCTTGGCAGACATTCACCACAGTGGCATCACACTTGCATGTCTTTTTATCAATGAGCTTTCTCTGTTTGATTTTATTATTATGGTAGTGAGTATTTAAATGAGGAAACAAGATACAATAATTGAACCAGAAAATCCAAATATAATTCAATGCCCACTTTTAAGTTATGAATTCTATAATTATTTTGTTCAATATTTTGCCAGAACCTGACAAATTGACATACAGGTGTTTTATTATAATAGGAATAAGTAAAAAAAATAAAAGGAAACATGAATGAATCAATCAATCAATGCTTTATCATCATATACCTGTTTATAACTACAATGTTGAATTCAGCAAAAGAAACCCAGAGGTGTATGATCAGAGGTGGAGAGGGTGATCAAGCCACCAATGGCATCATGAAGAAAGCTCATCAACGCCTTCACTTCCTCAGGGGTTTGGGGAGGTTTGGTATGACATCAGAAACCCTTGGAAATTTCTACAGTAGTGTGGTGGAAAGTGCGCTGACCAGCTGCATCACAATTTGGTTTGGGGACACCAATAACACCAAGCGTAAAGCCCTGCAAAAGGTAGTGGACACAGCCCAGGATATCACAGGCAAAATCCTCCCTACCATAGAGAACATCTACAGGGAACACTCCTGCAGCAGGAATCATCAAGAATCTACACCACCCACCACATGCTCTGATCTCATTGCTACCATCAGGAAAGAGGTATAGGTGCCACAAGACTTGTGCTGCCAAGTTCAAGAACTGTTTTATTGGTTCTTTTGCCCCCTCTCTGTATTGTACAGTCAGTTTGCTTACATTTCTTTACATGTGTAAATTATGTACTTTTTTTTTGCACTACCAATAAGTGGTAATTCTGTCTCACGCACAGGATAAAGAATCTCAGGCTCGTCGTCATGTATGTACTCTTGACAATAAACCTGAAATCTAATGTAAATCTAAATCTAACAATGGACAGATACAATGAACACCTTGCTACAGCTTCCCAGTGCTAACAACAATTTACATATAATTAGCACATAAGGAGTGAAAAAATATATAGAAATGAAAGGGAAAAAAGAATGACCAAATATATTGCTATGTCAAGCAATATATTGCAAACGCCAATAAAACCATTTCAAATGTCACATCAGTTATAAAATAATAATGCACATTCTTAAAAGTAAAGGACTCACAGTGAAATATCACAGCTATGCACTAGACCCCGAACTATTCAACAGTATAATTGAATATTTTAAAGATACAATCTATTTATAAGTAGTCTTCCATTGCTCAAGCAGCAAATAATTTTCTATGTGGCAGCTGTTATACATGAGAGGTTCTGATTATTGAAGATGACATATCAATGGAGCTTATGAGTGAAGGGTGTTGTAAACTTGCTTTTGAATAGCTCTGATTTGGTTTCTTTTTAAAATATTATTTTATGGTATTTAATATATAAACAAATGAATAATACAATTATACAATGTACAATACATTTAAAAATATCGAAAAAAGATTCTGATTTTGTTAAATGGTTATTGTATTAGTAATCAACTGGAAATGGAGACAGTTTGCCCTTCATATACCAGACATGAGAGAGTTTGTCATGGCTATTCAATTACAATGGATACACTTTGCTGGATAATACTAAACATGCTTGCTTAATATTCATGTGTCTCCTTGCAGAATATAGTTTCTAAGAAAAATGGATTGAGTAAAAATATATTAAGCAAGTAATTATCCAACAAATTTTTAATGAGTTACATATTCTATGTGTGGAATTTGAGCAAATGTTACATACTGTTTGAGGCCATGATTTTTAAAAAATTGTATTAAAACATTGATAGCAACTTCAGAGACATCAATCTTGACATTCCACCATGGGATAGAAGCAAATGAATATGTTACATTTTCCTTTAGCATTTCACATATGTTGCTTTAAAAGCGATATTAGATATGGGTAAGAACACCTTTTGATTGTCATAATAAGTATTTAATTTTCGACTTGATACTGGTTGACTGACCATTTCTACTCTTGAATACTGTCTGGCTTGCTGAGTTCCTCCAGCAATTATTTGTTTGCATTTAATTCTTGATGTTCCATAGCTCAAATTTAATGATTAGAATCCAAGCAGCACCCTGTCAGGCAGGTTATTCTAGTGTGGAGTTCACAAATACATTTTAACAGAAATATGGAACCCAAGGTCTCAGAATTGGTATTGCAGAGAACCTGCTGGCGATTTTAAATTACTTTGTTAAAGTTAATAGTAGAATGCCATTTTGTGAATAATGGATAAAGGATTAAAACTAGATTAAAATGCTAGTTCTAAATATTACACATTGCAATTTCAATTCAGACGTTTTTTTGTCAGCTGACTTCAAAGAGAAAAAATATTGGAGGGTTTTCAACGAGCATGGTCATGCAAATATTGTTCTTTATATGTATGGATTTCTTTGGGTTAAAATCTGTTGGGATTCCTGCTGTTTATTAACCAGTGATGTACTGAAGTGTGGATACAGAGTGTGATGAAGAACTGACTGATGGCCATGTTTGAATTACCTTAGATTGAATTAGATTTAGGAATAAAGTTGGATTGTCTAAAATTAACATTAACAAAGAGAAACCAAAATATTTAACCCAGTCAGGAATTTGACAGAATGTAATATGATTCGTATAATTCTACCTCTCTAGATCCAATAGTTACTGAAATATTTTGCTTCAGAAAATTGTCATTGGCCCATTTCCTTTGGAGTTAGGAAACCATGCACATAACGAGTCAATTAGGTACAATTAAAACAGTAGTTTTCAAACTTTTTCTTTCTACCCACATACCACCTTAAGCAATCCCTTATTAATCACATAGCACCGATGGCAAAGAGATTACTTAAAGTGGTATGTGACTGGTGTTACAAGATCAAACCAGCAATCACTAAGAAGGCATATCACACAGGGGTAAAGATGAACAATTACTTTATTAACAAAATTTCACTTTCAAACTTTAATTCAAAATTTCCCCTTTTATAACATTGCCCACTGGTTACTATGCAAATTTCTACAACAGTGTAAAACTAATAAATTCCCCAACCGAAATATAAATATAATTAAAGTCTAAGTTATATTTCCAACCAGCCCACAGAAAAACTTACACACAAAACACACAAGACTCACAAAACTTCGATCTCTATCAAAACAAAGATCATAAACAAAATTCAGTTTGTTTGGTAAACTGACACCAAAAGATCTTTGAGAGAGAGAGAGCACAAAATTTGAAGTTGTCTTGTGTTGCTTGCAGAGAGAGGAACCATTGGCTTGGTCCGGATCCTTCTGGCTGCCTTCGGAATGTTCATCCTTTTTGAAATCCCAACATTCTAAACTGTCCTCCAGACAATGACTCATGCTCTGGGCCTTCTTCCACTCCACAGCACCACCCAGTGGTGGTTCATCGTCCAATTCCAGAAATTTTTAGATCATTTTCTGCACATGCTCAGTCCGTCTCCCACTCTCTCAGCAGTTCACCTTCATCTTGGCTCTCTAAGGCAAACTGTCACTTTTTAACATAAAACTACACAACACTAGGCCAATACACAACACAAAACTCTGTAACAGTGGAAAGAAAAAGGTTGAGAACCACTGCTTTAATTCAATATTTTTAGTTTTACTCTTGGCATTTTACAAATGCCACACCAATAAAAATGTGGTTCTCTAGCATGCATAATTTTTTCTGGATCAATCTCTATGAAGATGTCTGGATGTTAGACTTTAGTCCTTTTTGATGCACTAACTCAGTGCTCTATATATTTGTTTCAAAAAATCAATACATGACATACTTAATTTTTAAAAAAATATTAAATTTATTTACAACATTCTGACCATTTAAACCTGTGCCACCCAATTGCACCTAAATTAACAAGCAAGCCTGTTCAATTTGAAGGGTAGGGGGAAACCAGAACACCCGAGAAAAACCCACACAGACAGGGGGAGAATGTACAAACTCCTTTCAGACAGCACCGATTCAAACCCTGGTCACTGGAGCTGGTTTAGCATAGCATTAACTGCTATGATAGATGTCCCCCCTTACTTCCTTTCAGAAAAAAAAATCCTTCTGTATTTCACACATCGTTGGGCTGTGCGGAGCCATGGAGGAGAGAGAGATATTGGGGTCAAAGGGAGGATAATGAGGAGAAGGTTTCAATGGCACCTGAGACTTTACAGCAGCCAATTGGGCCACTGGGCAAATATTATAGTTGAGCTAAGAGCTGTGATAACACTCACCATGTTGGATAAAATGGCAGGTGATGAACAAAATATAATATTGAAATCCCAGTAAAGTCCTTTTAAATCATGAAGGTGATATGTTCCTTTGTTGTGATTATTTTGATTCAATAAAAGCGTGCCTTACATGCAACCATGAGCAGAAAACATGACGGGGAAACGAAACTTGAAAAGCACGGTTTTAACTTGAAATGCCTGGCTAATATTGCAGTGGGGGCAGTGGTGGTGGCGGGGGAAGGAACTTCTGACACTTAAAAATAGCCAAACTTTTATGCATGATTGACACACAAGAAACCAATGCAAATGAATCCAGATACAGAGGAATTACATCTCAACAAGAATCATGTTTTAAATCCAAAGGGTAAATGTAACCAAACTTGTACTAACATTGAATGCCATTCTGAAGTTTAAAGTATACATTCCATTCAAGACATTCATCACAAAGATATTAATTTCATAGTAACCCATCCATATAATGTTCCCTCCAATCCCGTTGCCTAACTTTTCACATTCTTCCTTACCTTCATGTTCATTGCTTTTTGTACTCTAAAAATCGTAGACAAGGATTTTCCATGTTAGGACCACCATCCACAAAAAAAATAACTATTTGTTGGTTTTTAAATTATGAATAATTATTGTCACAATCAAGAACACTAGTTCAGATAGACCCAATCATATGCATACAGCCCAGTAGCATATTGTAATTACATATTCTCAAGAACATCTTCTGCCATTCAGGTGTGAATTTCTCCAATCCCACACACCTCCAACACCTGTACAATTGTTTAGATTAACATTGCAAATTTTATTCAATTCTGTCTACACTATAACTTCCACCTTCATTTAATGGTTTAACATTTTTATATAATTTTTGGAAGCTCTTCCAGATGTAATCTTCCATAAGCATTACAAGACAAATTTTTGGACTAAATCTTCTTTAATTTTCAAATATGGATTTGGAGTTCGTATGATCCAACATCATGCTCTTTGTCAGCTAAAAAGATAATTTTGGTCCGACTGAAGGTGATGTATTCCACAAATCACCAGATTTTCCAGGGATTAATTTCTCTATAAAATTGTAACATTAGTAGAATTGACAAGTCTAATGCAAAATATCAGACTTTCTAATTTAGCTGCCGGATTGCAAGAAGACAATCTTGTGCCTCACCTATTTCAAATGGAGGTTATTCCATAAGCTTCTGTAAGATGTGATCCATTGCAATGTAAGTTAAGCTGTCGCAAGGCATTAAATGGGCAATTTTCTGATCAGAGCTACTTATTATTCCATGAGGAATTCCAATTATACTATTTCACATAAAAATCATGAGACAAATTAATTATTTAAAAAAAAAACAAATATTGTACAATATGCTCCAATTATTTCAACAGTTTTCATCTGTACGGCCTTCGCCGCGTCCTCAGCATCACCTGGCGAGACAAAGCCCCAAATTCTGAGCTCCTCTCCCATACTGGACTTCCCATAATGTTCCTGCTTTTAAGACAATACAGACTGCCCTGGTCGGGCCACGTCTGTCGCATGAAGGATGATAAACTGCCAAAGGACATCCTCTGTGGAGAACTAGCAATAGGAAAGAGGAACGTTAGTCAACCCAAGCTTCGTTTCAAGGACCTCTAAGCGCGACATTAAAGCCTTAAAAATCGGCACAGAGTGTTGGGAGGATACAGCAGATGACGACAACAAATGGCGAGGTCCTCTTCATAGAGGAAGGCGAAAGAGTGATCTTGAGCCAGTTTGAAGAGCGGAGAGTTAAGCGGAGAGCACTGCAGACAGCAATTCAACAATGCTTTATATTTGCAGCAACTGGCAGAGCCTGCCCTTCCAGGATTGGCCAACATAGCCACAGTCGAAGTTGCTAAACAAACCAGTGGCGACCAGAGGCACAATGCTCATGGTCAATCACAACTCACGGAAGCCAAGAAGCTCTGACATAAGGCCATGGGATTTTAGTAAACAAACATCAAATTATATTCTTGAAATACTTTGATATTTTAGGCAACTGCTTCTGCTGAAAAATTCCAAAGATAAATTTCACCTGAACGCGGCGTCTGTTTATAGGCTCCCATGCCACACTGGAAGTTCACCTGAACGCGGCGTGTGTTTAAAGGCTCCCATGCCACACTGGAAGTTCACCTGAACGCGGCGTGTGTTTAAAGGCTCCCATGCCACACTGGAAGTTCACCTGAACGCGGCGTGTGTTTAAAGGCTCCCATGCCACACTGGAAGTTCACCTGAACGCGGCGTGTGTTTAAAGGCTCCCATGCCACACTGGAAGTTCACCTGAACGCGGCGTGTGTTTAAAGGCTCCCATGCCACACTGGAAGTTCACCTGAACGCGGCGTGTGTTTAAAGGCTCCCATGCCACACTGGAAGTTCACCTGAATGCGGCGTGTGTTTAAAGGCTCACATGCCACACTGGAAGTTCACCTGAACGCGGCGTGTGTTTAAAGGCTCCCATGCCACACTGGAAGTTCACCTGAACGCGGCGTGTGTTTAAAGGCTCCCATGCCACACTGGAAGTTCACCTGAACGCGGCGTGTGTTTAAAGGCTCACATGCCACACTGGAAGTTCACCTGAACGCAGCGTGTGTTTAAAGGCTCCCATGCCACACTGGAAGTTCACCTGAACGCGGCGTGTGTTTAAAGGCTCACATGCCACACTGGAAGTTCACCTGAACGCGGCGTGTGTTTAAAGGCTCCCATGCCACACTGGAAGTTCACCTGAACGCGGCGTGTGTTTAAAGGCTCCCATGCCACACTGGAAGTTCACCTGAACGCGGCGTGTGTTTAAAGGCTCCCATGCCACACTGGAAGTTCACCTGAACGCGGCGTGTGTTTAAAGGCTCCCATGCCACACTGGAAGTTCACCTGAATGTGGCGTGTGTTTAAAGGCTCCCATGCCACACTGAAATTTAGAAGCTAAATGTTGCTTTGTGATGTCACTGAAATATTGTTTCTAAGGTAATAAATATTCATGTCCTAAATATTAAAAAGGTGATGGAAGGAATTCATGGTGGCAGCATGGTTAGCACCACATTATTACAGCACCAGTGATCAGGGTTCGAATCCGCTGCTGTCTTTACATTCTCCCCGTGTCCACACTCCTCTGGGTGCACCAATTTCCTCTCACTTTCCAAAGATGTATAGAGTTAGTCAGTTGATTTGTCACATGGTGTACTTGGATGGCACAGGCTTGTGGTGCGGAAGGGCTTGTAACCATACAGTATCCCTAAACTTAAAATACCATATATGCTGCTATGTAGGACGACTCTGTATAGGATAACCCCTGGAATTTCCACCTAAAATGTAGGTTTTGAGTGATAACCTTTGTATAAGACTATACATATCTAGTACTTACAGCTGACCAGTGGATGCTGTTCAAAGCAAATCACAATATTTTAATACTAAATTACTCTGCAAAAGTTTCAATTTTATTAACATATTTTAAAATAAACCACCATTGGCTCTTGTTACAGGGCGTTTAAAGCCTGTACAGCCCCAACGGTAGTCGGACCGGTCGGATGGACCCCATGGAGGAGCGCTGAGACTTTACTGATAATTAACAGGACACACACGATTTTATTGGAGTTGGTGGGAAGGTAGCAGTAATGTTGAGACTTCGGCACCACTCCTTTACATCAGAGAGACTGGGTGCTAACTGGAAGATCACTCTGTCTGCCACAATAGCGTGGATTTCCCAGTGGCCACCCATTTCAATTCTCCATCCCATTCCCTTGCTGACATGTCTGTCCATGGTCTCATATATTGCCAGATTGAGACCACCCACAAATTGGAGGAACAACACCTCATCTTCCAACTGGGCCCCTGATACGCACTCTAAAGGCTGAGTGAGGAACGATAGGCTTTAATACACATTAGATTTCGGCTGGCCCAACTCCATGTGCTCGAATGAATGGAAGGGGTCAGAGAGTCGCCCTTTATGGCAGGTCACAGGGGGAGGGGTTACATGGGGTCGAGTCATCAGAGGGCGGGCCAGCCACTTATGTACAGAGCAGTAGTAGCATATACATATCACTACATTCACCCCTCTTTAAAAAAAAACAAGACCCAGACCTGTCCTAGAGGTTCAGCCGATCAGGTGGCTTCTTCTGCCTCTATGTCTCCAGCATGTGCCAGGTCCCGGACAGGGGCTGTGTCCTCATGGCTGTCAGGGTACTGGACATATGCGTATTGTAGATTTAGGTGCAGGAGCTGCACCTCTTCCACCAACGGGTTGGTCTTATGGCCCCTCGCGTGCTTCCTCAGCAGGACGGGTCCTGGAGATGAGAGCCAGGGCTGCAGAGTGGTTCCGGTCGCCTACCTTCTGGGGAAGGAAAATACGCGTTCATGAGGGGTCATATTTGTAGTAGTGCATAGGAGGGATCGGATGGCATGGAGTGCCTCTAGCAGGACCTTTTGCCAGTGAGACCCCACCAGGCCTTTTGACTTAAGGGCCAGGAGGATCGCCTTCCAAATGGTGGCGTTTTCTCGCTCCACCTGGCAGTTTCCCCTGGGGTTATAGCTTGTAGTCCTACCAGTGGCAATGCCTCTAGCCAACAGGACTGCCGTACCTTGTCACTCATGAACGAGGACCCCTGAAGTCCGGGTACCCGAAGAGGGTGAATATGCTGCGGAGTGCCCTGATAACTGTGGCAGAGGTCACGTTAGGACAGGGGATGGCAAATGGGAATCTGGAGAACTCGTTTATGACGTTGAGGATGTTCCTATTGGTTGAGGGTAGGGGTTGCTTGAAATCGACGCTCTGCCTTTCAAAATAGCATGTGGCCTTGTCAGACCTGAAGAAGTGGTTTATATTCTGCTCAGACCCGACAGTGTCTGGTCAGGGACCTGGCTTCCTCAATGGAGTACAGGAGGTTCCGGGTTTTTATGAAGTGGAACAACCTTGTGACTCCAAGGTGGCAGAGGTCATCGTGGAGGGACTGGAGGCAGTCGAGATGCACATTGGTGCACATCCCCTGGAATAGGGCATCTGGGGGATCGTTGAATTTGCCTGGCCAGTACAGGATATTGTAGTTATAAGTGGAGAGTTTGATTCTCCCCCTCAGGATTTTATCATTCTTGATTTTACCCTGCAATTTTGTGTTAAACATGAAGGCAATGGCCTATTGGTCCATCAGCATGGTAAATCGTTTTCTGGCCAGATAATAATGCCAGTGGTACACAGCCTCAATGATCGCCTGTGCCTCCTTCTCAACTGAGGAGTGCCGCATTTCGGGGCCCTGGAGGGTGTGGTAAAATATACTACTGACCTGCCTGCCTGGTTGAGAGTGGCAGCCAGTGCGAAGTTGGAGGCATCGCTCTCCACCTGGAATGGGATGGACTCGTCCACGGCATGTATCGTGCCTTTAGCAATGTCTCCTTTGATTTGGTTGAATGGCACCTGGACTTCTGCCGATAAGGGGAATTTTTTGGACCTTACTAAGGGGTAGGGTTTACTGGCATAATTGGGCACCCACTGGGTATAGTAATAAAATAATCCCGGGCACTGTTTCAGTGCCTTGAAGTTGTGTGGTATTGGGAGCTCCATAAGGAGACACATGGGGTCGGGGGCAATGACATCATGTGCCATGACACATCCAAGGAGGACTAGGCGAGTGGTACTAAACACACTCTTCCCCTTGATATAAGTCAGATTCAGGGGCATGGCTGTGCTGAGAAACTTTGCCAGGTTTGCGTCGTGGTCCTGCTGGTCATGGCCGCAGATGGTGACATTGTCAAGGTAGGGGAACGTCGCTGTCAATTTATGGCTATCTACCATCCGATCCATCTCCCTTTGAGACTCCATTTGTAACTCCAAAGGGGATCCTGAGGAAGTGATAAAACCTGCCATCCACTTCGAAGGTAGTGTATTTGCAGACCCCCCAGGCAAAGGGGAGTTGGTGGTACGCCGATTTCAGGTCAATTGTGTAGTACACTTTGCACTAGGCTATTTTATTGATCATATCGGCTATCCAGGGGAAGGGGTTAACATCTAGCTGGGTGAAGTGGTTGACCATCTGGCTGTAATCTTTCACCATGCAAGGTTTGCTTCCACCCCTGACCACCATGACCTCAATGCTATAGCGCCTGTTTTTCATCACGATGGGCCTGCAGACCAGGGTCAGGTTCTCGAATAGTGACAGAGGGGATATGCGGAGGGTGGACAGGCCACAGATGGGGGCTGGCTGATGGGGGTCGTGTACCATTATGGGTGATTGCAGTCCTCCAAACACTATTGTTACACTCTTAAACTGGCTCTGAAAGTCGAGGCCCAAGAGTATCAGAGCACAAAGCTGTGGCATCACAAGTAAATGAAAGTTATCATAGCATTCACCCCCCCCCCCCCCCCACCGTTAACGATGCTACACAGTACCCCAGGATATCTGTGGATTGGTCCTTTGCTGCCATAGAGATGATGCCACTCATGGGTCTGACAGAGAGAGAGAGAGAGAGAGAAAGCTTCTGGGCAGTGTCCGGGCGGATAAAGCTCTCTGTGCTCCCACTGTCGAACAGGCAGTTCGTCCTTTTTCCATTTTCCTCGATCTCCATCATTAAGTGGGTGATCAGTTGAGGTCTGCTCTGGTTCAGGGTCACGGAAGCCAGGATCGGGTCGTTGTTGTCGCTGTCGGATGGGAGGTCCCACCCGTAAGATGGCAGCCTTCATGTTGACCAAGTTGTCACATCGGAGGAAGAAGGAGGAAGTGACGTTGACCGGGTGACTGAAGGTGGAGATGACGTCACCCAGGAAGGTGGAGGAGATCCTGGGTAAGATGGTGACTCCTGGGTCGCGCATGTGGTCGAGCCATTCGAGGCTGGACGTGAGGTCAGTGATGCGTTGCTCACTCGGGAGGGTTTGGATGACTTACAGACATGCTGGTAATGCCCCTTCTTTCCGCACCTTGAGCTAGACAGAGTTGGCTGGGGTGCTTCAGCTGGCCGCAGTAGTGGCACCTCGGGTGACTGATCACGGTGGCGACGGCAGCATTGGGATCGTGGCCTACTATTGCAGAGGTCACCTGTGATGCTGGCTCCCAACATGACGGCGGCCGTGGTCCACACGTGGAGGCCCCGTTCTTACCGGCAATCTCATTGGTGTTGCATTGGGCCGAGTCGAGGGTCCTGGCAAGCTGGAAGGCTCTCTTCAGGGGCAGCTTGTCCTTCTCAAGCAGTGTCTGATGAATGTAGTCAGACCTGACTCCAGCTATGCAGACTTCTTGGACCAGCTCCTCCACGCACTGGGCTCTGGGCTGTAGGAGTGCCCCAGCTGTCTCTCCCCAGGTCGTACAGCACTCAGAGGAACTCGTCCATGGACTCACCGGGTTGCTGATGCCTCGAGGCCAGTCGATACCGTGAGTACACTTTGTTCACCCAGGGTCGGTAGAGGTTGTGGAGCACAGTCATGGCCTCTGGGTAGGTCAGGCAGCTCCAGATCACTAGATATGCTTGGGGAGGAGGGGGGGGGGGGGGGGGACAACTCCTGCACATTAGGGAAAATCTAGTCTCTCCTTCTAACTCCATCTCACTAGACTCGGAAACATTCTTCTGCACCCTTTCCATCGTAATGACATCATTCCTATAGCTTGGCAATCAGACAGCACATAATTTGTATGTCCTATTTGTCTTTATCTCAATGTCTTAATCTTTCCCTCGAGGCAAAAAGCAGTCTGATTGTTAAAGAAAGTGCATAAAATTCCTGGCATTTATTCAGTTTTCTGAAAGCAAATCTTTCTTGTTCCAACACACATAAGCAATGTGAAATGGAAGCTGAGAGTGAGGTACATTCATATGATTTCATCAACTGTCCTCGATTCTTATGACAAAAAAAAGGCACAAAGAGGACCATTAAAAACGCATCCATTAAAATCAAACACATCCATTTAACCCCCTCAATCAAATGAATAACCGTTTGTTTTTTAAATATTTCATTTTAATGATTAAAACTTGGCTGAATGGTGCAACAACAACAACCTCAAACTCAATGTCACCAAAACCAAGGAGCTGATTGTTGGCCAGGAATGGAAAACCAGAGGTGTCAACCCAGTGATCAGTGGTGGGAGGTGGGTGGGGGAGGGGGGGGTGGAGGGTCAGAAATGGAGAGGGTGAGAAATTTTAAGTTCTTGAGAGACACTAACTTGGAGGATCTTTCCTGGACCCAACATACAAATGGCATCGTGAAGAAAGCATTTACTTCCTCAAGACTTTGTGGAGGTTTGGTATGACATTGGAAACCCTAGAAAATTTCGACAGATATGTGGTAGAAAGTGTGATGACCAGCTGCATCATGGTCTGGTATGGAGATACCAATATCCCTGAGCGTAAAGCATTGCAAAAGATAGTGGACACCGCCAGGACATCACAGGCAAAACCCTCCCCACCATCGAGTACATCGGAGAGCAGCAGGAATCATCAAGGATTTACCCCACCCAGCACATGCTCTGTTCTCACTGCTATTATCAGGAAAGAGGTATAGGTCCCACAAGACTTGCAGCACCTGTTTCGGGAACAGCTGCTACCCCTCCAACATCAGACTCAACAATAAACTCAATCAGGGACTCATTTAAGAACTTACTTTTGCACATTATTGTTTTCCCTCTCTGTATTGCAGAGTCAGTTTGCTTACATTTCTTTTATTTGTTTACATGTGTATGTTATGTACCGTTTATTTTTGCACAACCAAGAAGTGGTAATTCTGCCTTCTCTACAGGAAAAACGACTTCAGGGTTGAATGTGATGTCATGTATGTACTCTGACAATAAATAAGGAATCTAATCTAAAATCTAAGCAACCAAACTTCCTTGCTTTTACTTAAAAGGCATTAAGATGAGCAGAATCTGGAAGATATTGCTTTTTTTTTGTCCACAATTCTCCTTTCATCCATTAGAAAATAGAAATGGTAGTAATATAGTTCAAAAATATCTGGCATGATTATCTAATGGAGAGATTTCAGATCACCAGGGAGGTATTTTGGATGGCACATTCTTTGCCAGATTTTAAACCCAATGACGATGGATGAAATATTTCATACCTTGATGATTGTTAGGATTCTATTTTTGTTTTGTGATTGTGTGATCTAGAAGGAGACAACATGATTAGCATGCTATATATTTAGGATAGAGAACAAGGGAAACAATTTTACTCAGAGGGTCCTGAGATAAAGACCCTTGTTAACACCTACAGCATATTAGATTATAATAATGGATATCAAACAAAAGAGGAGGAACATGAATGGGCAAATGGTAGATATTTGGAGATTAAGATCACTGATAGAGGACAAAGACAACTAAGTTAAAGACTTAAAAGAGTCTATTCAAGTTGGTTCAGGTAGTTGCAATCCATTTCCTAGCGAGCACCATAGGATATCTCTAATTTAGCATGTATTAACACTGTCATGTTTCTGAGAATTGCAGCTGTGCCTTATTTTTGACAAAGTAGAAATGGAGCTATGACCAATCTGTGAACTTTCATCCTGAAATGGAAAAGATTGCATTCCCATTAAAATAACATCCTTTACTCTGGCAAAAACAAACTAACAAGTTCAATTAGACCAGCTGATTTTACAATTTTTAAAAAACATTTGGAAAACCCCTAAGGGTAGATCCATGTATGGTTGAAGTCAGAGTTCTGAAAGTTGACATGTTAATTCTTCTTCACTCTTTATAAACAGATTGAGCTGTTAAGTTTAAGCGCTTACTTTAATTTAAAGGTTTTCAACACGTGTATTTTGAACAATTATTATTTAAATTGAGGAGGCTTTAAAAATTCATTTAGTTTGGATTTACAATTTGACTATATGTTTTCAACATGAGGTTTTGATTTTTATTTTGTTCACACATAAACGAGTTGGAGTGTGCTGCACTGTAACATATGTAACTCATTGCCCCATCTTCATGCATGGGCTTTCTAATTACCAAGGAAAGCCGATTAACATAGAGCACAGAGCAGAGAATTGTGTAATTAGATTCATGGCATATTGTGTCAATTCCAGCATTACAGTTTCACACCTGGATCTTCGTTTTGTTTGGATGGCGAGATTTCATACAAATCTCTACTGTAAGCAAATCTGTTGCTAGAATCCTCCTGGCCCTATTGAAATGTAAGCACAAAATTTATGGATTAATAGCATTAGTCTGGATATGGTTTATTCTAGTCAGGAGTTAAAGAGGAAATGTCTATATTGCTCCAGCATTTTTTTAACGAAAGATCAAACCTCGCAACAATCATCTCTTGTGCAGTCTAAATGGAAGTTAGCTTGCAAGGTCTCACATGACAAAATGGTCAGAAAAGTAAAAGTACATGGGATCCTAAAGTAAAGTGATAAGCTAGATTCAAAATTGGCTCTGTGGCAGGAAGCAAAGGGAAAGGGTCAATAGATGTCTTCATAACACAACAGTGGATTTTAACAGTATTCAAAGCTGAGTCCCTTTCTTTTTGTTGCATGTAGCAATAACTTAAGCTTAATATAGATTTTATTTCTATAACTTCTGCCTTCTTTTTCCCTCCCCAAATGAATTACCTTATCCATTTGTTATTTCCCTGCTAAATGACCAAGTTCAAGTTCAAATTTATTGTCACAGACATGAGCTCACATATAACCCTGAGATTCTTTTCCCTCCAGGCTGGGTGGAATTTCTACTTACTGGTCGTATAAACTGTACTCAAGAAAAAGATGCATACACAAAAGAGAGAAATGTAAACAAACTGACTGTGCAAGTACAAAAAAAATCAGTAATAAATGATGTGCACAGAGTCCTGATTGAGTCTTTTGTTTAGGAGTCTGAGAGTTAAGGAGTAGCAACTGTTCCTGAACCTGGTGGTACAAATCTTATGGCTCCTATACCTCTTTCCTGGCAGTAGCAAGAAAAGAGCTTGTCCTGCGTGATGTGGATCCTTGATGATTGCTGCTGCTCTCCAACGGCAGTGTTCCAGATTAATTTTATTGATGATGGGGATAGTTCTGCCTTTGATGCACTGGGCTATGTCCACAACCTTTTGCAGGGATTTTCAGTCAGAAGTATTGGTGCCCCCATATCAGGCCATGATGCAGTCAATCAGCAGACTACACATCTGTAGAAGTTTGCCAAGATTTCCAATGTCATACAAAACCTCCACTAACTCCTGAGGAAGTAGAGGCGCTGGCATGCTTTTAAAAAAAAATAAATTAGACATAGAGCACTGTAACAGGCCAATTCGGTCCTTCGAGTCCATGCCACCCAAATTCTCAATGACATTCATGTGTTGGGTCCGGGAAAGGTCTCCAAGGAATTTAAATTTGCTCACCGTCTCCACCTCTAAACACCCACTGATGGCTACAGTTGGGAGACACACAAAGCACAAATAAGAAATTTAATAAAGGGATATGGGGAAAAGGCCAGAATTTGGAACTAGATGTGAGAAAAGTTTAACTCAGGGTGGAGTTGTGGAGCAGACTCGATGGGCCAAATGGAACTTCTGTTCCTTTATCTTGTGATCACTGGATTGTACATGACTGGTTTTCCCTTCCTAAAATATACAATCAGCTCCTTGGTTTTAGAGACATTAAATGAGAGGTTGTTAGTACACCATTCAGCCAAGTTTTCAATTTCCCTCCTGTATGCTGACCCATCACCCCTATTTATACAGGCCACTCCTGTGGTAACATCAACAAATTTTAAATGGTGTTGATGTAGTACTGAGCTATGCAGTCATAGGTGTACAGCGAGTAGAGCAGGGGGCTAAGCGCACAGCCCTGTGGAGGTTTTATCCTTATGGAGATTGTTATCAATCTCATGGATTGTGGTCTGGAGGCAAGGAGATCCAGGATCCAATTACATAGTAGGGTATTGAGGCCCAGGCCTTGAAGTTTGCTGATCAGTTTTGAGGGGGTGATGGTGTTGAATACCGAACTATAGTCAATTAAATGAATCCTGATATATGCATCTTTGCAGGTGTTCAAGGGTTTAGTCTCGACCCAGTGAAATGCTTCAACACTGGCCTCTCTCTGTGGATGTGCGTGCCAGTGGTCAGTAGTAATTTAGGCAGGTTACTAGTCTATTGATATCACATTACAGTTTCAGATTCCTAGATTTAAGTTTGTCATTGCAACATACAAAAAAAAAGAAAAGGAGACATAGATCTTAGAACACCTCTCAATAAATTAATCCACTACTGAAGTCAAGCTCATTGGCTATAATTTCCAAGATTACTCTTTGAACTTTTCTTAGTTCTGGTCATGACATTACAGGAAAGATGAGATAGCATTGGATCAGGAGTTTGTCCTGCCCTGGATGTGGAGAATAATTTTTCCACTGAAACATCAGGAAAACTAAAGCCATCATCTTTTGTCTCCATTACAAACTTCTTTTCTCAGTCACTCAATCCATCCCTCCCTATGACAACTGCTTGAAATCAATGAATTACTGCTGTTGTTTCAACTTAGCATCTGTATATTTGTGTCACATCAAGTACCTGCTAAACATCACAAAGCTTTCTGCCTCTATCACTCTTTTAGGCAGTGTTCCAGACCTACTGGGTGAAAAATTGAACTTTTCTACCCTAACCCCAATAATCTTTTAACTACATTAAATCTTTGCTTTCTAGCTATTGACGTTTTCATTCTCTTCAATCACTTGTAGTTTTAATTCTAGATTAGATCTCCTTACAGACTTCTTTTTTCCAAACAAAAGCAACTCAGCCCAGCCTCTTTTTTTCATAAATCCAGTCCTGCCAGCGTCCTTGACAATTTCAGCTGCTACAAAATAACAATAACAAAAAGCTTGATTTACAGGATGCATTTAACATAGCAAACATATTCTAAGGGAGATTCACTGGAGTAGATTCAACCGAAAGCATTGGTATCAAGGGGATAGTTATACAGATGACTAAAAGCTTGTTCAAAGATTTTGGTCTTAAGGAGTTTTACAGAAGCAACATGAGAGGGGATTGCGAGCTGGAAGCAAGGCCAACAATGGTAGAGTATTTGCAGATGCTCAGTATTAGTGGAGTGTTGATATCTCAGAGAACTGTGGAGTTGGAGGAGACAAGAGATTGAGAGGGTTAAGGTCACTATGGAACTTGAAAATAAGGTCAAGAATTTTAACTATGTAGGTCAGCAGCATTGGGATGATGACCAATGAACAGTATCCTCTACCCAAGTAAATTATCCCCCCAATTTTTTTTTCATTATATATTTGATTATCGATTACTGTGCATTTTGTATCACGTCTATGCACTGTGATCTGGAGAAACATAGTTTCGTCTGGTTGTGTGTGTACAGTCAGATGATAATAAATGAACTTTGCGCAAGTTGGGTATGGTCTTTCTTTGGCTTGGCTTCGCGGACGAAGATTTATGGAGGGGTATGTCCACGTCTGCTGCAGGCTCGTTGGTGACTGACAAGTCCGATGCGGGACAGGCAGGCACAGTTGCAGCGGTTGCAAGGGAAAATTGGTTGGTTGGGGTTGGGTGTTGGGTTTTTCCTCCTTTGCCTTTTGTCAGTGAGGTGGGCTCTGCGGTCTTCTTCAAAGGAGGTTGCTGCCCGCCGAACTGTGAGGCGCCAAGATGCACGGTTGGAGGCGAGATCAGCGCACTGGCGGTGGTCAATGTGGCAGGCACCAAGAAATTTCTTTAGGCAGTCCTTGTACTTCTTCTTTGGTGCACTTCTGTCTCGGTGGCCAGTGGAGAGCTCGCCATATAACACGATCTTGGGAAGGCGATGGTCCTCCATTCTGGAGACATGACCCACCCAGCGCAGTTGGGTCTTCAGCAGCGTGGATTCGATGCTTGCGGACTCTGCCAGTTCGATTACTTCGATGTTGGTGATGAAGTCATTCCAATGAATGTTGAGGATGGAGCGGAGACAGCGCTGATGGAAGCGTTCTAGGAGCCGTAGGTGATGCCGGTAGAGGACCCATGATTCGGAGCCGAACAGGAGCATGGGTATGACAATGGCTCTGTACACACTGATCTTTGTGTGTTTCTTCAGGTGGTTGTTTTTCCAGACTCTTTTGTGTAGTCTTCCAAAGGCGCTATTTGCCTTGGCGAATTTGTTGTCTATCTCGTTGTCGATCCTTGCATCAGATGAAATGGTGCAGCCGAGATAGGTAAACTGGTTGACCGTTTTGAGTTCAGTGTGCCCGATGGAGATGTCGGGGGGCTGGTGGTCATGGTGGGGAGCTGGCTGATGGAGGACCTCAGTTTTCTTCAGACTGACTTTCAGGCCAAACATTTTGGCAGTTTCCGCAAAATAGGACGTCATGCGCTGGAGAGCTGGCTCTGAATGGGCAACTAAAGCGGCACGTCGGTCCGAGGTCCTGTTGCTGTCGCCGCTGGAGGCCCGAGGTCCTGTTGCTGCCGCCGCCAGAGGCCCAAGGTCCTGTTGCTGCTGCCACCGGAGGCCAGGCAAACCCCGGCAGCCCGCACAGTCCGACCGTTGGCAGCCGAGCCCCGGGCCGGGAGCGATCAATGAGAACAAGCACAATACTATGTCTACATAACACGACCAGTCTCTTTCCACTCTAGTCTAAACACTAACAACTGTGAACTCCATTGCAGAGTTCTCTCCAGTCTTAAAAAATTTTCTACTAGAACTTTTCTTTCTGATCCTCAACCAATGCTGCATCCCCTTTACTCGGCCGCGGCGGGAGTAAATGCACGCAGGCCGATTCCAGGGCGCACCACTCCATCACTGGGGACAGCGGTCGTAGATCTCCAGAAATGGTTCTACCTAAAAGGGGAGGCAGGCCTCTTCAGCCCGGTTAGGCAACCTGCATAGGAGAAGGTCACTCCGATATAAA
Organism: Narcine bancroftii; assembly: GCF_036971445.1. Lineage (NCBI taxonomy): Eukaryota > Metazoa > Chordata > Chondrichthyes > Torpediniformes > Narcinidae > Narcine > Narcine bancroftii. Next base: position 11,995,977 of record NC_091474.1, on the reverse strand, counting down.
ACCTACGACCCAAGGACCTTGCTGCCACGTCCCAGCTTGCTTGGCCACGGCACACGAACCATGGGCTATGGTCAGAGCAGTTTTAAATGACATTAAGTTTAAGATTTGAATTTTAAAATAATGAATGCAAGAGATGTAATTGAAGGCTGTAAAAGCTACTGAACTGTGATAAGAACAATGTCTGGTGAAGTTTCAGAGGTGGAAATGGTGGGGGGGTTTAGTGATGGTGTAATATGAGACCAAATTGAGGCCAACCATGTCTTGGAACATAGAACATAAAACAGTACAGAACAGAAACAGGCCCTTGGCGCACAACGTCTGTGCTGTACATGATGTCTAAATTAAACTAAAACTATGCTATTTGCATATCCCTCTAATCCTTTTATATTTATTTGTTTGTTTAGAAGCCCCTTAACTGCTACCATCATATCTACTACCACCACAACCCATGGCAGCCTTCACTCTGCCTAAAAGGATAAGAGAGGCAGTCTTGTTTCCACAGATGCTAAACTGACACATCATGAGAATGTCAGCAGTAATTAAAATTAATCAAAACTAATAACCAAATAAAATAGTTGACACAATCAAATCAACACTAGCACAAGCAAATTGAAATCAATTATTGGAATAATCTTTAATAAAGTTTGCTTTAACTGATCAAAAAAATACCCTGCCTTAAAAATCCCTTGTGAAAGAAATCTTAATCTGACTCCAATCCAGACAATTTAATTTGTTCAAATGCATTTCTATTAACTTTTACACGAACCTTTACACAAATGTCCAAACGTGCAATGGGCATCATAGCTTAAACTAAGTTCTTCCGTCTTCTGAACTTTGCTCTTAATTTTAAAAAAGTCTAAAAAGTAATTTTTCTGACGTAATGGCACATGAGAGTTCTCCCACAAATCTAGTACGCACCCAAACAGAGCTGCAAACTGGGTTATCTTGTTACAAAATCTTGTCAGTACTGTTTACGACCAGATTGAAGACAGTTCTTTCACTTCAGATGTTTCAGATCTTATGTGTCGTGGATAATATATGTCACCAAAGATAAGCATTCACATCAATCTTGATAGAATTCAAGTCTAAATCCTTTTAAAACTTAGGTCAGTGGGTGAAAGTCCCTCTAATCAGCCATAAAACTTGAATGGATGCTCCATGCCCCAACGTTTCAGGAAATTATACATATTCCCATCGCTAGACAAACAGATACATTCCCCACCCCCCAATCTGCTTGACAAGTAGCCATTGATTGATAGGAAGGGAAAAATCATTCAAAAAAAATCCTAGGTTATTCTTTCCTAAGTAATAACAATTGACCAATTATAGAAGCAGAGCATGCCCATGGAAAAAAGACAGAAGGAGCCTGAACCATTTAATTGGCTTTGATGACATTCTGCTTAGGATATAACAAATCCGGAGGTTGCGAAGAGGCTAGTGTCTGCTAATCCAGTTCTACACAGCATCTGTGCATCATTAATCTCTCACAAATGAACCACACTATCACTAACCCTCACCGACTTCAAATCTTCATCTCCCTCTTTAAAGGAGTATAATTCCTTCTGCTGATAAAGTCAATATTTTAAACGCACTGGGTTTTCAAAGCTGGAAAGCTTTGCTTTTTTGAAGAATATTTTATCCTTCACCAAAATTGAGGTTTTTCTACTTTCAAAAAGTGATTGACATATATGCCTGACTGAATGCAGTGTGACCTACTGAGTCCTCCCACACTTCATTGTTAGTGCTAGATTCCAGCATATGTAATTTTTCAGTTACATTTTTTTAAATTCAAAGAAACAGCATGGTAACAGGCCCTTCTGATCCATGAGCCTGCACCTCCAAAATACACCCATGTGACCAATTAACCTACTAACCCCATGCATCTTTGGAAAGTGGGAGGGATCCAGAACAAGCGGATATGGGGTGAATGAACAAACTCTTTACAGACAGTGACAGATTTGAATCGGGTCACTGGCACTGAAATAGCATTGCGCTAACTGCTACAACTGCTACGTTAACCATGTTCTTCTCTACTGAGAATTCTAAAGGTACACCTACTTTGAAAATTTTTCTTCTTCCAAAGGGAGTCTGTGGTTCCCTCACACTGCTCACCTCCTGCACTTCCAACTGCCCTCCAGCTCAATGACCAAATTCTCATTAAGACTCACGACCACAACCATGTTTTGTTCCTCACAACTTGCCTTGCACATGGTTTCCAGTTCGACTTGCAGGCCTTCCAGTTCATCCCTAACCAAAATCTCTAGTATGTGAATACTATTAATTACAGTTCTCAACGATTCTCCCTCCAGGACCTATGCTCTCCCCTCTCTGCTGGTCTCAACTCGAAATATTGACTGACCATTTCTATCTATGGATGTTGTATGATCCTCAAGATTACCTCTTCTGCACCATTTGTGTTTCTCTATGTCGTAGATAGCCCTCTTCTTAAAATGGTACAATTACATATTTTCATCCACTTGACTAGATTATTTAAAGTTGTAACTTAAGAAAAACAGCAGAGGGAATTCTCACTGCCCCTTGTAAACTGTTAGAGATGAATTTACTGATCTCTTCATGCTGTCCTATCCACATCCAATTAACACCTTTTGTCTGTTCACCTGTACTCCTCTCCCTGCTCTTTATTTTAATTCAGAAGCCTGCCTGCTTTTTACTCATACTTTGAAGAAGGACTGAGGCCTGAAACGTCAGTTTTATAATATATATTTACTTGCTATGGATGCTGCGAGACTTACTGAGTTCCTCCATCATTTCTGTGTTTTTACTACAATCACAGCTTCTGCAAACTTCTGTGTTTCGCTCCCTTCATGCATCTCATGCACTACAATGGGGGTCGGTGTGTGGGAAACAAAAGATATGTAAATGAAGAAATCTTTTGCATTAGAAAGGATCTGGAAATCTGCAAGGGCTAAAGGCAAATTGGGGTAAGATTTCTGCCTTCTGATCAGTTCAGGAGGAAGTTGACCAACAGCAGAGGGCGCTAAGGGATAACTTAAAATGCAGCTGCAATTTATAGGAAAGCCTTAGTCAATTTAACACTTTGTTAAAACTGACAATTCGTATACTACATAATATTCCCAATTATTAACTCTTGTACACATATATTAGAGTCTCTTTTCTAGCTCAGTGAAATCCTGAAAATTATCTTGTAATTTTATTTTCCAATTTTCTATTTTAATATATTTTACATGCACTCCACGTAATTGATCAATTACATCTGAGAGGGCATCTAGTTAGCCTGTTCATGGGTCTCTGCCAAATGTTATTCCATTGCCAGCTGAACTGGAGGATGATTTGTGTTCCAAATTTACCTCAGTCTCTCTTTTCTCTAAGCAACCTTGACCCTGTGCTTTGGAAATCTCACCAAAGTCCCAGTGAAAGTAGGCAACTTTTATCACGCAGACAACCCAAAAGTATGAGATGTATTATAATTATATCATGGATGAAAAACTTTAGCCGTGAGCAATAATTAGAAACAACATTTTAACTGTAACAGAGCTCATTAACTGGATAGACCCATTTATTCATTCTTTCATTCATTTTGATTTAGATGACACATTCTTTTTTATCATCTTTATGCATTTCCCCCTCCATTTATCTTCCAATATTAGCAATGTGAAATGACATCTTCATCTTCTAACAACTGACCTTAATTCCTTGGGTCCTGTATATCTGTTCTTCCCTCTGCATCCCAGCTACCTCCTCGTACAATGATCATTCCGTTAAAGTTCCCGATATCTGGGTTCAGTGCAGTGGAATCAAAAATTCAACTTGACTCGATGACCAGACAAGGAGATTGTTAAGATTGAAAGGCTGTGATTTGATCTATTTATAAGGAAAAAAAAACTTTCAATTGTTAATGAGTGGCAAAGTCAAAGTAATGATTTTAAAACCAACAACTAAATATGAAAGAGTTAAAAGATTTTTGTTTATCCAGCTGATCTTTGCGAACTGAAATTCCTCTCCAGAAATGAAGTTCGTTAATGGTTCTGAAAAGAGAAGTAGATAAATGCAAAAAAAGAAAAATTTAAAGTCACTGGGAATAGGTTGGGATGTTTTCTTCCTGCAATAATGACAGTGAAACCAGCACATTTCCCATTACACTGCAGTTTCCCTTGTGTTCTTATTTAAATATTATATCCAAGTATTAATAAGTTGATTGTAGGGCAGACTGCAAACACCAAGGCAGGTCAAGTTACTCAGAAGATAGAATGTATTTAAAAAAAGGGAAAAAGCAATGAGATTAACTTTTATATGTACGCATTTACATAGCATCAATGTCAGCTACTTACAGAAAGGTGGCCATTCAGTTTGATTTATGGTGTAATTGCTAATCGTGTCAAGTCTACCTAGTATGACATTGCCATTACATACATACTTAACATTATATATCTGCTGCCTGCATCATAGAATGCATATCCTCATGTGCGGTGGAGTGGTACAACAGCATCAGTGTACTTTTTGCTGGTGGTAAATCTTGAAATTGGGAATTGTCTGTGGTACTTTATGCTGACAAAGGAATACTGAATTTCAATCTGTACGATTGTATGGGTTTGGGAGTATTTGTGGGTTAAAATTTGGCAAAACTGACAGCACATTGATAAGACAGCTCCATTCAGCCATCTTCGTGTGAGGCTTCGATCGTGAATGTACAGCACTGCCTAGGGAAAGGTAGGCTGTCAAATATTAAATGTCATTTTTTCAGCTAGATTAGTATTTCCACACATCTTTGACTAATGTCAGCTCCAATAAGTTCCCAAGCTTCCTGAAGCTCTATGGTCAAAACTAGGAAAGAACAGAACTGAATAGAAGGAGCTAAATCAATATCAGACAAATACGCCAATAACTAATTAGCCCTTACAAATGCTTTCTTACCTGCTACTTTGGAAGAGTTTGTTCTCATTACTTTTCCTGAGAGGTTAATTTTCTTCAAAGTGCAAGAACCTTTCAACACTCACTGTTTAGAACACAGAACAGTCCACAAAGTACAACCCCCTTGGCTCACAATGTTGTGCCAATCTATATAAACCTACTCCACAATCAACCTAAGTCTATTCTCCCCTCACAGGTAAAAATCTTCCATTTTCTTACATCCCTGTGACTTTCTAAGTTTTTTTTTAAAAAGTCCCTATTGCACCAGCTTCCACCATCACCCCTAGCAATGCATTCCAGGCACCCACTGCTCTCTGTGTACAAAAAATCTACCTCTCACATTTCCCTCAACCTTTCTCCACTTACCTTAAAAAGATGTCCTCTGGTATTGGCCATTGCCACCCTGGGAAAAAAAAGATGCTGCCTGTCTTCCCGATCTACATTTCTCATAATCTTGTACACCCTTATTGTCTTTTCTCATCTTCTGTCACTCCAAAGAGAAAGGCCTTAGCTCAATCAACTTTAGGTCTAATACATCAGTAAATGCATTGTGTAACTGGTCTAAATTCGGAAGAAAAACTATCTGCATTCTCATACCCATCACCATGAATGTCAATATCAGAGATGGGAGTGACAGAGAGAGAAACAGTAAAGTGGCAGCCTATGGAGAGGAAATGAACTTACAGGAGGCATAACGCATAAGCCATAGGAGCAGAATTAGACCATTTAGCACATCAAATCTGCTCCTCCATTCAAATCATGGCTGATATGTTTTTTCTTTTCTTCTCCATTCTCTTGCCTTCTTCAAATCAGGTCAAGTTTATTGTCATCTGATTGTCCAAGTAGAACCCGGTTAAACAGCAGTTCTCTGGTCCTCAGAGCAAAAACACGCAGACACACAACCAGACATTACATACATGCAGAAAAACAATACTTATGCAGGACAAGTATTATATCGACATAAATAAATAAATAGACATTGCTTTGTACAAATGAGAGCCTTGGGTGGTTAGTGTGAGCAGTTGCTTTGGATGTTCAGCATTCTCACTGCCCGTGGGAAGAAGATGTTCCTCAGCCTGGTGGTTCTGGCTCTGATACTTCTGTATATCTCCCCCAACAGGAGCAGCTGAAAGATGCCATGTGAAGGGTGGAAGGAGTCCTCAATGATTTTGCGCACCCTCCTTAGATAACGATCCCTGTAGATCATGTCGATGGGGGGTGTTTGCGTGGAGGGAGATTCCAGTGATCCTCTCTGCCACTCTTATGGCCCTGTGGATTGACCTCCGATCCATTTCTCTGCAGCAACCGTACCACCCTGTGATGCAGCCGGCCAGGACACTGTCAATAGAGCTCCTATAGAAGGTTGATTTTATGATGGCCAGTTGCCTTTCCCACTTCAGTCTTCTGAGGAAGTGCAGACACTTGCGCCTTCCTGACAAGTGAGGAGATGTGTGTCCACGATAGGTCACTAGTTAAGTGAACTCCAAGGTAATTTGTGCTCTCCACTCTCTCTACTACCGAGTTGTTGATGTGTAGTGAAGGGTGGTCATTCCTGGTCCTCCTGAAGTCCACAAACATCTCCTTCATCTTGTCCATGTTGAGACTCAGGTTGTTAATCTTGCACCATAACACAAGTTTTTTTCACCTCTTCTCTGTAGTGCAACTCATTGTTGTTGGTGATGAGACCAACTACTGTTGTGTCATCTGTTAACAATGACACTGTTGGTGCTGGATCTGGTGATGCAGCATGTAAAGAAGTAGGTTGAGCACGTAGATCTGAGGTGCCTCAATGCTCAGTGTGATGGTATTTGATATTCTGCTACTGACCCAGATGGACTGTGGTTTTTCAGTTAGGATCCGGTTACAGACAGAGGTGTTGAGTCCCAGCGAGGACAGCTTCTCCACCAGCCTCTGGGGAATGATTGTATTAAATGCCGAGCTGAAGTCGATGAACAGCAGCCTGGTGTATGAGGCATCATTTTCCAGGTGGGCCAGGTCGGAGTAAAGCAAAAAGGCTTTAGCATTGTCTGTGGAACGGTTCCTTCTATACGCAGATTGAAATGGATCCAGCATCTTTGAAAGGTGTATTTTGATGCATCCCATCACCAGACGCTTGAGGCATTTCATAATGGTGGAGGTCAGTGTTACAGGGCAGTGATCATTGAGGCCTGTTATTGTACCTTCTTGGGTACCGGGATGATAATGGCAGTCTTGAACCCTGCGGGAACAATAGTCTGCTGCAGTGAGTTATTAAAGATGTCCATGAAGACCTCTGTCAATTGGTCTGCGCGGTCCTTCAGTATGATGTCTGGTCCTGCTGCCTTGTGTGGGTTCAGCATGGACAGGGTTCTCCTCACCTCGGCTGCGGCTATGTGGGGGGGCCCGTTTATCAGGGGGATATGGAGCTTTGTAAGACATTATCCTGTTCTTATCATCAAACTGTGCATAGAAGGTGTTCAGTCTATCCGGAAGGGAAGTGTCATTGTCCTTAATTTGCAAGGTTGACTTGAGATCCATAAAGGTCTTGATCCCCGCCACATGCAACTCGTGTTGCTGGTGTCATTTACCATAATCTTCGACATCCTTGTCCCCCACGGCTGTCTGTGGCAGTACATTCCAAATTCAACATGAAGGCATTTTTCCTTTTTGGTAAAGGAACATCCTTTTATTCTGAGGCTGTGCCATCTGGTCTGAGATTCTCCCATTACTGGAAATATCTTCACATCCATTCTATCCAGCCCTTTCTATCTGGTAGGTTTCAATGAGATCTCCCCTCATCCTTCTAAACTCCGACGCGCACAGACCCAGAGCAAGGATCAAATGACACACACTTGCTTCTCTTGACACTATTGAAAACTAATGTTGGAAAAGGCAAGATATCACGTTGGGTGGTGGCAGATAAGGCCAGCCTCTTTTGAATATGGATGCCCATTGCAAACATTGCTTAACATACTTGTTAAAATGCCAGTACTGAAGCCGCACAGCATCAGAATCAGTATCATATCAATAACAGATTTGTAATTGTCCAGACATTCAGCATGTTGAAGACAGGTCCTCAGTGTCACAAGATCTGGAAGTGCCCTTCATATGCAGCAGCCACAAGCTTTCAGAAGAGTAGTTTTTTAAAAATATTCAACTGTGGCGGCGCGCATCCTCATGGTGAATCGGCCCCGCTTGTATCGCCACGTGGAAGGGCAGCCATGGGGAAATGGCGTCATCAGACGTTTCTCTCTGACTCCAGCCTCCCTTCCAGCGCCCACCCTGGGCAGTGATTATGATGTCACAATGCATCAGGTGACTGAGCTCATGATGCCCTTATAGGGGCATGCTGAATTTGAATAAAAACTGTCATTAACGCCCCTCAACGTGGTGGCTGTGTTTCTTCCAATGCTCACACCGCCACAGTGGTGACCCCGATGAGCCCAGATATTTTTCTGGATTCAAAACACTATGATTCAGCAGAGGTTAATGCTGTCTCCATCAAGCTTCCCCCCTTTTGGACCCACCAACCGAGAACGTGGTCCGGGCAGCTGGAAGCACAATTTCAGCTCCAACATCTCCTCAGATGCCACGATGTTCTATCATGACGTGAGCACTCTGGACCAAGATACGGCAGCGAGGGTGGATGAATAATCCACCACCCCCCGGCCACGGGCAAGTACACCACCCTCAAAGACCTGCTGCTTGGAACTTTCGGGTTAACTCCCCGGCAATGGGCTTCCAGGCTCCTTCACCTAGATGGGCTTGGGGACCGTAGTCCGTCGGTGCTGATGGACAAAATGCTGGACCTGGCGGAAGACCACAAGCCTTGTTTTCTCTTCTGCCAGATAATCCTGGAACAGATGCCGGAGGACATCCAGCTGGTCCTCACAGATGAAGACTTCTCGAACCTGAGGAAAGCAGCCGCTCGTGCGGATGCCCTATGGCACACAAAGAGGGAGAACGGGGCAGCCCTCAACCAGGTGGCATGACCAGGAGCCAGCCCATTGCGAGCCGCTCCAAAGATCAAGCCAAAGGAGGGCCAGTCGACCTAGTGCTTCTACCACCAGCGCTGGGGAGCACAAGCCCATAAATGCCGCCAGTCCTGCGGGTTTCAGGGAAATGACCAGGCCAGCTGCCGTTGATGACTGCGACGGCTGGCACACAAACAGCCTCCTTCAGGTGACGGACAGATCCACCGGCTGCCGATTCCTGGTGGACACAGGGGCTGAACTCAGCATCCTTCCCCCCACAGCATTAGAGACTTGCACTGGATCTCGAGGTCCAAACCTGCGGGTGGCCAACGGCTCCATCATCAGGACCTACGGCACCAGCAGGGCACAGATCCAGATCAGGAAGGAGAAGCTCCACTGGATGTTCATCCTAGCCTCCGTGGGCACCATGCTGTTAGGGGCCAACTTCCTCAGAGCTCAAGGCCTACTGGTTAACATGAAGGGCAAAAGACTGGTCAACACCCGAATGTTCCACTCCACTCGAATGGACACAGCAGAAACCCGCAGGCCTGAAATCGCTGCCATAGCCGCCACCAGGGATGAGTTCGATGAGATTCTCCATGAATTCCCCGCCATCTTAGAGCCACGTTCAATGTCGCCCTGCCCCAGCATGGGGTCTTCCACCACATCGCCACACAGGGCCCCCCGCTGGATGCTAGACCTAGATGGCTGCCATCTGAGAAGCTCCAGCAGGCAAAGGAGGAGATCTCCAGGCTCCAGAAACTGGGAATTGTCCGGCACTCGGACAGTGCCTGGGCATCGCCGCTCTATATGGTCCGGGGGCTGGAGACCGCGAGGGGAAAACCATCAGTTGAATGATGCAACCACCTCCGACAGGTACCCGGTTACCCACATACAGGACTTCTCTGCCATCAGATCCCGGTGCATCCAGACGATGTGGGTAAGACGGCCATTATCACCCCTTTCGGCCTCTTTGAGTTCCTTCAGTCTAAAGAACACGACCCAAATGTTCCAGCACCTTATGAATGCAGTTGGAAAAGACATGGACTTTGTGTTAATTTACCTGGACGATATTCTCATTGCCAGTCGCAACCGCGACAAACACAAAGCCACACACTCTTTGCCCGGCTGGTGGACTTTGGCCTCATGGTGAATGCAGCCAAATGCCAATTTGGCAAGTCCCTCCAGTTCCTGGGGCACACCATTTCGGCGGCTGGGGCCACGCCGACGCCGGAGAAGGTAGCAGCTGTTCAACAATTCCCCAAACCCTCCACCCTCCGAGAGTTCACGGAGATGTTGAACTTTTACCATCATTTCATCCCCAGAGCCATGTGCACCATGCACCCATTGTTCGTGCTCATGGCCACCAAAGAAAAAACTTTACCATGGTCAGAGGAGGCGGACAGGGCTTTCATCGTGACAAAGGAGGCTCTAGCCAGCTCCACGCTGCTGGTGCACCTGTGGCTGGAGGCGCACATGGCACTCTTCTTCGATGTCTCAGTTACGGCAGTGGGGAGGGTTCTGGAACAGAGGCTTGATGGACAATAGCGCCCGCTGGCCTTTATCAGCAAGCAACTGCACCCACCGGAGCTCAAATACAGCGCCTTTGACTGGGAACTCCTGGCACTGTATTTGGCCATCCGCCATTTCCACTACTTCCTCGAGGGCAGGCCATTCACAACATTCATGGATCACAAGTCCCTCATTCAAGCACTGGCGATGACTTCCAGACAGCCGGTGCTTGGGCACGGCTGTCTGCACCGGCTGTGATAAGTCCACCGTAAGTCCACTGTGGTCTTCCAGACAGCAGTGCCACCTCTCGTACATGTCTGAGTTCATGACTGACATCCGACACAGGGTCGGCAAGGACAATGTAGTGGCGGATGTGCTCTCCCATCCAGCCATCAACACTCTCGCGCCCGGCCTGGATTACGAGCAACAGGCTAAGGCAGGTGTGTCAAACTCAAATTCACGGAGGGCCAAAATTAAAAACTTGGACTAAGTCGAGGGCCGAACTAAATATTTATTGAAAGTTTTCAACAACATCTGCATGTTTTCTCTTCTTTCAACATATATAATGTTAAACTTTTTCTTATTAAAATAAATGTTTAATAATAGTTTTGGATAAACTCTTTCCAGAAGCATTAACAAATGAGAAATAAAATATTCAATAAATAATATTTCTCTATAGAGGATTTGTCAAATGTTGCTAGTGTGCTGTCGAATAGTAAAATCTGAGGGCTATTGAGAATGTGGGAGAATAACATGATTCCTGAAACAATCAAATGGGTGACTGATTGTGGGCATGAACTCTAGCAGGGTTATTTGCCATGCCCTTTTTCCATTGGTACAGATATCCTTTGATTTACACACTTTTCAAGTTTTATGCCTAATGAGCTTGTATCCAGGTGCAGGACCATTTTTAACCAGGAATATATTTATCACTGTGATTAAAGTTCATAATCCTTACTCAGGCCTGTGTGTGGGAGGGCGGGGTTTGCGGGCGATCGGGTTGGACAACGACAGTGCGGGGACATCGGCTCTCGCTGCAGGGTGGCATCTCGGCGGATCCTCGGCCCCGTCACCATGAGTCGCGGGTTGGCCTGCGGCAGGGAGGGGGAGTGGGCAACGGTCCTGGCGAGGTCAGGCCCGAGGCCTCTGGTTCCGGGCGCTGGGAAGCGGCCTTGGCATCCCCTGACACTGGCCAGGCCCCAAAACCAGAGTCCACGGTGAGACCCTGCAACGTAAACAGAGGAGGTGGGGGCGATTAGCAGGCTGACGCCAATGCATTCTGGGATCTATAGTATTAGCTGTGCATGCGCTATACTGGCGCGGTGGCCAGCGGGCCACCTCTAATACATTTTTGAAATGATCTTGCGGGCCAAATATAATTATTTGTCCGCAGGCCAGAGTTTGACATGTGTGGGCTTAGGCACAGAGGAACGATGCGGAGACCCAGGCCTTGCGGACTGCCATCTCGGGCCTCAAACATCGGACATCCAGGTGCCCAGCAGCCTGGACACATTGCTCTCCGATGTCTCAACAGGCACGCCGCGCCCGGTGGTCCTACTGCACTGGAGGGCAAAGGTCTTCAGTCTGATCGACGACCTTACTCACTCAGCAGTAAAGACAACCGTGCGGATGGTCGCAGAGCAGTTTGTGTGGCACAGGCTAAAGAAGAAGGTGGCGGAACTGGCCAGGAACTGTACCAGGTGCCAGACCTCCAAGGTCCAGCAACACACGTGAGCCCCCATCCAGAACTTCAACCCGGCAGTTCGCAGATTTCAACACATCCATGTTGATGTCGTCGGGCCCCTGCCGGTGTCCAAGGAGGCTCGTTACCTCCTCATGGTGGTGGCTCGGGCCACAAGATGGCTGGAGGCCGTCCTGATTAAGGAGGCCTCCACGAAGACGTGTGCCAGGACTCTGGTCAGCCAATGGATCGCCCGTTTCGAAGTCCCGGCGCACATCACTAGCGACAGAGGGGCGCAGTTCATGTCTGCCCTGTAGACTCAGATGGCGAAGCTCCTGGGGGAGTCAAGCTCCACCACACCACAGCATACCACCCACAGTCCAATGGGTTGGTGGAGAGGTTCCACAGGCACCTGAAGGCATCACTTATGGCCAGGCTCTTCAGACCAAACTGGGCGGACGAACTACCCTTGGTCCTCCTCAGGATTAGGATGGCACCCAAGGAGGACCTGCAGGCTTCAGCAGCGGAGATGGTCTATGGCACACCGCTTTCCCTGCCGGGTGAGTTTTTCGGCCCAGACCCTGACATCACGGCCACTGACAAATACCTGCTGGCGGACCTACGCAGGCGACTGGCCTCCCTAGCTCCCCCACCCCCGGCACGCCACAGCACCTGGCCGTTTCATCTCCCCAAAGAGCTTGACTCAGCCCAGTTCATTTTCGTGCAGAGGGGACCAAAAGGTCCACCGCCACAGCGACGTACAAGGGGCCATACAAAGTCTTGCACTGGTCCGGCGGAACCTTCACCCTGGACGTTGGGGGGAGAGAGGAACTTTTTACGGTGGACTTATCACAGCCGGTGCAGACAGCCGTGCCCAAGCACCAGGTCCGGCCGCCAAAGTGACAGGAAGTGTAGCTGGTTCTGTGGGGGGGGGGAGGGGTTTGTGTGGCGGCACACATCCTCATGGCCAACTGGCCCCGCTTGTATTGCCATGTAGCGGGGCAGCCATGGGGAAATGGCGTAATCAGAGGATTCTCTCGGACTCCGGCATCCCTTCCAGCGCGCGCCCTGGGCAGCGATGATGATGTCACAATGCACCAGGTGACTGAGCTCAGGCTGCCCTTAAAGGGGCGTGCTGAATATGAATAAAAATAATCGTTAACGATCCTCAGTGTGGTGGCTGTGTTTCTTCCACTGCTCTCACCGCCACGCAACATTATTTTCTACAACAGCAAAGCCTGAGCTGCAGGTAAAACATAGAAACATAAAAGATAGGAGCAGGAGTAGGTCATTCGACCCTTCGAGCCTGCTCAAATGATTTTCACATGACTTAGGGAGGAGTTGCTCCCCCAGCTACTTACATTGCTACATAAGAGACAAGACCAAGGATTCTCATTACTTCAAGGTCAACTAAAGTTGCATCGGTGGACCCATGCGACCAGACAGTGCATTGAGCACTCATCCCCCTTTCGCTCCTCTGTAGTCGGTATATCATATATAACTGTTCGGCTGCAGCAAGTAAATTTACAAAAAGGGGCGGGGTTTAAGAATAGAGAAGTATTATTTCACTTGTACACAGATTTTTGATCCCCAAATCTAAGAAAGAAAATGTAAGCATTTGAGGTAATGCAGAAAAGAAAAACTTACTGAGCTAATTCCTGAGATGATAGGGCTGTCCTGTTACAAATAGCTAAGAAAATATTATACTGTATTTTGTACTGTACATTTAGAAGAAAGAAGGGTGAATGCTTTGAAACAAATAAGAGGGCATGACATGGTAGATGATGAGATGTTTCCGTTACCGATAAATGAGGGAATAGAGATACAATGATTGGTGCATTGTTGCTAAGGCACCAATTAGTGGGGTTCCCAAAGCCCCCAATTAGTGGGGTTCCCAAAGCCCCCAAATAAATGTACTGAATAGGTTTCTACTAAGAAGCAACACAAACCTGCTATTTAGCACACAAGAAAACATTGGTCATGGAAATTAGATACATGTGATTCAAATCTCTAGAAACAATCCAAGAAAAAGACAAAAGTTCAATACAGTAACAATGAAGTTTGAACCAAAATATGTAATACATCGATAGAACAGTGAAATGCAGTTCTCAAGAGCACCTCTAGATCTGTTTGATGTAAAACAGAGTTGATATTTCTAACTACTTACTGTAAAAGAAACGGCCTAGACACACAGCTGTTTTAAGTTTTGGACTAATAATTCTTTCTAACCACTGGGAATCTTATTGTGAACTCTCTATTAGTCTACAAGTAGGACATTAAAAATGGAGCATGTTTTTAAGAGCCGTTAAAGTTTGGAATAACACTAAATGTGTGCTAACAATAAAGAATAAATGGTAGAATATATGATCTTTTAAGTGCCAGTTTTACTCAGTAGTAGGACCTCAAATCACAAGCATGGGTTTAAACCTTGCAGCACCTAATTTAGGCACGATTCAGTGCAGAATCTAAATACTATAACGATGCACTCTTAAGACAGTCTTTTGAATGTATAAAACTGATGCATGATTCACTTGCTCTCGGAATGTGGTTGACACTGCTACAAATATCAAAGGACAACATAGCGCTGCTGTACTCGCCACCAACATTCCTCGTTGCCTTGTTTTTTTCATTTGGCATTTTGTGTGCAAATTGGATTGCTGTTATTGTCTGCTGAGCAGTGAGTATACCTCAAAAGGCAAATCTTTGGAAGAATTGTTTATTTAATTGCACTGGGGAAATGACACAATGATCTACCAATACAAATTCTTTCACATTTATATTCTGCCTGCTGTCTCTGCTTGTTTGCTTTAATAAGCAGTATGATAATACTTTGAATTCAATGCTGAATGCATTAATAAGCAAGGACTATGACTGCTCCAATAGCAATATCTGGTATGCTGTCTCCAGCACAAGGCTGTATAGTTCTTTTAGATCTAGATCTTCCTGATGGTCCATTATATTTTTGACATTGAATCATCAATAATGTGGGTTTTTTAAAAAGGGAACTTATTTATTTATTTTTATTTGGACATACAGCATGGTAGCAGGCCCTTCTGGCCCACAATCCTGTGCCACCCAATTACATCCAGTTAACCTAGAAACCCCCGTACAGTCTGAATTGTGGGAGGAAACTGGTGCACCCAGAGGAAACGCATGCAGATACGGGGAGAACATACGAACACTTTACAGACTGTGCTGGATTCAAACCCAGGTCACTGATGCTGTAGCAGCGTTGCGCTAATTGCTACAGCCCAAACCATGATTTGACTATCCATTCACAAATCAGGCACAAGCTGCATAGGTGAATCTGGCTCGATTTCTGCCAATGTGGGAAATAGTTGGAAGGGGGAGTAATAATTTTCAAAATGATGTGGTGATATGGCAAGTGAGGACATGTAAGAGAAAGCACGAAATTATTAACACTAATATACCAGAGGAAATAGTGATATAAAAATGAACATAAATAAGGTAGATAAATCTTTTTCCCATGATTGGGGTGTGAAAACCAAGTGGTTTGAGGTAAGAAAAAAACATTTAAGGGGGATCTTAGGGGAATGTTCTTCCTCGCAGAGAATGATTGATGCCTTGTGTATGGTCCTGGTGATGAAAAAGATACAATCACCTAACTACAGGAAATTATCAATAAGTTTGAAAGAGTGCAGAGAAGATGTGCTAGGATGTTGCCCCAACTTCAGGGAGTGAGTTACAGGTTAGGACTTTTTTCCCTGGAGCGTAAAAGAATGGGAGATTTGTTAGAGCTATTTAAAATTATGAGGGGTATAGACAGAGTAAATGTAGGTAGGCTTTTTACCACTGAGGATAAGTGAGATACAAACCAGAGGGAACTTCTTCACACAGAGAGTAGTGGGAGTGTGAAACAAGCTGCCAGCTGAAGTGGTGAATGCGGGCTCAATTTTAACACTTCAGAAGAATTTGGACATTTGAAATGTTCTGTGCATGCACACACAATCACCAAAACAGACAGTGTGTGCGCGCACACATGCCCAAATGTGCGCTCCTGCATTTTCTTTGTGAGCACGCACACAGATTGTTCGGATACGTGCACGTATGCACAGTTTAGATGGTGCTCTGGTTTGGAGGGCTACAGACGGGGTGCAGGTCGGTGGGAGTAGGCAGAAAAATAGTTTGACACAGACTAGAAGGGTGGAAGGGCCTGTTTCTGTGCTGTAATGGCCTATTCTTCGAAATGAAGTGGCATTTAGAAAGGCACCTGAATAGGCAAAGCATAAAAGAATGCAACCTAATGCAGACAAAATCACAGAAATACTGGAGGAACTTGACAGGTCTTGCAGCATCCATAGGAGGTTAAGACACAGAACTGGTTTTGGTCTGATCCTTTCTTCAAGGTTTGAGTAAAAGCAGGCAGGCTGGGGAGAAGGAAGAAAGGGAAGGGGATGGACATAGGCCAACAGACAAAAGGTAATGATTGAACATGGATTAGAGGTCAGGTTAGAATTGATTGAGGGAGAGGGTGGCTCTGTGAATGCAGATCTGGACTAGAGGAGTCAGAGGGAAAAGGAAAGAGAGAGAGAATGAGACAGAGAGCCAGAGCTAGAGAAAAAGAGAAATTGAAATAGATGGGGGTGGGGTGCTAATGGAAACTAGAGCAGTCAATGTTAATGCCATCTGGTTGGAGGGTCCCCTTGTGGGATAGGAAGTGTTGTTCCTCCAATTGGCAGATGGTCTCAGTTTGGCAGTGCATGGGACCATGTACAGACATGTCGGCATGGGAATGGGGCAGGGAATTAAAATGGGTTGCCACTGGGAATATAAGCCTGTGTAGGCTTATAGCCAACAAAAAAACAGGCATAGCTGGGGCCCATGTGGGAACCCATAGCTATCCCTATGAATTGGAGAAAATGGGATGAGTCAAAGTAGAAGTCACTGAGGGTTCTGCCATCTGGAGGAGGGTGGAGATGGAGGGGGACTGGTCGGTTCTGCTGTTGAGGAAGAAACAAAGGGTTTTAAGTCCTTCATTATGGGATTTTGAGGTGTATAGTGATTGGATGTTCATGATGAAGATGAGATGGCTGATTTCAGGAAACTGGAAGTTGTTGAAGTGATAGAGGGCATGTGAAGTATCACATCTGTCGGTGGGGAAGGATTGAACCGGGGCGAGGGGGGGGGGGTTGTGGTGGTGGGAGAGGGGAAGACACAATGGAGTTGAGGTAAGCTGATACCAGTTCGTTGGGGCAGGAGCATGTGGAAACTATGGTTCTATTGGGTTATGGATCTAGGGTTAGGGCAATGTGGAGTTGGGAAACAATGAGATTGGAGGCCATAGAAGGGAGATGACCGGAAGTGATGAGTACAGAGGTAGTGCAATGAAATGATGGTTTGATGAGTTTTCGTGTGATCCTGTTGAAGGAATAAGTAAGAGGAGTATTTGAGAGTTGTCATCTGGCTTTGGTAGAGAGAGGTCAGTACATCATACCACAACAGCACCACCCTCGTCTGCAGATTTGAAGGTGAAGTTGGGATTAATGCAGAGAGAGTGGAGGGTAGGGTGTCCTAAGGGGGTGAGACTGGAATGAGGGAGGGGAGGAGTGAAGTCAAGCGAAGGAAGAAGGCTGGAACGAGTCGTCCAGAATGCAGGCAGTGGGACTGGGCACAACAGCATGCCTTTGGTGGGCCATTTCGGTGTGATACAGATCCATGACTCAATAATGAAAATATCTAATGATGTTTTAAAAATGGATAAGAACAATATCACCTTTAAATGCAAAGCTTTCAACATACAATTACAAGAAGGGATCACTAAGATAAAAGTTTTTGACCATGTTGAGCCTGGAGGGAGATGAGAGGCAAAGACAAAAATGCAAACATCAAATGTGAAAAATGTCACACTTTAAAGTTGTCCATTGTCACTGCCTAAAAAATGCCAGCCACTAATTAATTTTACAACACCACTCTTAGTGAAACATTTTGAATCTTCTACACAGTAATAATTGTCCTATTCGGTTCATTAATAATATCACAATTATAAGAAAAAAGTCCCCAAGCACTGAACAAAGAAAATAATGATAAGTTAACAGATACTGTGTCTGAAAGCTTTAACCAACAAATGGGTTTTTAATTTGTGTAGGGCTTAGGAAGGACTCGACAGTAGTTTCTGGTTAAATCTGGTACATTGTATAAGCTTGCCAATAATGTTGCCTTATTTTACTTCTAGGGTAAAATTATAATATTTAACAAAATATCAAAAGAATATGTTATAAAAGCCAATCCTAGTCTGTATTTTATATTTCTTTTACTCGTCTTTGGTGACAAAAGCATTCAGAAATTAAAGTCCGCCTATGCTTCAATTGATACTTCATACCACTTCACAGAGAAGAATTTATATTCCAGTTGACGTGGCTCATTTGCAACTAATCTATTCATTAAGATTATATTGTGAGCCACTGACCTGTTTTACACAATTCTCGATATCCGTTTCCACTAAAGTTAATATGTACAAAACTGCCATCTTCACTCTGCTGCCATAAGGGAAAAGGTACAGGAGCCTAAAGACGAGCACTCAGCGGCACAAGGACAAATTCTTCCCTGCTGTTATCAGATTCCTGAATAATTAATGAACTAAAGACACTGCCTTACCTTTGGTACACTATTATTTTTATTATTATTTTATTTATTTTATAGTAACGTTGTAAGATGGTTATAATCTGTATGCTTGCACTATGATGTTGGCGCAAAACACCAAATTTCATGACTTGTTCATGACAATAAGTCCTGATTCTGATTCTGAACTGTGATTCATGTGAAATGGCTTCCAATTCACTATCACCCATTTGACACCGCACAAGGATCACATAACAGTGGACCCTCGCCTTCAAAACTCATTTCCACAACTATGTGTTCTTCCTGGCTACTTGCCTCCATTCTATGGCCAACCCTTGACTCCAAGAGCAGATACCAGCAGACTCTTGCTCTCTCACTACCACAGCTCTGAACCTCACTCACCTCTGAACCTCACTTACCTCATCTGCCACGAACCTCTCCTATACTTCATCTTCCAATGGATACATGCGTTCAACCGCTAATTCTACACTCAGCTGGTGTTAAAGGAAGAACACCTTATATTCTGCCTGGGAACCCTCCAACAATATGGGATTAACATTGACCCCCATTTTCTGTTAGGTTCCCCTCCCAATCGCTCCCTTTCCCTATCTCAATATCTCCTTTTTTCTTTCCTACAGCTCTGCATTCACAGAGCTAATCCTCTCCCCGATCAATTCCCAGCTTTTTTCTCCACCCCTCCTATCCATGTCCACCTATAGACGCTTGGCTTTTGGCCTGTGCTCCTCTCCCTACCCTTTATTCTCTCCTACCCCTATCTTTTTATTCAGGCACCTTGCCTCCTTTTTGCTTGTATCTTGACGAAGGGCTCAGGCCCGAAATGTTGGTTAGAATGAATGTGACTTTTTTAAAAAGTAATTTTTTTTTTAGGGGTTATAAATTAATGCAAGTGAAGTTTATTCAATATAAGTACAGTATAGTATTTTTGTTTTTTAATCTGTTTATTCTTGTTGCAGGTATATTACTTAGGTATTGTTAGAGTAAGTTTCAAGCAACCGGAAAACTCACTTAGCTGGCACCTACCAATTCCCATAGGTGCAAGATACTAGGGGTTTTACTGTACATCTTTTCCTCCTATGGATGCTGCAGGACCTGGTGAGTTCCTCTTGCACTTTTGTGTATTAACTCTCATCACAGTCTGCAGACTTTCTGGTTTCACTGCACAAGTATAAGATTTCCATCAGGATGCCCTCCATTACAGATTATGTATTTGTCCATATTTAGATAGGCTTGTCTTCCTGATCAAATCATGAACTGAATCTGTTTCAATATATTCAATTGGGTGTGAAAATTCTCAAAAGATTACATGAAGAAGAAACAAAACCAATAAGCCATATTGATGGTTGTAGGAATTTTTTGACTGCAAAATTTAGCCCCTGGCTCCTCTAACATGATTTTAAAAATGAATGGAATATCAGAAAAGAAATACCATATAAATAGGACAAATGGGAGTTTTATTTTCCCTTCGTATCTTCTTGCCACGTACTGTATATGCAACTTCTTAATTATGGAATCTGAGGGTTGTTGATTTCCAGAGAAAGCGTTTGTCCCATTAAGTGTTTAAAGATCAAAGAGCTTCCTTTCATTCTGAAATCAGTTAGCTGCAAAACCCTATTGGGAAATGTAAATTTATTGAAAATTAAATCACTTGGGAAACCTTTAAATATAAAAGTCTTAAGCACATTTGTATTGTAACTGCATAATAACAGGCCCAATTCTAATAAGATATACAGGAATAAGATTGTAATTGGAATACAGCTTGGCCTTCAATAACATTATTCCCTCAGAGCTGGTCAAGAAACTACAATTCTTAGGCTTCTGAACCCCCCTCTGCAACTGGATCCTTTACTTTCTCATTGGAAGACCACAGTCAGTACAGATTGGAAACAATGTTTCCTCCTCACTGATTATCAACACAGGCACCCCTCAAGGATGCGTGCTTAGCCCACTGCTCTACTCATTATACACCCATGACTATGTGGCCCAGCACAATTCCAATGCTATCTACGTTTGCCTACGACACCACAGTTGTCAGCAGAATCGCCAATGGCAATGCGGAAGCATACGGGAGGGAGATAGATCAGCTCGTTGAATGGTGTAACGACAATAACTTTGCACTCAACGTCAGCAAAACAAAGGAGATGATTGTGGACTTCAGAAAGAAGTCAGGGGGACATGACCTTGTCCTCATCGAGGGCTCAGTAATGGAGAGTGTCAAGAAATTCAAATTCCTGGATGACAACATCTCCAAGGATCTGTCCTGGAGCCTCCATGTTGATGCAATCACAAAGAAGGTTCACCAGCATCTATACTTTGTGATATATCTGAGGAGATTCAGAATTTAACCGAAGACTCTCGTAATCTTCTACAGGTGTACCATGGAGAGCATTCTGGCTGGTTGCATCAATGTCTGGTATGGAGGCGCCAACTTTCAGGAAAAGAATAAACTCCAGAGGGTTGTTAACTCGGCCTGCAACATCACAGGCACGAGACTTCACTCCATCGAGGACATCTACATGAAGCAGTGTCTTAAAAAAGCAGATTCTATCCTCAAAGA
This sequence comes from Narcine bancroftii, assembly GCF_036971445.1. Classification (NCBI taxonomy): domain Eukaryota; kingdom Metazoa; phylum Chordata; class Chondrichthyes; order Torpediniformes; family Narcinidae; genus Narcine; species Narcine bancroftii. The sequence continues at coordinate 11,974,787 of NC_091474.1, read as the reverse complement.
CTCCCACCACCCAGGCCATGCCTTCTTCACTCTGTTACCATCAGGAAAAAGGTACAGGAGCCTATAAACGAGCACTTAACGGCACAAGGACAGCGTCTTCCCCGTTGCCATCAGAAGAATCAATGAACCAAAGACACTACCTTACTTTTTGTGCACTACTTTTTTTTATATTTTCATATAATGTTATAAGATGGTTGTAATATGAATGTTTTCACACTGATGCTGCAGCAAAACAACGAATTTCATGACTTGTTCATGACAATAAATCCTGATTCTGATTCACAAAATAGTGTACTTACTTACTTTAATAAGATCTTCATATAATAATTTTGGGAAAAATTTGCTGGGTACAGAGAAAGAACAAGGGAATATTAATAATTGGATAGTTCTTTCAAAAGGCTGACACAAAAGCAGTGGGATGAATGGACTCCTTCTGCATTGTGCAATTCAATGGTTCTAATTCTGAAGAAAAATGAAGCTCACTGGAGATTTGACCCATAGTTTATTGCTCACAATTTCAACTTTCCACAAGGTAAAACATGTTATTCTTTTACATTTTCATTATTTAGATATCATTTTTTGTGGATATCATTACAGTTTGGACAAATTCATTAGCTTGTTTTTAAAACATTCATTTTTCATTGCATTTGTAACTATAGGTCACATAAATTTGTTTATGGTGCCCTCTGGCTAAAGGAAATGTACAATTTAATCAAACATTTTTTTTAGAAACTTTGACAAGTTTCCTGTGAAAAATCTGTCTTATTAAGAAAATCATGAACTTATATTAAGATATTTAACCCTCCTTCAGTTTGCACAGGAATATGCAAGATAGAATGCCTGATCTTTTCAAGGAAATTAATTCTAACTTCACTGCATTAAAAAATAAAAACAGCTATGCTCCGAAACTATGAGAAATACAATAAACACGAGGTTAAGCATGATACAATATAATTGGTTACACAGGCTATACACCACGCCCCAAAATTTAAATAAATGGGATCCAACAGTATCAGATAGATGTTTTCACTGTAAGAAGGAAACAGGAATAACAGTACATGCAATTTGGGCATGTGAGAAAGTGGAAACATTTTGGGAAGATCTAAATCAGGTATTAAATAAAATCACAAAAAGCAACATACCAAAAAATCCAGAAATCTTTCTTCTAAGTAATATAAAAAGTAAAGAACTTAGCCTCGATTTGGATGGAGCACAAAAAAATTTATTATGATAGTTTTAGCTGTAGCAAAAAAATGTATTATGTCAACCTGGAAATCAGTAGATAGCCTGAGAATACAGCAATGGTACATAGAAATGAATAAATGTATTCCATTGGAAAAAATAACATATAATTTAAGAAATAACATCACAGTATTCGAACAAATTTGGGAACCGTACATGGAACACAACAGAGAAGTCCTACCGCGGACCTCCACCCCCTAAAATGACAGAAGGAGAAGACGACGAAATGAACTGACCCAGTATGTAAAAGTAGATGACACAATTTTCTTGTTTATTTTCATTGTGTGATGACATTGTTTAATGGGTTTAATGTATTGTATATGTTGAACGTTGAGTGGGTGGGGAGGGGGGTGTGAAGGAGGGAGGGAAGGGAGGGAGGAAAAGGGGAGAAAATGACACTGTGTATATTCAAGAGGGAAATGTTTGTGAGTATTTTGGACAGTATGGTTCATAGTGTGAAAAGTAAAAAAACACAGTGATAATCACCTTTATAATGCATGATTACTGCCACAAAGAGACTACAATGTTAGAAACATTTTGCAAATTAAGATTGTAACTAAATGAAATTTACACTATTATATCAGATAGTAATCAATGTTCAGTGGTCCAAGGAAAAATGTCGTTTGATTTATTTGCATGGCAGGATTTGGATCAATAATAGATCCCCATCCTTAATGGTTTATGAGCCACTTTCTTTACTTGCTGTAAGACCTCATGATGATGAAATCGTCATGATGCTGTTGGAGAGACAGTTCCAGGATTTGGGCTCAGGGACAATGAAAAAGTGATGTTGCATTCTATATCAGGATAACAAATGAAAAATGCTGGAAATCTGGAATATATTCATAAAGTGCTGGAAACACTCACCTGGTCAGGCAAGATCTTCATGAAGAGAAACAGTTCCTATTTTGGAACTGGGTCCCTTTATGAGGTGCCTGTTCATCTTGTCCTCCATGGTGGTAAAGGCTGTGCTGTGGGAAATGCTACCAGAACAATTTTAAATTGTAAATTTTTACAGTTGGCAAATATTCCATCCATGTTCTTATGATGATGGAGAGAATTAGTGTTTACTGTGGAGGGTAAGGTCCCAATCAAGTGGGTTACCTCGCCAGGCATTGTGCTGGGCTTCTTGAGAATAATTGGAATTCAACCCATCCAATCATGTGGAGGGTATCCTGACTTATATTTGCGATAGGTTCTGGATCCACCCAAACTTCCACGAACAAGTTGGTTATTGTGGAGTGAATGCCACTTAATGACAGGATTAATGATTGAGATTCTAAAGAAAGTAATTTGTCCAAGTTGACTGGACTTACCTAAGACTATTTCCACAATGTTGTTTGAATGCCAGTATCATAACTTAAGCTTGCCAAGAGTTATAACTAATTATAATGGAGTAGATTCTTCCTGCAAGTGCTGTTTCCCTTTCTTTTTTTTTCAATTTTTTATTTTTCACACCATAAATCACATTAACCATGATACACACTTTTTCCTTTTCACACATATACAGTGCCATTTTCTTCCCCACCCCCCCCCCTCCTCCCATCCCACCCTCCCTACCTCCCCCCTCCCGTCCATTTAAGGTACAAAATCTAGGATACATTCAACCAGTCAGACAATGTTGTCATTCAATAAAAATACACCAGAAATTCCACTGCGTCCATTCTTTTCATTTCCTTTTCCTTCCGTTAACTTAGGTAGTGATTGTCCCCGGTAGGTTTTCGCTATTGTGTTTCATGTAAGGCTCCCATATTTGTTTGAATATTTCAATATTATTTCTTAAACTATATGTTATTTTTTCCAATGGAATACATTTATTCATTTCTATATACCATTGTTGTATTTTCAAATTATCTTCCAATTTCCAGGTTGACATAATACATTTTTTTGCTACGGCTAGAGCTATCTTAACAAATCTTTTTTGTGCATCCTCCAAATCAATTCCAAATTCTTTGTTTTTTATGTTACTTAGGAGGAAGATCTCTGGATTCTTTGGTATATTGTTTTCTGTTATTTTATTTAATATCTGATTTAGATCTTCCCAAAATTTTTATACTTTCTCACATGTCCAGATTGCATGAATTGTTGTTCCCATTTCTTTTTTACATCGAAAACATCTATCAGATACTGTTGGGTCCCATTTATTTAACTTTTGAGGTGTAATGTATAGCCTGTGTATCCAGTTATATTGTATCATACGTAACCTCGTATTTATTGTATTTCTCATCGTTCCAGAGCATAACTTCTCCCATGTTTCCTTTTTTGTCTTTATATTTAAATCTTGTTCCCATTTTTGTTTAGTTTTACCATTTGTTTCCTCATTCTCCTTTTCTTGCAGTTTAATATACATATTTGTTATAAATCTTTTGATTATCATTGTATCTGTAATCACATATTCAAAGTTACTTCCCTCTGGCAAACTCAAACTGCTTCCTAATTTATCCTTCAAGTAGGATCTCAATTGGTAATATGCCAGCACTGTATCTTGAGTTATATTGTATTTATCTTTCATTTGTTCAAAGGATAATAATCTATGTCCTGAAAAACAATTTTCTATTCTTTTAATCCCTTTTTTCTCCCATTCTCTAAAGGAAAGGTTATCTATTGTAAAAGGGAGTAACTTGTTTTGCGTCAATATTAGTTTTGGTAATTGATAATTTGTTTTATTTCTTTCTACATGAATCTGATGTAATACTGGAGAACTTCTATGTTGTACCAATTTTTCATCCCATTTATATAATATGTGTTCAGGCATCTTTTCCCCTATTTTATCTAATTCTAATCTGGTCCAATCTGGCTTTTCCCTTGTTTGATAAAAATCTGATAGGTATCTTAATTGTGCGGCTCTATAATAATTTTTAAAGTTTGGCAGTTGTAAGCCTCCTTGTTTATACCATTCTGTTAATTTATTTAGTGCTATCCTCGGTTTCCCCCCTTTCCATAAAAATTTCCTTATTATTTTCTTTAACTCCTTGAAGAATTTCTCTGTCAGTTGTATTGGCAATGCCTGAAATAGGTATAATATCCTTGGAAAAATGTTCATTTTAATACAGTTTATCCTTCCCATTAGTGTTAGTGGTAAATCTTTCCAATGCTCTAAATCGTCCTGTAATTTTTTCATTAGTGGATAATAATTGAGTTTATATAGTTGGCCAAGATTTTTATTTATTTGTACACCTAGGTATCGTATTGCTTGCATTTGCCATCTAAATGGTGATTCCTTCTTAAATTTTGAGAAATCCGCATTATTCATAGGCATTGCTTCACTTTTATTTACGTTGATCTTGTAACCCGACACTTCTCCATATTCCTTCAATTTCTTATATAATTCTTTTATTGATAGTTCTGGTTCGGTTAAGTATACTATAACATCATCCGCAAATAAACTGATTTTATATTCCTTGTCTTTTATTTTTATCCCTTTTATATTATTTTCTGTTCTTATCAATTCTGCTAGTGGTTCTATAGCTAACGCAAACAATAAAGGTGATAGTGGGCATCCCTGCCGTGTTGACCTGCTTAAGTTAAATTGCTTTGATACATGTCCATTTAATGTCACTTTCGCTAATGGTCCCTTATATAATGCTTTAATCCAATTAATATACTTCTCCGGTAAACTGAATTTTTGCAACACTTTGAACAAATAATTGCATTCTACTCTGTCAATGGCCTTCTCTGCGTCTAAAGCTACTGCTACTGTTGGCACTTTATTCCCTTCTACTGCATGAATTAAGTTAATAAATTTACAAATATTGTCTGTTGTGCGTCTTTTTTTGATAAATCCAGTTTGGTCTAGATTTACCATTTTCGGTACGTACTCTCCTAATCTGTTTGCTAATAGTTTAGCTATTATCTTATAATCTGTGTTAAGTAAAGATATTGGTCTATATGACGCTGGTATGAGTGGATCTTTCCCTTGCTTTAGTATTACTGTAATTATTGCTGTTTTACATGAATCTGGTAAGCTTTGTGTTTTATCAATCTGGTTGATTACTTCCAGGAGGGGCGGAATAATAAGTCTTTAAATGTTTTATAGAATTCTATTGGGAATCCATCCTCTCCTGGTGTCTTATTATTTGGTAATTTTTTTATTATCTCTTGTATTTCTACTATTCCAAATGGCTCTGTTAATTTATTTTGTTCCTCTATTTGTAGTTTTGGTAGTTCAATTTTAGTTAGAAATTCATCTATTTTCCCTTCTTTCCCTTCGTTTTCAGTTCGGTATAATTGTTCATAGAATTCTCTAAAGTTTTCCTTAATTTCTTTTGGATTATATGTAATTTGTTTGTCTTTTTTCCTTGATGCCAATACCATTTTCTTAGCTTGTTCTGTCTTAAGCTGCCATGCTAGGATTTTGTGCGTTTTTTCACCTAGTTCATAATATTTCTGTTTTGTCTTCATTATGTTCTTCTCCACCTTATATGTTTGTAGTGTTTCATATTTTATTTTTTTATCCGCCAATTCTCTTCTTTTAGTTGTATCTTCCTTCATTGCTAATTCTTTTTCTATATTTACTATTTCCCTTTCCAACTGCTCTGTTTCCTGATTATAGTCCTTTTTCATCTTGGCTACATAACTTATTATTTGCCCTCTAATGAATGCTTTCATTGCATCCCATAGTATAAACTTATCTTTCACTGATTTCGTATTTATTTCAAAATACATTTTAATTTGCCTTTCAATAAATTCTCCAAAATCCTGCCTTTTAAGTAACATGGGGTTTAATCTCCATCTATACATTCTTGGAGGGATGTCCTCTAACTTTACTGTCAATATTAAGGGTGAATGGTCCGATAGTATTCTAGCTTTATATTCAGTTTTTCTTACTCTATCTTGCATACGAGCTGATAACAAAAGTAGGTCTATTCTTGAGTATGTTTTATGTCTAGCTGAGTAATATGAATATTCCTTTTCCTTTGGGTGTTGTTTCCTCCATATATCCAAAAGTTGCATTTCTTCCATCGATTTAATTATAAATTTGGTTACTTTGTTCTTTCTGTTAATTTTTTTCCCAGTTTTGTCCGTATTTGAATCCAAATTCAGGTTGAAATCCCCTCCTATTAATATGTTCCCTTGCGTATCTGCTATCTTCAAAAAGATATCTTGCATAAACTTTTGATCTTCTTCGTTAGGTGAATATACATTGAGTAGATTCCAAAACTCCGAATATATCTGACATTTTATCATTACATATCTCCCTGCTGGATCTATTATTTCCTCTTCTATTTTAAATGGCACATTTTTACTAATTAATATAGCTACTCCTCTTGCTTTTGAATTATACGATGCTGCTGTTACGTGTCCTACCCAATCTCTCTTTAATTTCTTGTGCTCCAATTCACTTAAATGTGTTTCTTGCACAAATGCTATATCAATTTTTTCTTTTCTCAGTAAATTTAGCAGTTTCTTCCTTTTAATTTGGTTATGTATTCCATTAATATTTAAAGTCATATAGTTCAACGTAGCCATTTTATACTTTGTTTATCTTCCCTTTCCGTTTCTCCATCATTACCTTTCCTTCTTATCCATTTCTGTTTTCTTGTTTTGAACCCTTTATAAGAAAACATTCCTAAAACATCAAACCTTTTCCTTATTCTCCTATTTAAAACTTCTTTAGCCCCATTCTCCCCTTCCCCTCCTGAGTTGTCCTTTATCCCTTGTCGGACAACCACATCTCCCCTCTCCATTTGGATTTGCGAATTCACTCGCAAGCGTCAGCTGATTTTGCAGTGACCGTAACTCCTCCCCACCCAGCCCCCCCAGAAAAGATTTCACTTTTCATATGTAACAAAGGTCACTCTTTTAATTCCCTCCTTATTCCCTTTATTCCATTTCCATCCCTTATTAATTCTTGTCTATACTCTCTATATTTTCCTCTAAATACGAATACATTCATGTATGCACACTATACATATACACACATATACCTCTTTACCCACATACATATAAATCGTGGTCATTTTTACTCTTATTACATGTCTTCATCTCTCTGCTTGTTTTGTAGTTGTTCTGCAAATTTCCTTGCTTCCTCTGGATCCGAGAACAGTTTTTTTCCATGAGATCGTTTTCGCTGTATTGAACTCCTTCCTCTTCTTCAGGAGTTCAAAACTTATGTGTCTTTTTAGTTCGCAGTCTTTTGTACTCTCGTTACACGTCTTCATCTCTCAGTCTATTTTATAATTGTTCTGCAAATTTTCGTGCTTCCTCTGGATCCGAGAATAGTTTGTTTTGCTGTCCTGGAATAAATATTTTCAATACCACTGGATGCTTTAGTATAAATTTCTTCCATAAAATCGCCTTTGCTGTATTGAACTCCTTTCTCTTCTTCAGGAGTTCAAAACTTATATCTGGATAAATGAAGATTTTTCGCCCTTTGTACTCCAGTGGCTTATTGTCCTCTCTTACTTTTTCCATTGTTTTCTCCAGTACCTTTTCTCTTGTAGTATATCTTAGGAATTTTACTAAAATAGATCTTGGCTTTTGTTGTGGTTGTGGTTTAAAGGCCAATGCTCTATGTGCCCTTTCTATTTCCATTTCTTGCTGTAGTTCTGGACATCCTAGGATCCTGGGGATCCAATCTTTTATAAACTCTCTCATATTCTTGCCTTCTTCATCTTCCTTAAGGCCCACTATCTTTATGTTATTTCTTCTGTTATAATTTTCCATTATATCTATTTTCTGAGCTAACAGCTCTTGTGTCTCTTTAACTTTTTTATTAGATTCCTCTAATTTCTTTTTTAAGTCCTCTACCTTCATTTCTACTGCTGCTTCTCGTTCTTCCACCTTGTCCATTCTTTTTCCCATTTCTGATAAGGTCATATCTATTTTATTCATTTTCTCTTCTGTATTGTTTATTCTTCTTCTTAAATCATTAAATTCTTGCACTTGCCATTCTTTAAATGACTCCATGTATCCTTTAATAAGAGAAAGTACCTCCTTTATCTTGCCTTTCTTTTCTTCTTCTATTTCACTGTACTCTTCCTCTTCCTCTTCTTCTTCCTGTGGGTTGGCCATCTGTTGTTTCTTTGTTGCCCTTTTCTTCTCTTCTTTCTTGTTTCCATTGTCTTCTGTGTTCTCTTCTTGCTGCAGGTGTTCTGCAGCTGTCGTTGCCGGCTGTGGAGATCGTCTCCCCAGCTGGTCACCCCTCCCGTCAGTGTGTTTTTTTGCATGCGCATCGCGCATGCGGGAGGAGTCGCGCATGAGCGTTTGCGCACTTTTACTCGGCTCAGTGAGCCATTTTTGTAGTCCACTTTCTACCGACCTGCGGGAGCGGGTTTCTCTCTCCACCGCGGGCCTCTTCGAACAGGTAGGGCCTTCTCCTTCTTCTTCCGTTGTCTTCTTTTCCTCTCTTCTTACCGTTGGTTTCGATTTTTCTTTTTTCGTCGCCATCTTCTTTACTTTAATTATACTCACTTTACTTTAATTTTTATTTTTGTGCCTTTGTGTTTTCCTTTATTTTTTCCAACTTTTCTGGAGAGGGCTGGAGTTCACCGTCCGGCCACTACTCCATCACGTGACTCCTGCTTTTTCCCTTTCTTGACCACTACTATCTTGGCAGTCCTTTTCCACCAACCACTCACAGTGCACCAGGTGACAATGGATGTACCACCAGGGTTCTCACAAGTTTTCTGAATGCAAAAAATTTGGTAAGAGCAAAGGTATCTGCCCTAGAACACTTTTTTTGGATGACACAATTGTTAATTCTAAAGGGGCTGGGGAGGGAAACCAGCACTCAGGCTGTGACATCATTTTGGGAGAAAATAAGCAGCTGGTGTAAGAGTGGGGTTTGAAATTAGAAAGTGGGAAATGAGGGAGATGAGGAGGAAGCAGGAGAGAAAGAAAAGTGGTATGTTTGAGATAGGAAGGGAAAGCCAAAATGACAACTGAGGAAGGGGATTAGAGTAAAGGGGAAAATGATGCTTGCGTACTTGCCCATGTACAAGTGCATGTGCACCTATTTGTACGTTACAGGTCACATCATTTCTTGAAATGAGAGTTTTCACATAATAAAATTTGTTTTATTATTATTTATTATTTTTATTATTTCAAGGTGCAAAATTTCCAAAACTTATTCTCATCCCACTCCAAAATCTGATCTAGTCCTGCACTACATGGACCATAAAGTGGTCCATGTCATCTTTGCAATATAACCCTAGGACAATTACATGACCTTTTACCTATAGTTTTCATTTAAAAGTTGTCAGAAACAAAACACAGAATCATCTTCAAAAGTGAAAATATCTGAAAACAACTAAAACTATTAGTGCAATTTATAATAATGAGGTCATTGAAAGTTTGAAAGACAATCAGTAGACCCAGTAGATTACTGGGAAGAGCACTAGGAAACTAACAAACACAAGATGTCTCTGGAGAAGACTATGGTGTCATGTTTTTGGGTCTTGATGTAGAAAAGTGCTTTTAATATATAGCATCAAATTTGGATGTGGAGCATAAATCTGATGGGGGGGGGGGGGCAGTTGGATGGGATTGACCTGAAATATTAAATCTGCTTCTCTTCTCTCAGATGCTGCCTGATCTATTGAGTGCTTCTTGAATTTACTTCATTTATTTCAGATTTCCAATATTTCAATTTTTTTCATGCAAGATACGCTGCCATTAATGGTCCAGTTACGAGCTTCCCAGCCTTTGAATCAGAAGGTGGGTGCCCATACTATTCCATAGACTTTAGCATTAAACCTAGATGGACATTCTGAGATGTTTTATCCTTGGTATTGCTTCTCTCATTATATCTTAAATCAAGGCAAATAACTTCAAATGGATGATCATTGATCGGAAAAGTTGGCTTTGTTACTCTCTCTGGAGATGCTGCCTGGCCTCTGGCATATTTATAGCATCTCCTATTCTGTGTTGGATTTCCAGCATTCTTAAACCAAGGTTCTCTCTATTTTATCATTTAGATGCAGATATTACCACACCACTATTTTGAAGAAGTATCAGTTAACCTGGGCTTTCCAATCAATATTTATACTAAATTTAACATTACCAAAATAGATTGTCTGGTCGTTAGCACTTTGTTTATATGGAAGTTTGATAGATATTTTTTTGCAATTTAAAAGTGACATTTCAAACTTGGTTAATTGATGATTTAAAAAAAAACATTTGAAGTGTCCTGAAAGAAAGGTGAAAAGTCCAGAATATAATGATTTTCTTCTATAGGACCATGCGTGTTTCTACATTAAATATAATCATGTTTACTATATTTCACATAGGATCAGTAAAAGACCAGTTGTTTCTTGGCTGTTGTAAATAATCATATCATTTAACTCCCTTATAATTAGAGCAATAAACCAATCTCTTGATTTGACATAAAACAGTGTATTCATTTTCTAAAGGAGTTAATGCTGTTCAAGATTTTTCAGATGATAACAACATACTTGTAACATGCTGTGGGTTATTGATCGATTGGCCTGATACTTACACTCAGCTTCAGCACTTGGCAGCAAGTGCAGTCTGACTATCATCGGCAGTTTCATCCTACACCTTCTGTAATTGAAGTTATTTTTATCCCCAAGCACCTTTTCTAAATCACGTGCTGTTTGAGATCAAAGACTGAGAATTGGAATTGAATTTGTACCAATATTTCACCCTCACATTTTCTTCTTTATGAAATTTCACCAGGCCAAACAGTAATTGCCAATGGTGTGAAATATTGAGCAAAAATGCCTGAATGAACTTTGCTCAAAAGCTATACTGTTTGATGAATGACAACCAGATCAGTTAGTTTGTTTGGGGGTTTTTTTATTCGCTAGATTTAGTATTTCCACACTTATTCATAAGTGCTACGAATAATCCAGTTTTAAGTTGGCCCTACAACCTAGGGGAAACACAGTTGGTATAGCGGTTAGCGCAATGCTGTTACAGAGTCAGCGGCCCTGGGTTGAATTTGGCACTGTCTGTAAGGAGATTATACATTCTCCCATGTCTGCGTGGGTTTCCTCCAGGTTCTCCAGTTTCCTCTTGCCCTTCAAAACATACTAGGGTTGTAGGTTAATTGGGGTATTTGTGCAGTACAGAATCATGGGCCAGAAAGGCTTGTTACTGTGCTGTATGTCTATATTTTTTTAATTGTAAATTTACATTTAAATTTAAAAAACTTAAACTGTATTTAATTGAATTATCATATCACCTTTTAAGCTGTATGTTGATATACATATGGCTACCATCCATTATACCTATTCTTCTGGCTGATATTTTCCCTTTTCTGTTTTCCTCAAGACTGCATCCATGGTGAGTGCAGGTTCCCTATATTGTAATATCAATGAATGAGTAATCATTCTTCATATGATCCTGGGTAATGAATCTCGTCAGAGAGAAGAGAATCACATACATGTTGGATCCTGCCCTCATTCATTGCTGACATGTTGAATACACCAAGAACTACTTGAAAATTATTAAGAACAGGAAAACTAGTTGATATCTCTCTTTACCTTGCATTGAGGAAAACGTTGGTGCCCCAAGTACTGCTTAGATCTAACTTAGACAATTAATTGAAGCTAAGTCCTTGTAATTTATACCACTCAAAGCTACATTATTTGGAGTGTTGACACTGAATTAACAGGATGGCTTTAGGTATTTAGAGTCTCACCCTACCCCAAAAACATTTGCAATACATAATTTGAAACCATGTAGACATGGAGCTGTATTTTACCTGAATTTACATCAGAATCGCAGTGTCACTTGATTCTACATTGTGCATAAGATTGTCTCTTAAGAAGTATTAGAAAAGGGTCACAGCCTGACCTGAATCCAGTTTTGCACTATAAATTTACTTCAACTCTGAGAACAGTTTTAGCGAATAGATTGGCTAAATTTTTACCTAAGTTGATTCATATGGATCAAACAGGTTTTATAAAGAATAGATATGCTTCAGATAACATTTTGCGCGTGATTAGTTTGATGAATAGATTTCGACAATCTTCAGATCATCCGATGGTGATATCTCTAGATGCAGAAAAGGCATTTGATAGAGTGGAATGGAACTTTTTGTTTAAAGTTTTGGAGAAATTCAAGTTTGGTCCTTTTTTTATTGGTTGGATTAGGGCTCAATATAGTAAACCGATAGCTAGAGTATTGACGAATGGTTTGATTTCGGAACCCTTTAAGCTATCTCGATCAACTCGTCAAGGTTGTCCTTTATCACCGGCTTTGTTTGCGTTAGTGATTGAACCTTTAGCACAATTGATAAGACAAAATACACAGATACAAGGTATGAAAGTTTTAGATGAGGAGTATAAAATTAATTTATTTGCTGATGATGTATTGGTGCATTTAACAAACCCAGCTCAATCACTTTTGCATTTGAAGGAGTGTTTAATACAATATGGACGTCTTTCTGGATATAAAGTTAATTGGGAAAAAAGTGAAATATTACCGGTAAGTGAAGGAGACTATTCAGTTTATAAGAATATTATTAATTTGAAATGGACTGATCGAATTAAATATTTGGGTATAATTTTGAATGTTAACTATCAATCTTTATACAAATTAAATAATGTTCCGTTAATGAAAAAAATTAAAACTGATTTGATCAAATGGAAAGATTTACCTATTAATTTAATGGGTAGAATAAATACAATTAAGATGAATATCATTCCGTGAATACAATATTTGTTTCAATCTATTCCGTATTTACTTGATAATATTTTTTTTCGAGATTTGAATAAAATGGTTAGGGAGTTTTTATGGAGGGGTAAATTTTCGAGAGTAGCTTTGAATAAATTAACTTGGAAATATGAGTTAGGGGATTACATTTACCACATTTTCAAAATTATTATGAGGCAGCCCAACTTAAATTTATTAGTTCATTGATGGATTTGGTACTCAAAAACTAGGCCTCCTAGTTGGGCCAAAATTGAGATGGCAAATATTTGATGATTGGTTAGATATTTGTTATGATAGTGTAACTAGATTGATAAATACCCATTATGCAATGATTAACTATAATTTTTTAATCAATTATATTTAACACCTGAAAAATTTAAAAAGTATGGTTTTCATGAATCAGATTTATGTTTTAGATGTGGTGATACGGTTGGAACTTTTTTTCATCCCGTTTGGTCATGTATACATGTACAATCTTTTTGGAAGAAAATTCAATCATTTTTAGAATATCTGTATAAGATTAAAATAGTTTTAGATCCAACAGTATTTTTATTGGGTAGTTTGCAACCTTTGAAAGGCTTGGGATTAGATAAGTTTCAGCTTGCTTTTGTATATTTAGCTTTATCCGTAGCGAAAAAAGATATTGCTAGTATGTGGAAAGATACAAATATGATTGATATTAATAGATGGTATAATGAGATGAAATATTGTTTAATAATGGAAAAAATTCTGTATGTTTCGCGTGATAATTATAATTTTTTTATTAATAAATGTCCATTATATTCAGAATATTTACATTGATTAGATCTTAATATGTATATTTAATTTTTCTTTAATATTTTTTCTTTTTTCTTTCTTTATGGCTCTCCTTAGGAGAGTTGGCTGAAGGGGGGGGAGGTTCTTTTCTTTTCTCTTTTTTTATATATATAAAAAATAATGTTCATGTTTATGGTTAATTGTTGTATATGTCATATATTATTTGTTTTTTGAACGAATAAATAAAATTTTAAAAAAACTCTGAGAACAGTTGTTGGGCAAATTTAGTCTTTAAAATTTCAAGTGCAGTTGAGAAAAAATGCCAACTATACATGAGTATTGAATTTTCATACTGTTCAGAAATATTCTGGAGTGATACCAGTTCCACCTTTAATAATATACTTATTAAATTAGTAAGCCAAAGTTGTGACTATTAGAGCCAAAACTGCTATTACAATTTCAATTCTATTATTGCAGAATACTGTAAAGAACTTTAGGCGTTGATAACATAATAAAACTCAGACAAACTCAATCATGCATTCATTTGCTTGGCCACAATTCAACCCAATTTACTGATGTGAATACATTATTTCGGGGAACATTGCACTATTAGAGAGTCATGTTTCTGGGGAAATAATTTAAATCAACCTTTTTCCTTTCCACTCAACATACTACTTTAAGTAATCCCTGTGCCATTAGTGCTCTGTGATTAGTAAGGTATTGCTTAAGATAGTATGAGAGAGGGAAGGGAAGGTTGAGAACCACTGCTCTAGACCCAATAGTTACTGAAATATTTTGCTTGGTAAAAATTGTCATTGGCCCATTTCCTTTTGAGTTATGAAACTATGCACAAAACTAGTCAATTAGATACGATTAAAAAAGTGGTTTTCAAACTTTTTCTTTCCACCCATATCCTTCTTTGGCTTGGCTTCACAGATGAAGATTTATGGAGGGGTAATGTCCACGTCAGCTGTAGGCTCGTTTGTGGCTGACAAGTCCGATGTGGGACAGGCAGACATGGTTGCAGTGGTTGCAAGGGAAAATTGGTGGGTTGGGGTTGGGTGTTGGGTTTTTCCTCCTTTGTCTTTTGACAGTGAGGTGGGCTCTGTGGTCTTCTTCAAAGGAGGTTGCTGCCCGCCGAACTGTGAGGCGCCAAGATGCACAGTTTGAGGCGATATCAGCCCACTGGCGGTGGTCAATGTGGCAGGCACCAAGAGCTTTCTTTAGGCAGTCCTTGTACCTCTTCTTTGGTGCACCTCTGTCACGGTGGCCAGTGGAGAGCTCGCCATATAAGATGATCTTGAGAAGGCGATGGTCCTCCATTCTGGAGACGTGACCTACCCAGCGCAGTTTGATCTTCAGCAGCGTGGATTCGATGCTGTCGGTCTCTGCCATCTCGAGTACTTCGATGTTGGAGATGAAGTCGCCCCAATGAATATTGAGGATGGAGCAGAGACAACACTGGTGGAAGCGTTCTAGGAGCCGTAGGTGATGCCGGTAAAGGACCCATGATTCAGAGCCGAACAGGAGTGTGGGTATGACAATGGCTCTGTATACGCTAATCTTTGTGAGGTTTTTCAGTTGGTTGTTTTTCCAGACTCTTTTGTGTAGTCTTCCAAAGGTGCTATTTGCCTTGGCGAGTCTGTTGTCTATCTCGTTGTCGATCCTTGCATCCGATGAAATGGTGCAGCCGAGATAGGGTAAACTGGTTGACCGTTTTGAGTTCTGTGTGCCCGATGGAGATATGGGGGGGCTGGTAGTCATGGTGGGGAGCTGGCTGATGGAGGACCTCAGTTTTCTTCAGGCTGACTTCCAAGCCAAATATTTTGGCAGTTTCCGCAAAACAGGACGTCAAGCGCTGAAGAGCTGGCTCTGAATGGGCAACTAAAGCGGCATCGTCTGCAAAGAGTAGTTCACGGACAAGTTGCTCTTGTGTCTTGGTGTGAGCTTGCAGGCGCCTCAGATTGAAGAGACTGCCATCCGTGCGGTACCGAATGTAAACAGCGTCTTCATTGTTGAGGTCTTTCATGGCTTGGTTCAGCATCATGCTGAAGAAGATTGAAAAGAGGGTTGGTGCGAGAACGCAGCCTTGCTTCTCGCCATTGTTAATGGAGAAGGGTTCAGAGAGCTCATTGCTGTATCTGAGCCGACCTTGTTGGTTTTCGTGCAGTTGGATAACCATGTTGAGGAACTTTGGGGGGCATCCGATGCGCTCTAGTATTTGCCAAAGCCCTTTCCTGCTCACGGTGTCGAAGGCTTTGGTGAGGTCAACAAAGGTGATGTAGAGTCCTTTGTTTTGTTCTCTGCACTTTCCTTGGAGCTGTCTGAGGGCAAAGACCATGTCAGTAGTTCCTCTGTTTGCGCGAAAGCCGCACTGTGATTCTGGGAGAAGATTCTCGGCGACACTAGGTATTATTCTATTTAGGAGAATCCTAGCGAAGATTTTGCTTGCAATGGAGAGCAGCGTCATTCCCCTGTAGTTTGAGCAGCCCGGGGCCATGGTTTGAGGATAATAGGCAAACCATTTAGGACCGAGATGAGGAGGAATTTCTTTACCCAGAGGGTGGTGAATCAGTGGAATTCATTGCCACAGAGGGCAGTAGAGGCAGGTTCATTAAAAATATTTAAGAGGGAATTAGATATATTTCTTCAGTATAAGGGTATTAAAGGTTACGGAGAGAAGGCGGGGACGGGGTACTGAACTTTAAGATCAGCCATTATCTCGTTGAATGGCGGAGCAGGCTCGAAGGGTTGAATGACCTACTCCTGCTCCTATCTTCTATGTTTCTATGTTTCTATTTCTCGCCTTTGTTTTTGTACAGGGTGATGATGATGGCATCATGAAGGTCCTGAGGCAGCTTTCCTTGGTCCCAGCAGAGCCTGAAAAACTCATGCAGTTTGGCATGCAGAGTTTTGCCGCCTGCCTTCCAGACCTCTGGGGGGAATTCCATCCATACCTGCTGCTTTGCCACTTTTCAGTTGTTCAATTGCCTTATATGTCTCTTCTCGGGCGAGGACCTCATCCAGCTCTAGCCTTAAGGGCTGTTGAGGGAGCTGGAGCAGGGCGGATTCTTGGACTGAGTGGTTGGCACTGAAAAGAGATTGGAAGTGTTCTGACCATCGGTTGAGGATGGAGATCTTGTCGCTGAGGAGGACTTTGCCGTCTGAGCTGCGCAGCGGGCTTTGGACTTGGGTTGAGGGGCCGTACATAGCCTTTAGAGCCTCATAAAAACCCCTGAAGTCACCAATGTCCGCGCTGAGCTGGGTTCATTTGGCGAGCCTAGTCCACCACTCATTTTGGATCTCCCGGAGTTTGTGCTGAAGATGGCTGCATGCGCAACGGAAGGCTTGTTTCTTCTCTGGCCAGGACGGCTTTGCAAGGTGAGCCTGGTGGGCAGCTCGCCTCTTTGCCAGCAGCTCCTGGATTTCCTGGTTGTTTTCGTCGAACCAGTCCTTGTTTTTCCTGGAGGAGAAGTGGATTGCAGTATGGCAGTCTTCAGCTGATCCCAGAGGGTTTCAGGGGACGAGTCCATGAGGCGGATTGCATCCTCGAGCTTTGCTTTGAGGTTTGCCTGGAAGTTTCCTCTCACTTCGTCTGACTGCAAGTTTCCTACATTGAACCTCTTTCTGGGGACTTTATTGTTCCTGGACTTTGGCTTGAAGTGAAGGTTGACCTTGCAGCGAACCAGCCGGTGGTCAGTGTGGCATTCCGTGCTGGGCATGACCCTGGTGTGGAGCACATCTCGTTTGTCTCTTTCTCGCACCAGGACGTAGTCCAGGAGGTGCCAGTGTTTGGATCGGGGATGCATCCAGGTAGTCTTCAGGCTGTCCCTCTACTGAAAAAGGGTGTTTGTAATGACAAGCCGCTGTTCTGCGCAGAGTTCCAACAGGAGGCGCCCGTTGTCGTTGCACTTGCCGACACCATGCTTGCCCAGGATTCCTGGCCAGGTTTCTGAGTCTTTGCCAACGCGAGCGTTGAAGTCGCCAAGGATGACAACCTTGTCGGCTGTAGGGGTGCGTTGAATGAGGTTGCGCAGATCAGTGTAGAACTTGTCCTTTTCTGCTGGTTCCGCTTGGAGGGTTGGAGCATAGACACTGATGAGGGTGATGCGACGCTTGTTTTGAAGGGGGAGTCGCAAGGACATGATCCGGTTCGAGTGGCCTGTCGGGAGGTTTTCGAGTTTGGAGGCAATGGAGTTCTTGACCATGAAGCCTACACCAGATAGGCGTCGTTCATCCATAGGCTTGCCAGACCAGTAGAGTGTGTAGCCCACGCCGCGTTCTTGGAGGCTCCCTACATCTGCAAGGCGGACTTCACCTTAAGAAATCCCTTACTAATCACAAAGCACCTGTCCCTCATCGGACTTGTCAGCCACAAACGAGCCTGCAGCTGACGTGGACATTTACCCCCTCCATAAATCTTCGTCCGCGAAGCCAAGCCAAAGAAGAAAGAATGTGAGTGGGGAAAAAAAGGTTGAGAAGCCCTGGTGTAGAATCTAGCTTCTTGACCTGAGCTTGGCAGGACCTAACTATGTTGTTCGGGTTCATGTCAGTTAGTATTTTAAAAAAAGTTAAAGTTTATTGGGCATGGTGGGATTCAAACTGAATTGAATACAGGATCAGGTTTTAATGTTAGAAGTGTGGCAGCCAGTTAACTGCAATGTTATAGAGAACAGAAACATTTATTACAGATGAATGAGAAATAAATTCTGGTCAAGGCCCCAGGATTAGCTACTTGCTCTTCAAAATACCTGTCGTGCCAAAGAATTTTGTGAAAGAATCAGACAGAGAAACCAAGGCTCAACTTAACACATCAATCAAAAGTAGCCACCTCTTACATTGCAGCACTCTCTCAATGCTGCAATACATTTGTATCATAAAACCAAAAAAAATGGCACAGAATAATGGTTCCAAGATTTCAATAAATGTCATGAGACTGGGTGATGGGATTGGATGAAGCAATACATCAAATATAGGTTGTTGAAATTAAACACTAAAGTTACCTTATTGGCTTCTGAATTAATCAACTCCAACAGATGTGAAGTCTGAGAAGAAACTTGTGAAGCATGAATATATATGCCCTGAAATTTAAAGCTGTTTGCAACACTTTTATGGTCTAAAATCAAGGGTTAACCAATTAGGTCAGATATATTTTACTCTGTTTATTTGTAGCTTCAACGTAACATCCACATTTGTAAATGATCTTTTCGGAGTCTCTTGCACTAAATTTTGAATAACATTTTAAAGCAAATATTTTTGGCTCGTAGCGTGGGACATGTCCAGAAGTTCCTTTAATTGCTTGTGGAATTTGAGACCACTGGAGACTTTGACCTCCAACTGAAGAGAGTAATTTGCTTGAGAAGGAATGTAATTTCCTTTAGCTATTGTAGCCTCGTGTTTATGATCCTGAAATTCAAATCATAGGATTGAAAGTTTTAAAACAAAATGAGAAAAATGGTGATTGTTGACATTACCAGAAAAAAGTGATATGGAAGCTACTGTTGCCGTAAAAACTCGTTAATCAATATCTGGAAAAAAAAATCTTCCTTCATTATCTGGTCTGCTCTCTACGGGTCTCCATTTCCATACTGTGGAATTAACCCTATTTGTTCTGATGCAGTTAGCGGTGGACAATAAATGCTCTGGTGACAGAAACAAATTTATAAAATGAGTAAGAATAAAGGAAAGTACTATTTCCTTTACATACCAAAGGATAAATCACACTAAGGTTTATTCTGCTATTCCTTTTCAACTCCTGGGATCACTGTAAAAGCACCTTCAAACAACATGGATCTAATGAAAACCTTGATGAGGGATGTGTATTAGAATTGTATATTTTGTTAAGATAATAGTGGGAAGGTGGGCCAGCAAGTGGATAAGAACATGAACCTACAGTCACCACCTTTCTGAAAAAATATACCACATAAAATACACAGAAAGAACATCAGAACATATTATCTTTATTTAGTACCATGCATTCTAATCCAATCCATTTATGATATTTCAATGTCACAAATATTTTATCCTTAAATACTTGAGAGGTTAATACATGGGGCCCAGCCTCTTAGTACCTAGAGGCAGGCACAGGAACTGAAACAAGGTCTTGCCCTGAGCAGTGCTATAGAGCTTCAATGGATCTCTCAATTCTTGCACTCTGTACTGCGCCTGTCAGCAGTATTCAGATATGAACACCTCCTGAAGACTAGATCAAAGTGCCGAGTTAATTATTTCAGCAAGAGTTGATCTTCATCTCAGCGTTCATTCCCGCAAAGGGTCCCTGGAGCACAGAGATTTATGTTACACAGCTGGTTGGGGTGAACCTCAACCAAGACCAGGGCCTCCCCTTCCTGACTTTTCAGGCAAACACATGGTCCACAATGAGTTGGATGACCATCTCATCGACACCAAAGCCACCTTCAGAGCAGTGTGTGAAGGGATTGAGACTCTGGCTTTTCAAGAAGGATCTGATAGGGAGAGTCCTTTTCATCATCAGTCAAGTGTTGACATTTTTGTTTGAAAGTTCCAGGGGTGAGGCTGACTGCAGATTTCAACTGCCCTTAACTTTGAAACCAGGTCAGTTCAGAGTATGACAGAAGATTCTGATATCTCTAATATCAACTCAAGTGCCATCTGGTTTATTAACCTCATCTATTATAACTGTGACTGCATTTAATTTGACAATGAAATGCTTAGGGCTTGAAAAATACTGTATACTGTAAATGCCATATGGATGAAAACTCAAATTTTCTGGAAAAGTCGAGATTCACATTAGCACTCCATCAAAGCCATTGGAATATCATTTGAATAAAAAAAAAGTTTAGAAATAAAGATTGTGACCCTGTAGAGACTGGACAGTTTGACAAAAAAGATTTCCTATCATCACATATTTATGGTGGTGAAACAAGGTTTAAAGTGCAAATGTTTTTTTTTATTGTGGAAGATAACTTTGATCAAAAAATCAAAAGATAGCAATAAAATAATGATAGCAATTACTAGCAGTGCAGGCAGTATCAATGGAGAGAGAAATAAACTCAGTGTTTCATTTCAATGACCTTTCAACAGAATTCAAATGTTTTGGAAGAACTCAAAAGTTTGATCCTCAGATTAGAAGTTAACGCCCCCTTTGGACAGAAACTACCATGAAAAATTAGCTATATAGTCTTAATTTTGGGGGGGAATATTTTATTTATTTTTTTGTCCATGCATAAAGTCAGTTACAAAACTGAAAAAGATACAAATAGAAAAAAATATAAATCCATTATACACTTCATGATGGTTAAATCCCCCTCTCCCCCTCCCACCCTGGAGACCCAAAAAGAAAAAGAAAAGACAAGAACAGAAAAGAGAAAAAGAAAAGAAAAAAGAAAAGCGAGGAAAGCAGAAAAGATTGCCAAGTAAATGCCGCTCACCACATGGATCTCAAATATATATTCGATTTATTTTGTTATTTTTTGGAGAAGGTCAATGCAAGTCTCTCGAATTAAAAAATGTCTACACATCTATAACTGAAAATTGTAAATACGGGTGCCAAATTTGCAAAAAAATATAACATTTATTTCTTAAATTATAAGTAATCTTCTCAAGGGGAATACAACAATGCATGTCGGCATTTCATCAAGCCATACCTAAATGTGAATCAGATTTCCAAGTAACTGCTATACCTTTTCTTACCGCTGCTCATGCTATTTTGACAAATTCTACTTGGTATTTAGATCATTTCAATTTTGGTCTTGGTCCTATGATATTCCCCAATAAAAATTATTCTGGATTTTGTGGAAACTTAATTTCTGTAACCAGCTGTGCAGTTCTTAATGTTAAAAGATGAATATTGCACTGGTGCTCAGGATTTCATTAAAGAGAAATGAGGTAGCAGATATAAAATGCTGCAGATGATGAGATCTAGAGAACAAAAAATAAATCTGCAAGAGGAACTCAGAGTTTCAATCTATGACAGGGGAAGAAGTTGTCGATGTTTAAGGTCTTGAAGGATTTTGACCAGAAATATCGATACAGTAAAATCCCCGTTATCAGTAATTCAAGCAACCGGCAGCCTCAAGCAACTAGCAAAAAAAATAAATAGGTAAAAAATATGAAAGTTCAAAATCGGTGCCTTCAACAATTACTTCACCAATCACGCAGCACGCAATCTCAAGAAACCAGAATATTCAGTTATCTGGCATCTACCAATCCCCACAGGTGGCAGATACCAGGGGTTTTCTTGTAATTCCTTCTTCCCTCACAAGTGCTGCTCAATCCCACTGAAGTCCTCTAAAAGATTTTTTTAAATTAATTTGTTTAGTGTATTCCCGTCTGCTCTTATATTGCATTGGATTGTGGTTCTAGAGATAAGACACTGGGCAGGGTGCCATTGCCAGCACTCCTACACTTGACACATTCCTTCTTCACAGCTTTCAGTCCATGGTCAAGCAGATTTTCTCTGCTCAGCCTGCTTAAGGAGGTTTAAAGCTTAGTTTCATTAACACTTACATAATTCTTTGTCCATTAATGTATTTCATCTTCACATTCACCAATAAAACATAGCCACAAATCAAGGGGATAAATTTTGCAAATTTAGTCGTAAAGAAAAAAGTAATCGTACATAAGGCTTAGGAAGCTCAAATTAAACTGGGCCCTTGAAGAATATAAATAAAGCTGGAAGGAATTTAAACAGGGAATGAGGGGGTCTAAAGGAGCCATGACATATCCTTGGTGAGTCGGGTTAAAAACAATCCCAAGGCATTTTATACATACATTTAAAAAAGAAAAGGGAGAGTGTATGGCCTTTCAAAAGCAAAGGAGGGAATTAATGCCTGGAGCCATAGGAAATGGGTCAAGTACCAAACAAGAAACTTTGCAGTGGTATTCACAAAGGAGGACACTGAATAGTGAAATCAGGAAAGGGTAAAAAGATATTTTAGGCATGTTGATAATCAAGAAATAGAATGTGTTGAGTCTCTTGAAGAACATTCAGATAGATAAATGCCCAGACTCTGATGGGGTCTTTCCCAGTTTATTCAGAGAGGCAAAAGAGGAAATTGCTGGGGCCTTGACAGAGATCTTAATATTCTTTTTAGTCGCAGGTGAGGGCCCAGAGGATTGGAGAATAGCCAATGTTTTTCCTACGTTTATAGAGGGCAATAGGGACAATTCAGAAAATTATAGACTGGTGAGCCTTATTATGAGTTGTAGGGAAGTAAATGGAGAAAATTCTTCAGTTTGCATCAGGAAAAGAAAAGCATTGATTGGGGATAGTCAGCATGGTTTTGTGTGGGGCAGTCATCTCTTACAAACTTGATTGTCTCTTTGAGAAGGGTGACAAAGATGATTGATAAGGGTCGGCCGTGAATGTGATACTGTAGATATCTCACTATGTGAAAAAACTGCAAAGTCAACTAATTTTAAAGACAGATATTTAGAGATCCAAAGTAAGTAATTTATTTCTGGCAGTTAGATAAGGAGTTCTCTGACAAAGAAACTATCAGAAACATTTTGATCTGTTTACATAAGGATGCATCAGAGTAGATTGTACCCATAATACTCCAGGCAATTCAGTTAACTGTAAGTAACCATCTCCAGATGAAAATTTACAGTACCTGGAAAGAAGGGGATGGCTTTCATTCAAGTGAAAAAGATTTCAAAATCCTGCCACTGTTTAATTCCCTTTGAATTGTACTTTAAGAATTTTCTGAGCAGGCCATTTCTTTCTTAGCATTATTCTTTCAGCATTCAATGTTTTCAAAGGTGAAACAGAATCAGCAAAAAGATATTAAAATTCAGAAAATTGAGTAGGTTATCAGATATTTACCTCGTGGATTCAATAATTAATGTGATTTTGCTTTTGTATTTTATTTGTGAAAATGCAAACCTTGTTCACGCTAAAATATATGAACATCACCAGTGATGTTGACATTAACTAGGAGATTCCACTTAATAGTTACCTTCATAATTTTGTCCTGCATAAGGTAGTGGACAGAGCCCAGGGCATCACAGGCTGCTACCATCAGAAAGAGGTATAGGTGCCACAAGACTTGCACCACTTTGGATCTCTACCTATCTGTCTTCAGGAACAGCTGCCCTCCTCCACCATCAGACTCCTCAACAACAAACTCAATCAGGGACTTCTTAAAGGACTCTTTCTTTTGCACTTTATTGATTTTTTTCTCTCTATTGCATAGTTTGTTTACATTTCTTCATTTGTTTACATTTATATGTTGAGTAGTTTTTTGCACTAGCAATAAGTGATCATTCTGCTTTGCACTCAGGAAAAAGGATCTCATGATTGTATGTGATGTAATCTATGCACAATGAGTCTGAAATCTGTTTATCATTCAACTGCTAACTAATTAATTAATAAATAAATAAATTTTCAAGCAGCACACTGGTGATACTATAGGCAGGATGTGATTAAGCTAGAGCGGATTCAGGAAAGTTTCACAAGCATGTGACGGGACTGGAGAGTTTGAGTTAAAAGGAAAAACTGAATAGGCTTGGATTGTTTTGTAAGGCAGACTGAGGGATAAAATCATGAGGGGTATACATAAGAGGAATAGTTACGATCTTTTTCAAAGGACAGGAAAGTCTAAAACCAGGAGGCATAAGTTTTAGGTGAGAGGGGAATGATTTAAATCAGATTAGAGTTGGTGTCAAGGGGGCATTGTGGGCATTGACTCCCCAAGCGAGGTGTTGTCCCCTCCCATACAATCACGGCTATCGATCGCCGTCACTAGCGTGCATCAAGCTAGACACTAGTGATGCTTGATGCACGCTAGCAACTCTACACCTGTCCCAGGCTATGTCACTAGCGTGCGTCAAGTGTCACCAACAGCTAATGATTCTTGACACTATAAAAGCAGCACTCTCAGCCCCTACATTGGAGAGGAACAGATGACAGTACAGCACCCAACCCCCACCCCCCCACTCCCTGCTGAGCGAGTTTATGAGATTTGCACCTTTCCCCTTCAAACATTCATTCTGGTGCCAATACTGAATCAGATCAAGGGGCAAGTAATTCCACACAGAGATTGGTGGGTGACTGGAACAAATCAGAGGAAGTGATAGAGGTGGATATGATTATAATATTTAAAAAACATTTGGACAGTCACATGGTTTAGAGGGATATGGGACAAATGCAGGTGAATGGGCCTAGCTCAGGAAGACACGTTGGTTGTCATTGTCTTGGGCCAAAGAAGCTGTTTCTGTGCTGTGTTATTCAATGACTCAAAAGATAGAATGCAGTGATAATATCCAAAAACAGAAAGGAAAAACTTTTAAAATATTTGGGAAGGTGAGCATTTCTATGAAGAAAGAAACAGAATTAATATTCAAGATTTATTAAAAAAAATAATTGACTAGACCATAATTTGAAAACTGTAGACAAATTATAGCCATAAGCATAGGTCATAATGAATCTAATGCATCATATGGGGAATTTTACCACATACAATCTTATAAAAGTGCGAAATATTGACAATTTATCCACCAATCGCTGCGAAGGGAGGTTCCACCTTCAGCCATTTTATCAGCAGTTGGTGCTAAGCAAATAGAAATACAATGGAAAGTGAGAGTTCCTTAATTACTCCTGCTCTTCTATTGCCGAGTTATGAAATAGGCTGGAAGCAAGTCATACTTCCTTCTTTTTGGTACTTGTTCTTCTGACTGATGCAACAGAATTTCTGAGCACCTCAGGCTTGTTACAGTGATCCTGAATATATCACTTACTTCTTGTGTTTTTTTTTAACTTTTGCAATAGAGAAATGGAGATTTCCAATCTCAACCTTTTACCTATCTGCCAAAAGCATTTGATGACAGCTTTCCACAAATGTTCCATTTATAAAAGAGAATTTGTAACTGAAAAAAAAACAAAACCATTTGAACAATGAAATAATCTTCTTTATGTGTTTCATCCCCAAGGCCAATAGAGTCTCCAAATTGTTTTGCTACAGTTCCATGAAATTTGCTCTTAAAAGATAAAATCAAATTGGTTCTCGTGGATTGGAAAGACTCCAAAAATTAGCAATGAGAGCTTTATTAGGAATCATAATACAATGCAAAAACAGGTCTTTTAGCCCACCATGTCCATTCCACCATGTCCATTCCACCATCGTGCACGAGCAGCACTCAAGCTTTAGCCCTCCATACATATTGTTTCAAGGGCTCATCTCAATATTTCTTAGATATTGTGAGAGTACCTGCCTCTACCAACTGCTCAGGCAGTGTGTTCCAGATTTCAACTATTCTCTGGTTAATGTTTGTTTCTCCTCAAATCCCTTCTAACTCTTACCTTAAACCTATGCTCTGGTCATAGAAACCAAGGGTAAAGGTTTCTCACCATCTACCCTACTTATGCCCCTCATAATTTTCTATAACTCAATCAGGTCATCCTTTAATCTTCTCCACACCAAAGAAAAAAACATATAGCCAATCCATCTTTTCAGAACTGAAACTCTCCATCCCCACACATGCTACTGAATGCCTTCTGCTCCCTCTTCACTGCAAGCGCATCTTTCCTATAGTATAGCAACCAGAAATGCACACAATACTCTAGCTGTGGATTTCACAATGCAAATACTTCTGCTACTGTAAGAAACATTGACAATCTCACCTAGAGAGTGTCTGCTCAAAGACAGCCCATCTTCTCATTGGATAAGCAGCTCTTTCTCTTTCCCATCCTCTGCAAAACACCAATTTGAACCATGATCAGAATGTTGAGATCAGCAATGTCATTAATTGATAGCCTTACAGAAAACTGCCCACAAATGTGGAGTGATTTCTTTCTCGTTCATCCTACACTCTCTTGACCTTGGTTGTTATCCAAAGAAGTATGACTGTCTAGCTTCTATGATTTCATTAAACTTCTGGAGAAGCCAATCATACAATAGCATTCTCAGAGATCGAAAGCTGGAAAATAAAATGAACCTTTTAAAATTAATATTTTAGATAATTTACAGTGCATAATTAATATTTGGAAGGTACACACTTAATTAGGGCAGAAGGTGAAATATCATGAAAATACTTTCAGAAATAAAAATGTATACTTTAAAATCCCAAAGATATTTCAAAATATTTTTAAAAGATGTACAATCTGTACATTTTATAGGTCCAAAGATTTTTCCTGGCAATAATTGTGAATGAGTCTGCCATTAAAACCTAATTTAACCACAGATCAAATTGCATTTACTGGATATTTTACAGTGGAGTTAAATTCTATAATTTCATGTCAATTCAGATAATTTCCCTTGACCATGGAGAAGATTGTCTCCTGTGGAGGAAAAGAATGACTGACGGACAGCAACTTCAGAATTTCCATTCTAAACAATGCATGCATGGAATCTTACACTTGCCACCAATTTTACAGAATAATTATGAGGAATACCACTTGTATAACCATGGAGTCCAAGCCATTGTTTATACCACAACCTACAAATGGAGACCATACCAATCCTCTAATTTGTGTATTTTGTTACAAGCCCTAAGGACTCCAAAACCAGCAGCAAAAGAAATTCCCCAAGTCCATGGCTACTTTTAAAAAATTGGTTTTATTTTCTTAATACAGAATAATAAGATCAATATTTAACTGATCACTATTAAGTCACTTAACTTAACCCCTCCTAATTCTAAGCATGTGTGTGTGCATGTGTATGTGTGTGTGAGAGAGAGAAGATGGTTCTTTTTCACTGTCCAGTCATTTACTGTTCATTTCTCGAAGTTCACTGGTATCAGACAGTTTTCAGTACTGCGCTCAGAATTATACTGTGCACAGAATGAAACAGTCATTACATTCATCTGGCTCTGGAACCTTAACTTAAGTCGTTAGCAGACAGGAAGGTCTTGCAGAGAGAGGTTTGCGAACCGATTGCCTTCAATCTCCAACCGAAGTATCTTTCCGAAGAAAGGTGCCTTCTTCCAGGTTACCACAAAGAGTTCTTCTTTTCCCCTACTTCAGGAAAACTATAATAACCAGCCACTACAGAGATTTTGAATAGGCTGAACTCAGAACTCTTCTTGAAATGGGGTCTTTAGCAGGCTTTTCACTCTGCTAGCCTTTCACTGACTGCAGCCTCTCACTCTGCTGCTGGAGCTTTTATCTTTCCACCCACCCCTCCCCCCCACCCCCCCTTTCCCCCCACCCCCTCCACTCTGTCTTTCTTTCTGTTTCAGTTCCTGTCTCTGTTTCTGATTTTCAAATGTGACATTTGCTTGTGAAAAGTGACCTAAACTTCCTAATCTTATTCCCCCTCTTAAACCGATACTTTATTAACTTATTCCATTCCAATTTGATTTCCTGAGCTGTATTATTATTCTGAATATAATATTCTAATTACAATATTTGCTACCAGGTTGCACCTCTTTCTTAGCAAACTCTGTGTGTTGCACAGTCCCACATAATCTTGTAATTCTCATTCAATGGTTTGAGTATCAATGTGCCCACATGTAATAAGTGTTGGAGGTACCATTCAACATTCATCAGCATATTCCTGGCATGATTCAGCATCAAGTGACTTCACTTCCATCTCTGTGTTTTCTAGCTCACATTGGTTGACAGATGGTGTGGATAGGTTGCCATCAGGAAAGATAAAAAATAGCATTGGTTATCACATCAGAAATGCTCTCGTTCTTGGATTGCACAGACAAAATCTCTCAGCAAAGGCAGGTACTGAGGATGAAAATAATCACCATCCCCTTCCATGTGTTGCAGAGCCTTGGCCCATCTGAGGAAAAGAAAGATCAAGACCTCAGATCAGCACAAAGCATGGCAGCAGCAGGCATCTCAAAGTACTGAAGAGACACTACCAAGACTGTGCTCACAAAATCCTCCCAATTCATTGACAGGGTAACCAAAAAGCATAAGCTTCCTCTTCCAGACCAACATCTTTGCCATTGAGATCCATTACCCTCAGCCAACTACAATGAGTTGGTCACATTGTTTACATGCCTGACACCAGGCTCTCAAAGCAGGCACTCTGTTCCAAATTCTGTCAAAGCAAGAATTAACAAGGAGGACAAAGGGAGTGAATCAATGACATTCTGAAAGTCACTTTGTAGATTTGCAATATCCCCATCATCTCACACATCTGGTAATGGATCATCTCACGCATCTGGTAATGGAACACATCAAAACACACCTCCCAGAAATGCTGGATCCATTTCAATTTCCCTATAAAATAAACCATTCCACAGATGATGCAACAGCCTTGTCGCTTCACACCATCCTGGCCCACCTGGAGATCGACCGCTCATATGCCAGGCTGCTGTTCATTGACTTCAACTCGGTGTTTGATACGATCGTTCATCAGAGGCTGGTGGAGAAGCTGTCTTTGCTGGAACTGAATAGCCCTCTCTGTAATTGGATCCTGGACTTCCTTTCAGAAAGGCCAACAGACTGTCTTTGACAGTAGCAGAACATCAAGCACCAGCTTGCTGAGCACCGATGCACATCAGGGCTATGTGCTCGGCCCACTCCTATTCATGCTACTGCATTGCCAGATCCAGCTCCATCAGTGTAATCAAGTTTGCAGATGACTCAACAGTAATCGGCCTCATCGCCAGCAACAATGAGTCACACTACAAGAGAAGAGGTGGAAAACCTCGTGAAATGGTGTAAGAGAACAACCTGAGTCTCAATGCGAACAAGATGAAGGAGATGATTGTGGACTTCAGGAGGACCAGGAATGACTACCTTCCATTACACATACACAACTCTGTTGGAGAGAGAGTGGAGAGCACCAAGTTCCTTGGCGTTCACTTAACTAGTGATCTATTGTGAACACTCAACATATCTTCACTTTTCAGCAAGGCCCAACAGCAACTGCACTTCCTGAGAAGACTGAAGTGGGCAAGGCTAATAACCACCATTATGTCAACCTTCTTTAGGAGCTCTAGCATCACAATTGCTCAACAGAAGATGCAACATTGCTGGCTCTCCACTCAGCTCTGGATCACCTTAAAAACAGCAGCTCTTACATACGCCTGCTTGTCATAGACTACAGCTTAGCCTTCAACACAATTATTCCCTCATGTTGGTCAAGAAGTTCCAAACCCTGGGCCTTTGCAACCCCCCACTTTGCCTTCCTTATCGGAAGACCACAGTCAGTATGAATTGGAAACAATGTCACCTCCTTGCTGAATATCAACACAGGCCCACCTCAAAGATGCATGCTTAGCCCACTGCTCTACTCACCATACACCAATGACCTATGGGGCCATGCACAATTTCAATGCTATCTACAAATTTGCCAATGACGCCACGGTTGTCGGCAGAATCACAAATGGCAATGAGGAAGCGTACAGGAGGGAGATAGATCAGCTCGCTGAGTGGTGTCATGCCAACAACCTTGCGTTCAACTTCAGCAAAACCAAGGAGATGATTATGAACCTCAGGAGGAAGTCAGGGGAACATGACCCAGTTCTCATCGAGGGCTCAGTAGTGGAGAGGGTCAAGAGCTTCAAATTCCTGGGTGTCAACATCGCCGAGGCTCTGTCCTGGAGCCTCCATGTTGATGCAATCACAAAGAAGGCTCACCAGTGGCTATACTTTGTATGGTGTTTGAGAAGATTTGGTATGCCACTGAAAACTCTCAAAAACTTCTACAGATGTACATTCTGACTGGTTGCATCACTGTCTGGTTCCAACGCTCAGGACAAGAAAAAGCTCCAGAAGGTTGTTAACACGGCCTGCGACATCCACGGGCACCAGACTTCACTCCATCTACATCTACAAGAGGCAATGTCTTAAGAAAGCAGCCTCTATCCTCAAGGACCACCACCAACCCGGCCATGCCCTCTTCATACTGCTATTGTCGGGAAAAAAGTACAGGAACCTAAAGACGAGAACTCAGCGGCTCTAGGACAGCTTTATCCCTGGTGTCCTCAGATTTCTGAATGATCAATGAAACAAAGACTCTGCCTTACTTTGATTTTTTTGTGTACTATTTTTATTTATTGTTGTAAAATGGTTTATATGAATGTTTGCCCTGTGTTGCTGCCACAAAACAACAAATTTTGTGACTTGTTCATGACAATAAATTCTGATTCTGATCATTGATAACAGTATTAATGACAATCCAGATATGTCACATATAATGCATTAATTGTCATAGTGGTTGAGAAAGAGAGGCTATCCAATACACAGTTCACAGGAGTTCCATTATTTATTGGTCATAGTTACATTCAATGCTTCACAGTGTTGTGCTAGATTGTGAATGATCTGAATTTCAAATGATGCATGTTGCACAGCCCAGCACCAAATGATAAGAGCTCTCGGGAACTGACATGTCTGAAGTCTAAGAGATGAAATGGACTGAATTTTTCTTTTGATATAAGTGTGTATGTTGTCATAATGGATGTGGAAAATACAAACATGTCACATAAAGTAACATTTTTGGTATATTTTGATGTATCCACAACAATCCTATGGGAATTATTCTTGTATAATTTTCTAGTAATAATTGTGAGTTGTTATACATTTAGATCAAGACAAACCCCAATATTTATATGACACAACCAACTATCGAAATTTCATGCTTACTTAAATAAGAATTTATCATCCAATGTTCAGGCAAAACACTTTGCATGTAGCATAGTAGATTGGCCCATGCTACTTCACAAGTACATAATCAAGCAAAATTTGAACTTCAGAAGAAAGTACTGGGGCAGATATTAGAGAAAAACATTTAAGGAATAAAGAGAGGTTGAGAAGGAGAGAGGCCAAGAGGTTTATGGAAAGGATTCCAAAGATTGGTGCCTTAGCAGCCGAACAGAATTGCTGTCAGTGATGGAGTGATTAAATTGTGGGACTAGAGAAACACGGTGTCTTGTAAGATTCCTGTGTGGATTTAAAAACATGGAAGAGAATATTTCAATAATGTGTGGGTAATGTAAGTCAGCAAGTGCAAGATGATAGGTAAACAGAGCAAAAGTAGGCCAGTGTGTTTTGATAAAAAAGAGGGAGGGCACGAGGAATAATTTGAAAATCGTGTTTAACAAAGACATGGATAAGAGTTTCAGCAATAGGTTTGATAGAATGGAAAATAAGAGATCCCTGGCTTCACAAATGAATGCTGAATGAGACCACATTAGAGCTCATGCAAAATCAAAAGCAATTAAAAAGAAAATTATCTACTTCAGTATTTTTAAATAGTTTCACACGGGTTCTTAGAGTGTTACCAAATATGAATTTGAAAATAGATCAGTTTGCATTTGCGGTTGGACACAATCCTACAGAAAAACCTTAACTGCTTCTTTGTAGAGATTGGTATGGATCAATTAGAAAGCTATTTTCCCATCCCAGTACCTTTGCTCAAAGTCGATCTAAGTTGAGGTTGTTATGTGAGCAGCTGAGTAGTAGCTGCGAGAGGTGATGTAGTTGCATCAAAAACTCCAGAGGGAACCAGATGGATTATATACCAAGATCACAGACTATATTTGTGACTTTAGCTATTGTTGTTTTGGTACTCAGGATAGAACAGAAAGATGGTGAAATGAATTCAAACAGAAATTATCAAATAACTAGCAGGTCCTAGCTTACAGATCTTGGAAAATAAGGGAGGTGGGAGACTGTGAAATAATTAACAGGATCAGAGAGTATTTCATATTCTAGAAAAACATTAAAAGGGATGAATGAAGATGCTAGAAATATTGAAAGGAATAAGGACTATTTCTGAGAACAGTATATCACTTGCTACTTCTCCAAGAATGGTGTGAGATGGGTTGGCAAAAGTCTTGTAGAGACTGA
Organism: Narcine bancroftii; assembly: GCF_036971445.1. Lineage (NCBI taxonomy): Eukaryota > Metazoa > Chordata > Chondrichthyes > Torpediniformes > Narcinidae > Narcine > Narcine bancroftii. The sequence goes on along the minus strand of NC_091474.1, from coordinate 11,942,437 downwards.
ATCAAGACAGGAGGAAGGGAATCTGTTGTATAAGATAAGCTTGGAAATGGCATTGAGGAAAAGAATGTAAACAAAGTGACTGTGCAATACAGAGAGTATTTTACAAATCAGTAATGTGCACAAGAGTCCTTAAATGGGGGTTCCTGATTGAGTTCGTTGTTGATGAGTCTGATGCTGGAGGGATAGCAGCTGTTTCCGAACCTGGTGGTGTGAGTCTGTGGTTTTCTCCTTCAGCTCCTTTCCAATCAGCTCCTTAGTTTTGGTGACATTGAGTGCAAGGTTGTTGTTGGTGCACCATTCAGCCAAGTTTTCAATCTCCCTCCTGCATCCCCTTTCTTTATACAATCCACTATTGTGGTATCATCGGCAAATTTGTAGATGGTGTTATTGTCATAGGTGTAAAGTGAGTAGAGCAGGGGGCTAAGAACGCAGCCCTGTAGTACTCCAGTACTGATGGAGATTGTGGAAATCCATGATCCAATTACACAGTGGGGTGTTGAGTCCCAGGTCTTGGAGTTTGCTGATCAGTTTTGAGGGGATGATGGTGTTAAATGCCAAACTGTAGTCAATAAAGTGCATCTTTACTGTCCAGGTGTTCCAGGGCTTTGTGTAGAGCCAGTGAGATGGCATCCGCTGTAGACCTGTTGCTACAATAGGTGAACTGGAATGTATCCATGTCACCACTCAGACAGGAGCTGAAATGCTTCAACACCAGCCTTTCAAAACACTTCATCACAGTTGATATGTGCTACTGGTCGATAGTCATTAAAGCACTCTTCTTGGGTGCCGGTATGATTGACATCTGTTTGAAATAGGTGGGTACCACACCTTGCTGGAATGAGATATTGAAGATATCCGTGAATACATTGGTAAGTTGGTCAGCACAGATACTTATACATCCAGGCTGGATGTTTTCCTTGGATTCTCTCTCCTGAAGCCCGAACGCACATCATCCTCAGATACGGACAGGATGTGATCATCAGGGGATGTGAGGCTACAGAGGGGTGGTTCTTCGCTGTTACTGTCATCAAATCAAATGTAGAAAGTATTGAGTTCCTCAGGGAGCGAAGCTTTTCCATCTGCTACTTCACTGGATTTGGATGTGGTTGGACATTCTAAATTTCAGATGATTGGATGGTTTGAGACAGAAAAGGAAGGGTTTAGAGAAGTGATGAGAATCTGAGGGATCTGACCTCATGTGTCATCTAAGGGAGAATGGTTGAATCATCTACTCTGGTATGAATGTATATTATGAACAGTTCAGAGCATCATGCAAACCAGCCTCCCCATACACTTCCTACTGCCTTGGATGATACAAGATGTTAGTGAGACTACACTTGTGTGGAATTCTGGTCACTCAAATGTAGCTGGAAAGAGTGCAGAAGAGATTCATGAGCATGTTACTGGGACTGGCAAGCTTGAGTTATAAGGAGATGATGGATAGGCAAGGGGACTTTTCTCCTTGCAGCAGGAGAGGGTGAGGGGTGACCTTATGTAAATACAGTATGTGAAATCATGAGGGGAATAAATAAGGCAAATAGTCATTGTTTTTCCCCCAGTATAGGGTACCTGAGGGGTACCTTTTTCACTTAGAGGGTGTTAGATGCAGGCCCAATTGCAATGTTTAAAATGCATTTACAGTAGAGGAACATGGACAGGAAAGGTTTAGAAGGATATGGGCCAAACACAGGCAATGGGATTTGCTTAGGTAGACAATTTGATCAACATGGATATATTGGGCCAAAAAGCCTGTTTTCATGCTGAAAAACACCTTGACTTGAATTAAAATTTCACTGCTTTGAAATGACTGGTCTATTTTGCTTTTAACTATAAATAAATGAAATCCACATGCCAAAGCCTGAATAAAGAAAGAATATTCGACTTCTGAGTATGTAAAGAGATAATATTCACCTTCTTAGGACTAAATATTCCATCTTCAAATATTGCTTCACTCAACAACTATATTTAGTTCAAGGTCCCCAATAATAATGATGTTTATTATCATATACACTGTACAATGCACATAAGAAATGCTATTGTATAGACATTCACTAACACAGACATTTTTATGTGTGAATATTTGGAGAACTTGTGCAGCATGTCATTGTCAAGGTGTAGGTTTATACGCAATGATCACATTGACATAAGTTATTAAATTTAACATAAATATGATAATAATTACAAATCCATAAATTGATCAATGGGCATCACAAAACACAGGAATATCTCAGAGTCCTTAGATTGGATGACGCTCCTGGATTCATTCCACATTAATTTGATCTGTGTGGGTTCATAATAAGTCCCCTCAATGGCTTTACAATGCCAACATCAACTCCCAGCCTCTTGCATTTGTCTGGGACAGAATTTTTTTTAAAAACTGCTGAAAATGTATCAAGAAATAATGGCTACTGTGAGCCATGTTTAAAAGCACACTTAGTAATGACCAAATGCCAACCTATGGAATTTGTCACTGTAACAACAAATTTATATTCGTAAGCTAATGAAAACCTCGTCCAGAGACGTAGGTCGGTATCTAAACTTGAAAATCCCGAGAAACAGGACGCTTGAAATTTTATCGACTAGCGAGGTGGTGCTAACAGGTTTATATGAAGTTGGAAACAACAATGGTGCATTTTGCTGGAGAGGTGTTGATCGCTTGGGATTCAGCCCAAGCTCGTCCCCTTCGGCCATTTAAATGGTTTCTGGGAGAGAGGGACAGCCATATCACACCAGCAACTTCACCTTCCGAATCAAATGATGTGACAGAACAATGGAGAACGCGTACTGGGTATATGGATTTGCACTCAAACCAATGTTTACTGCAGCGCGGCCATGGCAACAGATGAACAACTGCTCTAGGTTAGTTGGATATTTACCAAGAGAAGCAAATTCCTGACTGGCTGTTCAATTTGGACATGGTTTATCACTAAACTGTGGTATATCTCTGTTGGGGATTTTTTTTAAAACCTATTTTACACAGTAGAAGTATTTGTGTTTCGATTATTCAGGTGCAATTTAGAGATTTTGTCCAGTTACCTTCCTTTATCTGGAATAAATTCCAGAGTTGACTGAATTCCTACCTACAAAAAGATACTCTTTGAATGTCATTTTTGTTAAATGTGTCAAACAAAGAAGGCACCGAGAAAACGAATGGCTCTTTCAACAGCGAGGCACAGAATCCACAATTTTACCATTCGGGGTCAGGTATAAAGGCGAGAATATGGTTAGTTTCCAATAATTGCATCCCGGCAATGATCGGCAAGTCCAAATCAAAATATTTCCCATTTCGCGGAGGTCTCTTTGGTATAGGGTCTATTCGTTTTGTTCATCTGTGTATTTTACTAATTTTACAATTAGAAAGAACGTTCAAAGAATGACATCCGAACTCATTAGTTTCCTTTCATTTCAACATTTTGATTTCAAATGTAATGACGGCGTTTAGGCACCGGTTACAAAAGATTTGTACAAAAAACTAAGCACGTGGCTGCGTTATATAAAAGCTTTTCTCTTCGGTGCATCGGCGTAGCCCTTGGACAACTGAGAGAGAGAGGGGTATCTCAAACCCAGTGCAAGATCCGCGACCTTCTGCGCAGCAGTGCTGAGATTTGAAGTGCCTACTACCATTGCCAAATCCTTCAAATGAACTGGAAGAATAAGCGAACCCAATGTCATTGCACTCTGAGCAGCGAATCCTTATCGGAAGTCCCCAGTCAATGGGAAGCCGTAACAACGTCTCCTCCTCACTGACAATCAACACAGGCACACCCCAAGGTGACCTACTCAGCCCACTGCTCTACTCCCACGACTGTGTGGCTAGGCATCATTCAAATTTGAGATGACACCACGGTCATCGGCAGATGGTCATGAGCAAGCTTACAGGAGGGAGATAGATCAGCTCTCCTTCACTTGAAGGAAAATTCAGTAGAGGCTGAGAGTCAGATCAAATTCTGCCAAGTAGATGAAAATGTCAGTGGAGGGAACCTGGTTTTCTTTGTTTCAGAAAGAAGTAGAAGGCTCGAGTCCAAATGGGTCTAAGAACTTTACCTATTTCCTTCCTTATTCCTTCTGCCCATCATTCACATATCTATCCATTTGTATGTCTTCTCCCTGCTTGGTTCCATCTGTCTGTCAGCCCTCCCTTATCTGCTTCCACCTACCAGCCTCTGATCTCACTACTGGCTATCTTTCCTGAACCGTCAGTCCTGATGCATGGTCTTGGCCCTTAAAGTCGACCTCCACGAATGCTCAATTTTCCAGCACTTTTTGGTCGTGGCTCCAGATGAAATCATCTACACTCTCTTGTGTCTCCAGAGAATGCTGGAACCATTTTAAGTGTCCACCGTCTGCAGAAAAATAAAGAATGCCTAAGTTTCAAGTGGAAAATCTTGGCATCAGAAGGTGCTTGATCTGAAACGTGTCCCCCCCCCCCCCACACAGATGCTGCCTCACCTGCCAGGTGTTTCCAGCATCTTCATTTTTTTAACCACTTATGGTCATGACTGGGGATGCTTTTGCCATTAACCAGGTACTTGGGACTTCCAATGTGAAAAGCTAAAACGATCTGCTTGGGTATTAAAATGTTAAAAAAAAATGTTCCAGACGGGTAGTTTTAAATACTAATACGAAGCCCAAGCTGGAAGCATCGCTTTGTTGCAGGCTCCGGAGGAGTGCTGCGCAGGAACCATCCCCAAACCGCGCAGGCGCACGCCGCCGCATTCCTAAATGGGACATCTGGCCGTGACATCATTGATTGGCTGTCATCTGAGAAACTTTTGTCCCCGTGTCCAATCAGGTCACCGGGTGAGAAGAGGAAGAGGAAAGGGGGGGTTGGACCGAGGACAGAGACCCCTCTGGAGGCGCATTTCCAACACTACAGCATCACCTCCACGGGATCGTAGAGTCAGCCCGAGCCTCTCAGCGAGTGGCTCCACGTTCAACCCATCCAAGCTGCTCTCCCACAACTGCCTGTATCGCACTGACTGATTCATTGATCCGGACTATTTATGTAAGCTGGTGTTGCAATTTTGGGAAGGGGGAGGGGACGGACCTTTGCAAAAAGGTAGCCAAGAGCTCCTAAACTGATCGAGCCTGTTTTCTCTCTCTCTCTCTTTAAAAAAGGGGATTTCCTCCCCACCCCCTAGAGATGTAAAGATTTTTTTTAACCCCCTTCCTTCATGGCGAACAAAGCGATCGATTGGGAGAGCGGCGGCGATCGCGACATGTACGGCCACTTTCAGGACTGGTGTCTGAGGACCTACGGGGATTCCGGCAAAACAAAGACGGTCACTCGGAAAAAATACGATCGGATTGTGCAGCTCCTGAGCGGAGTCGAGCTCAGCTCAGTTGATAACGCCAAGTTCAAATTTTGGGTGAAATCCAAGGGATTCCAGCTGGGGATGAGCGAGCAGAAAAAAGGTGCTGCCGGAAAATCAGCGGTGTATGTACCAGTTAAATCAACGGTTAGTCTCCAGAGTGGGAACATTTATTTACTTATCTGATCAATAAATGTTTAGTCTGTCTTAAGATATTTTAGGAGGTGACTGCTGTCTATGTATGGCTGCTTGCTCTCGAACACCTGGTCACCCTTTGCCGATGAAGGTGGTGGTGAATGTTCGCTGCAAATGCTGGTATTTGAACTTTGTTCATTGTTGAATATCAAACAGTAAAATAGATGCAGCTTGTTCAAATAAGGATGAAATCTAGAGCACCACGGTCATTCAATTGCAAAATGCTATTTCAAGTTTGTACGAGTTTGCACATCGCATTCTGGCCAGTATAAAACATTTTTTTAAGAATGGAGAAGTGACTTGCACGACGGATTCACGATATAGATGAAAAAAAATCCCAGAGCACAGTTGCCATAGGTGAATGTTCCGGAGTACCACTCTGCAGTGACGAGCTGCGGTGATGCCCCTGGCACACATCAACTGTTTCCTGCTCCGTCTGCCCATTTATTTTTCTACCAGTTTTTTTTAAAGTACGTGCCGTTCTATTAACATCATCAGTCTCGCCCCCTCTCCCTCATATTTGTCCCCTCGTGGCAATTATCCAGTACCATCTGAAACGATGTGGATTTTCTTTTTTGGCGACTCGCCACCACAATGTCCTGACAGTTAGGTCTCCCGTTTTCTTATTCGGAAAATGCCAAGATTTTCCGTTTATCCTTTTTATGTATTCAAGTGAGAGTGCATTGTACAAATTAGAAGTCATTCTTAAAAATACATTTTTAAAACGTGGCACACACCTCCCAGCTTGGTTGTGGTTATTAGTGTCTCTTCCTTGTGGCTGCTTCGCCTAGTTTTCTTTATCCCGACTCTACTCAACTTAACGACTCAGTCCCACCCCCCCCCCCCCCCCCCCACTCCGTCCTTCTTACTACGATTACAGAAGTAACTAATTAGCACTTCGCCAGCCCAGGTAAATTGCACCCTGGTTCATTATAATTAGTTAAATGAGCCAGTCAGTCCTGAGAGAGCGAAGTAGCGGAAACCACAAGTGGAAAGCAGAACAGTGTCTGGGGCTGAAACAGATGAATAGAGGAAATTGGGAATCTATTTTGCTAGGATACCTTTCGAATTAGATTTTCTTTTGTGTGCATGCAGATGGCAGGTTGACATGTCATGGATGTATGCAATGTCGATTATTTAGCTCCAACCTTTATTTCGCTGCTTCCACCAGCAGTCAGGAAAAGGATCAAATTTAGATAAGTGTGGAACTCAGACGGAGATACATTGGGTGTACTTCGTCGCCAGGCAACAAGCTCTGCGTCCCAGCTCCTAATTTTGTGCTGGAGGACGAGAGCATGTTGACAACGTTTAGAGCTTTATTTCTACTGAAGACTCCAAGTTAAATGTTTCTTTCCGAATATTAAAGCTCGACATTTTTTTCATCATTTTCAATCACGTGTAATTGAGTCATGCATTTAAATATAGTGTGTTCGTCTTTTTCCAGGTTTTATTGGATCCTGTACCAATTTAACACACCTATTCCACTTTGGCTGAATGCCATCAGATAAATTTCTGCGAATCCTTTGTTCATTAAATAGACTAATAATCCAAATACCCGAAAATCTGTCACAAATGTTTCCGAGCTGGTGGATCTCGGACTTTTATTGCACATACTTCTATTTTTTTAAAAGTAGAATGGAAGAGAAGGATAGAATTGTGAAGAAATACCCTCAATTTGACATATTTGGAGATGCTGGAATATTGAGGGAGTAGCGGTTCCAACCCAGGACTTCAAGGCATGTCCAATAACGCACTGACAAAGTTTTCCTGCATTTTATCAGGACAAATTATGATGGGATGACAGAATCGTATAACATTGAGTAGTTTTTAAAATATCGACTTTTTTTTGGGGGGGGGGGGAATTCTGCGATTCATCACCGATATTTTACTGTAAAATTACAAAAGGTTTTTGGATGGAAAAGGACGCCCCTCTCGAAATATTCCTTTCAGATTAAAGTAAATATATACATTTCTATATACTAAACCGATTCAAAGCACCGTAATGGTTGAGATGAGGATAGATCTTGCCCCATGATTATTGCCAGGATTCCAAATGTGGACATTAATTGCATTCGTAAAGACCTGACCGATCCTATAATAAATGCATTTATGAAAACATATCTCAGAGCAGTCTTTTACCCAGCTTCAGAGTACATGCTGTGGGATTAGAGCTCGCCTACCAGGATTCTACTTCTCATCCAGACACTGGCGTTACCATAGAGACACTCATTACCTGTCTCTCTGCCAGAGTGGACCGAGGCGCTCAGCTCCAGTCGCCTTTTCAGTGATTAACTTTAATGGGAGCCCTACCCACCCAGCACGGTCGTGGCTTTTTCACAGCGCTGTGTTGTACAGCTGTGCTCAGGACAGAAGGCCCGACGTGAGGCTAATTAAACATACGGAGAAGACACAACCACCTTAATCCCCCAGCGGTGCAGATCTGGCAGCTCTCAGCTACTTCGAGGCCGCAAGAGATTTCCTTGCCCTGTTAGACTCAGCCCCTTCCCCAAAAAAGAAAGCTTTAGGAATTTTTTTAAAACAACAAGCCATCATCGATGTCTTTCTATCCGGACGCTCCAGTGCTGGGGGGAGGGCTCGACTAACTTTAAACTTCCCTTCCTAGCCCCAAGTGACTGCAGAACCGAATGTTTGCCTGAGACATGGTTCCAAATGAAAGGAACCCATGGAACAGACAGAAGGAATCGCTTTTATGCGAACGCACCGGTTCCTCCGAACCAGCCTGCTGAGAAATTGAATTTGTCCTTTTAATGTTGTTCCCAGAAAGGGGTTGATAAAAGTAACCCAATAGATAGGGCAACGCAGTTAAAGTCCTCGGGCAATATGTATCGCGAAAGAAGGAAGTCTGGCGAGGTTTCGGGTCTCAGTCCCTTTCTGTTGCGATCCCCTGGGTTATTCTGCACAGACGACGAGGCCCGTGGATTGCAGTATTGATGTCGTGTGAACGAAATCACTAACTCGTGGCCTGCAAGAATTTCAAGATAAAATAATTTTAAGAGAAAATGACTTTCGGCCCATTAAATTCTCTCATCTTCCGAATGCTGTAGTTCTTCATGCCTTAATTGTACCTTCGGCAAGATTTTGAAATAAACACCCTATTTAAAAAGGCATTACAAACCATTGGTTCAGATTTAAAACCTCATTTGGAGAAAGTGAGTAACAGAGAAGGTCATCAAACCCAAACTTCAGATGCTGATCAGCAGGTAAATTAACCCACTCACTAATTTTATTCAAATCAAGAAAACGTGTCCTAGAATCACAATGTGCATTTGAATGCTAAATAAAAACATTCATCTTGCGCATTTTTAAATATAATCCCAGGCATTTTGCTTCATTTGGGATTTTTAATTGGATTTACAATTTAAAATGTTCTTCTGGATTAACATGGTGAATGAGGAAAGTCATATTGGTATAGAACATCTTTTGTCAGAGTTTGTGCCTGTCGGATTTTGAAGATGCACTTCCACTGACTCAGTTAATAGAAATGTTGGTCTTGCAAAAATAGTGCCGTCACTCATCAAATAAAATGTTGGAAAAGATCAGCAGGTTTGGCAACATCTGTGGAGAAGAAATATTTCATGTTTTGGGTCAATGGTCTTCAGTTGAAACTGGGGAGAAATGAGAGCTCCCTCACTTTAAACAAATGCAGAATTGGAAAAGAGGAAGGGAGCAAATAACAAAAGTGGATAAACAAGAAAATCTCCAGATGCTGGGGACCAATGCAGTACACCAAAGTGCTGGATAAACACCCCAGGTCACACAATATCCATAGGAAGTCAGTTGTTGTTTTGGGCCTGAGCCCGAGACAAGAAAAGGGTTGTGATAGGTTGGACGGCCAACTTGATTGAAGAGCAAATAGTACTGGAACAATTACAGTAAATCAAAAGATACCTCTGTAATAACTCTAAAATGGTTTGAGATTTGTCTGGAAAAGAAATGGTGGCAGTGAACTCTGTATTGAGTTCCAAAAGTGGGAAGCACCTGATCAAAAGGTGGGAATGACTTCCTGACTTTGACTGGAACCTAACTGAGGTCAAGGACAAGGATCAAATGAACAAGGTGAATGAAATAGCAAGCAAATAGAGGCTCAAGGCCTTGCTTGCACACTGAATAGAAATGCTCAGCAAATGCCAACTTAATCTACTGTTAATCACTCCAAAACAGCAAAGAGTAACCAATAAAATCCGAATGCTAAACAGAAAACAGTGTAAGGTTCAGTATGAAAGTGTTTTCAAGATCTAGCTGCTATGAAGTTAGGATGTGCAAAGGCAGCTAGAGATATGTGAGGGAAGCAAGGGTGGGCGGGGGTTGGGATGGTATTAGTGTGATGAAGAGTAGACTGCGGCCCTGCAGAGAATGGTCCTTCAAAGTGGGGTAGGCTGAGATTTCCTCAGCAGTCCCACTCTAGAAGTGGAAGAAAAGGCTATGACTGTTCATTGAAAACAGACTTTTGCAGTTGGAAAGCGAGAACAAGGGAACACCAACCATTTTGGGAATGCATAAGTAGAACCATAGAACAATTGCAGCGCAGAAACAGGCCCCTTCAACCCTTCTAGTCTGTGCTAAACCACGTTTTCTTGCCTAGTCCCACTGACCTGCACTCAGTCCATAGCCCTACATACCTTTCTCATCCATATACCTGTCCAAATTTCCCTTAAATGTTAACATCGAGCCTGCATCGACTACTTCAGCAGGAAACCTGTTCCACACCCCCACCACTCTCTTCATAAGAAGTTCCCTGTCATATTCCCCCTAAACATTTCACCTTTCACCCTTAACCCATGTCATTTTGTTTGAATCTCACCTATCCTCAATGGAAAAAGCCTATCTACACTTACTCAGTCTATCCACCTCATAATTTTAAACACCTCTATCAAATCACCCCTCATTCTTCTATGCTCCAGGGAATCAAGTCCTAACCTGTTTAACCTTTCCCCTGAAGTTCAGACAACAACCTAATAAATCTCTGTGCTTTTTGTACCTTATTGATACTCTTCCTGTAGTTAGGTGACCAAAGATGCACACAATACTCCATATTTGGCCTTACCAATGTCTTGCACAACTTTAATGTAACACCTCAACCTCTGTACTCAATACTTTGATTTTTGAAGGCCAAAATGCCAAAAGCTTTCTTTACAACCCTATCACATGTGATGCTACTTTCAGGGAATTATGTATCTGTATTCCCAGATCCTTCTGTTCTACCTAACTCCTCAATGCCTAACCATTTACTGTGTATGTCCTTTCTTGGTTTGTTCTTCCAAAATGCAACTCCTCATACTTGTCTCCATTAAATTCCATCTGCCATTTTTCAATGTACTTTACCAGCTGGTCCAGATACCTCTGCAAGCTTTGAAAATCTTCTTTGCTGTCCACAACACCTCCAATCTTAGTGTCATCTGCAAACTTGCTGATCCAATTTACCATATTATCCAGATCATTGATATAGATGAGAAACAACAATGGTCCCAGCGTTGATCCCTGAGGCACACCACTAGTCATAGGCCTCCATTCTGAGAGGCAATCTTCCGCCACTACTCTCTGGCTTCTCCCGTTCAGTCATGTCAAATCCAGTTCACTGCTTCACCATGAATGCCTAGCATCTGAAACTTCTTGACTAATCTCCCACGTGTGACCTTGTCAAATGCCTTACTAAAGTCCATGTAGACAACATCCACAGCCTTTCGTTTGTCAACTTTCCTAGTAACCTCCTCAAAAAACTCTATAAGATTGGTTAAACACAATCTACCATGCATAAAGCCATGTTGATTATCCTGAATCAGTCCATGGCTATCCAAATAATTATATATCCGATCTCTTAGAACACCTTCTAATAATTTATCTACTACTGACATCAGGCTCACTGGCCTATAATTTCCAGGGTTACTTTTGGAGCCTTTTTAAAACAATGGAACCACATGAGCCACCCTCCAATCCTCCAGCAGTATGTCCATGCTAAGGACATTTGAATTATTTCTTTCAGACTCCCTACAATTTCTACACTAGCTTCCCTCCAGGTGTGAGGGAATGTCTTTGCTGCGTGCCCTGGGGATTTATCCACCCATATTCACTTTAAAACAGGAGCATTTCCTCCTCTTTCTTCATAGGTTCCGTGACCTCATGCTTGTTTTCTTTACTTCCCACAACTCTATGCCCTGACTGAATACAGGAAAAAAACCATATAAAATCTTCCCCCATCTCTTCTGGCTCCATATACAAAGCTGACCACTATAATCTTCAAGGTGACCAGTTCTGTCCCTTACTATCCTTTTGCTCTTAATATACCTGTAGAAACCCTTAGGATTTTCCTTCACATTGTCTGCCAAAGAAACCTCATGTCTTCTTTTAACCTTCCTGATTTTATTCTTTCTTTTTTGAATATTTTATTTAAAATTTTAATCCATGTAATTTGACACTGAGTCAATACTTAATTAAATTTAAAAGTTACAGTGATTACATGGTATTAACCCTTTCCCCCTTACCACCCTCCACCTACTGTAAAAGTTTTATAAAATATATAGTATCTATTGTTGTTATTATAAGAATTAAATAAAAAGAGAAAAGTATAAAGAAAAAATAATATCAATCTGGATTGCACAAAGGAGATATATAAATAAAAATACTATTTTAGGGAAGAAGATTATTACAGGTCTTAAAGAAATACATTCTTACCTACTTATCCCTAAACTTTGCATATACGGGCTCCAAATTTGTTCGAAAGTTGAATATTTATTCCTCAAATTATATGTAATTTTCTCCAAAGTATATAACTTTGAATTTCCGAATGCCATCTTTCCATACCCAAATGTGCATCTGATATCCAAATCACTGCAATACACTTCCTTGCCACCGTTAAAGCTATTTTCTTAAATTTGACTTGATAAAATGATAGTTTTAATTCAGGTCTTGTTCCTTCTATATTCCCCAATAAAAATAAATCTGGATTTTGTGGAATTACAATACCAATAATCTGTTCTAAAATCTTTCCTAAATGCATCCAAAAAGTTCTAACTTTAGAACATGACCAAGTAGAGTACAAATAGGTTCCTATTTCTTCACCACATCTAAAGCATTTACCTAATAAATCCAATTTTATTTTGTGCAATTTTTGCAATGTTAAATATAATTGATGTATATAATTATATTGAACTAAACTGCAAATAACATTTATAATATTCATCATACAGTCTTGACAATTTTGCCCATCTTTTCTCATCAATTGTAATATGTAAATCAACCTCCCATTTATGTATTCCCTTTTTATTAGTACCTGCTTGTAATAAAAAATCCATTGCAGAAATACATTTCTGAATATATCCTCTCCTGACAAGAACCTCCAACTCACTGCAAGCCGATACATTGTTGGACCTAATTTTTCCTGCAACTATCTCCTCAATTGATTTCTTTCTTGAGATATTTCTTGCATTTTTTATACTCCTCAAGTACTTCATCTTCTCCATGCTGCCTATACCTGTTATACACCTCTCTCTTCTTCTGAACCAGATCCCCAATATCCCTTGAAAACCAAGGTTCCCTGTACCTTCTAACCTTGCCTTTGATCCTGACAGGAACATACAAACTCTGTATTCTCAGAGTTTCACCTTAGAAAGTCCTCCACTTACCTCACACATCCTTGCTGTAAAACAATTTATCCCAATCCGCGTATTCTAGATCTTTTCTCATTTCCACAAATTTAGCCTTCCTCCAATTTAGAATCTCAACCCAAGGCCCAAACCTATCCTTCTCCATAATTAACTTGAAACAAATGGCATTATGATCATTGTTCCCCTACACATACTTCTGCCACCTGTCCTCTCTTGTTCCCTAATAGGAGATCCAGTATTGCATCCTCCCTAGTTGGTACCTCTATATGTGTTTAGAAAACTTTCCTGAACACATCTGACAAACTCTAAGCCCTTTTACAGTATGGAAGTCCCAGTCAATATGTGGAAAGTTAAAATATCCTACTATCACAACCTTGTTATTCCTGCAGCTGTCTGCTATCTCTCTACAGATTTGCTCCTCAAATTCTCTCTGACTATTGGACAGTCTACAATACAACCCCATGAGTGTTGTCATACCTTTCCTGTTCCTCAGCTCCATCCATATAGCCTCAATAGACAAGCCCTCTGGTGTGTCCTGCCTGAGCACCACTGCGATATTTTCTATGATGACCAAGCCATTCCTTCCCTTTTCATTCCCTCCATTCTATCGTGTCTAAAGCAACGGAAGCCAGGAACATTGGGGTGCCAGTTGTCCCCCTCCTGCAACCAAGTTTCACTAATGGCCACAATGTCATAATTCCACGTGCCTATCCATCCTCTAAACTCATCTGCCTTTCCTACAATACTCCTTGCATAGAAATAGATGCACCTGAGAACATTTCCACCATGTCCAACCCGCTGACTTCTAACAGTGCATGTAATTTTAACATTATCTTTTCCCTCCTCCACTCGTCCATCTGTTCTGGTGCTCTGGTTCTCCTCCCCCCTGCAAATCTAGTTTAAACCCACCGGAGAGCAAACATTCCTACAAGAATATTAGACTCCTTCTAGTTCAGATGCGAACTGTCCTGTCAGATCAGGTCCCACCTTCTCTGGAAAATAGCCCAATGATCTAGAAACCTGAAGGCCTTCCTCTTACACCATGTTTTTAGCCACGTGCTAAGCTGCATTATCCTCCTATTTCTAACCTCATCAGCTTATGGCACAGGTAGCAATCCTGAGATCACTACCCTGGAGGTCCTTTCCTTCAACCTAGTACCTAACTAACTCCCTGAACTCTCCTTGCAGGACCTCTTTACCATTGCTACCCATATTGTTGGTCCCCACACTTACCACGACATCTGGCTGCTCACCCTCCCACTTGAGAATGCTGTGAACTCTATCTGAGATATCTTGGACCCCGGTTCCAGGGAGGCAAAATAGCATCTGGGATATTCTATCTCCTACACAAAACCTCTTATCTGTCCCCCTAACTATGGAATCCCCTATCACTACAGCTCGCCTCTTTTCCTTCCTTCCCTTCTTAGCCACAGGATCAGTGTCCATGCCAGAGACCTGATCGCCGTGACTTGTGCCTGGTAAGTATACTTGTTATTCAGGAGAACACCCACAGGGGTGCCTTGAATGGCCTGCCTGTTCCCTTTTCCTCTTCGGTTACCTATCTACCCTCTTCCTGCCTCCTAGGTGTGATAGTGTCCCTTAACTCCTGTCAATCACATCCTCTGTGTCCCGAATGCTCCAGAGTTCATCCAACGCCAGCTCCAATTCCTTAACTTGGTTTTTCAAGAGCTGCAGCTGGATGCACTTCTCACAGATGAAGTCATCAGGGATACTGCTGACAAGCCACATCCTGCAAGAGGAGCATTCCCCTGCCTTGGCTGCCATATCCTTCCTCTCTCTCTCTCTCTCTCTCTCTCTCTCTCTCTCCCCCCCCCCTCCCTCCCCCCCCTCTTTCTTTATCTATCACCACAACTTTTGGATTTTCTATGTCTCTCTGCCCTAATATGCTGGTAATGTGGCTCCTGGGGGAGTTGAAAAACCAAATAAAAAAACCTGTGGCCAATTTCAAGAAAAACTTTGGGAAATTCCTCCCTGATTCCTTAATGGCAATCAAGCAGAGCTCCAGGAGATCATTGAAATTTGTGATACATTACCAGCACAACTTATTCCAATTCTAATTCTTATTCTGATTGCTAAAAGATCAAAAATTGAGCTTCCCTTCGATGCTACCCCGTGTGAGAAAAGGTTTTGAATTGGTTGAAGACCAATCAACTTTGGGTTGCTGAGGGGAAAAAAGAGAAAATCAGAAACACTGGTGTAGAAGGTATCTGAACAGATAATCAGATTGAGAAGTTGGAAAAATGAAATAAATCAGTACGAATTATAACAATGATGGCTGTTGAATGAATAGCTTGATTATTTTGTTGAGACAGCTTGAATTGAGGATTGCTTACTTAGAATTTGGGGGTTGAATGAGTGAAAAGTTTATTATTCTAGACATACTGATAAGTAAAATGTGCAGGTGAATGGAAAGTCTGATTTGCTGCAGTTTCTCAGGTACATACAACAGACTAACAACAATTTAAGTATAATTCTGATGACACTTGAGGCCAATGTGGGGATCATGAATGGGGCAAGTGGTGGCTGATGAGAATGGTGGCAGATGAGATGAACAGGTGAATAGATTCCTCACTACAAAGTTGCAAATCGACACAAGAGAGTAAATCAAAGTCTCTATGTGTTCTCATTGCATGGATTTAAGGTTTCTGACACCATAGCAAATAGTCCTTCTACACTTGAAGGGGCCATAGACTTGGAGTGGGTCTGAATGTTGCATTTTCCAAAGAAGTTTGAGCACATTATTGTAATCTTTTCCTCTGTCAGTTTTGTGATTTTGTTGGAAGCTTCCTCTCAGGAGCAAGGGGAGAGACCAGCAGTGGAAATGGATATGACGATGAGGTTGAAAGTGGAGGGACAAGGGGTGCAAATCTGAAGGAAAATAGATTAAAGTTTTCCTGTTATCAGAAGAAAGAACAATCAACACCAAAATAATCATCACTGTACAATAAAGGTGGAAGGATAGGACGTGAGTAGAGATGAAGAAGAATGACATGTTTTACATAAATAAGCAGGCAGGAAAGATCCATATAGTTTCCCCACTGTGGAATCTTTCATTAACAGAGAGCAAAGTCGATAAAAAATTGTTCAATGTAAAAACAAGTTCAATCGAGCAGAAGAGATGATTGTGAACTGGGCCTCCTTTCAAAGAAGCAGAGGACCTATGGACTGTACTGGTAAGAGACAGAGTTGTGGAGAGATTAAACGTATGATAAAAAGAAAACTAATAATGATTGTTTTCTGGCAATTATTGAAAGCGGTTGAACAACAAAAAAAGTTGCAAATCTGCAGAAGAGACTAAATCAAAGAGCAAAAAAAAAATTAGGTGCCCGAAATAAGTTCAGTGGATAAGATGATACTGAAATTAGAAGTTTACTCGGGGATCTAATTCTTTAAGAGGGAACGTTACAGTTTGGACATTGATCTGGTGCAATTCCATATTCAACGTCCAGATGGGCTATTGGATTTGGTGCAGGCTTTGAAATAGATGAAAGAAAGATTGGTGGCAGGGTGGTACAACACAGTGGCACGTTTAGTGCAACGGTTAGCACAATGCTGTTACAATGCCAGTTGTTCGAATCCTGTGCTGTCTGCAGGGAGTTTGTACGTTCTCCCTGTGTCTACTTGTGTTTTCTCTGGGTGCTCTAATTTCTTCCCATCGTTCAAAACCTACTGGGAGTTGTAGGTTAATTGGGTGGCAAGGGCTCGTGAGTCAAAATAGTCTGTTACTGTGCTGTCTGTTTAAATTTAACTCCAGAGATCTGGGTTCAATTCTGACCTCAACTGTTGTCTAGAATTTGTTTGTTCCACCTGTGAGAGTATGGATTACTCTTGGGAGCTTTGTTATCTTCAGGTTTTCTCCTTCATCCTAAAGACGAGGCGACTGGTAGATTAACTGGCTACTCTAAATTACCCCTAGATAGAATAGTGGCCCAAAAGCAGAAAGTCAGTTCTCTTGCATGTTCATTAATGAAGAGTGGCATAAAAGAAAAGTACAAAACTAAGAAATGTAGTACAGAGGAAGGGCACGGGAAAATGAGCATGATTCCTGTCTCTTAATTTTTAATTGTATTTCATGTTCATTAATGGGATAACCAATATCTAGAGAGTTCTGGAGCAATACAGCATGAAAACAGGCCCATATACCTAAAACTCATATACCAACCAAGTTGTCTACCCAAGCTAGTCCTATTTGTCTGCATTTGGCTCATGTCGCTCTAAAGGACTGGTTTCAACCTTCTTCTTTCCACTCACATAAGTAATCCCTATGCCATAGGTGCTCTCTGATTTGTAAGGGATTACTTAAGGTGATATGTGAGTGGGGAAAAAATGTTGAGAACTACTGCTACTGAAATGTTTTGCTTGAGAAAAGTCATTTTGGCCCATTTCCTTTGGAGTTCTGAAACCATGCATATAATGAGGTATGATTAAAACAGTGGTTTTCAAACTTTTTCTTTCCACTCCCTTATTAGTAATCCCTTACTAATCACAGAGCACCTATGGCATAGGGATTACCTTAAGGTAGTATGTGAATAGAAAGAAAAGGTTTGAAAACCACTGGTATAAAGCTTCCTTATCCAATACACCATTTTAAATGTCATAATTGTACCTGCTTCTACCACTTATTGTGAACATTCATTCAACATGGAAACGACTTATTTCTAGGTGACCTTGAATAGGTTGTGATGACATGCCATAATAGTTTTTCCTACCAACAGATTTATACAAAGGAGTGGGTGGGTAGAATCTTTTAGAGGATGGTTCAGAGTAAACCTCTTGCTGTGAATCAGAAGGCACATTAGATTTATTCTCCCAAAGGTTGCAAGTGAAAAAAGGTCAGTTTTACAACAGTTTGGTTCATGGTCACCTTTATTGATACTGGACCTTTTCTTTTTAAAATATATTTATTGAGTTCAATGTAAAAAAAAATACACACATATAGATCTATGCTGGAAAATACGAAAAGACAAAAAAATTGAACATTTCAAATAAAGCCCTGATTACACAGTTTGAATTGTGTTCACCCTTTCAAATAAAGCACATTATATCAAAATATTGAAAAATAAGGAAAAAGAGGGAAAAAAAGCCCCTAATAATCAAACCCCTCCCCTAAACAAAGCAAACTTGCATAGCGAATAAGAAAAGGAAACATAGGGACGACACTCGGAGACCAGACAGTGTTGCTCAGGAGGATCCAAACACCCTAATTCATTCAATTATAATAATACTCCATGAATGAGCCCCACGTCTTATAAAAATTATTTTTTTTTAAATATTTTATTTCAATTTATTTTACCAAACATGGAGGCAAATACAAAGTTAAAAATACAAGTGCACAAATGCATTCAATATTTAATTCATGCTGGCATTAACCCAGTCCCCCAACCCTTCCAAAATCTTTCTAAACTGGGACAGGACCAGAACATATGTATCAATGAAACATTGATCAATATCAGAATAAAACCACTTTTGAAATATGCATTCTGTGAACATCCTTAAATTGCAACAAACGATGTCGTGCACAAAATAAGGATTCAATAATTAAATTTAGAACAATATTCCACTCCTCATCTGGAAGTGACAAATCCAAGTCATGCTCCCAATCACTTTTAATCTTAACTAGAGAAACTTCTCAAATCCATCAATTTACCATAAATAATTGATATTCAGCCTCTATGAGTACCTTTTCCCCCTTTTTACTAAATTCATATCATTGTCATGGGATTATTTGTTCACTGATATGTGCACCATATCTATATCTATACTGCAATGCAATCTCTATTTTATTCTCTTTATATTCTCCCAGAGAATAACAAATATGATCAATTCTGAAGGATAGTCTTAAATATTACTAACCATTGTCATTATTTTAATAATCGAAGAGGTTGTAATCTTGGATACCAGCCATAATTGTCAAATAGCACAACTCTACAAAATATATTCTCTGGTATAAAGAGATGATAATATTGTCAATTACCTCTTTGCTCATTATCAAGTATTTTAAAATGGATGTGTTTTAATACATTATCTAAAACTCTTAAGCTGAACAAAGGTGGCAAGGTTAGTTTAGTGGTTAGTGCAACACTCCTGTAGTGCTAGCGACCTAGATTCAAATCCGATGCTGTAAGAAGTTTGTACATTCTCCCTGTGTCTGTGTGGGTTTCCTCTGGTTGTTCCAGTTTCCTCTTACCCTTCTAAAGCTACAGATTTAGTAGGTTAATTGGATGTAATTGGGCAGCACAAATTTGTCCTCTTATCGTGCTATATCTCTAAATTTAATTTGGTTACACATACTATCAAAGTTGAACTCGTACATCATTAAATCTTGTCAAATTCTTAGCTCAGTGCAAGTCAGATTTATTATCATGAACATGTCACAAAATTCATTGATGTGTAGCAGCAAAATCATAGAGCAAATATTGCTATAAATTACATTTTTTAAAATAAATAAATTAGTGCCAAAATAAGAGAAAACGAGGTAGTGTCTGTGATTTATTATCCATTCAGAAATCCAATGGCAGAGGGGGAGGAGCTATCCTTTTCCTGCTTCAGGCTCCTGTACCTCTTTCCTGGTGGTAGCAGTGTGAAGAGGGCATGGCCTGGGTGATGAAGGTCCTTGAGGAGAGGGGATGATTTCTTCAGACATTGCCTCTTGTAGATGGCCATGTTGGCGCTGGCTAAGTTCACTACTCTCTGTAGTCTTTTCCTGTCCTGTGCATTAGCATCTTCATACCAGAGAGTGATACAACCCATCAGAATGCTCTCCATGGTACCCTGGTACAAACACCTTTAGAATCTTTGGTGACACACCAAATCTCAAATTCCTTGATTATCATTGATGCTAATTGGATAAATGAAAGACCAGCAGAGAAAAATGATGCAGACTTTGCTACTCAAATACAGATTCAGATTTCAGATTTCTTGTCAGGGTACATACATGACCTCACATACACCCTGAGATTCCTTTTTCCTGCAGGGACAGCAGAATTACCATTAATTGGTAGTGCAAAACATAAACATGTAAACTATTAAAAGAACTAAACAGATAATGAATGTAAACAAAGTGCATAATGCAGAGAGAGCAAAAAGAAAAATCAATAAAGTGCACAAGTAAGAGTCCTAAAATGAGTCTTTGATTGAGTTTGTTGTTGAGGAGTCTGATGGTAGAGGGGAAGCAGCTGTTCTTGAACCTCGTGGTACAAGTCTTATGGCACCAATACCTCTTTCCTAATTGCAGCAGTGAGAACAGAGCAGGTGCTGGGTGGTGTGGATCTTTGATGATTGCTGATGCCCTCCGACAGCAGCGTTCCATATACATGTATTCAATAGCGGGGAGGGTTTTGCTTGTGACATCCTGGGCTGTGTCCACTATCTTTTGGAGGGCTTTATGCTCAGGGGTTTCCATACCAGACTGTGATGCAGCTGGTCAGCACACTTTCCACCACACTTCTGTAGAAATTTGCCAGGGGTTCTGGTGTCATACCAAATCTCCACAAGCTCCTGAGGAAGTAGAGGCACTTGCATGCTTTCTTCACAATGCCATTGGTATGATAGGTCCAGAAAAAGTCGTTTGAGATGGAGACTCCCAAGAACTTAAATTTGCTCACCCTCTCCACCTCTGATCCCCCAATGATCACTGGATTGTATACCCCTGGCTTTCCTTTCCTGAGGTCAACAATAAGCTCCTTAGTTTTGGTGACATTGAGTGTAAGGTTGTTGTTGGTGGACCATTCAGCCAAGTTTTCAATCTCCATCCTGCATGCTAACTCATCCCCTTCCTTTATACAACCCACTACTGGCAAACTGAAACAGATTTCTTTTCCCCCCCACCCCTCCCCCCGGCCCCCTGAAACAGATTTTAATGTGTAAATTATCTAGATGTCTGCAACAAGGTAGAGATGCCTTGCTGGGCGTTATTTTACTTGATGGTCAACCTGGCAAAAATGGGAACTTCCTCTTAACCTCACTGGAGTTTCAAGAAATTGTAGTGTTTGCAAATTTTTCTTTGGCTTGGCTTCGCGGATGAAGATTTATGGAGGGGTAATTGTAGTGTTTGCAAATTAAATGCCATTTAAACCTGCAGACAGTTTGGACTAATACCTGGCAGTACAAGTTATTTTTCAAATTAAGTTTTATATTCTTATAATATTCCTCAACTTATTGGTCACTTTACAGGAAGGTAAATTGTTCAGAAACCCCTCCATCTTTTTTCTCTTCAGTTTCCACTCCTTTTGAAAAGGTTATATCAGAACAAATGACTCACCATTTAAGCTGTTCTATACACCGAATCAACCGACAACATACCCAACAGTATTTAAAGATTTAAAAAAATCTTTTTTACTGTTTAGTTCTAACTATATATTTCCTAATTCCAGCTAAAATATAAACCAAGGAATAGGCACCATTAATGACAAATACAAATCAAATTGTCGTATTACAGCATTTAAAAAAGCTATCTGTATTCAATATTGATATCATTGTTTTTAGCTAGCAATGTATTTAAGCCATTACCCATTTGCAGTCAATTGATTGTCCAGAATTGATATATTCAATGACCAAAATTTAAAAAATGCATTCAAAATAACAGATGCTCTGGGTAATAATTCAATCTCCTGGCATTGGGACAATCATAAAAGTTCACTGCATCAGCCAGTGACATCCATGAATTAGGCCCCATCTTGTGCCTGTCCTCTTCATTATCAACATAGTCTCAGCTCTCCCCATGGGCTCCATCTATACAGTCTAGCGTCAGCTCTGTGCAGACTTTAAATGGTGGTTTATTCTAAAATATGCCAATAAAATTAAGACCTTTATAGGGTAATTTGGTATTAAAATATAGTTATAGCATCACTCCACTGGTAAGTGCCAGACTTGGGTGGTCATCTAATACAGTGGGTATAGTTTAAAACCTATATTTTAGGTGGAAATTCAGGGGTCGCCCTATACAGAATCGTCCTATACACCAGCATATTCAGAATTTTCATGTTAGTTGTGACAGCTTCGTTCTTGTCCAATCATTTCAATGCTGAATACCACAGGTTTTGTTTAGAAGCATTTTTCATCAAATTTAGTTTGATGCCGCAACTGAACATTTTATTTTCTATTTTTATAATATTTTAGATCTTTGAGTAAGTATTCTGATTAAATGCTCTGTGAAGGGAAAAAAAAGGCTCCTCGAAGACCTGGCCTGAATCCTGATCATGCCTAATTATAACATAATTAATCTTTATGTAGAGCACAGTATGAGCCCTTCAGCCCCTGATGTTGTGCCAACCTATATAAATCTTTATAATCTTATAAAAGACTGGAAAGGTATAGCCGCACAATTTATAAAGACTGTGGGAAAATCCTAGCAGCAATAGTGCACAATTTATAAAGACTGTGGGGAAGACCGATGGTGGACCTGCCCTCCCACAATTCTGTGCAGCAGGGAAAGGGCTGTATGCATGGAGCACTCATGGAGGGGTTTCTCTGCTGCATGGAATTCTGGGAGAGCAGATCCACCATCTTTCCTGCTGTGACTTTCCCATGGTCCTTTAGACATTTATAAAGGTTTGTATAGGTCAGCGAAGTTTATACCTTCTTAATCTTTTTGTTTCCTTCATGTTCCTGCAGTCAAGCAAAAACATAATCAATGTGTCACTAATTTATCCCAGGATAACCTATGTCCCTTTCAGACTGGGCTAATCGGCACACCTGTGTCCCAATTAAAGAACTTTCAGACTGGACCCTTAACCAGTAGATTGGCCATCAATTACTGGGATCAGGTGTCAGTGTGAAAGGGGCTAGTGGGGTAGAAGGCAAATGCATTGGTGGCATCATGGGTGAATCTAGGGTATGGAAGCCACGGCACATGCCCAATATAAAACTCCTGAGCCCAACAAAGAATCTCCATCTGACAAAAGAAGTTTGAGGTAAGGGTCTGATGTTCTTTAATGATGCTGTCACATTTTCCTTTCTGATGAAAATCAAGCCAGTGTCTGTGTCAACAAGTTAAACTGATTTGTAAGTGGCCGATTAAGAGACCGACTTTATCGACTCGTCTCATTGTAAAGCTAATTCTAGCCACGAATAGATCAACAAGTACATGTTAATGTTAGATCACAAGTCATTAGCAAAGCGCTAAGTCAAACTCCCAATTTAAAATTTCACGTCAGGAAGTTGCTCCACAGTTTTATATTTGCATGAATTTATACCTTGTGGCACTTGGGACAGCGGAGCTCCGCACAGTAGCGGCTATCCATCTGATAGCTAGTCTCCAGCACCCCTGCCCTCTCCCAAGCACTGGCAAGGTGGTTCAATGAGGAGCACAGCAGTGCCAGGAGAAGCAGCAATATCGGCGCAGCCAGGCCAACTTCATCCCCGCCACCGAGAATGACAGCGCTGCCTCCTAATGCTCCATCTGCCCCCACCAATTCTGACCTTCAGTAAACTATCTTGGAGAACTTATAAAGTCGCTGATCACCATGGTTTGGAAGGTAGGAGTGGGAGGGGGAGATTTCCTTAGCGGTCAGTGATCAGATGATGTGTAAGGGCTCATCAATTTCGCGTGGAATTTTAGCAAGTCCCCTCTGAGTGCCCCACTCTGACTTGAGTATTTCTTTTGTGGTTTTTTTTTCCCTTTCCCGGAAAAAGACATGTTGGAAAGAACATGGGAACAAACGTTTAATTCACATTCAAATGTGTAAAAGGTTTTTTGTTTGAGACTGAACCTACTGAAAACAAAAAGGACTGTTGTCATCGATTGTCCTCGAACAACAGGGTGATCTGGATTTGTCAACTTACACCTAAAGCTTGCATTTTACTTATTGCAATGTAAAGCCTTTTCTTGAGATACTTTGTTCATAATCACAATGTATATCTTAATATTAGAATATGTGGTGAAATTCTTACAAGGATATTTCACCTTTTTTGATATGTGACTCATATTCTGCATTGCATTATATAAAAGCTATATAATTAATTAATATCTAAACAAATATATACATTTAATATTTCTCTCTATCAAATTAATAAAAATGTTTTAAAAAGGACATAGGATTAGAGATTGTCCAATAAGAGACTACTAAGAGAAAGAAGAATGTCGGGATATCAATTAAACAATCATACCTATACTTTGTAAATATGGGCACCATATTTTCCAAAATACGTGATACTTATTCCTTAAATTGTATGTAATTTTCTCAAGAGGTCTGCAACTCCAAGCTTCTACATGCTATCTCTCCATTCCTAAATCCGTGTCTGATTTCTAAGTTATAGCAATGCATTATAGATATTTCTAAAGCAATTTTAACAAATTCCATTTGATACATAGTCAATTTTAATTAGGCCCGATTCCTCTAATGTCATCTACTAGAAATAGCATTGGATCCTGTGGGAATACAACTCCTGATATTTGTTCCAATAAATTACCCACTTCCAACCAAAAAGCTTCAACTTTAGGACACTGCCAAGTAGAATGCAAAAATCTACCCACTTCATGTCCACATCTAAAACACAAATCTGATAAAGTATGTTTCAATCTATTTAATTTTTGCAGAGTTAAATATAACTGATGAATAAAATTCTATTGTACCAGCCTATAATATTACATTTATTATACTTTACATACTTTCTCTAGATAAATCCTTCCAAATATGTTCATCTGTTTGCCTATTCAAATCTACTTCCCATCTCTGCCTTGATTTATTGGACCCCTACTTTAGAGGCTCTCCTTTGGAACAAATTATATATAACCAAAATAAATTTCTTCATATTAATATTATGAATCAATAACTCCACCTCTGATTCACTTGGCAATAACAAATCCAGACTGAATTTATCACATCAAAAAATTCTTAATTTGATAAAAGAAAGTATTAATGGGAACCCTAAACTTCTCCTTCGTTTGCTCAAAAGTAATAAATTTCCCAGCTTCAAAACAATCCTCAATTGTCTTAATATCCTGACGATGCCAAACCCTTAAAAGTTGACTCTCCATAGATAATGAAATGTCTATTTTGAAATAAAGGTGTTCTTCTTGACAATAACTCCCTCCCACCGATTTCTTTATCAATCTTATTCCAAAGCTCAATTAAATGCTTCAAAATAGGGGTATTTCTACCCGTTGTTAACAACCTCAAATAGTTAAACACTGTTTTCCTTTCATAAATTATGTTGACTGCTCTGTTTTCAAGGTGTTCTGTTCTCATTAGGAATTTGGCTGGTATTTACCTGTCTTCTCTTTTCATGGAGCAATAATGATCACATTTTGTATCCTCCAATTCACAGAAATAGTAGCAGAATCTGTAGAACTTTAGAAGATGATAATAATGTCTAAAGTCGCTTATATGCAAATTCTGGAATATTGTTAGGTCCTTGGAATTTCTCAACTTGAAAGTTTACAAAAATCTCTAGTAATATTTTTGACTAATACTTAATTGAATCAGTTCCTTGTTCTTATTAGACCTTTGATTCTCTAATATATCAAGGAAGATTTGTGTGTCTTCTGAGAAGATAGATGCAAAGCAATTGTTAAATTCTTCTGTCACATCCCCCATAATAAATTATCCACTTTATTACCTTGTTATAAATCAGGCAATTTTACTATCCACCCAGTGGTATTCAATATAGGGCAATATTGAGCTAAGGTAGTGGGTGACATTCAGCAGGAATTTTCCTTCCCTCTGTGCGATTTAAATTTTGTTTAATAATCACTCTGATTTCTAGTTTCTCAATGACCCATGGATTCAGTCATCAGCCTTAATACATCGATAATACTGATAAGCTTTGGGATCATGATTTAAAAATAAAAGTTAGAGCCTGGCTTTCCAGAAACTCTCCTACATCCAAAAGTTGATATACATTTGGAATTCTGGATCAAGTAATTAGTTACACTGTGCCAAATGCTAATTTTAACTTTGAAAGATCTTAGACTATCAATATTAAGGTAATGTAACAAAAACAGTTACATGGAGTTAGATTAGAAATCAAGTGAAAAAGGACTGAATAATGGAATGGGCAAAGAAGACTGAATGGTTTATACTTCATCCATTTTTGGAGGTAAGTGTCAAATTTTGTGGAATAACGATGCTCGAACAACACCATGGGACAATTACCCATATTAAGGATGCCATATAACTAATTTCTTTTAGTGATTTCAAACTACAATAAAATCCCCATTATCCAGAATTCAATTCACTGGCAACTCAAACAACCGGCATTAAAAAAAAAAAGACCTCGTGGAAATAAATAAATAGTAAAATTGAATGAGACTGGGTGGATGGACCCCATGGGGGAGCACTGAGACTTTGTTCGACATGTGCAGGTTTGCCCTGCTGAACTCGCAATCGCATGCATTCTCTTTGCTGTCGCCACTTGCGCGGAAGTGAGTTGGGTTGTCAGCTTGAGGAAGGTTCACTGAGAGCCTGACCAGGAACCAGGAGGTGAGTCGGGTTGCCTTGGTGAAGATGGGACAAAACATTCAGCAGCGAAGGACCTCAGTCATACCCCGCCTGCATCAGCTGTTTGAATAAAGTTTCAATAGTGTTTCAATAAAGTTGCATTGGGATGAAATGGTGGCACCCAAGATGAAGTGCCAGCTGATGCAGATCATTACTGATACTGTTGGGGTCTCCCTATCTTGCCTACTCAGAGTCATTACTTTTATTCGTATCATGTCTATTAGTAATGCTTTATCTTTAAACTTGGGGGAGGGTGTTAATTATGTCAGCGGCATGGTTAGCCTGGTGACTAGCACAACGCAGTGAAAAATTTAAATTTTGTAAGTTCAGGGAAGTACTTGATTAACGTGAACTTTATGTAATTAAAGTCGACAACACTGATTTTTTTTTCAAATTACATTTTGCACTGCCTTTTTACTTTTAAATGGTGTAAAACTTAATGCAGGCGTGTTAGTTAGGCATTGGAAGAGTGAGTCTTAGTCAACTGGAATATTCTCATCTCCGGCATTCCACAATCCCCATGGGTGCCAGATAATGGGGATTTTACTGTATTAGATTGTCAATGCGTTTAATTAAATAATTTCATCATGTACCTAGGTTTCAATTATGTTAGTTACCTTATTATAAATGAGTATCTAGACAAACACATAATACCCTCTTTTCACAAGTTACAAGGCAGCAGATGAAAATAGCAACACATTATAGACAGACCTAATACACCCTATTCAAATTTATGAACAGTACTGACCGACAATTCTTTAAATTACAACAAGTAAAATGCTGAATACTTTAAAGCAGCTTTGCAAGTTACAGCATTGTATTAACACTGGTAGGTTATGTCTCCAGAATGGAGGACCATCGCCTTCCCAAGATCGTGTTATATGGCGAGCTCTCCACTGGCCATCGTGTCAGAGGTGCACCAAAGAAGAGGTACAAGGACTGCCTAAAGAAATCTCTGGGTGCCTGCCCCATTGACCACCGCCAGTGGGCTGATCTCGCCTCAAACCGTGCATCTTGGCGCCTCACAGTTTGGCGGGCAGCAACCTCCTTTGAAGAAGACCGCAGAGCCCACCTCACTGACAAAAGGCAAAGGAGGAAAAACCCAACACCCAAACCCAACCAACCAATTTTCCCCTGCAGCCGCTGCAACCGTGTCTGCCTGTCCCGCATCGGACTTGTCAGCCACAAACGAGCCTGCAGCTGACATGGAAATTACCCCTCCATAAATCTTCGTCCGCGAAGCCAAGCCAAAGAAAGAATCAATTTGTATCATACTTCATAGCTGAAGGCAAAGTGCCCATTGCGATTACTATCCTTTGGTTGTGAGCTCCTAAGTTGAATTATCTGAGTAAGAGGAGAATTTTTTTTCTTTTCTTTGGCTTGGCTTCGCGGACGAAGATTTATGGAGGGGGTAATGTCCACGTCAACTGCAGGCTCGTTTGTGGCTGACAAGTCCGATGCGGGACAGGCAGACACGGTTGCAGCGGCTGCAGGGGAAAATTGGTTGGTTGGGGTTGGGTGTTGGGTTTTTCCTCCTTAGTTCAATAATAAAAGACGAGACCCTTTAGAACTAGGGCTCCTGATGTTTTGGTTGAAGTAAACACTACAAGCTGCATATCCTTTGTAATGCTTATTGCTGGATCTTGTGGTACAATACATCTTTCCAGGAACATAATACGGTTATGTGTGTCTTGTTAGAGTGTTTATTAAATTTGTGTCACGTAGAGAAAGTATTGCAAGTTATCAGAGGAATATTTTTTCACCTGTCTGAAAATGAGGCTTGTACCTTTTAAAGAGATTAAAGGATTAAGTGCATGACTGGATAGATAAATGTTTAATTTGTGATTAACTGTTGTCTTGAAGATTCTGCTAGAACAGCAATACAGAATTACAAATTTCAGTTTATTGGTACAGCATGAAAGCAACAAAACACCTGCACCGACTGAAACTAAGATCTAGAGACAGAATTTTAGTTTACTATCTGGTCAAAAACAAAACAGCAAGCCAGATTGACCCGCAACATATTTCAACGCCACTTGTAAATGAGCTGCTGTCATACACGCTAGCATTTCCAGAATTTCCACATCAGGCCACGTACATACAAGGTAGAAGCAGGATATTATTGACTTCTGTCTCCCAGCTTGGGAGGTAGAGCTACGTTTATTCAATTAAAATTGCCAATATTAAGTCTTTATCCTGTAAATGGACCTGGCAGCAAATGAAAGGCAAAGAAGCCACAGATACCTAGAAACTAGCTATTGCATGAAAATGAAACTGGCACATAATTGTGTACCTATATTTTCAGTTATTTAAAATCTGGTGATTAACTAAACATTCTAATGGAAAAAGGGTTGTGATTTATGATTGATCATTTCAGCTTCATTAATAACACTTCAATTTTGCCATTTATCCCCAATTTTAAGGAATAGCAAGGATTTTAAGTAAATGCTTTAAAAATTTATATTCTAGATTACTGCCTGATTATTCTAGTTCAGAGAAGATTTTGTATTGCATCCATGGAGAGAATAGATAGTTGGTGTTCCAGGTTGTGATAGATTTTTTGAAAAAGGAACTGACCTGAAACACTGAGTGTCCATTCCTCTCAGTACATGCTACCTGACCTGATTCAATGGGCTGTTCAACAGGCTGATTCAACAGGCTGTTCCCTGTGCAGTAATAATTCTGTGAATTTGTTTTATTTGTAGGCCCTGCCTTTCAGTAAAGATTATGCTGCATTTGTGCATTTGGGCAATCATTTCAAAAGCCCAAGATTGAAATTGAGTGCAGGTTCCAGAGTTTCCACTGTCCCAAATCAGTTCACACACAAGTCAAGGTTAAAAAGGCAAAGCAACTTCAGTGCCAACCAGTAAACCGACAAAGAAAAATCACAATTATTGGTCATAAGATGTGAATGTTTTCGTTTGGAAGTTACTTGTGTCAAATAAATTATACTTTTTTTGTTCTACATTTGTTTGAGTCTCTTTAACTTCTCTCCAACTGCCTACCACAACTATTATCCTGTGTATAAAGAGCATTCCCTGTATCAAGGTTTGATTCTGGTTTACATCAACCAGTCTGGGTCTTACTGAGTATTTCAGTAATTTTTATAATCATGTCTTTCAATCTGCCTGTTAAGTAACATGCTGTTCAGATGAAGAGAAAGATTGGCAAACTAATGACAAGGCACACCAATTTTAAACTAGTTTTCCTTTTTGTTGGTTGCTTGAGTCTGCCAGATTCTTGAATTCCGGATAACAGGGGTTTTAATGTATCTTTATCTGGTCACTGTGAGAATATTGGCTGCTTATTTACAATATTTGAAAGTTTCTCCTGCTTAAAAAGGACATAAGTGGATGTTTAACGATTTGGAGCGCCTCAAAAATTATTATATAAATATAAGATATTCTCATTATCCAATCTTTTTGCATAGCTTTTAGTTTGCCACAGTAAGTCACCAGATTTTTAAGAAATAACTTGATAATAACTGAACCTCCCATTTTACAACTTGAACACAATTTGCATTGTCCTGAAGAGAGCAGGAAGCTTATTGAAATGAAATTCAATGTGTGTGTGTGTGTGTGTGTGTGTGTGTGTGTGTGTGTGTGTGTGTGTGTGTGTGTGTGTGTGTGTGTGTGTGTGTGTGTGTGTGTGTGTGTGTGTGTGTGTGTGTGTGTGTGTGTGTGTGTGTGTGTGTGTGTGTGTAAAGTCTGTCTATATGTATGTTTGTAGATGTATATGCGTGTATGCATATGCTATATATAAAGTCTGTCCTTATGTATATAGTGTATGTTTGTAGATGTATGTTTTATATTATATATAAAGTCTGTCTATATGTATATTGTGTACTTGTAGATGTATATGTGTGTATATACACTATATATAAAGTCTGTCTATATGCATATAGTGTATGTTTGTAGATGTATATGTGTTTATATATTATATATAAAGTCTGTCTATATGTATATAGTGTATTTATTGATGCATATGTGTGTGTATATACTATAAAGACTGTCTATATGTATATAGTGTATTTTTAGATATATATGCGTGTATAAAGTCTGCCTATATGTATATAGTGTATGTTTGTAGATGTATATTATTATCTATAAAGCCTGTCTATATATATATAGTGTGTTTGTAGATGTATGTATATATGTATATTGTGTATATGTATATAGTGTAGTATGTGTATGTATATATTGTATATGTATATTGTGTATATGTATATAGTGTAGTATGTGTATGTATATATTGTATATGTATATTGTGTGTATGTATATAGAGTATGTTTGTATATGTGTATGTATATACTATATATATGTATATACTATATATGTGTATATGTGTATTTAAGTAAAATGTGTGTGTGTCTGCAAAATCCTTGAAGTGTTGGCCAGTTCCAGAAAGAATGTTATCTGTTGCCTTGGACCAGAAGGCATAGTTCAAAACAAAAGGTTGGCCATTTAGGATTGAGAGAAGAAAAATGTGTTCATTAGGAGGGTGGTGAACCTTTGCAATTCTCAATCTGGGAGGACTATGGAGACTCCACCATTGCATTCATTCAAAACATTTTAAAAATTAAGTGATATGGAGACAGCACTGGAAAGGGATGCCAAGGCAGATGAAGCAAATGAATGGTCAGAGCAGGTTCAATGGGCTGGATGGCCCACACCTGAATGCTTTTCGTACATTTGTAAATTGATCAAAAGTTTGCTGAGGGTGTAGCAGACTTTGTGCTAATTATAACAAAGAAATTACTCTTAAAAGTATAACCTTTAAAGTATCTAGCAATTTTATGTGAAACAAGTTTGGAAATGCATCACATTTTAGGATGAACTTCAAACGAAAGCTAATTCATGATGTTAAATTCCAGCCTGGCCAAATGGTGCAGCTATTGGGACAAAAAGGAGATTGATCTGTTCATAAAGAAACACAGAAGTTGCAGATGTTAGCATCTTGAGCACTGAATTGCTTGAAGAACACAGCGGGTCAGTCAGCAATCATGGGTAGAAATGGTTAGTCATTGTTGTGCGTTGGCTCCTTTTATCAAGACTAAGATAAAGATAAAAAAGGTGAAAGGGCGAAAAGAAGCTGGGAGAGGCCCAGAGGTGATAGGATATAGGTCAGAATGTTTGAGAAGTGGAGATGCAGGTAGAAGGAGAGACCACGAGGAAGGGGAAGAGAGGAAGAAAAGTTAGAGAGTGGTGGGAGATGTAAATACAGGAATATGTAAAGAAGAGATGGAATTGGGTGGGGGTTACCTAAAATTGGAAAATATTCATGTTCACGCCATGAGGTTTAAAGCTCTTCAGAAGGAATATAATGTGTTGTTCCACAAGTTTACGTTTGAACTCATCTTGATGATGAGAACAAGGAATGATTGGGAGATTTAAAATGATTGGCTCAAGGATAGAACCACAAACAGAGCAGAAGTGAAGCCGAACACCCACATGGTGCAGAGGGACATTTAGTAGAGAACCTTTAACATGCAGCTGATAAGTAAAACCTTTACTGAACAAGTCAGAAATGACTTGGATGCTCACCTCAAAATGAGAATATATGTAAGCATCATCTGCAAACTAGCTCAAAAAATGAGGTTGCTGTAACCTTATTTCTGGAGTAGAAAAGATGCAGGGCAATCAAATTTTCCAGGATCTCATGGTAAACCATCATCTTGCAAATGTTGAGTATCAGGCTAATCCTATCTAATGATGATCTGTCGTTTGACCTCTGAACGTGAATGCTTGTGGATGACCTTGGTTCTGGAGAGTGGTTGCAATGGGTTGAACAGCATCCCAGTGAAGATTAGTTTTTTATGATTGTTATGTGATAACTAAGAAAAGTGCAGCACCACCAAGTATGCATGGCTTTAATTGAACTCACACGTGTTTCGAATCTAGTAATTCGCAGAGACTGTGGATAGTTAGGATAAGGTAGGGTATTTAATTTGAGGGTAGACTTAATTTGAGATGTACAAAATTTTGAGAGGTGATAGAGGAGTTGCCTATAACAAAGTTGTAAACCAGGTTTACAATAATTTGTGGAAGGATTAGGAAGATGAGAACATTTTTTTTGTCTTAATGGGTGATGGGATTTCATCTATTAAACCAAAATTAGGATTCATTAACTTAAACATGGCAGACACAAACCTTTGTCGTATTTAGAGAACCGAGATGGGTAATTGTAGAGTCGTGATCACAAGTCAACAAATCAAGTGGCATGGACAAGGAGAGTGAATGGTGCTTATGTTCAAATTGTCTCTGCTAATTCTGTGATTCTACATGCAATATGCAAATTGGAAACTCATAAATGAATTAAAATCCCAACATTACAACATTAACACAAGTAGAATGTCATGGTGAGCATCTTTCACCCACGGACATTGTCCTAAAGGAACCTAACCCCCTTTCCTTAAAAGGACTACTGAAACAATTTAAAAGGGATGCTCCACCTGGTCCCAGTATAATCTTACAAGCATCTCCTTTGTGATCACCTCCTAATTGTTTCACCTGATGTTGTATCTGGCATGGATCACATTGGATAAGGAATATCATTCTGTGTTGCTTTTCTCTCATGGGTAATTGTGCAAATCTAAGTGAGATTTGACCATTAAAATGTTTGGACATCTCACATTGCTATTGGCAAAAGTCTCAGTCCCTGTTGATCATTAACTCTAATAGTCTATAAAGCCTGTTCTGAAATACTAATTTATATATAAATATATGTTATAAAAAATATGTTATTCAAAATTTAAGCAACTGGCAGCCTCAAGCAACCAGCAAAAAAAAAAGCAGAAAATGAATAGGTAAAAGATACAGAAGTTTAAAAAAGGCATGCTATTAGTTCACCAATCACACAACACGTAATCGTAAGCAACTGTAAAAATCACTTATCTGGCATATACCATTCCCCATAGGTGCTGGTTATCAAGGATTTTAGTGTATTACATTGATGTCAAGGAAACTAAATTAATGCTAATAATAAAGCTGTTGTAAAACTGCAGCCTTAACAAAACATTTGATTGGCTTCTATTGATTATATGTATTGAATTATTTGATAGAACAACACTTGCAAAGAATTACTTGACTATATGTTTTAGTCAGTTGAAAAAATAAACAATCACACTAATAAAGTGAGGAGTCCCAATTTTAAGGATTCAAGGAAAGCTTAATTTCATGCATCAGGATTAGATGCACCAAGTTTTCCCAGGAAACATTCACTATGTGTGTATGATGTCAAACTGACCTTTGAGCACACAGCTGCGATCACCTTATTGTCTTGGAGACAGGTGTCTGATTTGTGCAAAGCAAATTGTGCGGAAATTCTGCACATTAGGCTTCCAAGGTAAAACTGTCCCCAGACAGAAAATAAACATTTAGCATTTGAAAGTATACAAGAGAAAAAAAAATCCCTAATTGATCCCAGTTAGAAATTGATCTTGTTATCATTTCTCAATATCTAATGCAGTGGAATCAAGTTTGAAAAGGTGCTTTTGCCATACTTCAAGTAAATACTTTATAGCTCTATATTCAGATTAAAAATGTATCTTATTGATTTCTCAAACCACAACCTTTAAGCAAGCTCACATTTGTTAGAGGAAATCCTTAGTAAACTATTGTCCTGTAATTACTACCTCTTCCCAATGGAGGTGCCATAGTCAAATTCATAGATGGAGCAACAGTGCGACAAGTTTACATAGCCAGTGAATATCCGCAATGAATCTTCATGCTGATCACACTGGTGAACTCATCCTGTCTTTGAGGAAAAAAAAGACATATTTTTCCACATCTACACTGACATTGCCTGTTTTGACCAATTCTTTGCTTTCAATTGTCAGATTTCATAGCAATTATTATTCAAAAATAAAATAATGTTATCAAGACTGCCTGTTTCCACTTCTGTAACATTGATGGACTCTGCTTAGCTCCTGTTGTTACCTTAACCCTGGCATTCCCAATAGTCTCGTGACATACTTCCTTTATCATCTGTTCTGGTTCTTTAATTCGTAAAACTTTTAAATTGATTTGCCTTCAGTTGTCCAAGATCTAGATTATGCATCCCTTCCCTAATCCCTGCTGTGAAGATTTCTTCCCAAAATCAAAATAACAATTATCACCCAAAAACTCTTGAAGGTACATTGCCATCAGTGATCTTATCGAGACAATATGCAGGAGGCACCTGCAGGAAGAAGATGGTAGAAGCACATCTTTCAGAAAGGAAATCCAGCAAATGACAAGCATATAAATGATGATTGTTTGACAGTCAAGATTTTTCCTGATCCTTTGGGTAAATGACCCTATATTTAAGATTCAGGATTCTTTTATTGT
Source organism: Narcine bancroftii (assembly GCF_036971445.1). Classification (NCBI taxonomy): domain Eukaryota; kingdom Metazoa; phylum Chordata; class Chondrichthyes; order Torpediniformes; family Narcinidae; genus Narcine; species Narcine bancroftii. The sequence continues at coordinate 11,907,521 of NC_091474.1, read as the reverse complement.
CATGTAATAGTTCAGAACATGTAATATTATACGAAATTGGCTTCTGCCTGCCGTAAGGCAGTCAAAGAGTCACTATTGGTGTCACCGTGCACCCCTTACAGCAGAAGAGAAAGAGAAGCAAAGAGTCCCTTTTGAGTCACTGAGTGTCCATGGATTCACTTCCAGTGTTCCTGCAGTCTCTGTACCTGCACAGACCCTTGATCGATTCATCGGGCTCCAAATCCAAACCTCTGATACAATCAGGAAGCCTTCAGAAGCTGTTCTTGCTCTCAGCACTCTCTTAAATCCTGGCTTCAACACCTGGTTCCCATGAGCCAGTTTCCAGCAGCCTACAGGCCAGCCTGTGTGGGACCCTCGCTTGTCTTCCACTGTGGTCACTGTCCTGTGGGGTTGTCTCCTTCTCAGCAGGGAGTGTTCTCCCCATTGCTGGTGACCAGTGCCAGTCTGTTGCTTCCCTCGGTGTCTGGAATCTCTCGAGGCTATTGCCCAGTACATATTGGGCACAGACACCAAGGTTGCGGGAAAACTATCGGCTCCTCTAAAAGGCCGTTTAACACATGTATGGAGCTGCTGGCATTAGGATTGGACAGTTGCACCATACAGAGCAGCACTGAATCTCTGATCTCCGCTCTCCCAGGTCCACACCAAGAGCAACACTGCCTTTACAACAGCTCCGGCAACATCGTAATTCTTTTGCCTCTTTTAAATGGCCAATATGTCTTTCGCTGCTATTAGTGAATATGTACCAACACGTGGCCTAATTGATCTTGACAACAGTCCTAATTTATTCCCAAAATAGATGCTTCATCGTCTTGAGGAACATTAACGCAGGAATTAGCAGTGCCTAATTACTTGAAGAATGGCACCAATGGAAGAACAGATATGGGCAAGACCAATGCCAATGTTATTGTTTTAACCTGCATATGTATGGAATGGCTGTGTGGTCACAATCACGAAAGCAGGAAATGCAAAGAAACTTGACAATTATCCAGTTTAAACAAATGAGACTTAAATCTTGTCTTGAACCTTGGTTGAATTCTTATTTACCTGATTGTAGTCAAAGCAATCAGGATTTTTTTTAACCATTTCCTCTTTTATAAAATTTTAAAAAATTTTTCACACTGTGAACCATATCAATCAAAATACATACAAACATTTCCTTCTTAAATATACACAGTGGCATTTTCTCCCCTTTTTCTCCCCTACCTTCCCACCCCCCCTCCCAACCCATTAAACGTTCAACATATACAATACAATAAACCCATTAAACAATGTCATCACACAATGAAAAATAAACAAGAAAATTGTGTCATCTACTTTTACACACTGGATCAAGTCATTTTGTCTTCTTATCATTTTAGGGGGTGGAGGTCCGAGGCAAGCCCTCTCTGTTATGTTCCATGTACGGCTCCCAAATTTGTTCAGAAATGTAACCTTGAAGTCCTTGTCTCATCTAAATTCGACTCGAACTTGCTTACCAGTTTATCCAAAAATAAATGTTTTTCATATGCTCAAAGTCATTTCACATCAATTATAATGTTCCCCAATTTTTATATTTTTTTCTAGATAAAATTAAAAGGGTTGTCTTCCACTTCCTGCATGGCCATATTGTTGTTCCTTGTATCGCCATGCCTTCAAAGCTTCTCGATTTTTCTCTGCATACTTTTTTCTCCTTCAGTGCTGGCCGTCATGCCAGCATTCACCTTAGCCTCACCTTCTTAAATTCATTTCCTGCCATACCAAAATCAGCAAATCTCCTTTATGACCTTCCTCTTAAAGCTAAGGTCTTCAATTGATCTGCTTTTGCCTGATTATGCTCATGTTTTATTTTGTAGTGATTTATTATGCCATGTTTTACTGTTGTGGTAATGTTTTAAGTCATTTGTGCAAAAATTTAATGTTATGCATTTATTTTTTTTGGGGGGGGGTTCTGCCCTTTTTGTGTTTGGGGGAAACTGTTTTAATGAACAGAAAATGAAGGTTTGAGTAAGAGAAAAGATATGTAATAATTCTGGAATAAGTTAGGAAAGGTAATATATTATTGAGTTTTCCATTTATTGAGATGTTCTAAGGGATAGAAGTGCCTGATTCTCTAGGCCAGTGCCGTGGATGGTCAGGGAGACTGGGTGCGGTGATGAAGCTTGGGTACAAGTGCACTGAAGCATTGCCTTGTGTACATTTGAATAGCATTGAAAGTTTTCTGGAATTATGCTGCAGGGTGATGCCAAATGCATTTGAGGACAGAAAACTGTTAAGATGGCATCTAAATCATCTTTTAAAGAATCATGCCATCTCCCGTTTTCCCCCTACCCCTCCCCCCCAAACCACACCATCACTTTTATTATCTTCCCACCAATTTAGTCTTCATAAATTTAACACATATCTGCTTATTGAAATTAGTGGCCAGAAAATTGGAGGTTTGGAGTGCAAAATTTCCAGATTTTTCACTTCAGCCACAATCAGACCTTAATAATTTTATATTAATTGATGATTTCAGGCGATTGTTTATTTCTTATGTCAATAAATAAAACTTGCCCAAAAGATATTTTTGGCAAAATTAATTCCAGTTTTTTTCAAAGACTTTTCGTGGGTAGAAAGCAAACTACTAAATATTTACAAAAGGGGATATATACATGTTGGAAATATTCATGCTTGGGTATTGAAATGATCGAAAGCTCTTTCCGATTACTGTGGAGTAATCTTGTCATAATTTGAAAGAAGATGAGGACTAAATAAAATTTTAATCAAGGTATATATAAAGGAGAATTTAATAGCTAAACTCTACTTCTGGTCCTTGTTTTTGTCTTAGTTTGTTCAAAATTTTGCATGTTAGAAATACATTTTTATTACATAAAGATAAGTTTATAGTTAGGTTGGTATTTCAACGAACTATGGTGATAAAGGTTGATATCACCTGTTCATTTTATTGCTCCCAAGATATTATTCGGTATTTTCAAAATGACATGGTGTCAGTTATGAAGTCTATTATAAAATCAAAAGTGTGAAAGCCTGTGTGTACAAATTGATCACAATGTACAATTTCTAAAAATAGCCATATTTAAAGAGTGAGGCACCAGATCATAGCAAGACAAAATGATTTAATCTTTGTCACATTGACCTTTGCAGAATATCTATTATGTATCTGTCTGCATCCTCTTCTTTTCTCTCTCTATCTTCTCTTTCACTCTCTCTTCTCTCTCCCCTTCCCCTCCCCTCCCATTTTTGAGAATTGTTCTGGCTTTGTAATCTGCTTAAAGCAGTTATGGCAAAAGGTTTACATTATTTGTAAATGTTTAAATGCTATGTGAATTATTTTGTTTTCTGCACCTTTGTTTCCATTTGCAATGCTTTGAATGTTAAGTTTTGAAGGGTTTCAGCGTTGATTTCATCTGTGAAGGAATCTTAACTCCAATTAACTGAATTCAGCACTTTGCGCCAAGCTGCTGGAGAACGATATAACTTGAGAATTATGTTAATGAAAAGTAATGTGATGACTGAATGATTTACCTCATAAATCTGCTAATTTTCAGTCTTTACTTAATCTTCACATTTGAATATTGTTTTCACCTACACCCAAATTGACCAGAGGCTAAATTCACTTAACCAAGTATTTTAACTCGATAGTCATTAAATATTTGTGTTCAGTGAACAGGTTTAAAACAATTACATATCATTGAATCCTGCATGTTTATTGCAAATTTGGTTTATCTACCATTTGATAAATTTGAAATACTATTTTTGGGATCACATCATTGCTACATTTTGGGGACACCAAGACTAGTCACCAGCAAGATATAGTTGACTGTATAGTGCAGCTCAAGTTACCGGTCAAAAACCAGACAAGCCTTTATCATTATTTTAAATGGAAAATGAATCCATTGACTGCTCTATTTTCATGGAATAGGATCAGACAAATTAGATGTCATGTATTTGCTGTCGTTGGCAGATGCGCCAAATTAGGTTTGCTACAGTTATTATGTTTCTCAGTTCTATTGCAGTCCGAAATGTGTAATGAGTGTCTGTTTATAATATTAATAATTTATTGTTGCTAATGTGAACACACCAGTCATGTACAGTTGACGATGTTTATGAAAGCATTGCTGTTGGTGAACGTTGTAATGTGCTTTGACAGACTGGAGATGGAGTCACAGCTAAGGAGAGCATTTCCCTGAAACGCGTAGCTGTGGTGGAGGATTTCTTCAACATTATTTATTCGATGCATGTGGAAACAGGAGCAGAGACTGGGAGATTAGCAAAACATGCTGGACAAAAGCGGACTTATAAAGCGGTAAGCTAAGTATTTTTCACTAATTATTTATCTTCAAAAAAATTCCCCCTTTGCCTGTAATCTGGCTCTTGTGTAGTATTTACCATGTTTTTTTAATCTTGAATGTGAAATATAAATAATTTCCAAATTTGTTTTGATCATAAAGTAATTTACTCACATTAAATATTATAACAATGTAACTGGTAGTTACAAGCAGCTGAATACAAATTGTACTCCTTGCCATGAAGTACTCTTGCCAGATTGAATTGACTTGTGAATTATGTGTTTCATGTTTGGAGGAAGCTTGATTTCCATATAATCTGAAAGCCAGATTCTAAAACATTCATACAATAAAACAAATCAATGTCTCTGAACACATCAATCTTTGATTTGGATAATAATGGGAAGAGTAACACACGATACTGTCCCTATTCTAATCAAGTCTAATTGTGATGGAGGCAGTTTTTGTTTTGAAATTCAACCACTTAGAAATGTCTATTAGACTGCACACTTTTCCTCTGTAAACCCATTAGAGCTGTCCTGAAAATAGCCACATCAAATTTACAATTTGCATTTGGAAAGTGTGGCCTTTTTTAAACTCTTGCTAGAGTCCTGATCAATCCTATTTGTCTATGGAATTCATAGTTGAATGGTTTATAAGGTGGAAAACAAAGTCTGAATTTAAAAAAAACACTCAGGACAAAACAAATGTGTATTGTCGTGAGAAAGAAATGTAAGATTTTGATGAAGGAATTTGTTCCAAGGGATTCTGCTCTCGAAGCTGGATTACCCATTAGAAATTTTGTGAACCATCCCTGGCAGCGTTAAACAAAGTCACAAATAGTCCCAGTAAAATTAAATTGTTGAGTAGGTTTCCATAGGTTTGTTTATTTTTCACACTATGAACCATATTAACCAAAATACACACAAACATTTCCCTCTTGAATATACACAGTGTCATTTTCTCCCCTTTTTCCCCCTCCCATCCCTCCCTCCTTCCCAACCCCCTCCCCACCCACTCAACGTTCCACATATACAATACAATAAACCCATTAAACAATGTCATCACACAATGAAAATAAACAAGAAAATTGTGTCATCTACTTTTACACACTGGGTCAGTTCATTTCGTCTTCACCTTCTGTCATTTTAGGGGGTGGAGGTACGTGGTAGGCCCTCTCTGTTGTGCTCCATGTATGGTTCCCAAATTTGTTTGAATACTGTGATGCTATTTCTTAAATTATATGTTATTTTTTCCAATGGAATACATTTATTCATTTTTATGTACCATTGCTGTACTCTCAGGCTATCTTCTGATTTCCAGGTTGACATTACATATATTTTTTGCTACAGCTAAGGCTATCATAATAAATCTTTTCTGTGCTTCATCCAAATCGAGGCCAAGTTCTTTACTTCTTATATTACTTAGAAGAAAGATCTCTGAAATTTTTGGTATGTTATTTTTTGTGATTTTATTTAATACCTGATTTAGATCTTCCCAAAACTTTTCCACTTTCACATGCCCAAATTGCATGTACTGTTGTTCTCGTCTCCTTCTTACAGCGAAAACATCTATCTGATACTGTTGGATCCCATTTATTTAACTTTTGGGGCGTGGTGTATAGCCTGTGTAACCAATTATATTGTATCCTGCATAACCTCGTATTTATTGTATTTCTCATAGTTCCGGAGCATAGCTTTTCCCATGTTTCATTCTTTATCTTTATGCTTAGATCTTGTTCCCACTTTTGTTTGGGTTTACAGCTTATTTCATCGTTCTCTTTCTCTTGCAGTTTGATGTACATATTTGTCATAAATTTTTAAATTATCATTGTGTCTGTAATCATATATTCAAAACTGCTTCCTTCTGGAAACCTCAGCCTGCTTCCCAATTTGTCCTTCAAGTAGGTTTTCAGTTGGTGGTATGCAAACATTGTACCGTGAGTTATACCATATTTGTACTTCATTTGTTCAAAAGATAATAATTTATTTTGGTTTCCATAGGTTGATGCAACGTCATGTGGTGAAGGGCCTGTCCTGTGCAGTAATGTTCTGTGTTTTTTAAAAAAAAACAAATATGAATTTTGATAAAACAAGATCAGTAATGGGTTCAAAACACATTTCCTGGCAAATTGGTAGCCTTTTTGGCTTCTGTGCTGAATAAAACACCAGCAGACATTGTAGATCAATAAAAGTTGATTTAACTTGTTGGCTCGTTCTAAATACCAGCTTGCTTGGCCTTCTACTTTGACCTTGAGAAAACCCTGGCCCAAATCCCAGAGAGAGACAAACTGATCCTTCGAGGTGACTTCAATGCCAACACACAATCCTCTGGAAAGGTATGAGTGGCAAGGAGGAAGTAGGGAAAGCCAAGTGGACAGACTTTTCCTCTTCACAAAATCTTTTCATAACTAACATCTGCTTTGCTAGAGAGAGAACAAGAATTTCTGGTCCTGATATCATCTTCATTGGACAAGTGAAAGATTGTGAGGATGTCTTCACCTGCTCTGTTACTTCAATCATCATAACTTCAAAATAAATTGAAGCCAAGGAATCACAGCCAAAAGATAATTAATATTGAATAACTCAAGGACTCAATAAAAGCAGGCTCTTCTCAGACAGCATTCCACAGACAATCCAACTAATAGGAGCCCCTGTGTGCTACAAAACTTAGATTGTCCTTAAACTCAACATAATTAACTGTGAAGGTTGCTAGAGAATGAGCCTTATTCTAAAATTTGCAAAACCAAGATCCTTTCCCAACCTAGCCCATCTTCTAGCAATGTCCCATGATAAGGAAGGTACAAAATCAGACCTTGGAAAAACGCAGAGCAGCTTCCAGATCAACAGCCACCCCTCTCTGCACCATGCCTTTGCTGCACCAGCAATGTCTTTGGCTATGTGAGGAAAAGAATGTTTGAAGACCAAGATCTCAAATCCAGTAGAAAGGTCTACCAGGCACCAGTGAGGCTTGCAATTATAATTCTGAGACTACCTGATGTAGACACTTCAAAGTACACTCTACAAAATTCTCCAGATGTACTGACAAAATGTGAATAAATGCTAGCTTCGGACCACACCAACATCCCCACCATTTGGGCTAGAATTACTCAGCCAGCTTCAGGTTGGCCATGTCATTCACAGATATTGTACTAGTAACAGTCAACCTGTTGTGAACTCTGTCATGACAAGCAGATGAAGGAAATAAATAAATCAATTTTGCTGAACTAATTAAATCTGAAGAAAAACCAACAAAACTAAAATTTAAAAAAAACTACCACACTACTGTAATCTGAGTGTGGAACAGTGAGCAGTTATGAAATTTCTATTTCATGGTTATTTCCAAGTATTTACCAAGCAAACACACATAACTGTTCAGTTCAGCTTTGCATTGATCACTTTCCACTGTTTTGCAAATGGAAATAATTATCTGCACAGCACTGTCCACCTTAATGCATGTTGTTTTTAAATTAATCATCTTCTTATTTGTGGGATTAAGTGCTTCCCTGTATTAAACTTACAAGAGTTAAGTCGAACTGGTTTAAAACTGAACAGACTTTGTAAGGGCAATGTTTTTACTGGCAAAGTCTACATAATTAATTAAGTCTGATTAAATAATTAATGCAATGCATTCATCTGATGGCCTGCTGAGAACTGATTCACTGCAATTTAGACCAGCTGCTTTTGAAATAATAGTAAATTATAGGATTTGAATGGAATAAGTTTCAGTTTATTGTCACCTACACCAAAGTGCAGTGAGAATGTTTGTTTTATGAGCTGTCCAGCTAGTCAACCCAGCAAGTAAGAGTATAAAATTACAGTGATTAGTTAGAAAAAAGCAGAAGCAACATTATCAGACTTCTGAATGAATGTCATGTGAGTAAAATAATGGTGGAAAAAAAATGTCCTTGAATCTGATGGTGCATGACCTAGATACTCTTCTCCCTGACAGATGGAGGGTGAAGAGTTTGTGGCTGGAGGGGGATGAATGTTTTAATATGTTGGGTGCGAGCAGGAAATATGGAAAGAATGGAAGGTGGGAAGGTTTATGTGATGGTATGAGCTGTTTTATTTTCTCTCTCTGCAGTTCCTTGGGCAAAGTTGCTCCCATGATGCACCCTGACAAGATACTTTTGATAGTGTGCCTGTAGAAGTTGTTGGGAAAAAGAATAAACAATTACAAATGATCAGATTTTTAAAAAAAAATATTTTTCTGTCACTCTAATGGAAATGTTAAAAATCATTAACAAACTGCAGTCACTGCTATACTGCCTCACATCCCAAAGATTTGGTTTTGACTCTGACCTTGTACATCCTGTGTGGGGTTTGCACATTGTCCTTGTGTTTGGTTATTTTGGCTTATTCTGAACATTCCAAATACTTGTTGGTAGGTTAATTGTTGAAATTAACTGACATCTTTCATGTAATTGGCAAAAACAATCAAAGGAGACTTGATATTGCATATGAATTGCAGGGATACAAGGGAAATAGGAGGAGTGGGATTACTCTGCTGGGAGACTACATGGATACAATAAGAGAAGAGGCCTTTTATTAGGTATTCAAAACTAAGATGCTGAAGATTTGAAATCATAATACAAAATAAACCATATAACCATTTACGGAGCGGAAACAGGCCATGTTGGCCTTTTGAGTATAATGAGCTAAATTTTCAAATTTAGTTAGCTTTCCTCGCATGTATGGAGGATTTCAGTCCTTAAGAAAAAAAAGCACCACATTGAAACTTTAGGGGAAGAATTTGCATTCATATATGTTTATTCTTGTTAGCACTGACAGGGATAATAGGGGAGTTTAGGACAAAACCTGAGGCAAGCAAATGCTAGAAAATGATAAATCAGCCACGTTAACTTGCTCTTGATCTGTAACTGCGCTATCCCAATAATTAGAGATTCAAGAACATGCAGAATGAGATTGAAACGGAGAGTGTAGAGGAGAGCAAACATTTCCAATGACCTGGACGGTTCATTTTAGTGGACAATCACATTGATGCGATGTCAAGGAAACCCATCGATACCTCTGCTTTCTTAGAAGACCAATGAGTTTTGGCATAGAGTACCGGATGGATGGGAGGACACAGTCTCATTAAGGGACCTAGCCCAAGCCAGATCAGGCGCAGCAGTGCCTTTAACCCAACCTCCCTCTATTCCTTCTCCCTCATGTCATGTGTTTGAACAGAGGGACCGGCACCACCCCACCAGCTCAGGCCAGTCTGTCGACAACACCGTTGGGGAATTGAGCGAAGCAGTGGCGGCACCCGGCGATAGGACTCCGGTGACCCCAATCCCAGCGCCATGGCAGTCACACTGGATGGTCAGGCCCCCTGACTGGTACAGCCACTAACCTCCATCCACCCTGGGGTCGGTTCTCAAAGAAGGGGTGAATGTGATAGTACAGATTCTATCACCAATGTGTATATGTACAGATGGTAGTGTAGGATGACTGTGATTGGCTGAGAGTGTAGCCACACCTACTGGCAGGTCTTAAAGGATTGCTCCGAGCCAGACCAGGTCATTCTGGACTGGTCGACCTACTTGTGATATGCTCCAGTCTTTTCAAAATTTATTTTAGTTAATAAAATTGTAATGCGCGTCGAAAGAACCAAAGACTTGTTGATCCAAACCAAGGCTTTTATTAACTAAAAGACTGGAGCATATCACAAGTAGGTTGACCAGTCCAGAATAACCTGGTCTGGCTAGGAGAAATCCTTTAAGACCTGCCAGTAGGTGTGGCTACACTCTCAGCCAATCACAGTCATCCTACACTACCATCTGTACATATGTACATATACACATTGGTGATAGAATCTGTACTATCACAGGCATGTCCTTCAACATCGACAGGTCTCCACTGAAAGCATACTTGCTGGATTCGTCATAGCATGGTACGGGAGCTACTGTGCCCAAAATTGGAAGAAACCACAGAAAGTGGTGAATGCAGCTCAGAACATCACACAAACTTCCTTCCCTTCCATGGGCTCCATCTATATCTCTTCCTGAGGAAGATTCAAGATTCTTTATTGTCATGTAATAGTATGGAAATGTAATATTACATGAAGTTTTCTTCTGCCTGCCGTAAGGCAAAGAGTCAGCATGAGTGTCACCTGGTGCCCCTCACAATAAGAGAAAAAGAGTCCCTTCAGAGTTGCTGAGTGTCCATGGATTCACCTCCAGCACTCCCTCTGCAGCTGTACAGACTCCTATTCAATCAATCAGCAACCCAGGCTCTAGATCCAAACCTCCGACACAATCAGGAAGTCTTCAGTGCCCAAGGCCCATTGGGAGCTTTTCTTGCCCTCAGCACCCTCTCGAATCTCAACTCTGATACCTGTTCCCATGAGCCAGTCACCAGCAGCCCGCAAGTTACCTGCAGCCTGTGTTGGTCCCCCAGCCATTGAGCCCCTTGCTGGTCCGCTGCCATGTTCTCCTTCTCTGTAGGATCCCTCAGCTGCTGAGGTCCTCGCTAACCCACTGCTGAGGTTGCTGTCCTGTAGGATCATCTCCTCTGCATCTCTTTCTCAGTGGGGGGGGGGGTTTCTCCCCATTACTGATGCCTTGCACCAGTCTGATGCAACCCCTCGTGCCACTGTCGAGCACAGGCTTGGGCACAGATGTCTGAAGTTGCAGTATTTCAATTAAAAACTACTCCAGCAGTGCTGCCATTTTTTTAAAAGACCGACTACATCCTGAAGGACCAATCACACTCTGGCACATTCTCTTCTCTCCTCCCCTTCCATCAGGAGACCATTCAAGAGGGTGAAATAGTACACCAACAGACTTAAAGACAGTTTCTTCTCTGCAGCCATTAGACACCTGAATGAATCCCATGTAGACATGAGTGTTGATCTGTTAGAATATATCAGGTATAATGTGACAAATGGACTTGAAACTTTTGAGAAAATAGAGGGACTCAATGTTCAGACAGCATCCTTGGCAAGATTTCAGGCTGGGATTATTTTTGAAACTGGTGGGAACAAACCTAAAAAGGAGGCAGCAGAATTCTGGAGAAATTAACATTTAATTTAACATTTAAGAGGTGGACTACATTGGGTGTATTGGGATTGAGTGAAACTCCCTTATTTCTCAAGCCCCCCCCCCCCCCCCCCACTCATGCTGTGGATGCTGCTTCACCCACTAAATGCCTCCAGCTTCTCTGTTTATCCCAATTATTAAATTACAGTACAACTCCGATTATCCGAAATAGACAGGAGCAAGCCTACAGACCATAGGGCTCATCTACTGAGGCTATATGGGTGGAGCTGAGGAACGGGAAAGGTATGACAACACTCATGGGGTTGTATTATATATAGACTGTCCAATAGAAAATTGGAGGAGCAAATCTTTAGAGAAATAGCAGACAGCTGCAGGAAACAAGATTGTGATAGTATATTTTAACTTTCCACATATTGACTGGGACTCCCATACTGTAAAAGGGTTGGATTACTTGGAGTTTGTCAAATGTATTCAAGAAAGTTTTATATATCGTATTCAAGAAAGTTTTATATATCAATATATAGAGGTACCAACTAGAGAGAGTGCAGTACTAGATCTCTTATTAGGGAACAAGACAACGTATGTGGAGGGGAACAGTGATCATAATGCCATTTGTTTCAAGTTAATTATGGAGAAGGAGAGGTTTGGGCCTTGGGTTGAGATTCTAAATTGGAGAAAGGCTCATTTTTGACGAAATGAAAACGGATCTAGAATTTGTGGATTGGGATAAATCGTTTTTGGGCAAAGTTATGTGAGGTAAGTGGATGACCTTCAAAGGTAAAAATTTTGAGAGTACAGAGTTTGTATGTTCCTGTCAGGATTAAAGGCTGTGAGAACAGATAGGAAACCTTCGTTTTCAAGGGATATTGGGGATCTGGTTCAGGCTTATAGAAAATGTAAGATAAATCTCAAGAAAGAAATCAGGAAGGCTAAAAGAAGACATGAGGTTGCTTTGGCAGACAATGTGAAGGAAAATCGTAATGGTTTCTACAGGCATATTAAGAGCAAAAGGACAGTAAGGAACAAAGTTTGTACCCTTGAAAATCAGAGTGGTTGGCTTTGTATGGACTCAAAAGAGATGGGAGAGATCTTAAATGTTTTTTTCATCAGTATGCACTCAGGAAAAGGGTACAGATTCATGGCAAGTAAGAAAAACAAGCAGTGAGGTCATGGAACTTATACAGATTAAAGAGAAGGAAGTGTTTGCTGTCCTAAAGCAAATAAAGGTGGATAAATCTCCAGGGCCTGACAAGATATTCCCTCAGACTCTGAGAGAGACTAGTGTAGAAATTGTAGGGGCTCTGGCAGAAATATTTAAAATGTCCTTAGCCACAGATGTAGTGCCAGAGGATTGGAGGCTCCAAAAGTAACCCGGAAATTATAGACTGGTGAGCCTGACGTCAGAAGTAGTCAAATTATTGGAAGGTGTTCTAAGAGATCGGATATTCAATTATTTGGATAGCCATTGACTGATTATGGATAGTCAACATGGCTTTGTGCATGGTAGATTGTGTTTAATCAATCTAATAGAGTTTTTCGAGGAGGTTAACAGGAACGTTGACAAAGGAAAGATTGTGGATGTTGTCTACATGGACTTTAGTAAGGCCTTTGACAAGGACCCACTTGGGAGGTTAGTCAGAAAGGTTCAGACACTAGGTATTCATGGTGAAGTAGTGAACTGGATTTGACAATGGCTGAACGGGAGAAGCCAGAGAGTAGTGATGGTTGATTGCTTCTCAGACTGGAGGCCTGTGTCTAGTGATGTGCCTCAGGGATCAATGCTGGGACCATTGTTGTTTGTCATCTATATCAATGATCTGGATGATAATGTAGTAAATTGGATCAGCAAGCTTGCAGATGACATTAAGATTGGAGGTGTTATGGACAGCGAAGAAGGTTTTCAAAGTTTGCAGAGAGAAATGGACCAGTTGGAAAAATGGGCTGAAAAAAGGCATATGGAATTTAATGCAGACAAGTGTGAGGTGTTTCATTTTTTTAAGGACATTCCAAGAAAGGCCATATACAGTAAATAGTTGGCCACCATGAAGTGAGGAGTGTGGTAGAACAGAGGGATATGGGAATACAGATACATAATTTTCTGAAAGTGGCGATATAGGTGGATAGAGTGTACAGAGAGCTTTTGGCATATTGGCCTTCATAAATCAAAGTATTGAGTACAGGAGTTGGGAAGCTATGTTAAAGTTGTACAAGACATTGTTGACGCCAAATTTGGAGTATTCTGTGCAGTTTTGGTCATCTAACTACTGGAAAGATATCAATAAGATAGAAAGAGTGCAGATAAGATTTGCTAGGATGTTGCCTGGACTTCAGGAACTGAGTTACGGGGAAAAGTTATACAGGTTGTGACTTTATTCCCTGGAGCATAAAAGAATGAGAGGAGATTTGATAGAGGTATTTAAAATTATGAGGGGGAAAGACAGAGTAAATGTAGATAGGATTTTTCCACTGAGGGTAGGTAAGATATAAATCAGAGGACATGTGTTAGGAATGAAAGGGGAAAATTTTAGGGGGAACGTGACAGGGAACTTCTTCATGAAGAGAGTGGTGGGGGTGTGGAACGAGCTTCCAGCTGAAGTGGTGATTGCGGGCTCAATTTTAACATTTAAGAGGAATTTTGACAGGTACATGGATGGGAGAGGTATGGAGGGTGCAGCTCAGTGGGACTAGGCAAAAAAATAAGGTTTAGCACAGACTCGAAGGCAGTGCTATAGTCTTCTATGGGTCTATGGTTCTAAGGATTGCTTGGTACTGTTTTTCCGAAAGTACTGTTTTTCACACATTTAAAGGAATTCCAGAGTACTGTGATGTCTACTGTTTCTTATCCTAATTTTTGAATATCCTGAACTCTCCAAATAAATCCTCTTTCAAAATACTAACATTCTAATGAACATTTCATTCTTGAGGCCCAACAGAAATACTGCTCGACCTGTCATTATGTTGATTGTGTAGACATTACTTTGTATTATTGATAAGACCTAAATGAACCTGATCAGAGGATATATGTGATGAAGGATGTTTGTTTATTTGTCAATATATACAAATATTGTTATTATTTTCCATGTACATAAGGATTAAAAAACCCTTAGTTATTTTTGATTTCACTTTGTTGGGAAAAATTCTTTTAAATCATTTTCACTGTGAATTATTTTATAGATATATCATTTGACAATGAAATAATTAATGCACAGTTTGAGTTACTCTACTAAATAGCTGCTATAGCCACCGTGATTTTGTGTTCAAAATAATTGATTGCCTTTCAAGTATAAAAGCACCTAAGATCAGTCTAGTTGATTACATACAGCAGCGTTGTATCAGCAATACACAAAATGATGACACCCTGTTCTTCCAATTATCTAAAAATTGTGATAATTTAACATTATACTTATTAATTATTTAAAATATTTCATTGTATCCTGTATATTGCTGAAATAAGTATGTAATGGTTTCTACAGGCATATTAAGGGCAAAAGGACAGTAAGGAACAAAGTTGGTACCCTTGAAGATCAGAGTGGTTGGCTTTGTATGGACTCAAAAGAGATGGGAGAGATCTTAAATGTTTTTTTCATCAGTATGCACTCAGGAAAAGGGTACAGATTCATGAATCTGTACAGAAGTATGAATCAAGGGCACTTTTCTCACTGCTGTTTTCTTCTGTGTCGTTACATGATGTGGAACAGTGGTGGTACATACATCAAATCAATTCTTATACCACCTTGTGTTAAAGATGGGTTTGGACATCTATTACAAAAGGTGATGTGAGAGCCATCTAATTAAAGTTTCATTCTTCAGTTTCTCATCAAGGAAGCATAGCACATCTAACCAAGATAATCCAAATCGGTATTGGGGAAATGTTATTTACCAACTCAAAGAAATTTTAAAAAACCCTTTTTCAGGAGTTTTCATCTTGTCAAATGAACGGTAGCACGGGCAATACACTTTGCACCTCATAGGTCTGCAAAGCCAAAAGTTAAATATGTCATCTTCTGAAAATCAGAATGAGAAATTGGGGGATGGAATATTCTGTGATAAAAGTAGTTTAGTTATTTTAGATCCCATTTAATTGTCTATGACCAACATTGCACACTTGTTTTGGACACACATCAAATTGGAATATATAGGATTCAATGGGTGAGAAATCGGTCTCCTATGATAGCTAATCGTAAACATTCAAGAGTATTCATTAACTTCAGTGGTTCTGATGTGAGGAAGTGAATCCAGTTGAAAATGGATACCTTTTCCCTGATGCCTAATGATCAAGGATGCATTTCTTCTAAAACATTTAGTTAAGGTACCTCATAGACAATGGCTGAATTTCTAGACCATATTTTGGTATCTATTATTCCATATACGTGAAAGTATATAATACACCTGGCACAAAATGTTAAAAAGTACTCAGTCCAAGGAAGGTAGTTAAAATTTACATTATGGTGATTGTTCACGTTCCTTCGTTCAAGCTGAATGTCACATGTCTCTTTGTTTCTTTTAAATACTGCTAGGATCTGTCCATTTCTGAGCAAAGTACTATTTTTCCTGTGATATAACCAGCAGGAGGCCATGCCTGGAAAATGTGATTATCAAAGGTGTTCATAAATTTGAAAGAAACGTGTTTAAATTATCTATCCAAAAAGAGTGAAGCTGTTTCAATGTGCTTTAAATGAAAAAGAAAAATGCACTTTCATCTGTAGCATTTTGTAAAAACTTAATTCAAATGTGGTTCTCAGTTTAAAAATAAACTGAATCTCCTGATTGTGTTCAGCTGTTTTAAAAGGAACTACAAGCAGATAACCATTCTCATGGAAGCAAGTCCTGGACTTGTGCATGCCTACTCTAAATCCAGGACTTCAGGTATCTAACAGTATCTTCTTTTGTGAAGTCCAGATCAATTATGCTTGAGAAATTTGCCCTCCAATTCTATGAAAGGCTATCACTGGAATGGAGAAGGTAAGTTATTTTACCTTTTAAAGAAATAATTGATCTTGACTTCATGTGGTTAAGCAAAACTGCACATTCACACACAAGTTTGGAACTTGCTTTCATGGGAATAGTTTACCCCTTCAGAGATGTAACTGCTCAGAAGGGGTTTTCATTAACTTTTTTTTCTAAAATTTTAATTTGAAAAACTTTTAATTATTTCTGAACGTAGAGACATTTTTAAAATCAGCTTCACAATTTTGATTGAGTTATTAAAGTTTCTTCAGTAACATGCAAGAAGAAAAGAGTTTAACAGAGCCCAAACTTCCAACCCTAGCATTAATTTGGTGTATTTAATTTTAATTTAGAAAGACAGCATGGTAACAGCCCATTTCAGCCCACGAGTCCATGCCACCCAATTTACACCCCATTAACCTATACCCCCAGTACAATTTTTTCAAAATAATTTGTTGGGCCATTTTAGGGCGAGTCTTCAAAGCTTTGCCATCTAAAGCCATTTCATCAATGAGACTTGAGGGTGAAGAGGGCCAACAAAATCAGCCCTCCATATCCCAGCCAGCTGGTGAGTGGAGGTGAGCAAAGACAGATGACTCCAATTAGACAGCCAGGTCAATTAATATCTTACCCAGAATATTCTGCATTTCCTCTTGATGAATGCCATGAATGATTAAATTGAAATTAATTATCAACAACATTTTATTTTTAAAGTAGGTTTCCAATAATAATGAGTAGAATTTTTACCATAAGGGTCCAGTTCAGATATTTGTTTACACATTTTTTCTGAATGTTAACTATAAATCATATGGTAGGACTATTTAGATTATTTCCAAGGATGATCTTGGTTTCTGTGGCAACCATCAACTGGTGAAATCTTTATATAATGATAACACTTTTATACGAACATTAACACTTAATGATGACACAGAGGAAGTCATGAAGTGACAGATGTTTAATAAGCTTGAAAGGTTTCTCTTTTGTCCTTTGCTATTGTATGCCTTCAATTGGAGATTGTGTTTGTAAATCAAATGGCAGTTTCATCCTAACTGGAATATTCTCCATTTCTCAAAATCAGATAGCTGAAACGTATGCATTCCTCCCAAGAGAAGCAGTGACAAGGTTTCTAATGAGCTGCACTGAATGTCAAAAACGAATGCACATAAACCCAAATGGTGTGGACTCAAAAGGTAAATATTGAAGGTTACTGAACCTGGTAAATTTCTGCAGGAGTAGTTTTATTCCTGATAACTGGAAACAATCATCAAGCAGTTTATTTTGTACATTTTTCAGAAAATGAAAGGCCTTCGTCACTGACTGGGATGATAGATTATAATATGCCCATTACTGCCACATACCTGAAGCAGATGAAACTCCAATTTATGTGTGGACCTCAAGAACTGGTAGGTTTGACAAAATACAAATATTTCATACTTTATAGTCTGATTTCTTTGGTGTAGATGATTTTTTTTTTAAATCTCATTTCTGCAACCTTTTCAGATTGATGTTCTTTATGAACCTTGATTAAAATGCAAATAACTACAAGGAAATTAAAATATCCTGATCAAGAACTTTCCATGGTTTATAAATGTGTGTTTTTAAAAAACCACCAACTTCCATCAAAACAAATTTGTTAGAAGTTCACATTCCTGTTTCTTTTGCCCCATTTGCACTATCTGTAGCCACCTCACAATTATTTTCACTGATGTACTTTAACATTGAATATTCTAATTCTTTTCCTTTAATTATTTTATTGGTTTTTATAATAGAGTAAAATACAACATCACGTATGTATATATATCAAAATAAAACTTCAAACACTATAAACTCAGTCCCCCCTATTAACACCCACCTAATCTACTCTCGCAAATAAAAAAGAAAACTAACCAAAAATAAAATCTGAGCATCTTATCCTGAGGGTTACATATTCTTTGTAGCTTTTGATTCATACTATGAATCAAAAAACAAAGGGAAGACTACATCTTATCTGAAAGAGTGAATACATCGAATCACATTAAAAACATTTATATCAAATTAAAATAAGACATAAAAGGTTAAAATTTCACCAATGAATCAAATACACGATATCTAATTTCTTTTCTAAATTTAAACAGGACATAATATGAGAGAACCATTGAAACAATATTGGAGGACTTGAGTCTTTCCATTTGAATAAGATGGCTCTTCCAGCCAACAATGTAGAGATGGCCACAACATGTTGTGCATGTACAGAAAAACTCCTTATGTCTGGTTCAATAACCCCAAAAAGAGCAGTAATATATCTAAAATTAGGTAGGGCCATACCTCCATATTTTTTCAATTTTTATATATGAAATTTACTAATTCTAGAGTTTTTGTTCTTCCAAATAAAGGAAGAAATTTTTGAATCAATATTATATATAAAAAAAAAAGACCAGGATGAAAACTGGAAACACTTGAAATATTTAAATTTAGGTAATATTATCATTTTAACTGCATTAATATGATCTATTAGAGATAATGATAGAGACCATCTAGAAAAAGACTATCACACATACTCAAATTAAAGAGAAAAATTGAGTCTATATAAATCTTTAAAACGTTTAGCAATTTTAACCCCTAAGTATGTGAATTATCTCTGATAATCTTTAATGGAACTTGAGTGTAGATAGGAACCTGCATATTAATCAGAAAAAGTTCACTTTTATGAAGATTAATTTATATCCAAAGAACAAGCTGAATTGAAAAAAAAACACAGATAACATAGCCGGGATAGATCTTTCAGGGTCTGAAATATAAACTAATGGATCATTTGCACACAAAGAAACCTTATGAGTTATTCTGTTTCTGACAATCCCTTGAGCCTCATGAATGTCTCTAAGGCAGTGATTCTCAACCTTTTTCTTTCCACTCACATACCACTTTAAGTATTCCCTATGCCATAGGTGCTCTGTGATTAGTAAGGAATTGCTTAAGAGGGTATGTGGGTGGAAAGAAAAAGTTTGAAAACCACTAGTTTAATCGTACCTAATTGACTCGTTACGTGCATGGTTTCATAACTCCAGAAGAAATGGGCCAATGAGAATTTTTCTCAAGCAAAATATTTCAGTAACATTTGATTCTTGACCCTCTCATCCCACTCACATATTACCTTGTCATCCCTTACTAATCAGAGCACTGATGGTATAGGGATTACTTAAAGTGGTATGTGAGTGGAAATAAAAAGGTTGATAACCACTGCCCTAAGGCCTAACGCCAGACTTCTAAAACTAGACCAAATAGCAAGGGGCTAAGGGGACCTACGACCCAAGGACCTCGCTGCCACGTCCCAGCTTGCTTGGCCACGGCACACGAACCATGGGTGTAAAGGGCGGGGCTAGTACTGCGCGCACTGCACTCCACCTAAAAGCTCCTTTGCGCAGGCCCGAGGACAGGTCCACGTCCTCCCCCTCCACGTCCTCCCCCTCCACGTCCTCCCCCTCCACGTCCTCCCCCTCCACGTCCTCCCCTCCACGTCCTCCCCCTCCACGTCCTCCCCCTCCACGTCCTCCCCCTCCACGTCCTCCCCCTCCACGTCCTCCCCCTCCACGTCCTCCCCCTCCACGTCCTCCCCCTCCACGTCCTCCCCCTCCACGTCCTCCCCCTCCACGTCCTCCCCCTCCACGTCCTCCCCCTCCACGTCCTCCCCCTCCACGTCCTCCCCCTCCACGTCCTCCCCCTCCACGTCCTCCCCCTCCACGTCCTCCCCCTCCACGTCCTCCCCCTCCACGTCCTCCCCCTCCACGTCCTCCCCCTCCACGTCCTCCCCCTCCACGTCCTCCCCCTCCACGTCCTCCCCCTCCACGTCCTCCCCCTCCACGTCCTCCCCCTCCACGTCCTCCCCTCCACGTCCTCCCCCTCCACGTCCTCCCCCTCCACGTCCTCCCCCTCCACGTCCTCCCCCTCCACGTCCTCCCCCTCCACGTCCTCCCCCTCCACGTCCTCCCCCTCCACGTCCTCCCCCTCCACGTCCTCCCCCTCCACGTCCTCCCCCTCCACGTCCTCCCCCTCCACGTCCTCCCCCTCCACGTCCTCCCCCTCCACGTCCTCCCCCTCCACGTCCTCCCCCTCCACGTCCTCCCCCTCAAAAGATACTCACAAACTCAAGCTAGCATGCTGGAACATCAGAACCATGCTAGACAAGGCTGACAGCCACCGACCTGAACGTCGGTCTGCCCTCATTGCACATGAACTCCTCAGACTTGACATCGACATAGCCGCTCTCAGTGAAGTCCGCCTGGCAGATGTAGGCAGCCTCCAAGAACGCGGCGCGGGCTACACACTCTACTGGTCTGGCAAGCCTTCGGATGAACGACGCCTATCTGGTGTAGGCTTCATGGTCAAGAGCTTCATTGCCTCCAAACTCGAAAACCTTCCGACAGGCCTCTCGGACCGAATCATGTCCATGCGACTCCCACTTCAAAACAAGCGTCACATCACCCTCATCAGTGTCTATGCTCCAACCCTCCAGGCGGAACCAGCAGAAAAGAACAAGTTCTACACCGACCTGCGCAACCTCATCCAACGTACCCCTACAGCCGACAAGGTTGTCATCCTGGGCGACTTCAACACTCGTGTCGGCAAAGACTCAGAAACCTGGCCAGGAATCCTGGGCAAGCATGGCGTCGGCAAGTGCAACGACAATGGGCGCCTCCTGTTGGAGCTCTGCGCAGAACAGCGACTTGTCATTACAAACACCCTTTTTCAGCAGAGGGACAGCCTTAAGACCACCTGGATGCATCCCAGATCCAAACACTGGCACCTCCTGGACTACATCCTGGTGCGAGAAAGTGACAAACGAGATGTGCTCCACACCAGGGTCATGCCCAGCGCGGAATGCCACACTGACCACCGGCTGGTTCACTGCAAGCTCAACCTTCACTTCAAGCCAAAGCCCAGGAACAATAAAGCCCCCAGAAAGAGGTTCAATGTTGGAAACCTGCAGTCAGACGAAGCGAGAGGAAACTTCCAGGCAAACCTCAAAGCAAAGCTCGACGTTGCAACCCGCCTCACGGACCCGTCCCCTGAAACCCTCTGGGATCAGTTGAAGACTACCATACTGCAATCCACTGAAGAGGTACTGGGCTTCTCCTCCAGGAAAAACAAGGACTGGTTTGACGAAAACAGCCAGGAAATCCAGGAGCTGCTGGCAAAGAAGCGAGCTGCCCACCAGGCTCACCTTACAAAGCCGTCCTGTCCAGAGAAGAAACAAGCCTTCCGTCGCGCATGCAGCCATCTTCAGCGCAAACTCCGGGAGATCCAAAATGAGTGGTGGACTAGCCTCGCCAAACGAACCCAGCTCAGCGCGGACATTGGCGACTTCAGGGGTTTCTACGAGGCTCTAAAGGCTGTGTACGGCCCCTCACCCCAAGTCCAAAGCCCGCTGCGCAGCTCAGACGGCAAAGTCCTCTTCAGCGACAAGATCTCCATCCTCAACCGATGGTCAGAACACTTCCAATCTCTTTTCAGTGCCAACCGCTCAGTCCAAGATTCCGCCCTGCTCCAGCTCCCTCAACAGCCCCTAAGGCTAGAGCTGGATGAGGTTCCCACCCTGGATGAGACATATAAGGCAATCGAACAACTGAAAAGTGGCAAAGCAGCAGGTATGGATGGAATCCCCCCAGAAGTCTGGAAGGCTGGCGGCAAAACTCTGCATGCCAAACTGCATGAGTTTTTCAAGCTTTGTTGGGACCAAGGTAAACTGCTTCAGGATCTTCGTGATGCCACCATCATCACCCTGTACAAAAACAAAGGCGAGAAATCAGACTGCTCAAACTACAGGGGAATCACGTTGCTCTCCATTGCAGGCAAAATCTTCGCTAGGATTCTACTAAATAGAATAATACCTAGTGTCGCCGAGAATATTCTCCCAGAATCACAGTGCGGCTTTCGCGCAAACAGAGGAACCACTGACATGGTCTTTGCCCTCAGACAGCTCCAAGAAAAGTGCAGAGAACAAAACAAAGGACTCTACATCACCTTTGTTGACCTCACCAAAGCCTTCGAAACCGTGAGCAGGAAAGGGCTTTGGCAAATACTAGAGCGCATCGGATGTCCCCCAAAGTTCCTCAACATGATTATCCAACTGCACGAAAACCAACAAGGTCGGGTCAGATACAGCAATGAGCTCTCTGAACCCTTCTCCATTAACAATGGCATGAAGCAAGGCTGTGTTCTCGCACCAACCCTCTTTTCAATCTTCTTCAGCATGATGCTGAACCAAGCCATGAAAGACCCCAACAATGAAGATGCTGTTTACATCCGGTATCGCACGGATGGCAGTCTCTTCAATCTGAGGCGCCTGCAAGCTCACACCAAGACACAAGAGAAACTTGTCCGTGAACTACTCTTTGCAGATGATGCCGCTTTAGTTGCCCATTCAGAGCCAGCTCTTCAGCGCTTGACGTCCTGCTTTGCGGAAACTGCCAAAATGTTTGGCCTGGAAGTCAGCCTGAAGAAAACTGAGGTCCTCCATCAGCCAGCTCCCCACCATGACTACCAGCCCCCCCACATCTCCATCGGGCACACAAAACTCAAAACGGTCAACCAGTTTACCTATCTCGGCTGCACCATTTCATCAGATGCAAGGATCGACAATGAGATAGACAACAGACTCGCCAAGGCAAATAGCGCCTTTGGAAGACTACACAAAAGAGTCTGGAAAAACAACCAACTGAAAAACCTCACAAAGATAAGCGTATACAGAGCCGTTGTCATACCCACACTCCTGTTCGGCTCCGAATCATGGGTCCTCTACCGGCACCACCTACGGCTCCTAGAACGCTTCCACCAGCGTTGTCTCCGCTCCATCCTCAACATCCATTGGAGCGCTTACACCCCTAACGTCGAAGTACTCGAGATGGCAGAGGTCGACAGCATCGAGTCCACGCTGCTGAAGATCCAGCTGCGCTGGATGGGTCACGTCTCCAGAATGGAGGACCATCGCCTTCCCAAGATCGTGTTATATGGCGAGCTCTCCACTGGCCACCGTGACAGAGGTGCACCAAAGAAAAGGTACAAGGACTGCCTAAAGAAATCTCTTGGTGCCTGCCACATTGACCACTGCCAGTGGGCTGATAACGCCTCAAACCGTGCATCTTGGCGCCTCACAGTTTGGCGGGCAGCAACCTCGTTTGAAGAAGACCGCAGAGCCCACCTCACTGACAAAAGGCAAAGGAGGAAAAACCCAACACCCAACCCCAACCAACCAATTTTCCCTTGCAACCGCTGCAATCGTGTCTGCCTGTCCCGCATTGGACTTGTCAGCCACAAACGAGCCTGCAGCTGACGTGGACTTTTTACCCCCTCCATAAATCTTCGTCCGCGAAGCCAAGCCAAAGAAGAAGGGGACATAGTTCCCCTAATCAGCATAAATGAAGATTTCTTATTATTAGTAACCACCAAAGCTAAGGGGGTACTATTAATCAATTTAATCCATGATACAAAGCCCATACCAAAATTAAATCTCCTTAAGGTTTCAAATAAATAGTTCCACTTCACTCTGTCAAAATCCTTTTCAGCATCAGAAAAACTACACATTCTGGAATTATGTCCAAAGAGGAATAACTAATGTTCAATAATCTGCAGATGTTAAAATGTGAATAATGATCTTTAATACATCCAGTCTTATCTTTAGATATAACAGAGAGAAGGATATTTTCCAACCTATCAGCCAAAATCATAGAAAGAACCTTAAAATCTACATTCAGCAAAGAATTGGCCTATAGGATGTACATTCAGTCAGATCTTCTAATTATTTTAAAAATCAGAAATACAATGCATTTGACAAATTGAAATCTATATACTAGCTCAAAACCATTGTTTTATATACTGGTTTATTTGGTGTTATAGATTAAAACATGGGAGCTGGTTAGAAAAGTATATAAATATATAGATGCAGGAGGAGAATAATTTACTATGTGGAAAAGAGATGAGAAAGAAAATACTTTTTTATTTCTTTTTGTTTTATCTAATAAATTTATAGATATCTTGCCAAATCCCGTTTTGGATGAATTGTTGATTATTTTTGATCATTTGAGACAAGCTTGCCCTCTGGTGTTGGAGATTAGTAATTAATGAACTTATTTATGAAAAAATATTGTTTGCAGAAATGTTTACCATCACGAATATTGAGGCAAAATCACTACATTAAATTATCCAAAATGTGAAATATTACACATATATTGAAATTTTGGAGTAATCTACTGTATGTAGAATTTATAAGGAATGTAAACTTTTCCTAATCCTTTTGACAATGTCAAGAAAATATAACATTTTAAAATGGGCTTACTGTTTGCTATGGCTTTAGTTTAGTATAACTTGTTTTTGTGCAAAAAAACTTGAGGTACTCTGGATAAGTGAATTGTTTACAAGGAGAATTTTTTTTGGATCATCTGGTTAGTGGGGTGGTGAAGGGTTGGAATTGTTATTTGGTTTGGAAAATGCCCTTTCCTAGAACATTTGGTTCTATTGTACTGGATAGAAGTTGGGGCTGCGCACACACATACGTACACACGCACACTGCAATTACCTAGATAGAATCTTATAATTTTTTTAAAAATGGAATTATTTGTGGCACAATATTTTTGTATCTGACTATCAGAGGTGGATTATCCATTAGGCTGAGTAGGCTTAAGCCGGGGGGCCTGGTCAAGAGCAGGGATGTCAGGCTTTACAATTCTTTCCACCCCAAAGGTTCAATCGACCCCCCCCCCCCTTCCCCCAGTGTTTATCAACCCCCTTTCTACCACTTTGGAAACCCTAATGTTATTTAATGTAACAACGTCATTTTATTCTATTTTTAACGAAGGGTGGGGAAGAGGCAGGGGAGCCTTACCAAAGCTCAACCTAGGGGCCTACTGCTGATCATAATTTTCAACATTTCAAGCTTGGAGCCTCTTTGCTTTGAGATAAATTGTGTTATTTTCTTTTTATTCCCCATACCTCTTGATCGATAAAGCATCTCTTTTCCTTTTATTTTGCTCTTTACACGTGGAATTATACCTCCTGATTTGGACTCTTGAGTTGGAGGAAGTGTCCTTCACTTTGATTAGTGGAAGAGGAGGTAGTTGCATTATGGAGAGGTCCATGACAGAGAGGCTGCACTGAAAACAATCTCTGAATACATTAATTTGTTGCACAAAAGTCTGCAGGTGGTTCTAAGAGTAATGAGTTGTGGAGACTCTATTCAAGTTATCAACAGCAAATTACACTCCTTTAGTTGTGATCAATACCACCAACTTTTGAGACCTATAAAAATAACTGTCTAGACATTGTTGTATTATGCTCTTATTGTCAGTGCTTCATATATTTCAGCGAAACTGGGAACTTACCACATGGATATTGAAATCTGCAGACTTATTTTGAGATCCTCCAAGAGTATCGTACCCAGGGGTGAATAATATGGTGATGTTGGGGGTCCTGGAAGAGCAATTGCAAGCATTGTATTTTAATAACTAATCAAACTGGGGTATACAAATTAGACTTACCTGAAGTGGATTCCTTATAATGAATTTGATAGCCTAAGGTTTGCTCAGGCCTTTAGGCCAAAGCATTGGCTTTAATATTGTAAGGTGCTGTGCCTGCAGGAATAACTCTTGCCATCAACCAACCATGTTAATGTAATTGAAAATCATGTAAATTTAGTTTGGGCACACTGTGCATGAGACACAGGATATGGAAATAAAATTAGAGGCTTCTAGATTACAATGGTGAGTTCCCAATTGTACTTAACTATCTTTTTGTGAAGAAATTCATTCAATGAAGGGTGCTGCAAGACATTTTACAACTGAATTTGTCGTTTAAAAAAAAAAGTTGTTTAGTTTTACCTAACCACGATAAAGTAACTTGCATGTCACTAACTGCATTTGTTGCTTATATTAAAGACACTTTTTTTAATGTGGCAGCCCAGAAGCAGAGAAAGTGACTGCAAGTTTCAACAACAATTAAAATGAAAGCTCCTTGTTTCATCTTAATCTAAACCAGGAAGTGTAAAATTAATGCAAAATTGTGTCCAGATAACAAAATGAAAGGAAAGGGATAGTTTTAAGAGAAATGGGAAGTATAAAAAATGTAAAAAAATTTTATTTATATTTAATAAATGAAATCTAAAACAATGACTCCCTAACATGAAATGTTATGATTCAGTGTCAGAATTTTATTGTTCACTAAGATATTGAAATTTCATGTACACCTTATTGGATTAGTTTTTAAAACATGTTTGATTGTATCTTAGCTTTACATCATTCATGTGAATCTATAAATAGTTGTATTGGAGCTTGGGTTGGAGCAGGAAAACAGGACAGCGTCATCATGGTTTCCCATTTATAAGACTTTGGAAATTGTAAGTGCTGCTAATTTCATTATAATCCCATTGGAAAAAAATATAGGGCAATTGTTTAATGTTACCATTGATTTACATATTTCTGCTCAAAGTAATAGATAATTGTATTCTGTTTTACTATTTATTAACCAATTAGCTAAGGGGTAAAAAGCCACTTAAACAAATTCCCATCCTTGAAACCTTTAATGCTGTGATGGTATTATTTATATTCATTTGACATTTATAGAATCTTGTTCTGAGTTCATTGGCTGGGACAAATAATCCTGGGTATTTTTAGGACATGAAGAGCTGCAAGAGCTGTAATACATTTAATGTTTTATTTTACTTTGGTCTTAATATCAACAAAAAGGATTAGATTATTGTACAAAATGTATGTTCCCTTATGTTGGGATCTAACACACCCATTATTATGCATCACACAAATTGTGAATACAGGCAGTCCCCAGGTTAAATACAAGTTCCATTACCTATGTCCGTCTTTAACTTGAATTTGTATTTAAGTTGGAACAAATACAAAGGTCCTTATTTAGCGTCAAATGTTTACTATTTGTTTTACCTTTTTATGCATGTAAAACAGTTAAGAAACTCTTCCAAATACACTATAATATAGTACATAATTGGATGATGTAGGAGAAGATGATGGAGAGATGGCTACTGTTGGAGAGGATGGACCTGGTGCTGGATAATCAGGGTTTGATTCTGATGCAGGAGTGGGGAGGGGGGTGGTTACTATTGGAGTCAATTTTGTAAAGTAGGCATCAGGGGAGTTTGTACAGAGCTTTTCTTTTTCTCATCATAACTTGCCTTGTAGCAGCTGAGGTCCTCGGTAACTGCACAGTGAACTTTGTTGAACCTCTCTGTTTCAGGATCTTGCTCCTCTAACTTTGCCATCCCTACTTCAATGAGATGAAAAGTTTCAGTCTAACTCTTCCATCAAAAACTTTTTTTTCAGTTCTAGAGTATTTGGATCCTAGTCTTTCTCAAATGCTGTCATCTGCTGCTCTAGTTCCATAAGGTTTTCATTGGTCAGTTCTTTGGCATGGGAGTTGAGTAACTCTATGACATTATTTTCGCTGATATCTAACTGCAGTTGATTACCAAAATCAATGACAGCTTTCCTGGCTTTGGTGATGTGGTCAGCTGTAAACCCCTGAAAAGCAGGGGCAAATTGGGGGCAAAATTTGATCCACATTCCTTTCAGATTTGACTGTTTCACTTCATCCCAAGAGTCAGCAATATTTTTGAGGCTTCATAGATGTTATAATTCCTCCAGAACTCCCTAAATCTCATCTCATAATCTTGGATAGCCTTAACCGCTTGTGAGAAGGTCCGCTGTAAATAATAGGTGTTAAAGGAGATTGTGACTTGCTGATCCATTGACTGAAGTAGTGATGTCGTGTTGGGGGGGGCGGGGGGGTGAGATTTAAAAAAATATGACCTTTACATAGGGGTGAAGTGCTTGGATGTCCGGGTGCATTGTCAAGCACAAGGAGAATCTTGAAAGGAATTTTCTTGGCCAATCAATAACATTCAACAGCAGGACAAATGGTTCAAGAACCAGTCTGCAAAGATGGTAATTGTAACCCATACCTTGGCATTTGCCTTCCAAATAACGAGAAGAGTTGCCTTAATGATATGGTGAAGTGCCCTTGGATTTGGGGAGCGATACACAAGCAAAGGCTTGAGCTTGAAATCCCTGGATGCATTACCCCCAAGCAGTAACATTAGCCCATCCTTCCCTAATGCACTTTTTTTCCTCATTTGAAACATGGGTCCTGTCCAGCATTTTTTTCCAAAATAAGCCAGTCTCATATTTGGTCTTCAAATAACCTTCTTCCTCAATAATTTCTTTGAATGTTTCAGGAAAGTCCACCTCACCGCACTTACATTGGCACGGTGCTTCACCTTGCACTTTAATGTTATGTAAATTTGCCCTCACTTTGAACCGACTCGCAGCAAATTCTTCACAATCATCTTCACTTGATGCACATGCTGAAAAGGCTTTAAGCCTTGCACTAAAGTAAGGTTAATAGGCATATTAGGCTGATTTTGATTGTCTAACCAAATTATCACTCGCCTTTCCATTTCAATAATTAAACCTCTGCGTTGCTTAGTAATAATTGTAGCATTCATCAGGACGGGGCCTTTCCTGTGCTCCATTATTCTCACTTTATTCCTTAAAATTGTTCCGATCGTAGCCTAATGCTTTTCCAATGACTCATGGTGTTTCACCTCTTTCTGATCACTCTTATTTTCACTTTGTTTTCCTTTGATGCATCACCAGCACCCGGATAGGATTTATGCCTTGGAGGCATGGTTACTCCGTTATTATGTGTGCACAGTAGAGTAGTTTCAGGGCTTTTGCCCTTTAAAGCAAACTGCTGGTTTAAGAGTCACTTGTAAAGCAGACAACAAAATACAGGTAAGAGTACTGGGTGCAATGTTCGATTCGATACCTTCAATTTCGAATGTTCCTGCGAAATACAGTGACACTACTCTCTCGCAATGCTGGGTGACAGCGGCATCATGACAGATAACTACACAAATCCCTGGTCGGCTTCTCGGTATGAGTTGTTCGTAAATCAGGCGTTTTCAACCCAGAGACTGCCTTGTTCTTGTAACAGAGGAAAAGGCCATGGCCAATCAAATCCATCCCAGATATCAGAGCATTCCTCTTAGTCCATGTTCCCCGTTTGATTTCTTTTCTCTCTCACCTGCTCAGTAAACCTCCACTGATTCTACTACCATCCACTTACAAAGGGGCAATTTACAGTCATCTACCAGCGTGCTTAAACAATTACTTAAGCAAGTTCACAACTTCAACTAACTTGGATCATGGGTAACATCTGATGGCATATGGGTAAGAGACATAAAAGCAAGAATAGCAACGGCAAGAACAGCAATGATAGAAATGAGAAACATCCTAACGAACAAGAAAATAGCAATTGGCGTCTGCCTTAGGACTCTCATCTGCTACATTCTTCGTATATTGATGTATGGCTGTGAGTCATGGACCATCACAAATGCAATGGAAAAAATAATCAATGCAGCAGAAATGTGGTTTCTCAGAAGAATGCTATGCATATCATACAGACGGTATAACAAATGAAGAAGTTCTGCAAAGAACAAAAACAAAATGTACATAAAAGAATCAGAAAACAACAATCAAAATTCTTTGGGCATATCATGCAAAGAGATGCATTAGAACATTTAGTTACAACTGGAAAGCTGGAAGGAAAAAAGAAGCAGAGGCAGAGAGAGAATGAAAATGACAGATGGATTAACCTCAGGGTTAGAAACAGAGGAGACAACAACTACAATTCGGAGGGTCAGAAACCGTGATGGATGGAGAGACATGATTGCCCACGGAAAGGCACCTGAACAGCCAGTGTGTATTTTTGGAATGTGGGAGGAAACTGAAGCACATGGGAAACTTGTGCAGCTCAAGGGAGAATATAGAATTCCACATGTAGTTCCTGACAGCAAATTTAAATTTTTAGTCATTGGGAGCTCTGCAGCAGTTGTAGTGCAGGGGTTACAGAAGGGGAGCTACGCTCTGCAGCAGTTGTAGTGCAGGGGTTACAGAAGGGGAGCTACGCTCTGCAGCAGTTGTCTGAACCATACTATTTATGTAAGATATCTACCAAAATATTTGCAGGAGGTGAGGGGGTCTGGTGGGTCAACAGCTGACTGAAAACTGTCACACTGGGGTGTTTGATCATTTATTATTCTCAATACAGTACATACAAATCAAGTTAAAAATAAACCCATATTGATTCA